>NC_083779.1:5488269-6088269 GCF_015708825.2 Lethenteron reissneri
AACTCCTTACCCCAGTCAACATGCAACGTTGCTCCAACCACCATGCCAACGTTGGTCCAACCACCATGCCAATGTTGTTCCAATCACCATGCCAACGTTTGCCGAACATTGGCATTATACTGGGGTATACAATAAAAAATAAAGGAATTGCCCAAACATCCCAATGTAGCCGAACCCTGCTGATGACAGACTATTGAAGACCCGGGCTTTTTAACTGGCAACATCTTGAGTTACAGGGTGGCCGTGTTCATGTGTGTGGGGAGCGGTGGCACTAGCGGTTAGCATGCGCTGCGCTACGAACTCGGTGACCCGAGTTCGATCCACCACTCACGGCCTCCAATACCGGCGCTAGCGATGATCTGAACAAACGTTCAGGGCCTCCCCCGCTCGGTTGACTCGGCCTCGAACGAGTAACCTGGTGCGGTGTTGCAGCAAGCATCGTCACTCGGGGAGAGAAAGGCGGCCGGGCAGGCGGGCGTGGTGCTGGCCACCCACCCCGGCCGTGTGCCGTGCCTGCCTTAATAGGTGCTCGCTAACAGCACTTGCCCCAACGGTGTAAGGCTATAAGCGGCGTTGGGGTATCTTTGTGTGGTGTGTGTGTGCGTGCACTGTTACAGGCTTCGCGTCTTCGTGCGTTGAGATTGAGGGAGTCGGTGTGTGCGTGAACGGGCGTGTCGTTATTATTTTTACTGGAATAACATCTCAAACTCGCAACACCCCCGGCCGCACTTTAAAATAGACACGCCGAGCAAAAAAGACACGTTATTTTATTAGACATTTTTTAAAAATATACGTATTTTATTTTTTCAAACGGCCTATTTATTTACGTGCATACAGATTTGTATGTCGTCCTATGTACCGTGCTGTGCTGTTGCTAGCGTATTGCACAAGTACGTTGCTGAATGATCACATCGGAACTCGAGCAAAATGCAACTCCCGACTATCGCAAAACGTACATCGAGGATGTTTGATGCCTGCGCACGCGACAACATGAGCGTCCGTCGTCAACATTCGCCTCCGAGTAAGCATTTACACTATGAGACAGTCTCCTTTAACCAGTGGCAAAATATAGTAATAGGTTTTTACCCTTTCCACTGGCACAAAAACTGACACCTTTATACAAGGCATCGTGTTTGCAATAACCACAACACAAGCAATCAAAATGCAAACAAAAAGAAACAACTCTGATTATGATGATAATGATATGCAGTTTTTGTACCAGTTGAAAGGGTAAAAACCTATTATGATTTGCCTCTGAGTTGTGCACCAGATCTACCCCTGGGGCCGCCGATCTCGAGGTGACGTCACCTCTAGACCAGAGTCGCCTCCGCCGCTGCTGCTGCTGCCGCTGAACAGAATAACACAAAGTGCGATGCGTTTTAATTGTGTAACCTGTGAGCCCCTTATCAGTGCACTGCCTTGTTACTGACCAATTTAGACCTTATTGGTGACCCCGTGCCCCGCATAAATCTCAACGTTCATCTTACGAAGTCATCATCGTAAGGGAGAAATACAAACGAATAGACAATCACCACTACACGCATCGCTAGTAAGTACACTCACCACTACACTCACCACTACACTCACTACTACACTCACCACGTGTACACTCACCACCACTACACTCACCACTACACTCACCACTACACTCACCACTACACTCACCACGTGTACACTCACCACTACACTCACCACTACTACACTCACCACTACTACACTCATCACTACACTCACTACTACACTCATCGCTAGCAAGTACACTCACCACTACACTCACCACTACACTCACTACTACACTCACGAGGTGTACACTCACCACTACACTCACCACTACACTCACCACTACACTCACCACGTGTACACTCACCACTACACTCACCACTACACTCACCACCACCACACTCACCACTACACTCACCACTACACTCACTACTACACTCACCACTACACTCACCACTACACTCACGACGTGTACACTCACCACTACACTCACCACTACACTCACTACTACACTCACTACTACACTCACCACTACACTCATCGCTAGCAAGTACACTCACCACTACACTCACCACTACACTCACCACTACACTCACCACTACATACCTGTCAACCCCTTATCAGTGCCCTACCTTATTACAGACAAATTCAGACCTTATTGCTCACCCCGTCCCCCTTATAAACCTCAACGTTCATCCTACAAATTCACCATCACAAGGACAGAAACACAAAGACACAATTTTTTGTTGATGCCCCTATTGAAACGGCTGTACGCCGTATGTACCTGCAAACTCAATTTCCCTGTACAAGAATACGGGGTATGAACCGTATGGGTTGGCAGGTATGTAATCAGAACACAATACTTCGTCAAAACGACGCCTTATGTACATTTCAACGCGTCGAGTGTTGAACGTTGTGGTTGTTAAAGGGCACACTTCGTTGAGTTTGCACGAGCGGTGTCGATGTTGTTTAGTCGTCACGGCGAGAGAAGGGTTTGTGTGGTGGTTGATGAGTGTGCGAGTTGATTATTGGGGAGCGGTGGTGTAGCGGTTAGCGCTACGAACCCATAACGTGTCATCCCACAACGGTTTACCCCGTATTCTTGTGCAGGGAAATTGAGTTTGCAGGTCCATACGGCGCACAGCCGTTTCAATGCGGGCAACAGCCAAACAATTCTTCTTGGTTCTTTCGGTAAAGTCACGTAGAAGGGAAATAATAAAATAATAAATAATAAAACATAATGAAATTATTCTCACAACGTTTCGGCCACAACGCAAGCAGCCGTCCTCAGGTGAAGACCAGGTCATTCAGACGCTATCTCCTCGACAGACCTGTTCTTCACCTGAGGACGGCTGCTTGCGTTGTGGCCGAAACGTCGTGAGAATTATTTAATGTTTTATTTTTATTATTTTATTATTTCCCTTCCACGTGACTTTACCGAACGAACCAAGAAGATGAATCCCTGCAGTCACGAAAGCTTTCAATCGAAAGAGAATTGTTTTATTATGTTTTATTTTTATTATTTTATTATTTCCCTTCTACGTGACTTTACCGAAAGAACCAAGAAGATGAATCCCTGCAGTCACGAAAGCTTTAAATCGAAATTTAATTATGTTTTATTTTTATTATTTTATTATTTCCCTTCTACGTGACTTTACCGAAAGAACCAACAAGATGAATCCCTGCAGTCACGAAAGCTTTAAATCGAAATTTTATAATGTTTTATTTTTATTATTTTATTATTTCCCTTGTACCTGACTTTACCGAAAGAACCAAGAAGATGAATCCCTGCAGTCACGAAAGCTTTCAATCGAAAGAGAATTGCTTTATTATGTTTTATTTTTATTATTTTATTATTTCCCTTCTACGTGACTTTACCGAAAGAACCAAGAAGATGAATCCCTGCAGTCACGAAAGCTTTAAATCGAAATTTTATTATGTTTTATTTTTATTATTTTATTATTTCCCTTCTACGTGACTTTACCGAAAGAACCAACAAGATGAATCCCTGCAGTCACGAAAGCTTTAAATCGAAATTTTATAATGTTTTATTTTTATTATTTTATTATTTCCCTTCTACGTGACTTTACCGAAAGAACCAAGAAGATGAATCTCTGCAGTCACGAAAGCTTTAAATCGAAACCAAACAATGGTCTATTTGTTTGTGTTTCTCCCTTGTGGTGGTGACTTTGTAGGATGAACGTTGAGATTTCTAAAGGGCCCAGGGTGGCCAATGAGGTCTGAATTTGTCTGATAAGGGGTTGATAGGTTTGCGAACCTGGCGACCCGGGTTCGATTCCCGCTCACGGCCAACACCAAGTGACGATTATTTGAACCGGTCACTGGGCCTCAAATGAGTAACTGGGTGCGGTGCGTAAACATCGCCACGAGAGAGACAAAGGCGGCCGGGCGTGGTTGCTGGCCGCCCACCCCCTCGTGTACCGTGCCGGCCTTCATAGGTGCTGCTACTCGCTAACTGCACTTGCCCTACAGTCTGTTAGAGGCTATTCGGTGATGGGGTCTTTGTCTTTTCTTTTAGATAATTAGGCAGATGCTGAATGTGGCCGGGCGAGTTGTGTAATAGCGCGCAGCTTGTACGAGGCATAAAGGGCCGTCCATAAATGACGTCACGCACCTAGGGGGGGGCGGGGGCCAGACATTTGTGACGATGTGTGACGAGGGGGGGGGGGTTTCAGAAATGTGACGTCACATCAAAATGTGCAACTTTAAATAAATATAGACAACACTTTCTGCTTAATTAAATCGACTTTTTAATAAATGTTTTCTCCTACAACATCAGAGTGCAGCGGCACATTCAATGCGCACTACAATGACAATAGTTTAAAGCGATTTGAAGCATTTTTTATTTTCAAAATGGAAATATGGTTTGGGGGGGGGGGCAGAGCTTTGTGACGTCATATTTGAGGGGGGGTGTATTACTTTTTGTGACGCCGTGTGACGAGGGGGGGGGGGTCAAAAATCGTCCAAAATCGCGTGACGTCATTTATGGACGGCCCCTTGGCACTTCACGTATAAACAGTTGCCTGCAGCACTTCCAAATTCACATTCGTACAACGCTGAACACGTTTTTTTTTGTCACTCAAAGGGGTAATAAACATCGTAATGGATTTAACAACAACAACGAAGCCGACAAAGACGATGATAAACATATTCTTAGGTTTTTTTCTTTTTTTCCGGTAAAGTCACGTAGGTAAAAAATTTTAAATTAATAAAAGATAAATAAAAATAAAATAAAAACCAAAAATAAACCCTAAGAATATGAATCCTTAGCAGTCACGAAAGCTTCAAATCTACGAGGATAAACCTTTGAGATTCCGCGAATTGCATTTCGCAGCGCGAATAGGCATAAATTCTAGACTTGAAGCTTTCGTGACTGCAAGGATTCATATTCTACGAATAGGCAAAGTCTGTCGACGCGACACGAGCGAGCAGAACGGTGATTGGCTGTTCCCGCCCCACGTGACGCGTCAGTCGCTCGCAGGGTTTGGACCAATGGCAGGGCGCGGGGGTCGATATCCGCGTGCTCGTGCGAACGACGATTTTTTTAAAAAAAAGTGTTGGGGGGGGGGGCTTTTAATGTGTTGCGTGGTTAATAACCTCACGCTTATAGTGGTGAACGTTTGCGTCAAAGATTAAAAGCGATTAAGATGTGGATGGGCTGCGTACGCGCCTCAGAGAGGGAATGATCTTCTCATCTCGTTGCCGATTTCAATGAACGCGTGATGCCGAATTTCCACCCCCCCCCCCCATTCACTCCGGGGATTCATTATTTTTCTTATATCTCGCTCACCCATTCACAGTGCGCGATAATTATCTTAACACGCAGTAGGGGGGGGGGGTCGCAGCCAATTATTGATCATTCTTCATTGTTTCTATTTGAGTTTAGGCCGCGTAGTATCAATTATTTGTGTCAAATTGTGTTGGTGTGTGTCGTGTCGCCCTCTACCACACTGACACGGCCAAAACGAATTCTGTTTTGATTAAACGGCGCGTTTTGATGTTTTTTTCTTTACTTTTTAGTTCTCAAAAGGCTGCAGATTGCTTGACGTAGTTGCAAACGGAAATGTCTCTCTCTTAATTTGCTAGATTTGTCTGTGAGAATCGCTCGCTCAAATGGCCGGCGAGCTGAAGGCGTGTCGGGTGGCGGAGGGTGATACGACACACATCTGGTCAGATCATTCATCACCCCCTGAAATGTAATTACGAGTTATACGATATCCGCTTAACGCTTTATGCGATTATACCTGTCAACCCATATGGTTTACCCCAAATTCTTGTATAGGGAAATTTAGTCTTTAAGTCCATACGGCGGTACAACCGTTTCAATACGGAAACAAACATTTTTTTTGTCTGTTTGTGTTTCTATCCTTCTGATGGTGACTTTGAAGGATGAACGTTGCGATTTTTAAGGGGCACGGGGTGACCAATAAGGTCTGAATATTGGTCTGTAATAAGGTAGAGCACTGATAATGGGTTAACAGATGTGTAGTGGTGAGTGTACAAGTGGTGAGTATAGTGGTGAGTGTGCTAGTGGTGAGTGCACAAGTGGTGAGTGTAGTAGTGTTGAGTGTCTATTTGTTTGTGTTTCTCCCTTGTGATGGGACTTTGCAGGATGAATGTTGAGATTTATACGGGCATGGGGTAACGATTAAGGTCTGAATTGGTCTGTAATAAGGTGGGGCACTGATAAGGGGTTCCCTGTTATACTGGTAGGAACGAAGTGAACCAGCCTACAATAGATTATATCGTCCGTCCGTCCGTCCGATGTCCGATTAGGTGTAGCAACATCGCCCCCTACTGCAAACACTTGGCAGGACCCTACAAAAACCTTTAGACTCAGTGAGGCTTTGCCTTTCTAAACAAGTGTAACATTCCCTTATAATTCCCTGAGATAGTTTTTAATTAAAACATTTAAATTAAAAATTAACTCACAGCGGCCTAAAGCCTACAGCTAGGCCTAAAGCCTAGAACTAGGCCTCAAACTCTCCCTTCGTATCGTACCCCGCCATTTCATTTTATTATAGCCATTCATTTGTTCGTTCCTACCAGCCCACCCCGTAGGGACCTGTTATATGATTACTCTGGTTCGTTGTACTCTACTCCTATGTACGATTTACATATTGTGTCCTCATTCACCTATCTACTTTCTGGTGCTTTGTCCTGTACAGTATATGATTTGCACGACATCATTCACATAGACAAATCATTATCCAGTGGAGTATATGTACTGCATGGTGTCTGAGTCACAATATGGTGTTGGTATCATTGCTGTGATTCGCTGTACCGGGCGGTCCAGATGTCTTGTGACCCCCATATAATTTTCTAAAACGTAATATTGTTTGAAGTCAAGTTTATTTCACATTAAGACCAGAACAGGACCTCTCCACAATTCTGGCTGTCGCCTAACGATGCTGGTTGTGATCACCGGTGAAACATCGTACTCGAATTCTAACTGTTATGGGTTTACTCTTCAACACACAACCGGTGTGCTGAACTATTTATTAATTGGCACATTTTGTTTTTACGTAACAAATCTTACTAATTGGCTGTGTCGGGTGGTGGCGGGTTTAACGACACATTTATATTTACGCGATCTAACCCAAAGATAAAACAAAAAAAGCCTCTTATCGATAACATTGGTCGCGAAAGCCTCCCGTGCTAAACTGAGAATGTTGTTGTTTAACCAAGTGTGAGACATCTGGACCAGCAGAGTCTGCCAGTAGGGCACGATGATTGCCACAACGACACCGGCACACATTGGCCTACTCTTGCGAATACGCGCAATTGAATCTCAGGCGTGCATGGGCAGCATTAACCAGGGAGATCACTGGATTAGAACCGCGAGCAACAACTCTGTAGCCACGCGCTGCGGCGAGACCAAGTCACCGCCCACGTCCGAACGCTGTGTCTCCGATTCCGTGATTCTTGGACTCTGGTTTCGTAACAGATCTTAAGTGTCTGAAGGTTTTGTTAAATGTCTTGTAGGGTCTCCAAATGAGCTGTGGGTTTCCATTAGGGTCTGAAAGGTCCTTGAGGGGGGTCCCTTAAGGGTATGTAGGGGGTCTTTAATGATTTTTAGGGTCTCTATGACATCGAGTCCGTAGGTCTAAACAGTAGTAGCGATATATATATCTCTGTTGACATGGCGGTACACATCTTGCGATCCAACACTTTTCGGAGGCGAGGGTTGGTGAATCACGCGGACATCTGTGAAGCTGCCAAAGCCGCTGGGCCCTGAGTTGGGCATGACGTTTCGGTGCAGCTAGTGGGCCCGTGGCCCTGTCTCGACATCACCTCTGGCATGACCCCCCCCCCCCCCCTGGTATGCTTGGGTTTTCTCTGGGTCCTCTGGAATTGGCCAAACACCCCAACGTGGCTGGCACCTTTTTTGTTTTTTCGTCCGCTTCAACGTGAAGGTTTCAACGACGGAGCGGCGATAGAATCGCGTGGCAAGGGGCTTAGATGGATTGTCGTGGAGTTCAGCTCTTTGCATGTGTGATGCCGTGTGATATCAATGTTATTGTTCTTCTTGGTTCTTTCGGTAAAGTCACGTAGAATGGAAATAATAAAATAATGAAAACAAAACATAATAAAATAATTCTCACGACGTTTCGGCCACAACGCAAGCAGCCGTCTTCAGGTGGAGACACGTCGTGAGAATTATTTTATCATGTTTTATTTTTTTATTTCCCTTCTACGTGACTTTACCGAAAGAACCCAGAAGATGAATCCCTGCAGTCACGAAAGCTTTAACTCGAAATGTTATTGTTGTTGTTGTTATTATGCTCCGGACTTTTTTTTTTGCTGATGTCAGGAGCTTAAGCGTTTCCAGTCACGCTTGTCCGCTTCGTGCTGTGATCCTCTCCGTGGCCCGTGTCGCGTTCATGTTGCGTCTCTGTTGGGTGTCGCGTCCTCGTCCTCGTTAATGTTGCGGCACGTGCTGCTTAGCGTTGGGCGATGCCATTTACGCGAATGACGCGATATAAAAAAAATACAATTCACGTTCATTTTCAACCGTTACATTGCGAGACGTCAGCGGCACGGGGAGGCCTTTTATCCAGCAGTGGATAGACCGCGGCTGGTGACGATGAGGATGATGATGATGCCGTTGATTGACGACGGCGGTAATGATCATTGAGGTCAGCCGATGTCGGGAGAGGTTTTTTGCCGCAACACTCCCACAAGTCTGCGTTTGGTGGGCACGTGGAGACGACGGGGGGGGGGGGGGGGGGTAATTCGCTCATGTGGTTGTGTGCTGCTCGTTGTGCGTGAACGTCCGTAGACGTTACCCGCTGGTAAAGAGGGATCTCCGTGTGGGGGTTCGACAGGGCTGTCTTGATTGGTCAACAGCGGCAGCGGCGGCGTTCTTACCGCTAACACCGCCGCCAAAGTTGTCCCGTATTTTCTGCGCCGGTTATGGGCATCGCCACGGTTTCGACTGCAATGACACCTGGGCACGGTGTTGATCACGAGACGAAGACACCCCGCTCGAGCAAACCCTCCGTATTGCGTCCACGGCAATGAAGATCGCATTCGCCGTTCGACCGCGCCGATCCAAAAATACCATTGACACGAAAATCGGTGTTGGCCGTCGTAGGCGCTCGCCAACAGCGCTGGCTCGAGCGGTTCTCTGTAAGAAGCTTAGCGTAGAGTGGGGGGGGGGCGGGGTGGGGGGCTTTGTAAGCATCTCATCGGGGTGAGTAGGGACACAGAGAAACAGATCTCTGGGTGGGTTGGGTTGGCGAGAGATGGAAAAAAAAGGCAGATTTTGACGCAAGACCCCACCCAGAGTCACCAGCCGGTGACATCAGCTGTCTCCAGCCGGCTGGGTGGAGGGGTGGGGGTTGCAGTGCCTCCAGCCCCTCATCCCCTGACTGGCAACAGCAACAAATAACAATCTATTATTCATCTCATCGGAGAAGCGTGGAGGAAATGATGATGGATGACAGCACGATACGGTACTGCGATGATCGATACATAATAACGATAATATAAATGATGATAATAGGTGGTTTACCTCGGTTGGGAAATTTGAGAATGTGTGTAATTGTTGTTTCCGTGCATGGCTATTATCGGTGGTGAGTGACATCTGAGACAATCCTGGGCCCCCTCCTGCCCACGCCATCACCAACACGTACACAATAGAGAGGTGAAGTATGTATAAAGATAAAATAATAAATAAATTAAATACTAGCATACAACGTTTCGATTGCAACACAAGCAATCATCAGGTATAAATTAAATAGAAACACAAATCTAGTATACTTAGAAATGTAATGTAATACAACAGAGAGTCGGATAACATAACAGTCAACACCCTACCTGGTTGATTACGTTCTTCCTGATAATGCTAAATTTGAGAGAGAAATTAAACACAGAACCAGAAACATATAGACAGACATATAAGCAGACAGATATCACAGAGATACATACTCTCTATTATATTACATTTCTAAGTATACTAGATTTGTGTTTCTATTTAATTTATACCTGATGATGATTGCTTGTGTTGCAATCGAAACGTTGTATGCTTGTATTTAATTTATTTATTATTTTATCTTTATACGTGACTTTACCGAAAGAACCAAAGAATAATTCCTGCAGTCACGAAAGCTCCAAATTAAGGTTAAGTATGGGCAAGCATCCCCCGACGGCCGACTCGGCATGGCTGAGTCTTCGTTCCAGCATTGGATTGCAAACGGGGTGTGAAATAATATTCCGCGTTTAACCGCTCTTGCGATTTTACAACGTGCGATTGGTGGCACTTTTCACGATCAACTCTGCGTGTACATTATTGCGTACCTCGTATATGATAATTGATTTTTTGTACCCTTTTATCTGGCAACAAAACTGACACCTTTTTACAAGGAGTCATGTTTGCATAGACCGCAATACCTGCTGTCATCTTCTTGGTTCTTTCGGTAAAGTCACGTAGAAGGGAAGTAATAAAATAATAAAAATAAAACATAATACAATAAAATTCTCACGACGTTTCGGCTACAACGCAAGCAGCCGTCTTCAGGTGAAGAATGAGACACTGCCAAGCTAGGAGCTTATATATACGCTGGGTTGGAGGTGCAAGAAGAGCGCCTTAACAAAAAGAATGTGCATATCAAGAGGAATTTAGCATATTCATGGAAAATGCGTAGGAGGTGGGCGGGGGGGTTTCTGCAGTCATAATACAAACAAAACACATAACTCTGATAATGTGCACTGTCCTTGAAGTTGATTGGTCCACACCCGAGACAGCTCGTATTTATTAAATGTATATATATATATTTTAAAAACTCAAATATTGGTTGCGAAGCAGCGTTAGCCAATTACAACGCCGGTCTAGACGCTGTAAGCGCGACAGATTTCAGAAGCACCACGCTCGACGCCCTTGATCCAGTCGGCGCGGGGAAGCCTTCTTGCAAGCGGTGGATTAACAAAGGGCTGTGAAATTTTTCGATTTAAAGCTTTCGTGACTGCACGGATTCATCTTCTTGGTTCTTTCGGTAAAGTCACGTAGAAGGGAAATAATAAAATAATAAAAATAAAACATTATTAAATAATTCTCACTACGTTTCGGCCACAACGCAAACAAGCCGTCCTCAGGTGAAGAGCAGGTCTGTCGGAGAGAGAGCGTCTGAATGAAACACCACCACGCTTGGAGCGTCTATTTAAGCTGGGTTGGAAGGGGGGAAGTGCGCCTTGACAAAATAATTTGCATATCAAGAGTAATTTAGCATATTTATGGAAAATGCAGGTATGTGATTAGTACTGCTTGTGAAATGCGTGGTGGTGTTTCATTCAGACGCTGTCTCCCCGACAGACCTGGTCTTCACCTGAGGACGGCTGCTTGCGTTGTGGCCGAAACGTCGTGAGAATTATTTTATTATGTTTTAGTTTTATTATTTTATTATTTCCCTTCTACGT
The DNA here is from genome assembly GCF_015708825.2 of Lethenteron reissneri. Lineage (NCBI taxonomy): Eukaryota > Metazoa > Chordata > Hyperoartia > Petromyzontiformes > Petromyzontidae > Lethenteron > Lethenteron reissneri. The sequence goes on from NC_083779.1 coordinate 5,499,709, forward strand.
GACTTTACCGAAAGAACCAAGAAAAAAAAAGTGGCTGTGAATTATTGTTCTCACCGTATCCACTGTCAATTGTTAACGAGGCTCTGCAACATCGCAATGGGACCGCCCGCTTGTGATTGCGCGAGGAATTTTAATTTTGATCGGACGGCAGTAGCACTGCTCTTCTCGGTACAGATGGCATTTCGAGAGCGGTAATTGTAATCGATGCTCGCTCTTAATTATATATTTTTCTCTCTCTCTCCCTGCCAACCTCGCTGACATCACCACCACCACCCCTCCCCCACCGCCCACCACAAATAATTGGTCTGTAATTGTTCCAATTACTGTGGAGAGGGGGGGGCATCGGAGTAGGAGCTGTAACGTCCATTCTTCGATCCCTTCACATACCACCATGTTGATCTCTTTACCCAATCATCCACTCGTCCATCCGACCATCCATCCACCTAAAGCCATGCTTCCTCCACCCATGTAACCGTTCGCTCAACTCTCCGTCCATTAATTCACTCATGCATCCTTCCATTCGGCCAACCGCACATCCACCACATGCAGCCATAACATCCTTAAATCCATCTGTCCCCGCATGCACCCATCCATGCTCCCTTCTACCCATCCACCCATTGATCTGCCCATCCGTCCATCCACCTAATTCACACATCTATCCACCCACGCGTTCTTCCATATGTTCACCCATCCAATTGTACCTCCCTCCATGTACTCGCCCGTTGAGCTACCCACCCATCATCTCCCATTTCATTCACTCAAAACACCCATCCACCCTTCCATCCGTCCACCCATCCATTCATCCATCAATCAAACTATCCCCCCCACCGCTCACCCCACCCATCCACACACGCACACACGCACACACACACAAGTGCGCACACACACACGCGCACACGCGCACACATACACACACGGCGTTCATTTGTTGTTTCATCCGCGTGCCAGCTGCCGTCTCGCGACAATTTGGCCTCATTCGGTCCGTCCGGTCGCTCGCTTAATGGGCCAAACGCGAGGGGGCGACCGGAGGCGACGTTCTCGCGCGAAGTGTCCAGGGCAGAGGCAATTTACGGGAAAACGCGACGCTGGGACGCGTTGCTCGCCACGCGGTGAACAGAACCGCGTTGCGTGCCGTGGCCTGGGGCCGGTTCGGGGTGATGGACGGATGCAGCACCGGTCCATTGGGACCCCCTCGGAAGAAATTATTTGAGGGCCCCCCGCCCACCCCACCCCAGCCCCCCACATCAACTTCCACCCCCCCCCCCGGCCTTTTCAATTCACCAACCTCCTAGTAGTAGTGCGATATGACAGGACAGATCTATAGGCAAGAGCTATCGATGTAGCGATTATTGTAAGGAGGAGATGCAGGCTCCATTTCGATCGGAGAGATTACCCGTCGCGTGATGTCAGTGAGCTCCTCGTGTTTATTGGGATTTCAATTCGGGCTGAAATTCGATGTTTGCACCTCGTATTCATTTTTTTATTTAGTGAATCCAGGAGAGGGGGGGGGCGTTTTAGTTTTTGGGGGGGCTGGGGTGGCATTGGCGGGGGGGGGGCCGTTAAGCTTCTGCTTCTTCTGAGCGCTGCCACGCGTTGATGGACTCTGATTTGGGGGGGGGACGTCAAATCGTGTCTCGATCCTGTCTCTGCGGTGAATTGCGGCGAATTGCGGCACACGGCTCGGCCCACACGCGGCAGGGGTCGACCCGCTTTGATCTCGGGGTTCATTCTCGGTCTTTCCCTCGCCTCGCCGGCTTCTCTATTTGTCATCAGTTTGAAGTCTGCGTCGTACACCAGAGGTCGCAAACGGGTTTTGATTCCTTACCCGTACCCGTACCCGGCCGCGCCAGGGTCGCAAACGGGTACCCGTAACCCGGCCGTACCCGATATGGGTATCGGGTACCTGATTGCGACCTCTGGGATGAAGCCATGTTGCAGGCGCGGGTGGGTTGATTCTGGGAACTTGAATTGTGAGAAGAGACAAGACGTTGGGAAATGAGTGACAAACAGTTACTCACCAGTGACTCACGGCCTACCCGTACCCGTACTCGGCCGCACCAGGGTCGCAAACGGGTACCCGTACCCGGCCGGGTACGGGTAGCCGGGTATCGGGTACCCGGTTGCTACCTCTGTCGTACACCCCCCCCCCCCCCCACCACCACCTGGTATATCGGTAAATGAATAAATGTGGCTCCTAAATAAAAACAGGCGACGGGTTCCTCGAGCCTCAGTTTTGTAGCTCCCAAGTGGAAATTTCCACTGATATTTGGCATTCACAGCGGTGGGGACGGTAAGTTGAGAGGAGGGGAAGGGAGATAAACTCCCCATCACCCCCCCCTCCTCCTACTTAAGGTGCTCCATGCAGCCGGCCACCCTTTTACCACGAGCCAGACGGGTGGCGATGAACGATCAACGTCCCCGTCGTTCATCACGCCGCGCCGCACGCCAATGCCAACACCGCCGCGGTTGTCGATGATGCCCCTACACCGGCACCACCACCAGCACCACCACCACCAGCACCACCAGCACCACCAGCACCACCACCACCACCAGCACCACCACCACCACCAGCACCACCACCAGCACCACCACCACCAGCACCACCTTCCTTCCTTGCCCTCCCTAATCGTAATTCCCAACACCGGCTGCTACGCCGTCTGCTCCGCAATCATTTTGGGCGAATCGGCAAGGACACGGGGAGGTGTTGGCAGGGGGAGGGGGGGGCGCTGGGGGTGAAGGTGGAAGAGGCGGGGGTAGGGGGGGGGTGGAGTTGGGGGGGAAGAGGAGGAGGGGGGGGTGGTTGGGCATGGGGTTGGTGGGGTGGCTCAGGCAGAGATGGTGGTGGAGTGGGAGTGGTGGTGGAGGGGTGTGGAGGAGGGGGCTCAGACAGAGATGGTGGTGGAGTAGGAGTGGTGGTGGGGGGAGGTGGGTCAGACCGACACGCACGCACCAGACTCCCTCCGTCTGGGAGTCAGTGTCTGGGCAGGAGGGAGGAGCTGCTGGTGGTGATGGGGCTAAGAGCTGGCTGCTGTGTTTCTCGCTCACTGCCAGAGGGACACGTGATGACCCAGGGCTTTAACATCGGCGGGCGGCGGACCGGCGAACGCCGAGCGAGTCCGATGCTGTGTCCGGGCCATTGGCTGTGAATGTCAATTAAGAATTATCGATTGCAAGTGATCACAATAACAACGCCTCGTTGATCGATGCCTTCGACAACTAATCGCCCGGCAAACGCACGCCACGGATGGTGGTAACGGCGAGGCGGTGAGCCCGAGGCAATGTTCCCACTAACAACCATCACCACCACCACCAGCACCACCACCAGCACCACCACCACCAGCACCACCACCACCAGCACCACCAGCACCAGCAGCACCACCGGCACCATCACCACCAGCACCACCACCATCACCACCATCACCACCAGCACCACCACCACCACCACCAGCACCACCAGCACCAGCACCACCACCACCATCACCACTAGCACCACCAGCACCACCAGCAGCACCACCACCACCACCAGCACCACCACCACCAGCACCACCACCACCAGCACCATCACCACCACCACCATCACCAGCTCTGCGGTCTTCTATACATTCAGGCGTTACCGCACCTCCGATTTAGCACGGTTGGCTACGTACGGTGCGAAAGAAGTTCAACGTACTGCACATAGACTAACACTACCCATAGACTAACCCAACACTACCCATAGACTAACACTGCCGATTGACTCAACACTGCCCATAGACTCAACACTGCACATAGACTAACACTACCCATAGACTAACCCAACACTACCCATAGACTAACACTGCCCATAGACTCAACACTGCACATAGACTAACACTGCCTATTGACTCAACACTGCACATAGACTAACACTGCCTATTGACTCAACACTGCACATAGACTAACACTGCCCATAGACTCAACACTGCACATAGACTAACACTGCCTATTGACTCAACACTGCCCATAGACTTAAAACTACCGATAGACTAACCCAACACTACCCATAGACTAACACTGCCTATTGACTCAACACTGCCCATAGACTAACACTACCCATAGACTAACCCAACACTACCTATTGACTCAACACTGCCCATAGACTAACACTACCCATAGACTAACCCTACACTACCCATAGACTAAAACTGCCTATTGACTCAACAGTGCACCTCGATTAGCAAGGTTGGTCACGTACGGTGCGAAAGAAGCTCAACGTCTATTCCTTACGTGACTTTACTTAAACACCCAGTCGTGCATAAAAGTTGAAGGCGGTATAGTACTATAGTAATAGAGCAAGTGCAGAATCACTGAACCGGAATTGATAGCTTGAAAACATTTAGCGCGGGGCCTTTGAAAAGTGCGGTGCCTGTAGCTACTACATATATAGTAGTAGCTACTACATATGTATTACACATGTTGTAATAGCTACTACATATGTAGTAGCTGCTACTACATATGTACTACATACTACATATGTAGTAGCTACTACATATGTAGTAGCAGTGGCGGCTCCTGCAAAATCTCTCAGGGGGGGCAAATGTCTGGATGATTGATAAGGATAAGGTCCACCCATGCAATGGATAAATTAACAGCTTAAGCATGTAAAGGCAACTTCACTTCTTTAATATTAATGAAAAATAAAGTGACTCTTACAATACATCTTGTTTGTTTCTATACTCACTATTAAAACAAACCACTCAAGTTTATTTTATTAAAGATTCCACTAGGTGGCGATAAATTATATTGTTGGATGAAACGTGCTTACGTATGATGACGTTAGCATGTATGATGACGTAAGCACGTTAGGGCAAGCCCTCCCGGAAGCCATAGAGAATGCATTGGAGCGCCCGCCGTTCGAAAAAAAACATCTTTGGATGTAAGTCTATGGGGCCACTCGTGGCGATTCTCAGCCGGAGTGAAATCGCCCAAAAAGAGGCGGTACTCCACAGAACGTAGCATGACGCTGATTGGACTATATCCAGAGGCACAGTGACGGCTCGCGTGACTCTGTGGTTCAATGACATTGGTGGTGCGTCGCCCAATCGCCCTAATGAAGAAACCGCCCCTGTGTAGTAGTAGCTACTACTACATATGTACTACATACTATTTTCTTGGTTCTTTCGGTAAAGTCACGTAGAAGGGAAATAATAAAATAATTAAAATACAATTCTCACTACATACTACATATGTCGTAGCTACTGCGATGATAATCCGGCACTGCTCCACTGGATAGAATCTCATTGTCCGGATACGTAACTGCCTCCCTGATGAACACGTTGTCGGCGAAATCACCGATTCTGTTCTTCAAGCCTTCAAATGCCGAGCACACACACTTGCGCACACACGGGGCATCTGATAACTTCACCACGCGCCTCGCACGGACTACTTTGAGTCTTTGACCTGCATACTCTTAGGTGTTTTCGGTAAAGTCATGCAGGTAAAAAATAATAGAAATAAAATAATAAATCACGACGCTTCGGAGGCAACACAAGTCTCCGTCTTCAGTTGGGACCGTCACAGCTAAATTTACTGTATCAACACTATGGGATCTCCTTTACCAGTGGCAAAATATAGTAATAGGTTTTTACCCTTTAAACTGGTACAAAATCTGACACCTTTATACAAGGCATCATGTTTGCAATAACCTCAACACAAGCAGTCAACACTTCTTGTGTTGAGGAAGTCAAGACTTCTTGTCTTGAGGTTATTGCAAACATGATGCCTTGTATAAAGGTGTCAGATTTTGTACCAGTTAAAAGGGTAAAAACCTATTACTTTACTGTATCAAGTGAAGAGAAATCCAAAGGACAAGATCTCAAATACTGGTTAAGGGGAGGGGTGAGGGGCTTATCTAAATGTGGCAGTCAGGGGCTGAGCTGCAGTCAACCAATGGTCATGCCGATTAGATGTCCTCACGTCCGACTTGGCTTTTGTTCACAATTGCACAGAAATTAAACAACAACAACAAAAATGATGGAACCGGTGGGTATTCACATCTCGCTGTGCCACGCACTCGGCCAACCTACTTGCGGATGACCGCTGCAAAGTATGATCTTGAGTTTTGATTATAGTGTGCTGATCTTTAAAGGTGTATTGAAAAATGTTGATACTGCTACTGATACTTCTGCTGTTATGGAGTGACTCATGCAGCCAGCTATGGCTGCAAAGTTTGGTCCTACATGTGATGTATATCGTTTACTGTTAAATTTGAATCACAGTTACGACGATCACTGTTACATTGTTTTTATAGCTTTCTTTTGGTGATTTTGAAAACTTTTTGGTTTAGCCATGCTTGTTTGTCGTAGTACAGAGTTAGCCTAATAACTTTAATCTAAATTGTCTTATGGTTGTTATTGTTTGACTTGCATCCCACTGGGAGTTTTGCACAAAGCGTTGAAATGCGGTGCTTTTTCTGCAAGACTTTCCTGTTTTTTTCCTGGATTTTTCTGTTGCGTGTAGTCACTTTAAGATGTTTCTTGTTCATGTTTTTGTTTTGTTGCGGTTGCACCCGAGCCAAGAGCCGCATGGCTCACAGGGTCATACCTGATAAATGAAACTGAAAACTGAACATACTTGCGCCCGAAAGAATTCGCTCCACCGCACGGTTTGAATTCAATCTCCGTGCGGCGATGCAGTCAGCACGTGGGGCATAATGTGCTTGTGCGTGCGTGATGTGCTTGTGCGTGTGTGTGGATCTCGATGTCCACGTGTCTTCCCCCTCTGTCTCCTCCAGCACCGCCAACGAGGCTCAAGCCCGCGCCGGCTCGCGACGAGTTGGTCTTTGACGGCGGTGTCCGAGTTCGATTCCTTTACTCTCCCTCCATGCTGCCTCTTCCCCCCCCCACCCCCCGTCTCGACCTCCCTGCCCTCTCCCCTTGTGACCCCCACCAGACGTGTCTCCCATCGTGGTGGGAATCCTGGGCGCGACGGCGCTGGTGGTGGCGGCGGCCGTCACCGCGCTGTCGTGGGCCTGCTGCCGGCGTCGTGGCGGGGACGGCTCCAAGCCGGCGGCGAGCCCGCCCTACCGCCTCGTCCACATGCTCAAGGGCGTCACCGACATCTACGGCGCTGGCGAGAAGCGCCACCCGATGCGCGGCAAGCGCGGCTCCGAGCAGCAGCAGCAGCCGCCGCAACAGCAACAGCAGCAGCAGCAAGCGGGCAGCGACCGGCACGGCAAAGGCGGTGCCGCCGCCGCCGCCACGCTCAATAACAACAACAACAACGTGGTGGTGGTGCGGTTCGGCAGCGAGAGGCTGGCGCCCGCGACGGCGCTGTGCAGTCCCGACCGGGCCGGCGGCGGTTCCGGCGGCGGCGGCCTCGGCTTCGGCTCCGGCCCGGTGCGCACGCCGCCCATCATCGAGCCGTTCCGCCACGTCAGGAACGGCGGCGGCGCGTTCCCCGACAAGTGCAGCCCCTCGTCGTCGGCGGCGGCGGCGGTGCCGGCGTCGTCCTCCTCCTCGTCGTCCCTGTCGTCGTCAGCGGCGACGAAGGCCGGCTCCCCGCACACCCCGCCGTACCTCTCGTCGCTCTCCTCCTCCTCATCCTCCTCGTCCTCCTCCTCGGCGGCGGCGGCGGCGGCGGGGGGCTCGGCGCCGCCGGAGGACCAGCCGCTGGGCGCGCTCTGCTTCTCGGTCGAGTACAACTTCGCCAGGAAGGCGCTCGTGGTGACGATCCAGGGCGCGCGCGGCCTGCCCGCCATGGACGGCCAGACGGGCAGCTCGGACCCCTACGTCAAGATGACCATCCTGCCCGAGAAGAAGCACAAGGTGAAGACGCGGGTGCTGCGGCGCACGCTCGACCCCTCCTTCGACGAGACGTTCACCTTCTACGGCGTCCCGCACGCGCAGCTCCAGGGCCTCGTGCTGCACTTCCTCGTGCTCAGCTTCGACCGCTTCTCCCGCGACGACGCCATCGGCGAGGTGATGGCGCCACTCGCCGGCGTTGAGCTCGGCGGGGACAAGGTGACGCTGACGCGCGACATCGTCAAGAGGAACATACAGGTACGGCCACCACCCCCCCCCCCACCCCCTTGTGCTCCGTGCACCGCGCCACGCTGCTGAGCCGTGCGGACCACCGACCCGCCGATGCGGCCCATTAGAAATTGTTTTTGCTCGCTGGTATTTTGGAATTTCACCAAAGTTCCACGTTCCCTCGAGACGGACTCATCAGGCGGCAGGGAGACCCCCTTCGTGTCCGTGGAGAACGGCCCCACGGAAGTGGAGCTCATGGAGCTACGTCCTGAGCTCCCTAATCTCAGCTCCAGCGGACAGTGACGAGAGGGCATCACTTTCCCGCCCGCTCGGCATGTCGAGAGCGTGCCGGTCGCAATCGTCACGTCGCTGCTTTTTTCTTTTTACATTCCCACAGCTGGAAATTAGCCCAATTAAGTGCAGAGCCCAGTTTAGCTCGATGATGTTTTTTACATGTATTTATTCATTCTATTTTTTTTTTACGCATTTAAAAGGCAACCATCAGCTCGCGACGCCTGAGAACCACGTCTAATCACGGGTGGCGGCCGAGACCCGGATTCGAACCCAGGGGCCTGGGCCGTGCGGCCTCAATGCGTCTCTGGCCCCTGGGCCAACCCGGCCGCTCCTTCGTGGACGTTCCACTTACAACGGCCGATTGGGACGGATACGAACCCCCCCCCACCACGCCCCCCCCCCGCATCACGGCCACTGTCATTACCACCGCCATCACTGCCACTGTCATCACGGCCACTGTCATCACGGCCACCATCATCACCATCACCACCATCATCACCATCACCACCACCACCATCACCACCACCATCATCACCATCACCACCACCATCACCGCCACTACCATCATGGCCATTGTCATCACCATCACCACCACCATCACGGCCACCATCATCACCATCACCACCACCATCACCATCACCACCACCATCACCACCACTGCCATCACGACCACCATCATCACCACCACCACCATCATCACCATCACCACCACCATCAACACCACCATCACCGCCACTGTCATCACGGCCACTGTCATCACGGCCACTGTCATCACCACCATCACCATCACCACCACCATCATCACCACCACCATCACCGCCACTGTCATCACGGCCACTGTCATCACCGCCACTGTCATAAGTGCGGTCGTTATTCTTGGCACCGCTGCACTGAGCAGATGATTGTCAAATCGGCCGGGGAAATAAACACCCACCAGGCAGCTGCCTGCAAAATCATTTGCAGTCATTTTTTTTTTCAAATCCGCGTGTGAAACTGATATTCCAATCTCTTTTAATTTCACTCTAACGGCCGTAGTTTTAGTTTTATTATATTTTTTTACCCTTCATCTCCTCTCTTCGCGGAAAGTGCGGCGGGCGGCGGGTGCGTGGATTTACAGCGCCGTTTAGAATCCTAACGAGCCGTTTGCCGAACGTCGTCTGAGCGCCGTTGTCGAGAAATTTGCATTCACCAAATCGCCGCGCGAGTAGAGGCGTGGAGGGGGTGGGAGCGGTGCCCGTGTAATCGCGCCGGAGGAACTTCGAGCGGGGATTCCGTCGGTGCCCCGTCGCAGCTCGCCGTGCCGCCTCGTGAACCGCGCTCACCGACAATCTGAAGCGCCGTTTGCCAAAACCGCAGCGGGTGGGCTCCTTGCCCGCGTCTGCGGGGCCACGTTGCAAGTCCCCGCCGAAACTGCGGCTTTGTGGATCCCCCTCCCCCCCACCCCGTAACTTCTCCTGTTCCCAGTCAATGTCTACTGCTACTACTACCAATATTTGTGTTGATAATTGTTTTTTTACCCTTCTATCTGGCAACAAAACTGACACGTTTTTTTTTTACAAGGAGTCATGTTTGCATAGACCACAATACCTGCGGTCGTAATGCAAACAAAAAACATAACTCTGATAATGTATGCACTGTCCTTGAAGTTGATTGGTCCACAACCGAGACAGCTTTCCTTAGAGCCTAGTCTCACATGGGTTGGACCAGTTGACGCCAAAAGGCGCACAACTCAAAGACAATGCACCATCAGAGTATGAGAGCTCGGGGTTTGAGTTGTGCGCCTTTTGGCGTCATCTGGTCCAACCCATGTGAGACTAGGCTCTAAGGAAAGCTGTCTCGGGTGTGGACCAATCAACTTCAAGGACAGTGCATACATTATCATAGTTATGTTTTTTGTTCGCATTATGACTGCAGGTATTGTGGTCTATGCAAACATGACTCCTTGTAAAAAAAGGTGTCAGTTTTGTTGCCAGATAGAAGAGTAAAAAAACTGTTATTATATTTTTTACTGGCAAATGAGGTTCCAATGGAATATTTGTGTTATTGTATTAGGTAACTGAGCTGTGTGCAGCTCTTTTTCAGAAGCGGCCTGGCCATCGTAAATGACAGCGCGAAACGAAGTTTTGCTGATCGCGTGGACTTCTAAACGTGGAGGGGGTTAAAACCGGAGGGCTCCGGACACATTTTTTTTTCAAAATCCACGCGACTACAGGGAGAGAAAGACACGCAAACTACAAATATACAGCAGGCGTCGTCAGGGTCGGGATCGAACCCACGACCTCCTCTATACCAGGCGAGGTAGTAAACATCTCCTAGCCGCCGTGATGATGATGAGAGAGGGAGAGAGACACGCAAACTCCAAATATACAGCAGCAGGCATCAAGGTCGGGATCGAACCCACGACCTCTTCCTTAACCAGGCGAGGTAGTTAACATTTCCTAGCCACCGTGATGATGATAAGAGAGAGAGAGAGACATGCAAACTCCAAATATACAGCAGCAGGCGTCGGGGTCGGGATCGAACCCACGACCTCCTGCATACCGGGCGAGGTAGTTAACATCTCCTAGCCACCGTGATGATAAGAGAGAGAGAGAGAGACACGCAAACTTCAAATATACAGCAGCAGGCGTCAGGGTCGGGATCGAACCCACGACCTCCTGCATACCAGGCGAGGGAGTCAACATCTCCTAGCCACCACGGCGCCCTTATCCCGGGGCGAGCGGTGGTGCCGTGTGGGCCTTGCCCCCCACGCGCGGGGGATCGGGGCACGCCGCGTGGCAACCAAAATCAGCCGCCGTCAACAGCGCACAGGGAGAACGTGGCAATTAGCGCCTTTTCAGCTTAATTGCCCATTCTGCCGGAGGCAAGAGAAGAGATGTCGGGAAGAAACGACGGCCCTGCTCACTTAATTGGCGCGGGCCCCCACGTCCAAGGAGCCCCCCCCCCACCGCCCCCTGTCCCCGTGCCTCGCCGCGCGATTAACGACGGGACACGAATTTGCGTCGCGTTCAGTGTCGATGACTTCCCTTCTCCCCTCCACGCTCTCCTCCCCCTCCTGTCTCACGCTCCCTTCCCCTCTTGCTCGCCCGCTCTCTTAAATATCCTCCTTCCACTTTCCTCTTCTGCCGTTTGCATCCTCCCCCCTCTCCTCCACGTGACGCCTTCTCTCTTCTCCCGTCCCCTCCTCTCCCTCCCCACTTCCTCTCCCCTTCCCTCCTTTCACTCCCTCTCCCTCCCCCTCCTAACCCTCCTACTTCATCTCCCCGTCCCTCCACTACCTCCCCCTCCTCTCCCTCCCTCTTCCTCTCTCCTTACCTCCTCTCCTCTCCCTCCCCCTCCTTCCCTCCCTCTTCATCTCCCTCTTTCTTTCTCTCCTCTCCCCCCTCCTCTCCCTCCCTCCTCCTCTTCCTCTCCCCTTACCTCCTCTCCTCTCTCTCCCCCTTCTCTCCCTCCCCCTCCTCTCCCTTTTTCTTTCTATCCTCTCCCCCCTGCTCTCCCTCCCCCCCTCCTCTCCATCCCCCCTCGTCTCCCTCCCCCCTCCTCTTCCTCTCCCCTCCCCCCTCCTCCCCTCCCTCCCCTCTCCCCTCCCTCTCCCCCCTCCTCCCCTCCCTCTCCCCTCCCTCTCCCCCCTCCTCTCCCTCCCCCTCCCCTCCCTCCCCCCTCCCCCCCTCTATCTCGCTGCGCTGGACAGAAGTCCGTGGGCCGCGGGGAGCTGCTGCTGTCCCTCTGCTACCAGCCGTCCACCAGCCGCCTCACCGTGGTCGTGCTCAAGGCCAGACACCTTCCCAAGACGGACATCGCCGCTCTCTCTGGTACCGCCACCTCATCTCCCTCCAACTCATCTTCCTCCAACTCATCTTCCTCCACCTCTTCCTCCAACTCATCTTCCTCCACCTCTTCCTCCAACTCATCTTCCTCCAACTCATCTTCCTCCAACTCATCTTCCTCCAACTCATCTTCCTCCAACTCATCTTCCTCCACCTCTTCCTCCAACTCATCTCCCTCCAACTCCTCTTCCTCCAACTCTTCCTCCAACTCATCTTTCTCCACCTCTTCCTCCAACTCATCTCCCTCCAACTCATCTTCCTCCACCTCATCTTCCTCCACCTCTTCCTCCAACTCATCTTCCTCCACCTCTTCCTCCACCTCTTCCTCCAACTCTTCCTCCAACTCATCTCCCTCCAACTCATCTTCCTCCACCTCTTCCTCCAACTCATCTTCCTCCAACTCATCTTCCTCCACCTCTTCCTCCAACTCATCTTCCTCCAACTCATCTTCCTCCAACTCATCTCCCTCCAACTCATCTTCCTCCAACTCATCTTCCTCCACCTCATCTCCCTCCAACTCATCTTCCTCCAACTCATCTCCCTCCAACTCATCTCCCTCCAACTCATCTTCCTCCAACTCATCTTCCTCCACCTCATCTCCCTCCAACTCATCTTCCTCCAACTCATCTTCCTCCAACTCATCTCCCTCCAACTCATCTTCCTCCAACTCATCTTCCTCCAACTCATCTTCCTCCAACTCATCTCCCTCCAACTCATCTCCCTCCAACTCATCTTCCTCCAACTCATCTTCCTCCACCTCATCTCCTCCAACTCATCTTCCTCCAACTCATCTTCCTCCACCTCATCTTCCTCCAACTCATCTTCCTCCAACTCATCTTCCTCCAACTCATCTTCCTCCACCTCTTCCTCCACCTCTTCCTCCAACTCATCTTCCTCCAACTCATCTTCCTCCACCTCTTCCTCCAACTCATCTTCCTCCAACTCATCTTCCTCCACCTCTTCCTCCAACTCATCTCCCTCCAACTCATCTTCCTCCAACTCCTCTTCCTCCAACTCATCTTCCTCCACCTCTTCCTCCACCTCTTCCTCCAACTCTTCCTCCAACTCATCTCCCTCCAACTCATCTCCCTCCAACTCATCTTCCTCCACCTCTTCCTCCAACTCATCTTCCTCCAACTCATCTTCCTCCACCTCATCTCCTCCAACTCATCTTCCTCCACCTCTTCCTCCAACTCATCTTCCTCCAACTCATCTTCCTCCAACTCATCTTCCTCCACCTCTTCCTCCACCTCATCTCCCTCCAACTCATCTTCCTCCACCTCTTCCTCCAACTCATCTTCCTCCACCTCATCTCCCTCCAACTCATCTTCCTCCACCTCTTCCTCCACCTCATCTCCCTCCAACTCATCTTCCTCCACCTCTTCCTCCAACTCATCTCCCTCCAACTCATCTTCCTCCACCTCTTCCTCCAACTCATCTTCCTCCACCTCATCTTCCTCCAACTCATCTTCCTCCACCTCATCTTCCTCCACCTCTTCCTCCAACTCATCTCCTCCAACTCATCTTCCTCCACCTCATCTTCCTCCACCTCATCTTCCTCCACCTCATCTTCCTCCAACTCATCTTCCTCCAACTCATCTTCCTCCACCTCATCTTCCTCCACCTCATCTTCCTCCACCTCATCTTCCTCCAACTCATCTTCCTCCAACTTATCTTCCTCCACCTCTTCCTCCAACTCTTCCTCCAACTCATCTCCAACTCATCTTCCTCCACGTTTTCCTCCAACTCATCTTCCTCCACCTCATCTTCCTCCACCTCTTCCTCCAACTCATCTTCCTCCAACTCATCTTACTCCAACTCATCTTCCTCCACCTCTTCCTCCAACTCTTCCTCCAACTCATCTCCAACTCATCTTCCTCCACCTCTTCCTCCAACTCATCTTCCTCCACCTCTTCCTCCAACTCATCTTACTCCAACTCATCTTCCTCCACCTCTTCCTCCAACTCTTCCTCCAACTCATCTCCAACTCATCTTCCTCCACCTCTTCCTCCACCTCATCTTCCTCCAACTCATCTTACTCCAACTCATCTTCCTCCACCTCTTCCTCCAACTCTTCCTCCAACTCATCTCCAACTCATCTTCCTCCACCTCTTCCTCCAACTCATCTTCCTCCAACTCATCTTACTCCAACTCATCTTCCTCCACCTCTTCCTCCAACTCTTCCTCCAACTCATCTCCAACTCATCTTCCTCCACCTCTTCCTCCAACTCATCTTCCTCCACCTCATCTTCCTCCAACTCATCTTCCTCCACCTCATCTTCCTCCACCTCTTCCTCCACCTCTTCCTCCAACTCATCTTCCTCCACCTCTTCCTCCAACTCATCTTCCTCCAACTTATCTTCCTCCACCTCTTCCTCCAACTCTTCCTCCAACTCATCTCCAACTCATCTTCCTCCACCTCTTCCTCCACCTCATCTTCCTCCAACTCCTCTTCCTCCAACTCATCTTCCTCCACCGCCCCTTCCAGACACGGTGGAGAATTCTCAGCAGATTCAGGAGTCGGCCACTGCAATGAGCTTCAAGCGACTCGGACATTCACCATTTTAAACCGGTTGTCGATGAACAGATTTAAAAAAATATATCTAATTTTTCTTCGTTTATCCATTAATCAATATTTTATACGTACAATTGATTCGTGGGTTTAATCAATGCAACGACGAACGGATAGCGCTCAAGCGCCGCGCGGACACGCCAGTGGCCTACTTGCTGTACTGCCTCCATCAGACACCACCTCACATCCCTCCTCCCGGCCCAACGTGGCCACCAAGACACCCGGCCTCACCACAAACCACTCGCATCGCTCTCACCCCTCCCTCCCTTCCCTCTCCACACCGCTCCCCTCTCTTTTTTTTATTTGTATTTTTTAAATTTTTTTATTTTTTTTACAATCAGTGGAAACAAGAAGATGCTCGGTGTATTCGCCACTTTGCTTCGTTCATCATTTCGTACATTTCCGCGCCACCCCCCCCCCCCCCCCCGTCCCTCCTCTCCCTCCGCGCAGACCCCTACGTGAAGGTGAACGTGCACGTGGGCAACAAGCGCGTGGCCAAGAAGCGCACGCACGTCAAGCGCTGCACCCTCAACCCCGTCTACAACGAGTCGTTTGCCTTCGACGCGCCCGGCGAGTGGCTCTCCGAGCTCTCGGTCGAGTGCCTCGTCGTCAACTCCGACCGGGTCACCAAGAGCGAGGTCATCGGGCGGCTCGTGCTGGGCCACGGCGGCGCCGCAGCCGCCGCCGCCGCCGGCGTCTCGGCAGCTGCCGAGCACTGGCGTGAGATCTTCGAGAACCCGCGGCGCCAGGTCGCCAAGTGGCATTGCCTCGGTGAGTTTTAAGGCGCCGGGCGGGCGCGGAGGCGCAGGCGACGCGAGAGGATCGATCTGTCCGAGGAGGAGGCGGTGGTGGTGGTGGTGGAGGGGTGCGCTTTAAGTTGGCGACGTTTGTTAACAATGTTTTGTTTTGGTTGCGTCCTGCACCCCTCCCCCCCACTCCTCCTCTCCTCCTCTCGTCCGTGCCGCGGCGTTGATTTGGCGTCGTGCAAATTGTTCGGTTTTGCCCCAACGGTTTCGCGGAGAGGGAGGGAGGGAGTCGCTCTCTGTTTGAGCTTCCCTCGGTTTTTTTTACTTTTCTTCTGTTTGTTGATTTAGCAAATAATTTTTGTTGATTTCCCGACCCGGGGGGGGGGGGGTGGGGGGGGCGTCGTAGGCACCCCCCCCTGCCCCCCCCTTCCGAAGGGTCATCAGTAAAACTCCGCGGCTGGATTCTCGGCACTGTTTGCGTTCGCCTCTTGCAGACGTTGCGTCCGCCGATTTCCTCGACTTCTGGTCATTGTTGAAGTGTCCCGTTAGTCATTATCGCACTTTATATTCACCGATATTCATATCTTCGTTCACTTTCACTGGTAAATTATGAAACCGTCATGGACGCGAAGAAATTCGAACCAGTGCGCAATATAACTGCCGCTTCCAGTAGCTATTGATACTCGATCACTTGCAAAATTTGTTAAAAAAATAAACCACGTGATTGAAAATGCCACCACCTAGCACCTGCGTTAAGTACTTTTAGCCGTGCCTGAGAATCCAGCCGAGGTGAGTTTGCTGGCCACTGCTCTCCGAAGCCTTCCGCCTGTTGGGACCCTTAAAAACCCACAGAAGTAGCAGCAACAGCAGCAGCGGCAGCAGCAGCAACAGTGGCAACAGCAGCGGCAGCAGCAGCAGCAGCGGCAGCAACAGTGGGAACAGCAGCGGCAGCAACATCTGTAGGCAACCGCCACACTCGCTTCTCCTGCAGCAGTTACCGCAGTTGCATCGGCCTCTCTCAAAACCTTACGTGGATAGGATCCACGCTGCCATTGTACTCGGCATCAGTATACGTGACACGAAAGTCACCTTTCGAGTAAGAATTCAAAACGACGGGTAATCGCACCCTCTAATTTCTCGCATCCGCACCTACGATTAGCGCGGCTGGCAGCGTGCGGGCGAAGACCTCGCGACACCTCGAACGCCGCCGACCGATTTTGCCCACGTGCGGAGGGCGTCTCGTCGCTAGCCTGGCCGCGTGGCCTCCCGCAAATTCAATCAAAAGACGAGCGAGAACTGCCGGCTGCGTAGCGCCGTTCGGCGTCGGACGACGGCGGCGGCGGGCACGGCCGTCGTGGTCCCAGAGCTCCGTTCCCTCGTTCGTCCAGAGACGCTGGAATTGAACCAGGAGGGGGGGGGGAGGGGGTGGGTTAAAGGATGGGATTCGCATTTCCGCCGGATGCTTTTGCTTGAACGTCTCGGCGGCATCGATGCGCGCGGTGCGTCGCGTCTCATCTCGAGCATTCCATTGCCCTAGCGCAGCCGGAGCTTCGAGGGTAGCGGGCGCTGGGGGGGGGGGGGTGACGACTCCCGATGTTAGCGCAAGCTTCGCACGGCACCTGCCTGCGTATTGGTGTGCGTGTGTGCGTGTGTCTGCCAGCAAGGGAGGGGGTGGTGTGATGTTTGCGATGTGTTTTTGTTGTTCTCTCTCTCTCACGTAGGGAAGTGCGTCATGGCCGCGCGCGCGCGGTCGTGTTTTCGTAGAGAGAGTTCAGAAGCGATGGGAAAGGAAGCTTAAGAGGAAAGATTTTGACGAAACAAAAAAAAATATTGATAACCCACCCCCCACCCCCCCCCAAAAAAAATACGCCACGATCATCACTCATGGGGATGTTTTGCGTTTGATTTAATCACCGATCGTCTATGCAAATTCATCTGGGTTTGGGGCGCCTGCACGAATGTGCGAGCGCGTAGGCCCACGCGAGATTATTTTTTTTCCCCCCTCGTTTATTTATTTTTGACCCATTCGCGATCAATCGCAGTTCAAAGTAAAGAAGTCCGTCGATCGGCGTTGGGGACGACGCGAAAATCGGAGGCGTGGGGTGGTGGTCGGGGGTCAGGGGGTCAAGGGGTCAGGGGGTCAGGAGGTCAGGGGGTCGCATTGCCGGAGCGCGTCAAACCGTTTGTGCCCGCCACGCCGCTTGACCGGTTCAGGCCCCATTTCTCGCACGTTCATTTGCGCCACATTGCGCAGGAGACGAAGAAAAATGCATCTTACCATTTAACGAGTGAAACAAAAAAAAATATATATAAACATATTCCTCTCGTTGTCGTTAATTACAATAACGAACACAATATTCCCCGCCGCTCAAATTTTTTTTTGTGATTTTTCCATTCGGGTGGGAGCAGAACGTCGATCATCAACGTCTACGGATGTTTGAGGTCAGAGGTCGGGACTGTACGTATGTATTTTGAACTTCTTTCGCACCGTACGTAGCCAAGCGTGCCTATCGGAGGTGCGGGGGAAGGACAACAAACGAAAGGCAAAAAACCAATTCTGAAGAAATGAGTTTACAATCTAGATGATGATTAAAAAGTGCATAGCTCTAGTGGATTCCTAAAATCCGAGAGAAGAACGTTCCAGACGGCCGCAGAAGCGCGTCTGAAAACGCCGCGATGCGGCGACCGCCGTCTTTCTTCGACGGTTGCCCAAAAGTCGCCGCTGCCGCGAGGATGACAGGAACTGCTTCGGCGCGGTCACGTGACCGTCTTGACAAACGCCGATCGTCAATGTAGGGGACACGCGCGCTCGTTACTCGCGACCCCGAAAAGCGCAGGGCAGGACCCGGACCAACAGCGACGGGACCAACAGTGGCGCTGCGCGCACGAACACGGACGGGTCGCGCAAGTCCACAAGCGCCCTGCCCCCCCTCCCGGTCTCACCTTTAACCGAACGCGACGTCCCTCCGTCGGTCGGATGAAGACCTCGGAAACCCCGCGCTGCGGTCGAAATGTCTCAGTCGGTGGGGAGTAGAAAGTTGCGTGGGGGAGGCTGCCGTGGCGCCACGGTGGAGCCGGTCTGCTCAGTCGGGAGGTCGCCGGTTCAACCTCCCCCGAGCGGGAGTTGAAACGATGGGGGCGATCTTCTCTTAAATCCCCCCCGGTCACAGCCGGTGTATCGGCGGGTCACGCGCGGTGGGGTAAAGCACGTGGGTTGCTACCCACCGCTTCCAAAGACGTCTGACCGGCGTGGAAGAAAAAGTCCGGCCCCCCAGCGAAAGGCTCCCCCCCCCTGCCGCCAGCGGCGGGCGCGAGCAAAGGAATTTCAGGCCTGCGCCTCTGCCCCCCGTGGCTTTGGGGTGGCGTAAACCCCCATGTCGCTCGCCACGCGAGGCGAAAGCCGCCCTCCGGATGGACGCCGGAGGAAGCGCTTGCGACGATCGTGTCGCGTCAATTCCACGTTCCTTCGATGGGACCCCCCTCCCTGGGCGCGTGAACGGCGTAATGAGTTTAAAGTTGAAACGCAGCGGCGGTCACCGTCGGCGTGACTGCGGCGCCGGGTGCATCATCACTAACCGGTACTCCCCCCCCCGCCTCCCACGCGCACACACCGCGCGCACAAAGACAAAGATCACCCGGATAGCCTGAACAGACTGTTGCGGCAAGTGCTGTTAACGAGTTGCACCTACGAAGGCCAACGTGGCACACGTGGTGTGTTGTCAGCGACTCGCCCGGCCCCCTTTGTCTCCCTCGTGGCAAAGTTTGCACACCGCACCAGGTACACGTTTGAGGCCGAGTCTACCGACGGGAGGCCCACAACAAAACAAACGTACAAACACACACACACTGGCCAACTGCCACTGGCCGACGCTGCAATGTTCAAGCAACGTTGAACAAACTGCAGCGGGCAGCACCTCCCTGTGGTGTGCACAGTGACACCGCCGCCACTAACCGTGGCACCGCTAAGGGTAACACCGCTAATGATGACACCGCCACAGTGAGTGCAATGGGGACATCAGCGATGGGGACGGGTTGCGACGTCAACTCTGTCACGCGGCACACGACGGCACCCCCCCCCCCCCGCCGCCTGTCCCCAAAGAGAAGGGTGAGAGTGTTTACAAAAAAAATGAAAAAAACGAAAAAAAATGTTCGAAAGTTGCATCGTTATGAAAATTCGAAAGCAGATAACAATTGGTAATTGTTTTTTTTACCCTTTTATCTGGCAGATAAAAGGGTAAAAATAACATTTATCATATTTTGCTACTGGCAAAGGAGGTTCCAATGGCAGATAACAATTCATATGCTTGGGTCTTTCGGTGAGGTTATGTTAGCCGACTCTCCGTGTTGTATTGCATTGTATTTCTAAGTTTACCAGGTTTCTTTTCTCTTTCATTTGTACCTGATGACGATTGCTTGTGTTGCAATCGATTCTATTATTTAATTTATTTCCTATCTACGTGACTTTACCGAAAGACCCAAGAAGATGAATTCCTGCAGTCACGAAAGCTTTAAGTCAGGATTCAGATAAGAACTGTAAAATCCCTTCTGTAAGGCCAGATTTTAGTTACTTACGTTAAAATCTGGTTTTCTTCGGTGGCCACCGAACCCATTTCCGGTTCTGATACAAATGCGGAGCATGCTGTTGACCACCGCAGGCATAATTCCCATTGCCGTGGCCCTGCGTGCGTGTGTGCGTGTGTGCGTGTGTGTGTGCGTGTGTGTGTGTGCGTGTGTGCGCGCGTGTGTGTGCGCGTGCGTGCGTGCATTCCGTTGTCCCGGCTCCACTGCTCCGCTCGCTCGCTCGTCCGCTGTCGATTGCGCTTCACATGGAAGACAATTCGCTTCTGGCCACGGCCTCTCACTGCCCCCCCCCACCAACCCACGAACCCACCGATCACCAACTCGCGCCGCTCCCCGAACAAATCCACGGCGGCTGACGCCCGGCTCGTGCCTGCGGCTCGTTCGAGCGCGACGCGACGAGTTTACTCCACGGGGGAGGTGAGGGGGGGGGCAAGAGCTTCCTTCAGGCACCCCAATTAAAGAGACCCCCTCCACCCCCCCCCCCCCCCCCGGCGCACGTGGGTGCTGAACGTCCCCCCGACGTCGTGCCGAACGGCTGCCACGCGCCGGGCTCGTGATGGGGGGGGGGGGGTACATACTCTTCGTTCTTTCGGTAAAGTCACCACGTAGGTAAAAAATGAAATTTAAATTAATAAAAATAAAATAATAAAATCACGACGTTTCGGAGGCAACACAAGTCTCCGTCATCAAGTGATTTGCTGCATCAAGTGAGGCAGAAATTCCAAGATGCAAGCTCTTAAATACAAGTTAAGGGGGAGGAGAGGGGGGGGGAGGAGCTTATCAGAATGTGGTAGCCAATGAATGGAACGTATCGGGCGGGGGGGGCGGGGCTAAAAGAGGGCACGAGGTGCTCGTGGAGAGTGCTGCTGGGAGAGAGAGCGATCCGGCACGAGGGTTCAAGTTCAAGTTCATGTATTAGGTAAAGCCCTGTGAGCCATTCAGCTCTTGAATCGGGTGCAACCGCAACAAACAAAAAACAAAAACATGAACAAAAAACATCTTAAAGTGAATATGTGACTAAGTGCAAACAGAAAATCCAAGAAAAGACAGCAAAAATATTGCAGAAAAAGCACCGTACACACCAACGCTGTGTGCAAAAATCTCAGTGGGATGCAAGTCAAACAACAACAACAACCACAAGACAGCTTAGATTAATCCCTCTGCGGTCATCTCGATGTGGGGACATCTCTCGTCGTGCGGGCACAGGCGGTGGCCGGGAGGATGGCGGCGCTCACCCCTTGCCCTCGTCGCGAGTCGAACAGAAAGTTGGAGCGACCCGTGGCCCGGATGACCATCGAGGCATTTGGTGCTCAGCTCCTGATGTAGCAGGGGGGGGGGGGGGGGCAGTGGTGGAAGTTGCTCACTTCCTCTGGCACTCACGTTCCTCGACTGCAAGGTGGATGACCGATGGCGTGAGTCAAGCCCCCCCCCCCCCTCCCCAATCACGATTTGAACTCTGAACTTTCTGGCCGCCCGGCGGGATCCATATGTGACCGCTCCAGCCGCTCACTGGAATAAGCCCGTGGGCGCGGAACGTCGTTTGCCCAGAGACAAGGTTCGCGCTTAGCGGTTCACTCGTTTGTTTGAGCGCAGCGCCGTCAGGATTATAACAAAAACGGCGCCAATGGACAACAACAACAACAAAAAACAAGAAAAAACAACAAAAAACAAAAACAACAACAATTCCGACCGTTAACCCACTGCAACGGTTTTACGAATGGAGGATTGCGTTCCGTCGGCGCTTGGAGCGTGGAGTATGAACCCCGTTGTGCGCCTACACACAAATTGTTGTTGCCGAGAGAGAGAAGGAGGGGGGGGGGGTGGCAGCGACCCCACCAGGCATGTCCGCTCCCTCTTGTCCCTGTGCCCATCACCTACCCCGGGGGCTGTGGGGGGCAGAGAGGCCCACGCGCTGAGCCACGGAGAGGAAGGGGGGGGGGGCCCCCCCCCCCGTGGTTCATTCCTTGCGCCAGGACCTCGTGGAAACCGGCGGGGGGCCGTCACTTTAGGGGGGCTGCGGGGCCCGGGGCTGACTCAACGCCGCGAATGATTTGACGTGACCCCCCCCCCCCCTCCCTGACAAGCCCACGAGAGGCGCGACATTCACCAAAATGTACAAACAACAGAGAGAGAGACGACTACGGAGTGGAATCGCGAGCGAGAATCACGACGCTGAGTGCGGAGTGGTGGTGGTGGGGGGGGCACACGTGGAACGGCGTCCTTCATTGCAAGGACACCACGTGAGACATTTGCGGGGGGCCCCTCACATGACAACAACCCCCCCCCCCTAATCGTCATCATCGTGCTGTCGTCTAAGCCAACAGTGGTTTTCAAATGTGCGGCGGCACCTTCAACACACCGCTGATGATTTCGATTTAAAGCTTTCGTGACTGCAGGGATTCATCTTCTTGGTTCTTTCGGTAAAAGTCACGTAGAAGGGAAATAATACAATAATAAAAATAAAACATTATAAAATACAATTCTCACGACGTTTCGGCCACAACGCAAGCAGCCGTCCTCAGGTGAAGAACAGGTCTGTCGGGAAGACAGCGTCTGAATGAAACACCACCAGGCTTGGCAGCATATATTTAAGCTTAAATATACGCTGCCAAGCTTGGTGGTGTTCATGTGACTTTACCGAAAGAACCAAGAAGTCCGCTGATGATGTCGGCGAAAGTGGCTCCACATTCTGATGCCGAGTGGAGGACACTGCCCTTGCCACCCTCCTCCAGCACCAGATTAAACTAGTTGCGGGGCCTGTAGCACATGTTGTTATAGAGGGGCACTAAAGAATAAAAAAAACGTAAATGTTAAAACACACGCATTTTTAACTTGCACAGCAAAGTAATTGTATTTTTTTCATTTGCTACACAGCCAGATAATACAAATCGCTAACCTTAAGCACCCAGTCGTTCATAACAGTTGAAGGCGGTATAGTACTATAGTAATAGAGCAAGTGCAGAATCACTGAAACGGATTTGGTGGCTTGAAAGCATTTAGCGCGGGGCCCTTGAAAGTGCGGGGCCCGTAGCTTCTACATATATAGTAGTAGCTACTACTACATATGTAGTAGTAGCTACTACTATATATTTAGTAGCTACTACTACATTTGTAGCTACTTTTGCTTCTGTGATAATCTGCAACTGCCTTCCTCCACTGGTTATCAGTCGTAAAAAAAAATAGCTACAATGTTAATACTTGCACAGGGCTCGATGAAACAAAGTAAGTTGTTACTTAACGCGCCCGTGGCTTCATTTGTGTTCTCGATTATTTAACTTCTACAAAAATCTGGCCACGTCTCGCACCCCCACCCCATCATCACTCCAGAAAGGGCCTCTCTCACTTCCCCAGGGGTGTGATGTGTGCACCCCCAGGTTCCAGAGAGTTCTAATCCACGACCCACTCAACCCCAAATCGGTCACCGGCGGCCCGATCGTTGGCAGGCTCTCTCCACTGCCGCTTTGTGGAGGGCACTTTCCACGATGGGAAAGTGTCACGCACACAGACACACACACAGACACACACACAGTCACATACAGACACACACACAGACACACAGTCACATACACAGACACACACACAGACACATATACAGACACGCACTGTCACACACAGACACACACATAGTCACACTCAGACACACACAGACACACACACACACAGTCACACACACACAGACACACACACAGACACACACAACAACAACAACAACCGCCATTCACCACTAAGTGGCGGTGACGTCACCACGACGCTTGTGCCAGGCCATGTGCACCTTGAGGCCACGTGAAGTGTCGAACGCCCGCTGGCAGGTCACGGGGCAGACCCAGATACCACACACACACAGTCACACACTGACACACACAGACACACACACTGACACACACAGACACACTGACACACACAGACACATACTGACACACACAGACACACAGTCACATACTGACACACACAGACACACACAGTCACACACAGACACACACACAGACACACAGTCACACACACACAGTCACACACAGACACACAGACACACACATAGTCACACACACACAGACACACACACAGTCAGACACACACAGTCACACACAGACACACACAGTCACACACACAGTCATACACACAGTCACACACACAGACACACACAGACACACACAGACACACGCACACAATTACACACACACAGACACGCACAGACACACACACAGTCACGCACATACCCACACACAGTCACACACAGACACACACAGACACACACGCAGTCACACACAGACACACACAGAGACACAGTCACACACAGACACACACAGACACACGCACACACAGACAGTCACAAACACACAGTCACACACAGACACACAGTCACACACAGACACACACAGACACAGACACACACAGACACACACGCAGTCACACACAGACACACACAGACACACAGTCACACACAGACACACACAGACACAGACACACACAGACACACACGCAGTCACACACAGACACACACAGACACACGCACAGACACACACACAGTCACACACAGTCACACACGGACACGCACACACGAGGATGCCACGTGGGCTATTGGGTTGGTGACGCGACCGCTTGGGACTGGGGGTGGAGGGGGGGCTACGTCGCGTGTCGACGTCCGACTTTGAAGACGACGCGAAACGTAAATTGTTGTACTGTACTGCTGCCCCCCCACCCCGTGTTATCATTTCCCTGGTCACAGCCCCCCCCCCCTCTTCTTAACCCCCCACCTCATAGCCCCTCCCCCCTCCAAACCCCCACTTCACACCCTCCCCCCTTCCTAGCCCCGATTTCACAGCCCCCCCTCCAACCCCCACTTCACAGCCCCCCCCCTCCCACTTCAACCCCCCCTAACCCCCACTTCACAGTTCCCCCCCATTCTACCCCCCACTTCACAGCCCCCCCCCCCACTTCAACCCCCCCTAACCCCCACTTCACAGTTCCCCCCCATTCTACCCCCCACTTCACAGCCCCCCTCCCCCACTTCAACCCCCCCCTAACCCCCACTTCACAGCCCCCCCCCCCACTTCAACCCCCCCCTAACCCCCACTTCACAGCTCCTCCCCATTCTACCCCCCACTTCACAGCCCCCCCCCCCCCCCCACTTGAAACCCCCCTAACCCCCACTTCAACCCCCCCCTACCCCCCACTTCACAGTTCCCCCGCCCAACCCCCACTTCACAGCCCCCCCCCCCCCACTTCAAACCCCCCCCTACCCCCCACTTCACAGCCCCCCCCCCCCACTTCACAGCCCCGCCCCCCCCACTTCAAACCCCCCCCTAACCCCCACTTCACATCTCCTCCCCCATTCTACCCCCCACTTCACAGCCCCCCCCCCACTTCACAGCCCCCCCCAACCCCCACTTCAAACCCCCCCCCCCTCCCATCCACCGCACCCCCCACGTCACCCTCCCAGCCGGCCGACCGTGTGAACTTGAGGCCGACCGAACGGAATTTCTGGTTTCGGCCGAAACCAAAAACCAGAAACCGAAAACCAGAAACCGAAAGTAAAAATTGACTTTCGGCCAAAACCGAAAGTCTAACTAAACTTTCGACCGAAACCGAAACTTTAACGACACTTTTCGACCGAGACCGAAACAGTAAGGCATATAACTGAAGTTACCGAACACAATATTTATGAAATACGTCATGATGCAATGCTACTTTAATTAAAAATAAATCTAGAACAAATCATCCAGAGCCTGCAGTAATAGTCGCAAAAAATCAAATCTGTAGGTGTTACTTACCTAGTAATTATATCCAAACAAACGAATGTTGTATGTAAGAAACAACATCTTCTTGGTTCTTTCGGTAAAGTCACGTAGAAGGGAAATAATAAAATAATAAAAATAAAACATAATAAAATACAATTCTCACGACGTTTCGGCCACAACGCAAGCAGCCGTCCTCAGTTTTTCCGCATTCAGCCAGACAGTCTGTTGACCGGTCGTATAAACATTAGCAGACCATGGTTGCGGCTGTAACCTCGCTCCAAAGCTGATGTATGTGTGTTGGCAGCCTATCGCATAGGATTGCCTAGCGCCGACTGACCAGCCGATAGGCAGAGTGATAGACGTAGCCACTAGCGATAAATTCTAAAAATAGATCTTCGGTTGACGACCGACTTTACCGGAAAAAAATTAACCCGTAAAAACAAAGTTTTTCACTATAAATCCTTTATATGCGTGGCGGCTAGAGTCCTCTCGTCCTCTGGCTTGAGATGGCTGCCACCTATGGGTCAGATGATTGTCTGCCACCATTAAGCAATTGGTAATTAAATATAATTTATTTTTTCCTAAAAAGTGTAAAATTTTGGAAACATTTTTCACGAAAATAAATTGTCACGCACAACGAGTCTGTGTGCAAAATGTCAGCTCGATTGGATCACGGGAAGTGGGTTAAAAAACGACCAAAAGATTTGCACGGTCGTAAGCGCGCAAGCAAGCAAGCAAGTGAACTTAATATAAAGGATTTAATTAAAAGTATGCGGAAAGTAAAAAAAATCGATAATGCATTGTCTTTGAGCTGTACGCCTTTTGGCGTCCTCTGGTCGAGCACCAATTGGGTCGAGGCTCAAAAGGAAGCCGTCCCTTGGGTGTGGACCAATCAGTTTCAAGGACAATGCATATAATATTATCATAGTGTGTTTTTTTTGTTTGCATTTTGACTGCAAGTATTGTGGTTAATGCAGACATGAATCCTTGCAAAAAGGTTTCAGTTTTGTTGCCAGAAAAAGGGGTAAACCCCCTATTATTATTATTATATAAAAAAAATACTTTCGGCTGAAACCGAAAGTTACAAATAAAATTTCGGCCGGAACTGAAACTGCCGAAAGAGGCAATTTGGCAACTTTCAGCGCCGATACCGAATTTCTGTCGGCCTCAAGTGTGACCCCCCACCCCCCCGAGGAGACACACCGCGTGTGTTGCGTGGTGTACACAACTACTACTACTACGAACACTACTCATCATCATCACAGTCGCTTCCACACACAGGCGGAGCGTGGTGTCTCAGTTTCTACTATAATCATTATAATCAGTGAAGGACGGGGTGATGGTGATGATGATGGTGGTGGTAATGATGATGGTGGTGATGATTTGAACGAGGGTCGGGCTTGAACGGCGTTGAAGACAATTGGTGACGAGGCGAGCGAATGCAGCGATTGATCCGTTCAGGATGGGGGGCACGGGGTGTAGGGGGTATAGGGGGCACGGGGGGCACGTGAATTGAGGTTGGTTTGGCGTCAATGCCTTGGACGCAGCAGGAGCAGCAGCAGCCTCCTCGATGGTTCACTATAATTAAAAAATTAACCCGTAAAAACAAAGTTTTTCACTATAAATCCTTTATATGCGTGGCGGCTAGAGTCCTCTTGTCCTCTGGCTTGAGATGGCTGCCACCTATGGGTCAGATGATTGCCTGCCACCATTAAGCAATTGGTAATTAAATATAATTTTTTTCCCTAAAATGTTGAAAATTTTGGAATTTTTTTTCACGAAAATAAATTGTCACGCACAACGAGTCTGTGTGCAAAATGTCAGCTCGATTGGATTACAGGAAGTGGGTTAAAAAACGACCGAAAGATTTGCACGGTCGTAAGCAAGCAAGCAAACTTAATATAAAGGATTTAATGACAACGACCAGGTGGGGGTTGCCACCTCGTGAGACACGCCGTGCGAGGCAAAATACTTCGCGAATGCGGAGGGGAGCACTGCGCGTGAACGCGTTGCTATCTTGAGTTTGGTGCATTGTTAATAATGATAATAATGATGATGTTATAATCGCTGAGCAAATGACAAAACGTGGGGAAGAGTGACTGGTTTCCCAGGGCTGCGAGCAGCTGGCCTCCTCGACGCGAGGGCGTTCCTGGGAAAATCGGGACGGGTGGTAACCCCATTCTGCAGTGGATGTTGATGATGCAATTGTGGCAATGTTTGATGATGATGATGGTGGTGTTGGTGATGTTGTTGACGATGTCGATGATGATGATGATGATCCTGCCTGTGATACTGTTTGTGTGCGTGTCCTGATTGCTAAACCGATGATTGTTTTAAAATAACAGGTTGTAATTGTGCCCTTGTAGGGACCAGCTTGTACTTGCTTGGTTTTTATTGATTTTAAGTAGCAAGTATGCGTGAAGATAACACATAACAAGATTAGTAACGACGACGACGACGGCGATGATGATGATAGCATAACAGGAAAACACACACCACAATTCAAATTTATAAAGCATTTAAGTGTAAACACGTGTACATGTATGGTCAAGTCATGCATGTCATTAACACCTGATTAGTAAAACTAAGAATATTTAAAAAAAACAATAACAAAAGCGATGTCCGTGTGAGTCGCTGGCTTCCCGTCTCGTTATTCGCGTCGACAAACGGAACTCGTCGCTGTCGTATCTGCAAAAAGCAGCCCGTGGAAGCAGATATTACAAAACTACATTTCGATGCGTGGGGCGAGTAGCGAGTGATGGGGGAGTGTGGAGGAGTGATGCGTGGGATGAGTGATGGGCGAGTGTGGAGGAGGGTGATGAATGTGGATGTGAGAATAATCGGCGAGTGATGGAGGCGATGGAAGTGTGTGTTTTCGCTTATGCGGGATTATCTTGGTGGGTAGTGATAGTTGATGGCTGCTGTGTGCTGTAGGGTGACCAAAGGGTGATGGGTGAATAGTTGATGTGTGTGAGATGATGGGTGAGTGAAGGGTGAGTGATGGCTGATGGGTGAGTGATGGTAGTGATGGGTGAGTGATGGGTGAGTGATGGTAGTGATGGGTGAGTGATGGGTGAGTGATGGTAGTGATGGGTGAGTGATGGGTGAGTGATGGTAGTGATGGGTGAGTGATGGGTGAGTGATGGTAGTGATGGGTGAGTGATGGGTGAGTGATGGTGGTGATGGGTGAGTGATGGTAGTGATGGGTGAGTAATGGTGGTGATGGGTGAGTGATGGTAGTGATGGGTGAGTGAAGGGTGAGTGAAGGGTGAGTGATGGGTGAGTGATGGTAGTGATGGGTGAGTGATGGGTGAGTGATGATAGTGATGGGTGAGTCATGGTTGAGTGATGGTAGTGATGGTAGTGATGAGTGAGTGATGGTGGTGATGGGTGAGTGATGGGTGAGTGATGGTAGTGATGGGTGAGTGATGGGTGAGTGATGGCTGATGGGTGAGTGATGGTAGTGATGGGTGAGTGATGGGTGAGTGATGGTAGTGATGGGTGAGTGAAGGGTGAGTGATGGTAGTGATGGGTGAGTGAAGGGTGAGTGATGGCTAATGGGTGAGTGAAGGGTGAGTGATGGGTGAGTAATGGGTGAGTGATGGGTGAGTGATGGCTGATGGGTGAGTGAAGGGTGAGTGATGGGTGAGTGATGGTAGTGATGGGTGAGTGATGGGTGAGTGATGGTAGTGATGGGTGAGTGATGGCTGATGGGTGAGTGAAGGGTGAGTGATGGGTGAGTGATGGTAGAGATGGGTGAGTGATGGGTGAGTGATGGGCACTCAATGTCGGTGACGCGCGCTGTGGAGTGAATCACCTTTCCCCAGGCAACCCCCACTACACGTGGTGACTGACACTCGCTTATTGACAGCCTGCGACATCAAACGACTCCACGCGGATGCATTGGCAGGGAAGCCATCGTACTGCGCCGCGGTGCATGTCGGGTTCGTAGCACTCAGCTGAGAAATGAGATCTCCTCCGTGCTCAGAAGGCAACTCAAGAATTGACAAGCATTCTTTCTAGATTTGAAGCTTTCGTGACTTGCAAGGATTCAAACTCTTAGGTTTTTTTCGGTAAAGTCACGTTGGTAAAAAAATATAATGAAAATAATAAAATAATAATAAATGGAAATAAATCTATTATATCACGATGTGCCCTTTTTTACACCTGATGAAGGAAGCTTGTGTTGCCTCCGAAACGTCGTGATTTAATTGATTTATTTTCATTTTTTTTATATCTACGTGACTTTACCGGAAAAAAATTAACCCGTAAAAACTAAGTTTTTCACTATAAATCCTTTATATGCGTGGCGGCTAGAGTCGTCTCGTCCTCTGGCTTGAGATGGCTGCCACCTATTGGTCAGATGATTGCCTGCCACCCTTAAGCAATTGGTAATTAAATATTTTTAAAAAATTCCTAAAAAGTGTAAAGTTATGGAAACATTTTTTCACGAAAATAAATTGTCACGCACAACGAGTCTGTGTGCAAAATGTCAGCTCGATTGGATCACGGGAAGTGGGTTAAAAACGACCGAAAGATTTGCACGGTCATAAGCGCGCAAGCAAGCAAGTGAACTTAATATAAAGGATTTTAAAAACCTAACAATAATTGACAAGCAGCTCGACGCCACGAGCGGCCGCTTCTCTCTGTCTCTCTGTCTCTTCACCCTCCCAAGCTCGCAGCATTTGAAGTCAACGTTCGCACGGCATCTTTCAATTCAATATCCCGACACTGTCCAAGGTGGAAAACGTGGCACACACACACAGCAACAGCAGGAGCAAGAACATTGTTACGCCTGGACATCAATACAACCACCACCAGCTACTATTATCACTACTACCCAAGACAAAGATGCCCCCGTGTAGCAGTGCCGGATTATCGCAGTAACAAAAGTAGCTACATGTGTAGTAGCTACATGTGTAGTAGCTACTACTGCACGTGTAGTAGTAGCTACTACTACATATGTAGTAGTAGCTACTACAAATGCTACGGGCACCGCACTTTCAAGGGCCCCGCGCTAAATGCTTTTAAAGCCATCAATTACGGTTCAGCTGATTCTGCACTTGCTCTATTACTATAGTACTATACCACCTTCAACTTTTATGAACGACTGGGTGTTTAAGGTGAGCGATTTGTCGTATTATCTGGCTGTATAGCAAATGAAAAAATACAATTACTTGACTGTGCATTAAAAAAATGTAGCGTTTGAAATATTTACGTTGTTTATTTATTTATGGCCCCTTTATAACATCATGCTACAGGCCCCGCACTACCTTAATCCGGCACTGCGAGTACCATAAAAGTGTTTTGGGGTTAGATCACGTTATTTAAAATGTGTCGTAACCCTCCACCACCCGACACGGCCAAACAGTAAAAAATGTGTCACGTTGACAAAAGACAAATAGTTCACTACTTTAGCCCACCGGTGTGTTGAAAAAAACCTTTATTATGAATATTGGTCGCGAAAGCCTCCGTGTTAAACCGACTGCGGGTACCGTAGATGTCCGTGCATTTGATTAATTAACGTGGAGCTCTAACTTAATTTGGAGCTTTCGTGACTGCAGGAATTACTCTTTGGTTCTTTCGGTAAAGTCACGTATAAAGATAAAATAATAAATTAAATACTAGCATACGACGTTTCGATTGCAACACAAGCAATCATCATCAGGTATAAATGAAATAGAAACACAAATCTAGTATACTTAGAAATGGAATGTAATACAACAGAGAGTCGGATAACATGTCAACACCCGACCTGGTTGATTGCGTTCTTCCTGAGAATGCTAAATTTGAGAGAGAGATAAAACAGAACCAGAGACATATAGACAGACATATATGCAGACAGATATCAGAGATACATAGAGCCTATGTTTTGTCTCTCTCTATGGAGCTCTGCCATCTCCTGGCCACCTGGGAGCCCAGCGAACCTGACAAGTCCCGACAACTCTCCACGTGAACCACCAACCCTTGCCTCCAAAGTGCCGGATCAAAGCCGTCAACATACCTGGGCCCGGCCGTCAGGTGACGGGTGGGGAAGAGCGCAGGGAGGTGGCTGGTTGTGGAGATGCTGCTGCTGATGAATAGTTTGTGGTGTGGGGAGCGGTGGTGCAGCGGTTAGCGCGCTGCGCTACGAACCCGAGTTCGATTCTCGCTCACGGCCAACACCAGTGGCGATTATCTGAACCGGTCCTGGGCCTCCCCTAGGTCGACCGAGCCTCAAATGACTACCTGGTGCGGTGTGTTGGGGCCGTCCATAAATGACGTCACGCGATTTTGGACGATTTTTGACCCCCCCCGCCGTCACACATCGTCACAAATGTCTGACCCCCCCCCCCTAGGTGCGTGACGTCATTTATGTACGGCCCCGTAAACATCGCCACAAAAAAGACAAAGGCGGCCGGGCGTGGCGTTGGCCACCCACCCCCTCGTGTGCCGTGTTCCGGCCTTCATAGGCGCTCGCTAACAGCACTTGCCCCAACGGTCTATTACAGGCTATACGGGGGATCTTTGTCTTGTTCGATAGTTGTCGTGGTCGTGGTGGCGATGTCAGCGGTGTCTGGGCGGCACTTCACAGTTGACCAGGGCCCTGGCACGCTGGGGGTGACAATTATTGACGGAGTCGCGTCCTGACGGTGATGAGCGCATGTTGCACGAACCAGGGGGGGAGGGAAGGGCGTGCTATGATTGGTCGAGAGAGCACACGACCTCGTGCAGCCGCGTGACGTCGACCCGTGATCTGATTGGAAGTTGCCATCCCACTAAGAAAAAAATAAACAAAACACGATTCAGAATTGTTGGGTGTCTTGTTCTGTTCGATCGTCTCTGGGTGTCTAGGGAGGGGGGAGATGGAGGTTATGAAGCGATGCAAGTTGTAAATATGGACGTGTCCTTCTTGGTTCTTTCGGTAAAGTCACGTAGAAGGGAAATAAAATAAATGAAAAAAGCAGCAGGACGGCTGCTTGTGTTGTGGCCGAAACGTCGTGAGAATTTTTATTGTTTTATTATTTCCCTTCTACGTTACTTTACCGAAAGAACCAAGAAGATGAATCCCTGCAGTCACGAAGGCTTTAAATCTAAATATGGACGTGTCGTTAAATCCGCGCTTAATTCGAGTCTTTTGATGATTTCCCTTCGAACAAAAAAACAAATCTGGGCCATGTCTCGCACAAACTCTCGCACCCCACTCTCGCGCCCCCATGGCGTGTTGTGAGCCCCCAGGGCGTGTTGCGAGCCCCCCAGGGCGAAGAAGAACCACTGCACGGGAAGAACTTGAAATCCCAGCTCGTCTGTTTTTCGCGAGATAACCAGGCATGGCCTCATATCGACACACGCGTGTCCACCCACTATCGATCACTCATATTGTATTCCTCCCGACAGACGGCCACGCAACAGTAACTCTCTTCATCCTCCCAACAACCCCCACCCCCTACCCCCACCCGCTTCCACGCTGTAATCGATGAAGCTTTGTGCGGGTCACGGGAGTTCAGCCAGGGACAGCCTCACAACCGATGCAGCCCGACGCCATTTGGCTGGTCAGTGAGGTCACCGGTGAGACGAGACGACCAGTGACATAACTGGTGACATGACCAGTGACATGAC
The DNA here is from genome assembly GCF_015708825.2 of Lethenteron reissneri. Classification (NCBI taxonomy): domain Eukaryota; kingdom Metazoa; phylum Chordata; class Hyperoartia; order Petromyzontiformes; family Petromyzontidae; genus Lethenteron; species Lethenteron reissneri. Next base: position 5,533,051 of record NC_083779.1, read on the forward strand.
CAGTGACATGACCAGTGAGACTGCGAGTGACATGACCAGTGACATGACCAGTGACACGACCAGTGAGACCGCGAGTGAAATGACCGGTGACATGACCGGTGGTGACATGACCGGTGACACCAATTTGACCTCGAGGAGTGTTTCTTCTCTTCCCCCCACAAACTCTGAAGGTGTCAGCACTTGTTGTTTTATTTCTCGAGGTTTTTAATTCTACATCGGGCGACACCGACATCCAAACACAACACTGCACTTGTACACGGAAGTCACGACGCAGCTTCCCCCCCCCCCGTGTCCTGTTTGTGTCACAAACTAAAAAGGTGTTGCCAATCGCGTTACCTTCAAGAACAAAGGGGGCGAGCTCTGGAACCAACAAGCATCGTCTGAATAATAATACTAAAAAAAATAAAAAACAACGGTAACTCTTACTACGCGGTGAGTTTTGAAAGCCTGAAAGCATGCAAGGTCAAGTCAGTAATTCAGCCACCGGCTGTCCACAAAAGCCACGTCCTGGGCATTTGCGACTCCATGCCACGTTTTTGCAATGCCCACGTGCTCGGCGGCACCGCCACACGTGGGCCGCCCCGGGCAAGGCCGAAAAACGTGGAGCAAGGAGAGTCGCGATAAAGCCCGGCAGTGGAGTTTAAGGGACACGCGGAACGCATGTGTGCGTCGCTCGCGACGACGTCAACAAACTGGACACAACTGGGCAAAAGTAAAAGCCGTCGCGCGCACAAATACGTGAAATAAATAAAAACAACAACAACGTTCTTAGAAAACAAAGCTCCTGGAGCGAGCGGGACACTGTCTGGGCCCCAACGAGCCGGTCGGTCTCCGCGCTCGTGCTTGGACGACTCTCTCCTCCTTCTCCTGGCGCGTCTTCGGGCTCCGTAACATCCTACACGTTTGCGCTCCCGGGGGTGGTGGGGTGAGGGTAAACGAATTCCGTTCCCAGAGCTGCCGACACGTGGAGAGAAAAACGTCGGACACCGAGGCGAACAACGCGCCAGTGGCAGCCCTGAAAGCACTTGGGGGGCTCAAGAAGGACCGAGACTGGGATTTTAGCTCGGGCTGCTACTCTGCATTGGCCCAGGTGTAGGTCGCATCAATCCAGCCCACGTTTTGCTGCCAGCCCTGGCAGTGTTTGGGTAGGCCCACTGGCCATCCACGCAGCAGCCGCAGCAGCTGCAGTAACAGCCGCAACCGCAGCTGCAGCAGCCACAGCATCAAAAACACAACCTGGACTGGATCAACAAGGCAGATTGAATTTAGGCAAAAGATTCGTGTTAGGTTTTAGGGGGGTTCTCTTCGTTAAAATTAACAAATAAATATTAACCAAATTCAGAACTTGTCGAATAAACACTCAACTGTCCGACGCTTGGAGTGCAACTGGCAGGGCCATATCGGCAAGCTCCCAACGTGAGATCCGACCCGCAACAAAAACGTTGGTAGAAGTGGGAGCGACGTGATGAGTTCACTGCGAAGGAAACCACGGGGCGGTGGGTTGGCGGGGGGCCTCTATGCGTCACGCTCTACACCCCCTAACGCACTGCTGGGGGTCTCCTCTACGGCGGCAGGAGCCACCCCCTCCTCCTCCCCCCTCCTCTACGCAGCAGCGCTGCCGAAGCAGCTAATCACCGGTTTCACGACGGGAAGCCACAAACTGAAATGAGAAACAAAATGTAACACAAATTCACTTGAGCCGAAACTCACCGTCCTACAGAATCTTCAGAACATCTAGACATCGAGGTTTTTTGCGTCCACTAACGTATGTGGTTATTCATTTATTATACATTAACATTCTTAGCGTGCGAGCGAGCGAGCGCGCGCGCGCGTGCGTGTGTGTACAGCTAGAATGAAAAGTCTAGCCGATATCCGAGTCTGGGATGCTGCCGAAGTCGGCGGGTGAACACCGGTTACGGTAGAACGGCAACCCGCGCCGCCACGGCGGACGGCGGTGGTGGTGGTGGTGGTGGGCGCACGGGAGGGTGAGGGGTGGGGGGGGCGTTCCGCACGATGACTGCACCCGCTCAGCACGAACACATCGTGGCAGAGCGACGCAGGGGAGCGCGACGCCGCCCCTACCGAGTCATCCGCTCAAACCTAACGGACTCGCTCCGGAGACGGAGGGCAATCCCCGCGATATTGCCGTTGGTGTATGGGGGGGGGAGGGGGGTGGTTGGGGTGGTGCAATCGAGGGGAGGGGGGGTGACACACGACCTCACGGTCAGCTCCCCCGATTGTGGCTAGTCACCAAGGCCCACGCCATTTATTTGTGATTTATGGTCGCCAAGAGCAGAAGCGCGCGGAGCTACGGACGGACGGCAAGGGCTGCTGCTGCTGCCCTCGTGCCGCTCGCTCTGCAACCGCGGCTGCATATGCGGACCGCAGGCTTAATTAACCGAGTAACTAATCCAGCGCAGCCACACGGGAAGTTCATTCCTCCGCAGCGTTTTTTTCCGTCGGCAACATCCGGCCTTCCGGAACCGATGCTTTCCAGGGGCATTTTTTTAAGCAGGCAAGTCATGGACCGGTTTTGAACTTCTGGGTCTCATCGGCAGATGCCAAGGCCCGTGAAGACACGGCGCGCCGCTGCCTGAAACGAGACTTCCCAAACCAATTTTAAAACTCTGTAAATGATGAGCGACTCGCCGGCATAGCAGCCAGAGGAATGTGACAAACCGTAAGCCGACAATAATAAAACCTTCGTATGATCGTCATCCTTCTGCTGCCGCTGCGGCCTTAAATAAAAATATCATCACTCTTAACGGACTTCCTTCCGTTCACTCCTCCTCTTCACCCCGCGGTCGTCCACCCCGGCGCACAGTGAGCGAGCCGAGCAAGCTGCGCGAGCGACATTTGCCGACGCCTTTAACGGCAGCCGGGAAGGACGGGGGTCGAACCGAGCGAGAGACGCGAGGAGCGAGAGGACGAGGGCAGGGACCGGGTGGTGCGGGCAGGGCGGTGTGGGCGGGCAGCGTGTTGCCGGGTGTGCCGGGTGGGCAGCAGGGTGACCACCGCCCCCCCCCCCGCCACCCTTGGCCTAGGCCTCCTTCTTGTCCTTCTTGCCGTCGCCGTCACCCTCCTCTCCTCCGTCGCAGCGCCGCTTGCGGTTGTGGCTCCGCGCCTGCGTCCTGAGCGGCGGCGTGTCCATGCCCAGCAGCTTGTACACCTGGCGGAACGTCATGAGGCGCAGGGCGTGCTGCGGGGGGGAGACACGGGGGCGGCAGGCGGCGCGTGGGGTTAGAACGAACGCAGCGCCAACTCCGCCGACGCCACGAACGGCTCACGCCATCGCCGCTACCGACACCGCGAACGACACCACCGTCAAACACCGCCGCCAACAAAACCACGACCGCCAAACTCCAACAGCAACAGCGCCACCGCCACAACCATCAAAACCACCAACTCCATCGTTGCCAAACACCACTAACAATGACCACCCAAAGCATCAACGCCAGTGACCATCACGGTTCACTTTTAAGACGGTCACGGCATCGCGCGGCGCTTTTAGATGCGCTTCTCCATTCCTGCGGAGCACGAGGTATATACTACACAGGGTGCTTCAAAACAATGTTAACAACACCACGAGAAATGTGCCTCCGAGCTCTGGAGACCACTTGGAGAAGATTCCAGGCACGCGTTGGCAACGATAGCGAACAAGTGGAGAAAGACTGACTTTTTGAAGCGATTAACACACATTTGTTATCATGTTACAGTGTATTTATTATCCGTTCTTTTTCCGTTAAAAACGATAGTCCCATATGAGTGTTAACATTTTTTTGAAGCACGCTGTACTACCAGACGTCTGGGGGGCCAGACGGGACTGCAGCTGCTGAGGACCAAGCAGAGGTCGCAACCGGGTACCCGATACCCGTACCCTACCCGATACCCGGCTACCCGTACCCGGCTGGGTATGGGTACAGGTACCCATTTGCGATCCTGTTGCGGCCGGGTACGGGTAGGCCGTGAGTCACTGGTGAGTAACCGTTTGTCACTCATTTCGGGTAGGGTACGGGTAGGGAACGGGTACGGGTAAGGAATCAAAACCCGTTTGCGACCTCTGGGACCAAGGTCGTTTTGAGCTGGAACCCTCTTTCCTGCCAACATTACTAAGCCACTGGGAGCTATGCACTCTCAAATCATCATCATCGAGGTTGTAAACTCACTTCTTAAGAACTGCTTTTGTTTTCCGTTTGTTGTCCTCCCCCTCCCCCCCCCCCCCATTAGCAGTTGGCTACGTACGGTGGTGCGACAGAAGTTCAACTTACAGTACATCCGCCGTTACCACCTCCGTCGTTACCACCTCCGCCGTTACCACCTCCGCCGTTAGCACCTCCCCCATTCCGCTGTCCACCCCCCCCCCGCCTCTCCCCCCCCCCCCCCCCCCGCGTCGCCGTGCGATCGGTACCTGAGCGCTGGCGGTAACATCCTCCCTCTGCTGCATGCTCATGGATGCCAGCGCGTCCGTGGGGGCCTTCTCACACGGGTCGTACAGGCCCGGGCCGTCTGCGCGCAAAAGAACCACAATGAAGCCGCCGGCGGCGTCACGGCCGGTCAACATCGCGTGGGGGTGTGGGGGGGTGGGGGGGTGGGGAGTGGGCGCTGACACGAGCGGAATCACTCACTGGGGAACAGAATCCCAGAGGCGAGACACTCCAGGACCCTGCGCAGGGCCTCTCCGGGGCTCAGCGGCCCCGCACTGCTGCTGATGGCCTTCTCAATCAGAAGCTCCATGGCCTGGGGAGACAACACGAAGACACAGGAGACACTGACAAAGATCCCCCCTCCCCCCCCCGTGTAGCTTTAACAGACTGTTGCGGCAAGTGCTGTTTGCACACCGCACCGGGTACTCAATTGAGGCCGAGTCGACCTAGGGGAATCGTCACTGGTGTTGGCCACAGCGTACCGAGCTACACAGCTCTTTTTCAGAAGCGACCTGGCCACAAATGAGAACTCAACGAAGTGGCTTATCACGTGCAAATGTATAGCAGCCAAATACTCTCCAATGCGTAATGCTGATTCTAAATGTGGCGGGGAAAACCGGAGGAAAAATCCACGCAAACTCCAAATATACAACAGGCGTCAGGGTCGGCATCGAACCCACAAACTTCTGCATACCAAGCGAGGAAATTAACATCATTATAAATGGGTTCACCACGGTTAACCAAACTGGTATGTCACGTCTTTTAAGACATCTGGGCCAGTGTGGCAAAGCCCCCCAAACACCCCTCTCCACAGCTCCCTCAAGGTCCTTGTACCAGCAGTGGTGGCAGCCGGCAACTGCAGGGCTACGCCTTTAACACATTATCCCAGTAGAGGCAGTAAGCTTACAGAGCTCAAACGGAAATGATAATTTCAAAGAGTAAGCATGTTTATTTATTTTCCCTTCCCGCCCCCCACCCCTCCTACACCCCCCCCCCCCCCCCACTCTGCGGAGTTGTGAGCTCTGGACGAAGTCAGGGTTTAATGAAAAAATAAGAAGAGGCTTTGCCTTTTCTGGCAATAAAACAGGTGTTGAGATGTACAAACAATCCAAATATCTACCGATTGCAAGGAATCAGGTCTGCATCAACCACAGTACTTGTGGAAAAACATGCAAACAAACACGCTCTGATAAAATATGCGTTGTCTTTGAAACCAATTGGCCGACACCAGAGGACAGCCTTCTGTATGGCCTTGTGTCTCACCAGTGTTAGAACAGAGAACAACGCCAAAAGGCGAACACTGGTGAGGCAAGGCCGTAAAGTCGAACACTGTTTAAACATCCAAAAACACCCTGTTTTATTGTCAGAAAGAGTAAAACCTATTCTTATTTTTTCATTATTTTAATACTGGCAAGAGGTGCCAGAGATCCAGGTTTAACCCCCCGCCTCTCCTCCTGGCTTGTGTCAAGCGCGGTCGTCATCATCGTCGTCGTCATCATCGTCGTCGTCGTCATCATCGTCGTCGTCATCGTCGTCGTCACCGTCGTCGTCACCGTCGTCGTCATCATCATCGTCGTCACCATCGTCGTCATCATCGTCGTCGTCGTCATCGTCGTCGTCATCGTCGTCGTCATCGTCGTCGTCACCGTCGTCGTCACCGTCGTCGTCACCGTCGTCGTCACCATCATCGTCGTCGTCGTCACCATCATCGTCGTCGTCACCATCATCATCGTCGTCGTCACCATCGTCGTTACCGTCATCGTCATCATCATCATTATCGTCATCATCGTCGTCGAGATCTCACCCAGCTGGGCAGGCTCCCCCACGTGGGCACGCGGCGGCAGAGGTCGCGCAGGACGCGCATGACGACGACGCACGACTGCAGGCCCGTGGCCCTAGCCTGTCGCCATCGTTAGAACAGCGGGGGGGGGGGGCGCCACCCAACGCAAAGAAGCGCGCACACGAGAAAACAAAACAACACAAATCCATCGTCGCTAACGGCGCCGTGGCGGGCGTGCACCCCGCGGCTCCGCGCCGGCCGTGTTACCGCGGCGTCGCCACCGCGGCGGTCTCGTGCCGACGTTCTCGCCGCTGGTGTTCGTGACGGTGGCGGTGGCGGCAGCAGCCGGCGGAGCCTCTTAGACGAGAGCTCGTTTGCTCGCCTGCCTGTGCGGCTATCCGGCCGTGTGGCCGTCCTTCCGGAATAAACACCAGAACGCGCTTCGGCAGATTTAGCAAAGCACACCAGACAATCCGGCGGAAGCATCGACGGCTCCTTTAACACGGCCAAGCGAAACCGATGATCCGCCGATCCCAGTTGTGCGGAAACCGGAGGGGAGGGGGGGAACGTTTGAATGGCCGAGTGCGATGCCGATCGCCCGTGCCGTCACCGGATTGATCCGGGGCTGTTGCCGACTGGGGGTTTAGTTTGGCGGGATTAAGAAATCGGTCTATTCTTTTTATTTTTTTATTTTATGTAGCTGGCCGTGGTATTGCAAATTAAACTTTTGTAAAAGCGGCCGGTTTAACGAACATAAAAACGCGTGCTTCCGTTTCTGGTCCGCCGTTCCTCGTCTCCATGCCGGCTGCTGCCGATCGCCAACACCACGAAAAAAAACTGCGCGCCATCACGTTGAGATTTAAGTATCGCAATACGGATAAAGAAACTGAAGGTCAAAGGAAAGAAAGCAAATATTTATATTCACGTAGAGAAGCAGCACGCGCTTTTAATCACTGGGCTACTTGCTTGCAGCCTTATGAAAAATTGCCATGGGGGGAAAAAACGACTACATAGCTAAAGGATTTGGCACATACAATGACCAGAAATTAGCAAAATAAAACGAAATTAAATAAAACATCTCACTCGATAAGGAACAAAAACAGATTTTTTTTTTCTCTCGTCGTTATCTGCTGCACGGCGGAGCGCCGCCGTGTCACTGGTTGGGACAGCCGGCTCCGGTTACTCGTTACAAGGGTTAACATCAACTCACTGTTTTATCATTAGCATGGTTAACATCAACGATTAGTCAAAGTTTCTACGGACTGGATTTACTTTCTGGTCATTTTTTAATGACATTAACGGGTTCAAAACAGCTTGCTTTTAATACAACAATTAACGCGCATCCAATTTTTGGGTTTTTATGTTTTTTTTGTTTCAATCAATTCGGCTTCAAATGTTCACATCTAAAGCTTTGCACGACTATAGTGTTACTTTACTTCAAACTCCGTGAGCCAAAGGGACTTCGCGACTGGGCTGAAAATAATGCCTAGTCGACCGAACGTCCTTTCGTGAGCTTCGCCTTTCCCGGGCGAGGCCTCGGTTCAGAATCTCCCCCCAAGCACGACCGCGAGCGTCTTCGCCCGCCGAAGATGCCCGCAGTCGCGCCCGGGCAGAAGCGGAACGCTCAGCCTAACCCGGAAGGGACCGCACAACTGAATTGACGGAGTTTCTGCAACAAATAAAACCTTCGCGCCGAATGAAACAGTCCTTGAGTGAGCCAGGGTGGGTGCCAAACTCGAGCGTCGCGTCACTCTGCATACCTGTCAACCCATACGGTTCGACCCGAATTCTTGCACAGGGAAATTGAGTTGAGGTCCATACGGCTTACAGCCATTTCAATACAAGCAAGAACATGTTTTTGTCTATTTGTTTGTGTTTCTCCCTTGTGGTAGGATTTGTAGGAAGAACATTGATATTTATAAGGGGCACTGGGTGACCAATAAGGTCTGAATTGGTCTGTAATAAAAGAGGGCACTGATAAGGGGTTGACAGATATGACTGCGACGGGAAACTAAACCCGTTTTTAACGGCAAGGACACTTTCAACTGTTTCCATTCGAATGAGCGAAGAGGATGGCACCAACGCGGGTGGTGGGGAAAAACCCAAAAATCGGAGTGCGCGGGTATCTGGTTTTTAAACGCTTATTTTCTTTGTTACTTTACTCTCTTAGCGATAGAATGCGCTCATAAGGCCACAGGAGTAGAAACGGAATTCGAACCTGGAACCACTTAGCGTGGCGAAGGGCTGCCAGAGCGTCAAGGCACTTTTGCCTGTCCAAGACGTCCGGGGGGTCTTTCGCCGTACCGGTGGTTACATCTAAAACGGATTGTGCACAGCCTTGGTGAGGGACGGGTGTTTGACCAGTTGGGTATAATGGTGACTTTAAAACTTTCGTGACTGCAGCAATTCATATTCTTGGTTCTTTCGGTAAAGCCACGCTGATAGAAAATGAAATAAAAATAGAAGATAAGAAGACCGCTTTGTGTTGCAATGGAAACGTCGTGGGTTTTTTGATTTTATTATTTTCAATTTATTACTTTTATTTTACATTTTATTTTATTAAATTTTATTAGCTTTTATTTTTATTTTCTATCTACGTGACTTTACCGAAAGAACCAAGAATATGGTATAATGGTGTTTTGTTTTTCATTTTGGTTTAGCGTCGAGACAAAAAATAAAGCAAACGCTACTGCCGCAGATTCAACTGCCATCAGAATACAGCTCTGACTTTTGAGGCATCGTCTACGGCAACATTCCGTCGTGAGGGGGGTTTGTTTTTCTCTGCAAACGGGAACTGTCGGGCGGGCGTACGTAATTACGGGCGCGACGCGCGGACCCCCGGAGCTTACGCTGTTGTTTTGGGTCGAATTTTGAAGATTTTTTTTTGGGTTTTAGCGCAAAAAAAGTCAGCCATTTGCGGACACGTGATGGGGAGGGGGGGGGCGGTGGGAGGTAAAAGGATGCCGGCGTTTCGACCAAATGGCCTTCTGCTGAAGGACGATATCGGCCCTGAAGAAGGCTGGCGGTGATGAAACACCGACATCCTTCATGGCCCCCCGCCACCACCCTTCTGTTCACCATCGTCACCGATCATTCATAAATTGGACGGCAAAGTTGGTGCCACTCCCCGCACGGTGCCCCGTGATTCCGGACGGCTCGGGACACCGCGGGGAAGGGACGTACCCCCCCGTACGCGGATAGCCAGCCAGCGCATCTCGGACACGGGCTCAAGCGCCACCAACCGCCAGGCCACGGACGAGAGGGCCCCTCCGCCCCCCCCCCACCCTCCCATTGGCCAAAACGGCACACCGGCTGGGTTTTGAAAAAAGCTATTTTTTTTGTTATCGTCGTCGCGTCTCTTCGCTCTTAGCCGCGTCGGCAGTTCCCTCCGGTGTGTTTTACGGGGCCGTCGTGATCTCGGCAGTCGGGAATCGCTGAATGTTAGCGACTGCGAAATGTGGCTCCCAAGTGGAGCTTCTGCCCCGACCGCCCCCCCCCCCCTTCGGACGCAGCTCGTCGGTCTAGAAAGCGGCCAGGAGCGACGCGCCTGACCAATGGGAAAGTTTCCGTAGGCAAAGGCGATGTGTTGTGTGTGTGTCAAACGTGGACATTCGATGACGGCATTAAAATTAGCGTGCCGGTCTATCATTGTCGGAAGACTACAAAGACGGCGCCGTCAGTCAGTCTAGAGTTCAGTGTCGATGACTCAATGCTAAAATGATTTTCACGGATCGCCCATGCAACAATGAGATATTTTCCCCAAATTAAAACTACCCTAAGAGTGCCATAAAGTGTTCATGGGAAAGCTGTACAAATTATGAACAAAAGACCTCAGCAAATCCATCAATAATGCTACACATCACCAAATAATTGGAATAAAAGCTAATAAACTTGCATCCTCTTCAGTCAACTAAATCAGCTGCGTAATGGGTAGCAAAATACGTAACATTTTGTGAAAGAGATCGGAGCATCTCTGCAACCGTTCTGTTGACCACTTCCCACGGCCTTGTGGGGCGGGGGGAGGAGAGGAGTGGGGGGCCCACCCGGGGGGCCCACGAGTTGAGAAGCGCTGCTCTAGAGAGGCCGTCAGAGGCGGGTGCGTCAGTCTGGGTCTATGGTTCATGGTGGAGTCGGTCCGTCACTGTCACTGTCCAGAGGCCCAAGGAAACCATCCCACGGCACAGACTCGCCCTCCCTGGCACGGGGGCTCAATAGTGGCAGTAACGCCTTGTGGAAACTCGTGATTGATTGGTCAAAAATCCTCCACAGTGCAGCAGCAGCGGCGGCCAATCGGAGCGGTCTGCAGCAAGGAGCCTCCTGATTGGTCACCTGCAAGCTGAACACAGATTCATCAAAGTGGATCGACCAGATGGATGGGGAAGGGGGGGGGGTTGTTGTGTGAAGGGGAGGGGGGGTGATGGGAAGGGAGGAGGTGGGGGGAGATTTCGGAGAAAACAAACCCTCCCGCTAGAACGAACGTGTGCGGAGAAGCGGGCCGCCATGTACCATTCACAGCCACGGCGGCCCACTCCTACGCAGGCAAGTAACGTCACACCCGGACCTTCCGCACGTACACACACACAGGCGCGGACATGCACACACACACACGCACAGAGACGCATAGATAACCCGTAAAGCCTACGCAGGTCGTTGGGGCAAGTGTTCTTAGAGAGCACCTATGAAGGCCGGCACGGCGCACGACAATGGGTGCTTTTAAGCCAGCACCGCGGGCCCGGCCGCCTTTGTCTTCCCAGTGGCGATATTTAAACAGCGCACCGGGTACTCATTCAAGGCTGTGTCAACTTAGGCGAAAGGCCCAGGACAGGTTCCAAAAATGACCACCGATGTTAGCCATGACCGGCAATTGTCGCACAGTGGCGCGAACCACACGCGATCACACACACACACGCGCACGCACACTCGGAGCCAGGGCTGTCACGGAATTGCCTGTGTGGCAGTTGGCGAGATTACATGGCAACACGCCTGCATTCAACATCCAGGCGTTTTCACTTTGTCAGTTAGGGTCCCTGCTGCCTTGGAATGTTTGGCCAATTGCAGTAATGAGCGTTTGGCTTTGTGCAAAAAACCCACGCCGCTAATGAGGATGATTCGATAATTATCGATAACTGCGCTCCCATCTCTTGGCCGCCTCACACATCCCACGGCCTACAGCATCGGGGGCTATTCCCAGACAGTCTTTTCGAGCGAGCGAGCGAGGACCAGGATCAACTCTGCTCGGATTGCGAGACCGCAGACGACGGACGGGACGCCGACGGGGGCACCGACCTGCGTCCTTGTCCCGCGTGTCCGAGAGCAGCTCCCGCATGTCCGGGGACGTTAGGTGGACGATCACCTCGGTCTTGGGCTCGCCCACCGCCCTGATCAACACCGCCGCCTCGTCCACCTTCTTTGTCACCTCATATTTCTTATCCGTCACCAACTGGCGGCGTCGTGCGGGGAACGGTGGGTGGGGGCGGAGGGCGGCCGGGGTCAGAGGTCGAGAGCGCGACATCAAAGAGAGATGCGTAACAACGCGGCAAACATCGCGCGCCACTCGCATCTGGAATCGACTCTCGCTCGACTCCTCCGACCAAAGAGTCGACGTGAATTCCACACGGTGAGGTGTGGATGTTGTTCACCACACCTGCGGTTCCCGATCGCTCTAGACCCGGCGCGCGCCACTGTCAACCCTCAAATACAATTTACGGACCACCGTGTTCACACGCTTAGGAACCGCTGCTCTAGACTTTGAGTCTTAGTCTAGAACGGTCACTGTTCGTGTCTCCTCTCGCCGTCGTCTCACAACCCCACAAATCGACGGCGGTCGTGCGTGGGTGCTTGCATGCGTCGCTGCGTGCGTGTGCAGAGAGAGAGGGAGGGAGGGGGGTTGGGGCGATGGGGTACGCACGGCGAGCTGCGCAGGCAGCGCGTCGGCGACGCGCAGCAGCAGCGACTTGGTCGGCTTCTGCACGGACAGCAGCACCAGCTCCACGCTGAGGTCTCCGCGCAGGAGCAGCCCCTTGGCCAGCAGCCCGACGCGCATCACCCCCTTCAGCAGCCGCTGCGGCGGAGGGTCCGACTTGTCGGCCGGCGGCGGCGCGCTGCAAGCGCCGGGGGGGAGAGGGAGCCGGCAACGGCGTGGGAGCAGCGTGCGCACGGATTAGGCGGCGACGGGTTCCAACGTGCGTTTCACAAGCGACAAGACGGTAGCGCTGACCGACCGCGATCGAATGCAACGCGCCGTTACGGACTGTCGCTCGTGCCCAATTGGTTCGACCGCGACTAAAACAGAACTTTTGTTCGATCGTCAATTCTACGACTTTCACCGATCACAAAAACGACAACCAAGCCACCCCCAGTTGGGAATAACGCAGAGGGGAAGAAGTTGTTATCGCGACTGCCTGACGCACCGCGCAGTGCTGCACTCGCGCGTCATCTTGCGCGGCGGCGGCCAACACGTCAGGTGGCGCTTGGCTCCCCCCCTTGGCGTCGATTCCCACTCGCGACTCTGCCGCCAAGGTGCTCACACGCGGTGTACACGCTCGTAACTCACGCGCCCTCCTGCGCGGTGGAAGCGGCCGTGGCGGTGGCGGCGGTGGCGGCCGGGAGGCTGTAGAGGACGGAGACGAGCTTGAGGGCGCGCTCCACGTGGGAGACGATGTTCTGCACGGCGGACAGTTCGGCCTCCGTCGGGTAGATGAGCGTGTGCTTCCCCATCACCTGCCGGTCCTCCAGCGAGTCCGGGCGGCGCATCGCCTGCGGCGCGGCACAACGGCAGCGCATCATGATTTGCTCTCAATTGTTTTTATTCCTCTTATCTGTTACAGTGTCTTATTGATTTATTTGACTGTGACTTGCTGCGTTTGTCGAAGCGGTGGTGTTGTTTTTGTTGATGGAAGTCGATTTAAGAGCTTCTCGGCTCGTAGGGCACTTCAAAATAAACTGCACCGAACCGTCTCACGGATTGCCGCGAGAACTCGCGAGACCGGGGACGACCCTCGCTTTACTGGACATCCGTGAAAAAGGGCTTCGTAGCCCATCGAATTCTTAGAGTCTAAATCAAGATTTCCCCCGATACAATTCGCAAGCACCCACCATGGGAGCCGGGGGGGCCATGGGGGGACCCGGGCGGTGCATGGGTCCTGGCGGGAAGCCGTCAAAACGCCAGCGCTCCTCCCAGTACGGTCCCTCCTCCTCCACGCGGCGCCAGTACAACTCCTCCTCGTAGCGCCTGCGAGAGATGGCGCCGCACGGCCTGAGTGAACGAGCGGGCAGGTGAGCGAACGGGCAGGTGAGCGGGCAGGGCTGTGCGCGGGCTAAGATGGGGGAAACTGAAATGTGACCGTGAGTCAGTCGCCGCTGTCGCCGCTCACCTCATCTCCTGGCGCCAGCGTTCGTCCTCCTCGCGCCGCCGCCAGTACTCCTCCTTCTGCATGGAGAGGCGCACGCGCTCCTCCTGGAACTTGCGGGCGCGGATACTCGGCTTCACCTCCACCTGCAGCTCCGGGTTCACTTTTTTCTGCGCGCGGGGCGGGCGAGGGAGGGAGGGCCGGCGGAGGAGGAAAGCCGGGAAGAGAGGAAGAGAGATAACGATGATGATGATACAATGCAGCAGTCGTAGCAGTAGCAGGCTTGCATCGATTCATCACACCATGTGCGCCTCCCAGAGATAAGATTAACACGACGGACTGGGGGAGTACGTTTCACAATTGGTTTCTTTTGGGTTAGGTCGCGTAGAAATTCGCACCTCCGATTAGCGAGGTTGGCTACGTACGGTGTGGAACAAGTTCAACATATGTACATGCAACATCCAGAAATGTGTGTCGCTAACCCTCCTCCACCCAACACAGCCAATCAATAAAAGTGTCACGCAGTCGATCATCGATTATCCGGCGGATTCGTGGGGGTGCCAGATTTTCAAAAATGCCGGATAATCGCTACATCATCATTATTAAAAATAGATTATTTTTGCACATTCTTGTATGCCATTATGTTTTTCGGCGTTGTTAAGTGTTTTTTGTGTTTTAAATTTGTTAACTAAATGAAATTGGCGTAGACATACAAATAGTTACCGTATTTACTGTACCGTATTTACCACTCCAATCCAAGACTCTGCATCACGGGATGATGTGTATATACGTTCAGTATTTTAATTGTATAAGTTGTTGTATTGGTGTACAATGCACTGTATATATTTTACACTGAAATCAAGCACAGCTACTTTTTTGTCACGCACATTGTACTGATCACCAGACTGGTGTACAGCCTTTGGAGCGGTGTTGCAGATTCCGCCGGATCGACCGACGGATAACGCTGGAAGCCAGATAATCGCGTGCCGGATAATAGATGATCAACTGTATTAAAACACTTTGGGCTTTCGTCTTTTTTTGACGTAAAAACACACGGGAGAAAAGCCACGGGGAGCGGCCCTGGGCCGTGCCCCCAGCGTACCCAGCACCCCAGCGTACCCAGCGCCCCCAGCGTACCCAGCACCCCAGCGTACCTTGTACTGCAGGCGGTGGCGGCGCCCCTTGAGGTGCATCTCCTTGGCGTTGGGGTCATTGAAGCTGCACTCGCACAGCTTGCAGTAGAATCGGATTACTCGCCCGTCGTCGTTGCAGACCTGTGTAGGGCGACCATTGGCGTTTCCAGTTATCTTTGGTTACGTTTGTTGTTTTTTTGTGTGAACGTTTTGATTTCCCCCCCCCCCAACCCCTCCTGGGCCTACCAGACTGGCTTGTGTAGGCTCATGCAGAAGAACGTGTTTAACCAGAACCCACCAACACCACACTGCAGGTAATGTAGCGGTTAGAGTGTACGCTATGAACCCGGCGACCTAAGATGGAGTCCTGCTCACAGCCAACACCAGTGGACGATTATGTGAACTGGTCCTGGGCCTCCCTTAGGTCAACTCAGCCTTAAATGAGTACCCGTTGCAATGTGTAACATCGCCACTCCGGAAACAAAGGCAGCCAGATTCGGGGCTGGCCACTCACCCCCTCGTGTGCATTACCGGCCTTCATAGGTGCTAGTCGCTAACAGCACTTTCCCCGACGGTATATTTTTGAACAACGATGCTGGTCCCTGCACCGCGTGGCGTTTTCAGATGCGCTACTGTGGCCATCTGCAACGCCCTTCCTTCCGTTATATTAGAAAGCCACTGGAGCTATGCAACTTTTAAATCATCATCTCTAGACAAACCCGGTCTTTACAAGACCGGACTATATTTCGTCCACCGGATTTTTTCCCATTCCGGTGATTTGCCGCACACCTCCGATGAGTACGCTTGGCTACACGCTCGACATACTCACGTACGTACGTACACGAAGGCTACGCAACACGAAGGCTACGTGCGTGCACACACGCGCGGCATTTGCCAGCGCCTGTGCCCACCTCCTCCACGTAGTCGTATCCGACGGGCAGCACGTCCTGCACGGGCGACGACTCAACGGCCTCCTCGCCCTGGCACACGATGGGCTGCTCCGCCGCCTTCAACTCCGCCACCTTCACCTCCTCCATCTTGCCGCCGGTCGTCTGCAGCTTGCTGCCACCTGCCCCGCGCGCCATGCCGCGGACCCCCCCCACCACATCGTCGGCGTCATCGTCGGCGGCATCGTTGGCGTCAGATCTGGCTACGTCCTAGGTTGTGAGGCTGCGTCAATTTTAAAAGACAATTCTTTAGAGCTGCTTTTCCTGTTTTAAAGTTTGTTGTCCTTCACGCGCACCTCCGATTAGCACGGTTGGCTACGTACAGTGGTGCGAAAGAAGTTGAACATAACGTACGTATGTGTACGTACAATGTCAGCGGAGAGCGGTGCAGCAAAGTCCGTTGTCGTGCTCCCAAGTCTACGCTCCCCGCCTTCATACGTGATGGAGCATGGCCACATATGACCCTCGCAATTCTGGCATATCGTCCGATGAAGCTGGTTGTTGTTGTAATCGCCAGCGAAATGTCACGGGTACTCAAATTGTAAATGTGTGTGGGTTTACTCTCCAACACACGGCCGGTGTGCTGAAGTAGTAACCAATTTCTATATTTCGTTTACACGACAAACCTTAGTAATTGGCTGTATTCACCTGATGGAGGGTTAATGACACATTTATATTTGAATGCTCCAACCCAAAAAACAACTCTATCATGGCAAATAACCCCCGTGATCCGAACGATTTGAGGACCATCATCCAGCGACTCGCGGCTTCCCCCAATAGCGAAACAAGCGTTGGAACAACGCAGATCCCTATCGGCGGCTACCAAGTCAACGGCAGAAATTCCACATTCCTACGGAAGCAGAATGGCTATATCCACGGGGTTTTCCAAAGCGTAATGCAGTTAGCAAAGGAGACAAAAGTTACTTTCTAGAGAACGGTTTAACACATACGCTTTCACGACCAATATCATCCATGATACAAGTTGCTTTGGGTTAGATTGCGTAAAAATCTAAATGTGCCGTTAAACCCACCACCACCCGACACGGCCAATCGGCAAGGTTTGTCACGTAAACAGAACTTGCCAATTCAGCTATTTTAGTCGACACAATTGACACGATTCACAAGTTCAATGTGCATGCATAATGTCCATGCATAATATACGTTGATTACCTTATAAATAACCCAACCGCCAATGGATACCAATTGTATTTCTATGCATTCATTAATCCCCCCCACCCCACTTCACACAGGAAGTGCTCACAAGTGATGCCGTAACATCGACCCCTCTATTTAAGGTAGGAAATAGGATTTTTCCACAAATCTGGCTAATGAGGCTAATTGTAATTACTGGTCGAAACGTCGTACTCGGATTGTAAATGTTGTGGCTTGGCCCTCCAACACACCGGTTAGTGCTGTACTTGTACAATACCCTCCCATTCTTTGCCTCGAATCACTGCACCAGATTGAATTGAATTAAATGATGACGTCACCCTGATGCTGCTCTATTTAAGACCGGAAGCAACAGGAGAGCTTCACCATTCTTGCCCGATAAAGCTGATTGTAATTATCAGCGAAACGTCGTACTCAATTTTTTTTAAATGCTGTTGATTCTCTCTTCAGCACACCGGTGGGCCAAAGAAGTGAATTATTTTGTCCTTTGAAAAACGTGACACATTTTTTACTGATTGGCCGTGTCGGGTGGTGGAGGGTTACGACACATTTATAAATAACGTAATCTGACCAAAAACCTATTATGAATGTACTCGTAACGAATGGCACGTTCCGTCTACGTGACAACCCTTACTCGTTGGCTGTGTCGGGTGGTGGCGATCTAACCACAAAAAACCTCTATTATGGATTTCTAGAAAACTTTCGGTGACATCGTCCCGTGGAATTTCCACCGCGCTGGAGAAGTTTCCGAAGTCGCAGCGCGGTTCTTTCAACGTCCCAGCGTTATAACCACCAACACAAGGGACCGCTCAACGACTTGCCCCCACACAACACACACGCACGAGACACTTGCCGACAAACGTGATCTTGGGGGTCGCCACTTTCTTGGGCAACACTTTAGCTGCTGGCGACGCGACAGACGCAGCGGCGGCAGCGGCGGCGCCGACAGCGGCGGTGGCAGCGGCCGGCGTGGACGCCGGCGTTCCCTTAGCCGCCGCCGCCGTCGCGGCCGCGACACCGCTGGCCGTGGCGGAAACCGCCTTGGCCCCCGCCGTGGCGGTGGCGGTGGCGGCGGGCTGGCTGTCCTGAGCGGGCTCCGGGATGGGTATGCCGAGCTTAGTGTGTAGCTTCACGACCTGGCGCGCAAGGGGGTGTTGGGGAGGAGAGAGATCACGGCTCAAGCGCGGAAGCTTTGGTCAGAATCTTGGTCATGGGTCACCGCGAGGCTCATCGTCGCGGCGCGGGGATGGGGGAAATGAGCGTGCAAACTTCGTGCGAAGACAACCTGGTGTAAAACATAGTTAGTTTAAGTGTAATATCACCTTAACGCGCACGCGAGCACCTCCGCCATTAGGTCACGCGCAACGCCCGCAACTCACAAATGCAGGCAACTTATATTTTGCCGTCACGTTAAGAGGGACGGAGCCATTTTCTCTTCCCGCCATTTTTGGGACAGCGTGAGTCGGAGGCCGTGCTTCGTGGCTGTCGGCGTTTTTCATTTTTATCATAAAAGAGTTTTATTGTTAAAAGACCATGCTTAGTGCGATCGTCTTACTACAGTGGTTAGTAAGGTGCCCGAATAAGGAAATCGACTACACAAAGAACAACACCTTCGGGAAACCTTCACGGCCTCATAACATTTCCCCACGGACCAATCGGCAGGCTTCCCGCACCTTCTGGTGCTTGGCACCGCGGATGTGCGCTGCGTAGGCGTCGGCTCCGGTGCACGTGACGTCGCACAGCTCGCAGCGCAGCTGATGCTGGGTGGCGCGGCCCGCCGTCGTGGTGGTCGCCGTGCCCGCCTTGGCGGCCGCCTCCTTCTTCTTGTGCTTCTGCCCTTCCAGGTGCTCGCGGTACGTCTGTCGGGAGGAGGGCAAGAGAGCGAGAGAGAGCGAGAGAGGGGGAATGCAACCGAGAGCCAGCCTCGCAGGCCCGGTGCTGTGCGTCGCTCGGCAGAAATGGACGTGAGAAGGAATGAGCGATGAAGACACTGGGGGGGAACTTGAAGATGGAGCGAACAAAAACAAGACGGGAGTGAAGTAACCGCGACGGTGTACGAAGAATGGCACCAAACGGCCATGGCAGCGCTAGCGGAAGAGGCAGGCAGAGGGTGTCCTTGACAAACATGGACTATTTTTCGATATAAAGCTTTCGTGACTGCAGGGATTCATCTTCTTGGTTCTTTCGGTAAAGTCACGTAGAAGGGAAGTAATAAAATAATAAAAATAAAACATAAAACAATTCTCACGACGTTTCGGCCACAACGCAAGCAGCCGTCCTCAGGTGAAAACCAGGTCCGTCGAGGCGACAGAGTCTGAATGAAACAGCACACGAGCTTGGAGCATATATATAAGCTGGGCGCATTGACAAAGGAATTTGCATATCAAAAGGAATTTAGCATATTTATGGGAAATGCAGGAATGTGATTAGTACTGCATATGCATGTGCATTATGCAAGATTAACAGCATCAAAGGGAGCTGCAGTTACTGCTGCTGCTGCAGTTGCTGCTGCAGTTGCTGCTGCTGCTGCAGTTGCTGCTGCTGCTGCAGTTGCTGCTGCTGCTGCTGTTACTGCTGCTGCTGCACTTGCTGCTGCTGCTGCAGTTGCTGCCTTATCCATTTTAATATAACACTATGTATTATTCTACCCACCCTAATGTGTATCACACTGCTATATGTTTACTATACAATTACGACACCATACATTACTCTGCACACTGCTGGCATGGTGCACTCACTGGCATGGTGCAGTGTGCAGAGTAATGTATGGTGTCGTAAACATATAGCAGTGTGATACACATTAGGGTGGGTAGAATAATACATAGTGTTATATTAAAATGGATAAGGCAGCAACTGCAGCAGCAGCAGCAAGTGCAGCAGCAGCAGTAACAGCAGCAGCAGCAACTGCAGCAGCAACTGCAGCAGCAGCAGCAACTGCAGCAGCAGCAGAAACTGCAGCAGCAACTGCAGCAGCAGCAGAAACTGCAGCAGCAGCAACTGCAGCAGCAGCAGAAACTGCAGCAGCAGCAACTGCAGCTCCCTTTGATGCTGTTAATCCTGCATAATGCACATGCATATGCAGTACTAATCACATTCCTGCATTTCCCATAAATATGCTAAATTCCTTTTGATATGCAAATTCCTTTGTCAATGCGCCCAGCTTATATATATGCTCCAAGCTCGTGTGCTGTTTCATTCAGACTCTGTCGCCTCGACGGACCTGGTTTTCACCTGAGGACGGCTGCTTGCGTTGTGGCCGAAACGTCGTGAGAATTGTTTTATTATGTTTTATTTTTATTATTTTATTACTTCCCTTCTACGTGACTTTACCGAAAGAACCAAGAAAACATGGACTAATGAACGGGAGGAGGCACCAGAGGAGAGCAGTGATGAGGAAATATCAGCAGGGGATATGACGATGACGATTGCATAAGTAATATTTAAAAATACTTTTTTTTAAACACGCTTTAATGAAATGTACCCTACTCGTAATGGCAGAACTCCACGACTCCAGGAAACATAACATAACAAATTTATGTTTAAAAATACTTCTTTTATTTTTTTTATAGAATATAGTATTGTCATCAGTATGACATAAGTGTACCAAGTTTGCAGTCCATAGCACATTGGGAAGTGGGTTAAAATAGAGTTATAAGATTTGAGGATACGACAACAACAACAACAGACAGAGTGAGTTCAATAAAAGCGTGTAAAATGGGGAAAGTGGCGGCTGCTGCTGTTAGAAGCTCACGGACCCAGTGGCCTCTACAAAGGGTTGGACGGGAGAAGAGCGCTGCGTACACCTTGTGCCAAGCAGGGACAGCTCCCGCTGGAGTTCCCCCTAGGCTCTACTGCAGCACAGCGTTGGATTGGTCGAGATGGGTTGAAACGCAATGAGTCCTGGGCTGCAGCGGAGGTAATTTAGCAAGCGACATATATATACAAATGCTTTAAACAAAGAATTACAGAATTACAGCTCTATCCACCGCTGGATGAAGGCCTCCCCACGTCACGTCAATTACGTGCGTTGTGTGACCACGCTGGTGTGCACGTACGCGACGGTCAAGGGCAGGGTGGGTGGGTGGAGAGCTGAGACCGGTTTAGATAGCAATCACCGCTGGCGTTAGCCGTGGCTAGGAATCGAACTCCGGGTCACCGGATTCATGGCGCCGCCGGGTCGACTTAAGAAAGGAAAACGGCCAAACGGAGAGGAACCGCCGGCGCACGGCGCAAACCGTCTCGGCCCGGATCACCTGCGGCCCGGCACAGCTGATCTTGCAGACGTCACAGTAGTGCAGCTGCGGCTGCTTGGGCGAGAGCTTGGGCCGCGACGGCTTGCCCTGGAACGCCGGCCTCTTGTTGAAGGCGCTGGCCCCCCAGGGGGACACGTGCTGCTTCTGCTGCTGCTGCTGCTGTTGTTGCTGCTGCTGCTGCTGGTAGTAGGAGGTGGCGGCCGAGTACACCGCGGCCTCGTAGCCCGAGTACGCGCCGCCTGCGAGCGCGCGCACGCAAGTCACGCGCGCGTGTCAGGGCAGAGCCGCGTACAGCGCAGATGGGCGTGTATAGAGAAAGATCTCCCGCGTAGCCTTTAACGGACTGCTGTGGCAAGGGCTGGTAGCGAGCGCCTATGAAGGCCGGCACGACGACACAAGGGGGTGGGTGACCAGCACTAGGCCGTCTTTGTCTCCCTCGTGGCGATGTTTCACACACGACACCAGGCATTCATTTAAGTCTGAGTTGACAGAGGGGAAGCCACTGTTTTTGGCCATCAACGAGAAGCAAACACGGTTTGCCAGGTTCGTAATGCAGTGCACCAACTACTGCACCACCACCCCCAACAACAACAGCAGCCAATTGCTACTAAGTGGCAGTGACGTCACCATGGCGCTTGTGCCAGGCCATGTACACTTTAAAGCCACGCGGAGTGTCGAACGCCTGCTGGCTGCAGGTCACGGGACAGACACACACACACATTCACGTCACGGATGCCGTGGCTTACTCACAAACGCAAGGGTAGGGCGCGGTGCCGTAGCTCGTTCAGACACGCAAACGCGCCAGAGGTCGCAACCGGGTACCCGATACCCGTACCCTACCCGATACCCGGCTACCCGTACCAGGCCAGGCACGGGTACGGGTAGCCGGTTGCGACCCTGGTGCGGCCGGGTACGGGTAGGCCGTGAGTCACTGGTGAGTCACCGTTTGTCACTCATTTCGGGTAGGGTACGGGTAGGGAACGGGTACCCGTTTGCGACCCTGGTGCGGCCGGGTACGGGTACGGGTAAGGAATCAAAACCCGTTTGCGACCTCTGAAACGCGCCCCACGCACGCGCATCCCACACACACACACGTGTGCGTGCAATCCCGGGTGCGGCGTACCCGTGTAGGTGACGGGCGTGGTGCTGTAGCTGGTGCTCTGCGTGTAGGAGGGCACCACGGCGGGCGCCGCCGCCACCACGGGCTGCACGGCGGAGCTCACGGGGTACACGGTGTAGGTGCTCGTCGCCGTGCTCGGCGTCGCCTGCTTGATGGCCGTCACCTGGCGCGGCTGCTGCGTCTGCGTGAACTGCGGCGCCGCCTGGCTGAAGCCGACCTTCTGCGCCGCCGACACGGACAGGCTCGACGTGATCGGCGGGATCACTGCGGAAACAACGAAGCGGAGAAACGAGAAGATAATGAAGATAAATTTCGATTTCTTCTTGGTTCTTTCGGTAAAGTCACGTAAAAGGGAAGTAATTTTATTTTTATTATTTTATTACTTCCCTTTTACGTGACTTTACCGAAAGAACCAAGAAGATAATGAAGATAATGACGATGACGATGGCAGTCGTTTATATTTGTAAGGCGCATTTCATCCGTAGATCCCAACGCGATCAATCCTTACTCGAATCACCGTAGAGGCATAACCGGACGCTGTTTCTAAGCGGTTCAACTTATTTGATCTTTTATAACGGTCTTCTTCACCGTCGTGTGGCTGCTGATGTAGACGCAGAGCAACAACTGCCATGTCACATTCAGGTGGTCAAGCCAGATAACCGCGTCAGGAGCAGCGGAGTAGTGCATCATCGCCGTGATGTCTCCTTCGTATTTGTGGATCGGGGCATTGCGTCGTTATATGGTCTGTTCTGGATGACCACGGTCACACACATTACTACTGGAGAGTTTTTAATATTCCATGTTGTGCATCAGGTATCCGCATTTACTGTCATAGTTTGTGCAGCGTATGCGGGACTGTCCACCACCTCCCATTAGCACGGTTGGCTACGTACGGTGCGAAAGAAGTTCAACACACGTACGTCCCGGCCGACCCCGGGACGTTTGGCCGCGTCAGCCGGCGACTCACCGCTCTGATAGTACGTCTCGGCGCCGGTGTGCTGCGGCTGAGACACGGCCGGCTGTGGGTAGTATTGCTTGTCATATCCGACGACCCCAGCCGACGAGCGCACATAGGTGTAGGTCTCCTTGGGTCAAGGGTTAGGGGAGGAATAATAATTCATTAATTTTGAACACAAATGCGGTTGAGGCCTTCTGGTCATCACCCCTCGCCGCCCCCTCCGACGCACGCAAACCAGGCCTGCCTCACCTGGTTTCCCTGCCCGGGTCCTTGCATCTCCCAAGGCAAAGGGAGGTGTGTGACATCATGCATGTGGTTCCTCCTATGGCCGATGACGGCAGCCATGGCCTGCGGAATTAGCTGTGGAATATATTGCTACATTTTAGCCAACCCCTTTGGCGAATGTAACCCGGTCGTCCGCGAGGTAAGTTCTTCATAAAAAAAAAACACACGCAACTTTGCAATCGCCCCCTGATCTACACGAGGTCAACCTTCGTGAGAGTTATCATGACCCCAATCTTCGGACAGTCGGACAGTCAGACAGAGCCAATGCATTGAGGATGTTAACCTTAGTTGTGAATCGTCAATAATGATGATGAATGGGTCGCAGTCTTTGTGGGGAGCCTCTTAACCTATAGAATTCACAAATCCAGACACATTCAGGCGCTCACAATACCAGACGAGCAGGCACATGGCATTTGAGCTGGAGAAGTGGGGGCTATGGGGGGGGGGAGGCGAGGAGACGTAGGAAACAGAAAGACATGCAAGGAGATTGGGAGATGGAAAGGAGGTTTATGGGGAGAGTGGAGGGGATGGTGAGATGTAAGGAAGACAGCGAAGAGATGGGGAAGAACGGGAGAGGCAGGGAGACGGAGAGGCGACAGCCAGCCACAGGCGGTGGTACGAGCGCACAAGGCAGGCGCAGTACCTGGTAGTTCTGCGTGGTGGTGGGCGGCGGCGGGGGCGGCGGAGCTTCCTGCTGGCGCTGTGCGTACCCGTAGTCGGCGCCGTGGCTTGCTGCGGCAGCGGCAGCGGCGGCGGCGGCGTAGGCGCCGTATGCCGGCGACGCTGCCACGGTGGGGGCGGCGCGAGCGGCGGCCGCGGCCGCTGCCGCCGCCGCGGCAGCCGGGGCGGCGGCAGCGGCGGCGGCAGCGGCCGGGGCGTAGACGGTGGGCGCCTGCGGCATGGTGTAGCTAACGGCCGTGGACGGGTGGGAATAGGCCACGGCCGTCGGCTGCTGGCTGCGGAGCCGCGTAAAGAGACACCGGCACGCGTAATGCAGGCGTTTAACGATCGGCGTTTGCACGGCGTAACCATTTGTTACAAACGACATCGTTGTGGTCTTTAACGTCGGCTGGGGACTTGCGACGCAGAGGTCGGTGGTTCGATTCGTTCTCTGGGTGCGGGCGGTTGGAAGTTTCTTAAATCCACCAACCTCTATCCACCCAGCAGTATAAAGCGGTGCCTGATCCTGGGAAGAATCGGCCCCAACATTGAAGCCATCCTCCCAACAAGCTAGGTTCAGGCCCCAAAGAAGCTGCAGTGACTGAAATCCCGGCTTTTACAACGAAACATCGATGCCGGATTCGAAAGCGAAGTCAGGCCCAGCGCCGCTTTCATCCACCTGTCTTCGACCAACAATAAGATTTAGAAGCAAGGTCTCATGGTGAAGCTGGCCACAATCCTACCGTTTGTGCCTGAACACTGCGGGCTGATCTGTACAATGGTGAGCGAGTGAATGTCGCGTGCCTACCTTGGCGAGAAAGTCAGCGCACACCCCGCACCCCGAATAACATGCTTCACCAGGGGGTCTGCGCTCGAGGATGATGATGTTCAGCGTCTACACACGAGCCATCGTCCCGCAAGTCCCTGTACGCGGACGGCCTGGCTCCGGCTACAAGGGGCCCGCAGCCTCGGGGCAGCGGAGGCCACTCCTCGCGCCGACCTCAATCAAAGTCAACGGCGGAGCAACTTCCGGAAGCGGCGAGCGACACCGAACCCAAGGAATTCGATCGTCGTCGCAGCAGTGCCAAAGTCACACTCAATGCCGCGGGGGGAACAGGTGTGACGAGACCCGAACCGGACTGATCTTGGCGAGACACTTGACGGCACGCTGGCTTTTAATGACCGGCTAAAAAAGGTCACTGGCAAAACCGAGGGTGAACCTCATTCACACACCGGCCAGTACAAGCTGGGGGGTAGATGGATTTGCGCTTCGGACATTGGCCAATGCCTTGCGGCGTACTCAACCGCACAGAACTGCTGCCCCAGTTCTGACAAAAAGCCGCAACTGTCGGCCCAGTGACACCCAACTGAACATTGCCGCGTGGACCATCACTGGAACTTGAACATCTACACCAGTGCCTCGGCTTCCCTGTACTCTCAAATATCGCACCACCGGGTAGGTGCCACGACGCTGCAACACTCCTCCATGAACTGCACCGATCGGAAGTCGACCCAAACCTGCCGATCAACGACGATTCCTACAACATCCCGCATCCATGGCTGAGGTCCAGAACTCGGGCGTTTTAGCATCGAAATGTCGTGGACCAAACATCTGATCAGCGATCCCACCACCCACTGCCTGGCTTCCACAACACTAAGCTCATCAGCGACCCAAACACCACCACACTGTCTGGCTTTCACGACATACAGCTGATCAACGACCCCACCACCACACAATGCCTGGCTTCCACCTTCCACGGAAACAATGGACAGCGGTTAACAGGATCTGCACAAACCACGGAAGATGCGGATACCTAACGCACAAGCGGAAATTCAAAGACTTGCTCCTGTGTGCAATTGTGGCTAAGAACTCCACACCATAGCCCATGCAACTTCACACTGCGCTCAAAATACATTTTCAAGCAAGAGTGGGTGGGTGTATCTGAAACTCACCAACTCTCAAAGCAATTGAATGGCTAATTCACTGATAACTGAATATAGTTGTTCTTCATTGGCCATACAAAAGATCCCCACCGCTTTCGAGAAATCTGAGCAGCATGGAAGAGTACGCCAAATACTATTGAGTGGTTCTCAAAAGCTCCCTCTAGTGGAGACACTGTGGCCAGAAGTTGTGTGAGAACGTAAATGCAGGGCTGCATCTTCACCTTCCCCAACAACCGATTACCAAAACGAAATCGTGAACCTGAATCATGACAATTTATAGAATCGTGAGAAGGGAAAATCATTGCTTTCCCTATCAAATGGTGTCATTCATTTACAGAGGAAACCCTCACCAAGTCTCAAGACTCTCTTTTTCTGGTCAGGTCCTGCTAATATCTGGCCAATTCGTTTAGGACGAGTGTTCGGCTTTACCGCGAAAGGGAAAAAAAACTCATATCAGGGGACAACCCTTGAAGAATCACGCGTGGAATCGGGGGAAACACACTTGTTGTGCTGCTATCTACCGGCCACCTCGTAGCCCACAAGCTTTTGGGAGCCTCACAAAACTGTGGGATTCACCAACCTCTGTCCCTCTAGAATCAGAATATTAATTTCTACTGGAGGAATCTGATGAGCTACAAAGCTATTTTTAACAAATGGCCACTTATCATGGGTGTGGGCCACCTCGCCCACTTTTCTTTTGTCCTCACGCGACCAAACGCTTTGCGTTCGTTTCAAAAAGCCACAAAGAAAAAGTCAGCGTGGCCCCGTGCTCAATGGCTCACAAGGCAGCGAGCGCTTATCTCTATTGGTGGCCCAGAATCAGTGGTGGGATTTCCACGTTCCTATGACAGGGGTCAGTTTCTGCACATCGCAGCCACCGGCAATATCCCCAGAGTGGTTTAGGATGTATTGACCCTGAAGGGTTTGATGGTTTGAGTCACAAACATCAATGCCATTAATAATTAAGTATGCCATTAAGTGTTACATATTTTACGTATACATACAGATTGGCTGAAGCACTACTCTTAAAAGTTGTATTAACATTAAATGTTAGAAAATTATATCAATTGTAAAGTCATATAAAAACAGCTTGATGGTGCACACATTGTTTTTTTATGTGGGAGAATTTTCCAAATATGGGAATGTTCCAGTGAGCACCAAGCCATTATTTTTGTTGAGATCACCATCGGCATCAGTGGTGTGAATTTGACTTCACTATGCGACAGTTGCGCGCAATACTCGACGCTAAACGGCGATTACTAATAATTTATTTAGGGCGGCCATTCCCGTGCTGGATGAATAGGGGTTTGTTTGACCGTACTGAATGGGGGTGGTCTGACCATACTGCACCAGCGGGTCAGTTCGGGCTGGTCAAGGGCAACACCAAAAATGGTTCCGCTATCACTTGCCAGACATCTTCTTCTTTGTCGCGTCTCCTGTCCAACCTATATGGGTCTTTTACTAATATTCTGCACAGGCCACCGCTTCTGGTGTTGTCATTGGCAAATCTTGAGGAGTGCATCGTGGCGCTGCAGGGCATCTCACGAGGTGATCCACGGTTTGCTTCTCCTTACGAGCACATTATTTGGTTTGCGCAGAAGCCCCACGATTTAATGAGAGTTGCATCTGCCGAAACCCACTCTCAGTCTGTTTAGGCTCTGCCATGCGAGCCATTTGGAATTTGAGCCCGATACAAGATCACCACTGGGGATGATTCCTCACCGGCTTCATTGCCAGTGACGTTATAGCCGTGACCGGGAATCAAGCTCAAGTCCATCGTGCAATTTACCAACCGCCACACATGACCGTGCCTAATATAACAGGCACAAAGTATGAAGTATGAGAAAGCATGGGTCCCTCTTTTCTAGACGAGAAAAATACCTTTCACAGTTGCGGATCCTTATTTGTTAAAAAAAAAAACTTTCCAACAGGAAATCAACATCATTAACAACATTTTACTTAAACTCAGTTGTGAAGCTTTTGGTGCCAGTGGGCAGGATTTTCAGTGGCAGCTCAAAGCAATTTTTGCAGCAATCATTGAATTGCTGCACTGAATCGCCGGGTTTCTAAAAAACAACCGACAGCCACAACAACAACACAAATCAGACTGCAATCAATTACAGAGTTTGCGTGAAAGGGAACACAACGTCCGACCAACAGATAATTTGCCGTGAAGGTCAAAGAAGCGGACGATGATTATTAAAAACATTCACAGAAAATCGATGTTGATTTGAAACAAAAATAAAATAAAAGCAACGTAATGGGGTGTAGGAGGAGAGTTTTTGGCCACCGATAATTTGTTCGCGATTCATACGACGCCTGCTACCAGCAATCGTTGGTCACACAATTTACTGTCACTGTCAACATCGGCGACACGCCAGTTAATATACCCTGTGGCAATATGAGCCTAGGCACAATGGGGCCCCCTACTCCGAACAACAACAACAAGCGGATCTGATGGCTCGGTGAATGGAGGCGGTTATGCAGTTACACGGTGGATGATGGGCGAGTGGGAGCGAACCCACATGATGAGCGGTTTAGTGGCCGAGTTCGTGTACCGCTTGGGTTGGGCGAGCGAACAAACCCGTCGGTGAGCGAGGTGGCAGAGTGATGAGCGTCAGGGTGGGATGAGTGGATGGGTACACAGTATATGCTATGGTTGGTGGTTAGGCGAGTGAATGCACAGCAGATACGACTGTGTAGGTGAGAGGATGGGTGGATGGTTGAATAGATGAGTGGTTAAAAACGAGCAAATGGATGAGTGAATGCGTAGGCGAGTTCATGGTAGAGTGAATGTGCAAACTGGTCATGTCAACGAGTAAGCTAGAAGATCAGTTAAGACGAGTGGCTGGTCGCGTGAATGTGTACGTGGATGGGCGAGTTTGGAAGGTGGACCGGTTGGGTGGATGGGAGAATTGTGGTTAGGTGATGGATTTGGTGATTCCAGGAATGAAGGTAGGAATATGTGAGTTTATCCAGGAAATGGTGGGTAGGCAAATGATTTGCATGGTGAATGGATGTGTAGTATGTAGGTCAGTAGATGTCTGTGCTTTAATAAGTATGACTGTTAAAAGAGCTTTATACATGCTTTAGCCAGGCAACGTCGTAGATTCGTGAACGTGTGTGTGAATGAACGGGTCAGTGGGTGAGCGGATTGGCGACAGGATAGTTGATTTTGGTGGGCGAGTGGGTAGGTGAGTCGATGAGTGTGTGGATGAATGGAAGGATGAGTAGTTAGCCGATCAAGAATGTGAACGAGTGGGTCGGGTAGGTGATTTGGTAGGTGAGTAAATATGCAGATGAATGATGGGCGAATGAGTTTGGCGAGTTAGGTCGGTGATTTGGTGGTGGTGGGCGAGTGCGTGAGTAGATGGGTGTAAGGATGAATGGAAGGCTGAGTAGTTAGCCGATCAAGAATGTGAACAAGTGGGGTCAGGTAGGTGATTTGGTAGGTGAGTAAATGTGCAGATGAATGATGGGCGAATGAGGTGGGCGAATGAGGTAGGCGAGTTAGGACGGTGATCTGGTGGTGGTGGGCGAGTGGGTGGGCGAGTGGGTAGGTGAGTAGATGTGCAGATGAATGATGGGCGAATTAGGTCGGTGATTTGGTGGTGGTGGGCGAGTGAGTGAGTAGGTAGGCACATTTGGTAGGTGAACGTGTGTGCATGAGCGGACCGTCGATTGACCAAAGCGATTAGAACGAATGTGTCAACGAACTCGTCTCTCTCTCCGTCTCTACAACCACCACAACAACCATCACCACAACCACCACCACCACAACAACCACCACCACCACAACAACAACCACACACACAGAGCCGCGGCATCTCGCGTCTCGCACCTTCAGCATAGCGCGCGGCCTCCCCAACCAGCATCCCACCACCGTGACGCGGCACCCCACCCCACCCCCCTCTTGTCGCGACAATCACCACCACCACCACCCTCTCCCCACACACACGCACACCACACGCTCTCTCTCCAGTGTGAGTGAGTGCGTGCGTGTTGTCTCGTCACCTGTACTGCGGAGCGCCGTGCGTGAAGCCGAAGTAATTGCTGGCCGCCATTTTCGCCTCTTCCCCGAGCCGGCCAGACACTGCACCACGCACACAACAACCCACGGCGGCAGCAGCAGCAGCATCATCATCAGCAGCAGAGGCAGCAGCAGAGGCAGCAGCAGGGGCAGCAGCAGCAGCAGGGCAGCGGGCACACGAGCGAAACTCTTCGTCACAAATCAATGCGCCATCGCGCAACGATGATGGACTACTCTCCCCACCCACCCAACCAACCCGACCGATCGCCCGACCGCCCGACCGACCGAGGCGTCGCGGCGACAGCCGAGCGCACGCGTGGCGGGGGGGGTCCCGAGCTGCTGCGAGTTCGAGATGGGGGGCGAGCACTGACCGTAAGTGACAGACACAAGCGGGCATATGGGGATCATGGGCTCCGGCAGAGAAGGCGCGACCTTTGACCCCTCTCGCTCGCTCCTCTCCCCCCCACCTCGTCTCTGTCGGCGAGGTGCGGGTATGACGTCACCGCCGCACGCGCGCGCTGTGACCGCGCGTTGGTTTGCGGGATGACGTCACCGCCGCACGCGCGCGCTGTGACCGCGCGTTGGTTTGCGCGGGATGACGTCAACGCCGCACGCGCGCGCTGTGACCGCGCGTTGGTTTGCGGGATGACGTCACCGCCGCACGCGCGCGCTGTGACCGCGCGTTGGTTTGCGGGATGACGTCACCGCCGCACGCGCGCGCTGTGACCGCGCGTTGGTTTGCGCGGGATGACGTCAACGCCGCACGCGCGCGCTGTCACCGCGCGTTGGTTTGCGCGGGATGACGTCACCGCGCCCCCGCACCCCGCCCCCCCGCGTGTGAGGTAACGACGTTCACCAAGCGCGGTCGTACGCAGGAATGACGTCGTCGGCGCACGCGCGCGATGACGTCACCGCGTGTTTCCGTGTGTGGGATGACGTCACCGCGTGTGCGGAGCGTGATGTCGATCGATGCTCGTTCGTTTTTGCGGGATGACGTCACCACGCCCCCCCCCCGCGTGTGCGTGATGACGTCACCGCGCGTCTATGTGTGTGGTATGATGTTACCCCCGTGTGTGCGGAGGGTGATGTCACCGCGATATGCTGTGCGGGATGACGTCACCGCGCGCGTACATTTTCAAGTCGCGACGCGGCAAGGTCGGTGACGTAATCGGTTTTTAAAAACCACCGCGTGATGACGTCATGTCTATAGGGATGTACAATGTGGCTGCAGCACACACAGCAATCGTGTATTGTCGTTGTGGAGAGGGAGCCGTCCATAAATGACGTCACGCACCTAGGGGGGTGGGGGGGGGTCAGACATGTGTGACGATGTGTGACGAGGGGGGGGGTTGAGAAATGTGACGTCACATCAAAATGCGCAACTTTAAATAAATATAGACAACACGTTCTACTTAATTAAATAAACTTTTAAAAAATGTTTTCTCCTACAACATCAGAGTGCAGCGCCACATTAAATACGCACTACAATGACAATAGTTTAAAGCGATTTGAAGCATGTTTTTTTTTGGGGGGGGGGCAGAGCTTTGTGACGTCATATTTGATGTTCTATTTATATTATTTTATTATTTCCTTCTACGTGACTTTACCGAAAGAACCAAGAAGATGAATCCCTGCAGTCACGAAAGCTTTAAATCGAAAAGAATAAGAAGTATTATTAATTAACGATGAGTGTGTATGCAAGTGAAAGCGAAACAGGACCCAACACTCTTCTCCCCAAGTACAGATCGAGAAACGGGTGGCTCATTGGTAGTGGACTGCCAATGTTTACTGACTTCTTCTGCCGAGACCGGGATGTTGCAACCTTCCACGCGCCCGCGGGGAGGAAGTTTCACAACAACTGGAGGAAGGGCCTTTGCTATTGATGCCCCCAGGGTCTGGAATGCTCTTGCCAATAAATTGCAACTTGAGTCACTACCTATGAGATCTTCACTCAAAACTGCTCTAGAAGAGTTGTACACCCCTAGCTGCCAGTGCTATTCAGTGGCCTAAAATAAAATGTTTCGCTCCGGATGATCGCTGCAAAGTATGACCTGTGTTTTGATTTAGTGTGCTGATCTTAAAGGTGCATTGAAAAATTTGGATACTCCGATTGATGCTACCTGCTGTTGTGGAGTGACTCATGTAGATGGGTTTTGGTAGTACATGTTGTTTATGTAATTTATTGTGAAAATTCCGTCACAGTTCCTATGATCACTGTTTCATTGCTTTCATGGCTTTATCTTCTTGGTTCTTTCGGTAAAGTCACGTAGAAGGGAAGTAATAAAATAATAAAAAATAATAAAAATAAAACATAATAAAATTATTCTCACGACGTTTCGGCCACAACGCAAGCAGCCGTCCTCAGGTGAAAACCAGGTCCGTCGAGGCGACAGAGTCGCCTCGACGGACCTGGTCACTACTGACGATGCGCTTCACCTGAGGACGGCTGCTTGCGTTGTGGCCGAAACGTCGTGAGAATAATTTTATTATGTTTTATTTTGATTATTTTTTATTATTTTATTACTTCCCTTCTACGTGACTTTACCGAAAGAACCAAGAAGATGAATCCCTGCAGTCACGAAAGCTTTAAATCAAAATTCATGGCTTTATTTTGGTGATTTCGAAAAGTTTATTGGTTTAGCCATGTTTGTTGTAGTACGGAGTAAAACTGATGGCCTTAATCTAAGTTGTCTTGTGGTTGTTGTTGTTGTTTGACTTGTTTCCGTTGGTGTACGGTGTTTTTTCTGCAATATTTTGCTGTCTTTTCTTGGATTTTCTGTTTGCACAAAGTCACATATTCACTTTAAGATATTTTCTTGTTCATGTTTTATAAATACATTTTAAGAACCCATGTAACTCAATGAACTAAACGTTTAATACGCCGAAGGGTATATAAGTAGGTAAAGTCACGTAGGTATACAATAAAATAAATCACGACGTTTCGGGCGCAACACGTCATCAGGTGGGAAAAGGATGCTTGTGTTGCGCCCGAAACGTCGTGATTTATTAAAATGGCTACCAACAACAAGGCAACTCCTATGACTAATTGGGAATGGGACGCAAGCGTAGGATTGATCACCCTGTCGCTGGCCGCCTTTGGGGAGGGTGTATAGTATGAAAGGCCGAAACACCCTAGGAACCAAAGGGTCACTACTGACGATGCGCTCCCCAAATTTCACCAGGCTCACTGTTCATGAACTCTTGGAAGTGCTTGCACAAAGGATAGTAACATCTCATCCTGTGTTCTTTGGAATCTGAATATTAAGTTCACTTGCTTGCTTGCTTGCGCGCTTACGACCGTGCAAATCTTTCGGTCGTTTTTCAACCCACTTCCCGTGATCCAATCGAGCTGACATTTTGCACACAGACTCGTTGTGCGTGACAATTAATTTTCGTGAAATTTTTTTTCAAAAATTTTGCACTTTTTAGGAAAAAAAATTATATTTAATTACCAATTACTTAATGGTGGCAGGCAATCATCTGATCCATAGGTGGCAGCCATCTCAAGCCAGAGGACGAGAGGACTCTAGCCGCCACGCATATAAACGATTTATAGTGAAAAACTTTGTTTTTACGAGTTAATTTTTTTTTCTACCTACGTGACTTTACCGAAATAACCAAATGGGATGGATTCCTGCAGTCACGAAAGCTTCAAATCATGATTGAAGGTGGTTTTGGTTGACACCTTATTGGTTGAAAACATCTTAAAGTAAAACAAAAACCCACAAGGCCCTCTTCAAAAAAAAAACTCCTGTAACTCAGAGTGTCTTTCCTGGATAAATAAGTAAACTATAAATAATTTTTCGATTTAAAGCTTCTTTCGTGGCTGCAGGGATTCATCTTCTTGGTTCTTTCGGTAAAGTCACGTAGAATGGAAATAATAAAATAATAATAATAAAACATAATCAATGAATTTACACTCAACATCGCCGTATTATAATTGACAAGCGCGCTGCTGAACAGGCGAAACAATGTGAGTCTCTGAGTCGATGTTTGGGCTGAGTTGGTACGGTCCAGATCTAGTGGGGGAGGTGATCAGCGGGGGGGGGGGGGGGGCATTAATGAGTCCCCCCAATAATGTATTCCTATTCCCAGCATCAGCGTGGTTAGCGTGGGGGTGCCTTACCCCCCAACCTCCCCTCCCTTAGGCTGAGTTGGTACGGTCCAGATCTAGTGGGGAGGGATCAGCGGGGGGGGGGGGTGCATTAATGAGTCCTCCCAATAATGTATTCCCTTTCCCAGCAGCAGCGTAATTAGCGTGGGGGTGCCTTACCCCCCAAACTCCCCTCCCTTAGGCTGAGTTGGTACGGTCCAGATCTAGTGGGGGAGGGATCAGCGGGGGGGGGGGAGGCATTAATGAGTCCCCCCAATAATTTATTCCTAATCCCAGCAGCAGCGTAATCAGCGTGGGGTGCCTTAACCTCCCAACCACCCCCAACCCCCCTTGGTGACCAAAGCTACGATTTGCCCCCCCCCTGCCCCCCTTGACAAGAACCACACGACGCAGCTGCAGTGGCTGCGTGTTGAGAAGACGGAACGTTCCCCTACAGCAGGAGTAGGGGACCTTTTTTTCTGCCAAGAGCCATTTGGATATGTATGACATCATTCGCGGGCCATACAAAATCATCAACTTAAAAATTTGCCTGTTCTTGGTTCTTTCGGTAAAGTCACGTAGAAGGGAAATAATAAAATAATAAAAATAAAACATAATAAAATATTTGATTCTGTTTATATTTTTTATTAGACATAATAAAATATTTTATAATGTTTTATTTTTTATTATTTTATTATTTCCCTTCTACGTGACTTTACCGAAAGAACCAAGAAGATGAATCCCTGCAGTCACGAAAGCTTTAAAATGGAAAATTAGCCTGTTGTTATATTTGGTCAAACATTTAATGAACTCACCCCTAATGCGATGGGCTGGAACTGCTTCTCTTTGGCGAGGCGTGTGATGTTAGCTGGTATTGATGATGTTGCTGCTACTCGCAACTGCTTTTCCAGGTTTTCTCCTAGATTTATTGAATTTCGAGTCGCGCCTGCGGTTGCCTTGGCAGGGCCACACCCACATGATTTCGTGGGCCTCATACGGCCCGCGGGCCGGACGTTCCCCACCCCGTGGCCCTACAGCGTCAAATGTTGGAGACCGTGGGTGTAACGACGACGTGATGATGTTGACACTTATATGGGGCCGTCCATAAATGACGTCACGCACCTAGGGGGTGGGGGTCAGATATTTGTGACGATGTGTGACGAGGGGGGGGGGGGGTTTAGAAATGTGACGTCACATCAAAATGCGCAACTTTAAATGAATCTAGAATTGTTATAACACTAATTGTTATAGCAATACTCCTACAACATCAGAGTGCAGCGCCACATTAAATACGCACTACAATGACAATAGTTTAAAGCGATTTGAAGCATGTTTTATTTTCAAAATGGAAATATGGTTTGGGGGGGGGGGGTAGAGCTTTGTGACGTCATATTGGGGGGCACATTTTGAGCATATTTGAATATTGGGGGGTGATGTGCCCCCCCCAATAGATATTATAATTACGGCCTTACCCTGTATAATAAGCTTTTAGGTGCGACCCTGCGAGACAAAGCAAAATATTGGGGGGGGGGGGCCCACCATGCAAACTCCAAATATACAGCAGCAGCAGGCATCAGGGTCGGGATGGAACCCACGACCTCCTGTATACCAGGCGAAGTAGTTTAGTTAACATCTCCCAGCCACCGTGGCGCCCCTAAACCCCGTCCCCATGCGCGGTGTTTCAGTGCCGCGAGACGTTTTTCTGCGAGTGGTGCAATTTTGCTTGTGCTGAGACATTATTAATCACAATCCGTAAATCCGGATTTCTTACGGCTAATTTCTCGTGGCAGGTGACAGATCAGCAGCATTTGTGGTCCAAAAAAAAAGAAAACCCTCTCCCTCCGCCATAATCCTTGTTCAAATACTCTTTATTAGCCGGGTGGTAGTCATGCGCTATGCGCTGCCTGTAACCCAGCACTGTGGAGGCAACGGCGAGGGTTGATGGATCACGCACAGATGGTGTGAAACTCCCTTCCCGTGGTCGTCCAGGAGGAGCTAGTACCTTAGCTCGCCAGGAGACGGCAGTACAGCACACATGTGTAACTCCCGTCTGTTTCGTCTGCACGGGATAGAGCGTTGCTCCCTCGCACGCGCGTGGGTTTTTTTCCCGGTGCTTCAGTTTCCGCCCACGCGTAAACTATCATTTAACTGGGCAGGAACACCTTTATACGCAGAGGACTGCAGAGCTTGGAGTGGTAGCTTGGTGCCCCGCTCACTGCCTGGCTCATCTGTTGTTCCTCTACGCGCCTCGGGACTCGTCTTCTCTCTCTCTCTCTTCGAGAGCAAGTGGACACTGCGGTGATGACAGCCGCGCGCAACAAGCTGTCGTTACCATTGGAACCTCATTTGCCAGTAAAAATATGATAATTGGTTTTTTACCCTTCTATCTGGCAACAAAAACTGACGCCTTTTTTACAAGGAGTCATGTTTACATAGACCACAATACCTGCAGTCATAATGCAAACAAAAAACATAACTCTGATAATGTGCACTGTCCTTGAAGTTGATTGGTCCACACCCGAGACAGCTTTCCTTAGAGCCTAGTCACACATGGGTTGGACCAACCCATGTGAGACTAGGTGTCAGTTTTGTTGCCAGATAGAAGGGTAAAAAACCAATTAGATTTTTACTGGCAAATGAGGTTCCAATGGTGTAAGTTGTCGTTACTTTTAGAATTAGAGTAGTTGGTGGTTGAAGGGGCGTGATTTCACCCGTAACGACCTTCCCGCCGATATTACCACTGGATTTGAAGCTTTCGTGACTGCAGGAATCCATAAAACTATTTGGCTCTTCCAGTAAAGTCACGTAGGCCTCCTTCAGCAGGTTGTTCTTGCCGTGGTTGTCCCACCTGATGACGATTGCTCGTGTTGCGATCGAAACGTGGTGATCTATTATTTTTCTACCCACGTGACTTTACCGAAATAACCAAAGAGTATAAATTGCCACCGGAGCATTGCGGTTTTCAATCTAAATTGGAAACTCAATTTCTTTCCAACTGCTTTTTATGTGTGTGTTTAGTTCGTTGTCCTTACCCCCCCCCCGCACCTCCGATTGGCACGGTTTGGCTACGTACGACTTGCGTTCATGTGTAGTGTTGTAAGGACGGAC
This sequence comes from Lethenteron reissneri, assembly GCF_015708825.2. Lineage (NCBI taxonomy): Eukaryota > Metazoa > Chordata > Hyperoartia > Petromyzontiformes > Petromyzontidae > Lethenteron > Lethenteron reissneri. The sequence goes on from NC_083779.1 coordinate 5,570,305, forward strand.
TTCTAAACTTCTTTATGGCACACACTGTTTATTATCTTAATACACAGTCCCTATCACACTAAGGGGTATATGGTCCCCTCACCCGTTACCCTCAGAAGGTACAAGCCTCCGGACCTTGCAGGCTATCTAATCTCCCTGCTCTCCCAGCGTCCTCTGGCTGGACCTAGGGGATCTCTCCCCGACCACTGGTTACTCTGAGCCCGAGCCCTGATAAGGGTTGGAGGGCTTGGTCCAGGGTCCTAGATGTCTTCGGCCGACTTGGGTCTTCGTGTAGCAGAACTCCTCCAGAGCTCTCAGCGCTCTGGCTTTTATACCTGTTCGTGGCCGGGTTGTCCAATCCCCGGCCACCTTGTGGGACCCTCTGATTGATCCTTCCCAATCTGGCGTTTGGATCCTACCTCACCCCATTTGACCCTGGCCGTTTGATTGAGCGGGGAAAACCTAGTTTACGATCTGCTCTCACAGTTTGCGAACAGCGAGTAGTTAACACCAGAGGTGGGACAAAGTCATTGTTATGCAAGTCCAAGTCGAGTCTGAAGTCATCAAATTCATGACTCGAGTCTGACTCGAGTCCAAGTCACATGACTCGAGTCCACACCTCAGAGGTGGGACAAAGTCATTGTTATGCAAGTCCAAGTCGAGTCTGAAGTCATCAAATTCATGACTCGAGTCTGACTCGAGTCCAAGTCACATGACTCGAGTCCACACCTCAGAGGTGGGACAAAGTCATTGTTATGCAAGTCCAAGTCGAGTCTGAAGTCATCAAATTCATGACTCGAGTCTGACTCGAGTCCAAGTCACATGACTCGAGTCCACACCTCTGGTTAACACCGTGCATAATAAGAGTTGGAAAACTACTTTGTGTTAAGACAGGCAGTCACGCGTCGTAGCTAAGCAAGTACACCGGGAAATGTGGGGTGTTTACAATTAGAATATGTTCCTAATAGCTGAGGACTTGTGGCAATCGCATCTCCGATTAGATGCTGTTTTAAATTAAGTAATAATAGCAGCTTGGCTCGGCAGTGGGACCACTAGTGTCTCGGATAGTATGATGACCATTGGTGAGATTTTAAGTTAGTGTTTTTTTTAATAGTATATCACGTCTTCTTGGTTCTTTCGGTAAAGTCACGTAGAAGGGAAATAATAAAATAATAATAAAACATTATAAAATACAACCCTGTTCGGACAGCCCTGTTCTTCACCTGAGCACGGCTGTTTGCGTTGTGGCCGAAACGTCGTGAGAATTGTATTTTATTATTTTTTATTTTTATTATTGCCCTTCTACGTGACTTTACCGAAAGAACCAAGAAGATGAATCCCTGCAGTCACGAAAGCTTTAAATCGAAAAGTATATCATGTTTTAACTGATTCTTAAATATGTGATTGTTAATTTGTTTTTCGTATGTTAAGTAGGTAACACTTAAGTCTGTGCTCTGCAGTTGTCTGGGTAAAAAGTGGGAGAAGTCTTTGCCCAATTCCTGGCATCAGCCGACTCAACAAATGTGATAAACTAACGCCACCTCTTAAACATTCACCCCCTTCTTAAGCCCACGCAGTGTTTTTGTTGACACTAAACACGTTGAGTCTTGTTGTTGTTTGTGCGCCACTGCCAACGCAGCAGCAGCAGCGTCACCTTACATCATCATCATTTTCTGAACGTAATTGAGCAAACGTTTACTATTTTTCACATGCAAATATAAAGATAAAGATCCCCCGTATAGCCTTAACAGACTGTAGGGGCAAGTGCTGTTAGCGAGCACCTATGAAGGCCAGAACGGTACACGAGGGGGTGGGTGGCCAGTACCACGCCCGACCGCCTTTGTCTCCCGAGCGGCGATGTTTACACACCGCACCAGGTACTCATTTAAGGCTGAGTCGACCTAGGGGAGGCCCAGGACCGGTATAGATAATCGTCACTGGTGTTAGCCGTGAGCGAGAATCGAACCCGGGTCGCCAGGTTCATAGCGCAGCGCGCTAACCGCTACACTACCGCTCCCCACAAATATATACGCACAAACACACACATATATATATCTCCTGTATATAAACGAACGGCTTTGTCAAAAGTAAGGTTAGCTGGTGAAGCGCGGCTGCTTTGTTGCACTGAAGTGGAAAAGGAAAGAAGCCACGAACATTGACGCTTTAATTCATTTCTGGGAAGAATTCGCGGTGAAAACGAGAGAATAAATCGAGGTGGATTAGCGATGCCCTGGGGGTGGATGGGTGGGGGGGGGTAACACCTCGTGCCACTGCCATGTGACTCGGTTCATGGCTGAACAACAACGGCACTCGCTGTCCCCAATTTAAACCCCACCGATGCACAAGACCGTGTTCCTCTCTCTCCCTCCGTCCCTCCCTCTTTCCCAGCCTCTCTCTCACCCTCCCCAGCCGTCTCCTGCTTCTCTCCCTCACCCGGCCACTGAGCTTCCCCTCACTCACACGGCTTCTTGGTTCTTTCGGTAAAGTCACGTAGAATGGAAATAATAAAATAATAAAAATTAAACATTATAAAATAATTCTCACGACGTTTCGGCCACAAAGCAAGCAGCCGTCCTCAGGTGGAGAACAGGTCTGTTGAGAAGACATAGTCTTGGGCTTCCCCGAGGTCGACTGTCTTTTCAACAGACCTGTTCTCCACCTGAGGACGGCTGCTTGCGTTGTGGCCGAAACGTCGTGAGAATTATTTTATTATGTTTTATTTTTATTATTTCCATTCTACGTGACTTTACCGAAAGAACCAAGAAGATGAATCCCTGCAGTCACGAAAGCTTTAAATCGAAACTCACACAGCTCTCATCCTCGTTCACTCACTCCATTCTCTCAGCCTATCTCTCTATCAGCCTCTCCCACTCACCCCAATCCGTGTCAGCCTCTCTCACTCACCCTCTCTCTCAGCTTGTTACTCACTCACTCATCCTATATCAGCTTCCTCCACTCACTCTGTCTCTCTCAGCCGGTCACTCACTCACTGTCAGCCTCTCTCACTCACCCTCTCTCTCAGCTTGTTACTCACTCACTCACCCTATATCAGCTTCCTCCACTCACTCTGTCTCTCTCAGCCGGTCACTCACTCACTCACTATCTGTCAGTCTCTCTCACTCACCCTATCTCTCAGCCTGTCACTCACTCACTCTTTTTCTCACTCTCTCAACCTCCCTCTCACTCTCTCTCTCTTAGCTTCTCACTCACACTCTCTGAAAACCTCTCCCGAGTTCGATTCCCACTCACGGCCAACACCAGTGACACCTATCTGAACCGGTCTTGGGCCTCCCCTAGGTCGACTGAGCCTCAAACGAGTATCTGGTGTGTAAACATCGCCACTGGGGAGACAAAGGGGGCCGGCCATGGTGCTGGTCACCTATCCCCTCGTGTGCCGTGCCGGCCTTCATAGGTGCTCGCTAACAGCACTTGTCCCAAAGTCTGTTAAGGCTGCATGGGGGATCTTTTTTCTTTGTATGTGTACGTGTAACGGGAGGGGGGGTGGTTGGAGATTGGGGGGGGCGGGGGGTATTTTCTGCCCTGTCCCAAAGTGACTTCAATCTGGCTCTGAACAGGGTGCCAAGTTTTGGTGATAGTACGAAGAGTTTCCCAGGCTTCTACGAAGTGCGCTAACCACTACGCCACCGCTCCCTCCTTCCAACCCCAGCCCCCCCCCCCACCCCTGTATGTAACTGCACGATGTGACTGACCACTGCAGCCACGAGTTACTCTGCAAACACGGATTCGTCCAGTTTTCTTTTAAATATCCAATTGTGCTCTGGGCGTCTTGTTTGCAGATTTTGGAGGTCCATTTCAGAAGTCTCAAGGGAACCACGTGCCCCATTTGTCGGAGAATAACGGAGGGAAAAAAACAAGAAGAATTCAAGTGGCCTCTTTATCCTTCACGCGGGAAGGGGGCGGCGCACTTTCCCGCACACTCTGCTACGGCATTGATTGTCGCATGAAAACGCCAAACCGGAATTTATCCCAATCAAGCACACTGTCATTGCTAATGACCGTTCTTTGTGCGTGCAGCCATTGACTCGCTGCACATCATCTCCAGCACTCGGTTAATTCACACGTGGATGATGGGGTTGTTTTCTGTGCGGTCATCAACAGGCCGTGTGAGTCTATGGGTCTACATGTGAATATATGGGTCCCTATGTGGATCTATGGGTCTATATGTGAGGCTATGCGTCTCTGTGCGAGTCTATGCGTCTCTATGCGAGTTATATGGGTCTCTATGTGAGTCATATGGGTCTCTGTGCGAGTCGATATGCCTCTATGTGAATCTATTGGTCTCTACATGAATCTATGGGTCTATATGTGAGGTTATGGGTCTCTATGCAAGGCTATGGGTCTTTATGTTAATACATGGGTTTATATGTGAGACTATGGGTCTCTGTGCGAGTGCGTGGGTCTCTATGCTAGTCTATTGGTCTCTATATGAACCTATTGGTCTCTCTGCGCGTTTATTGGAATATGTGCGAGTCTATAGGCCTTTATGTGAGTCTATGGGTCTTCACGTGAGGCTATGGGTCTCTATGTGAGTCTGTGAGTCTCGATGTGAGTCTATGGGTCTCTACACAAGTGACCGGTGACCAGGCTAAGTCCATGAACTCACTCCACTTGGGGACCCGGTTTAAAAGCGGGCGGTTGACTGGAAACCTGATCTCGAACTCAGGACCCTCGGCGATGGCGGATCAGCACTCTCTGAGCCACCCGGCCACCTCCAAGAAGAATCGATTCTCGAATCAAACCGCGACCCGCGAATTGCGGCAATTCCACGAATATTGAGGCGTGCCATCTGACACGCGTGTCTCGTCGGCCCACTCAACACCTGGGTCCAGACAGTCCAGAGGATTGTCCCTCTTGAAGGGGTTCCCATTCTGTTCTTGCCTTGGTGTGCCAATGAGTTCAGGAGCCAGATGCCAACGACGAGGTCCTGCTGGATACGAGGAGGCGGATTCGGGAGAGGATGGGTACGAACAAAGCAATCATTGGAAGGACGTTATTAACCAGGTAAGGTCTTAACTGACTGTGATGTTTCCATCCTACCTGCCTATGTCAGCTGTTATTTCCGACTCTCTGTGTGTATCTCTCTCTATGCCTCTCTCTTAGATCTCTCATGCTCACCCTCCTTTTCTACAGTTACATGCTAATGTGTCACATTAACATCATGCTAATTTCTCACATTAACATCATGCTAATCTCTCACATTAACATAGCCACTTCTGTGCCCTCTAATTTCTCACATTAACATCATGCTAATCCCTCACATTAACATAGCCACTTCCGTGCCCTCTAATTTCTCACATTGACATCATGCTAATCTCTCACATTAACATAGCTACTTTCGTGCCCTCTAATTTCTCACGTTAACATCATGCTAATCTCTCACATTAACATAGCCACTTCCGTGCCCTCTAATTTCTCACATTAACATCATGCTAATCTCTCACATTAACATAGCCACGTCCGTGCACTCTAATTTCTCACATTAACATCATGCTAATCTCTCACATTAACATAGCCACTTCCGTGCCCTCTAATTTCTCACGTTAACATCACGCTAATCTCTCACATTAACATAGCCACTTCCGTGTCCTCGTCGAGGAGGCCGCTCTCCTCCTATCTTACAGTTACATGCTAATTTCTCACATTAACATCACTAGCCCCGGCCACTTCTTTATGACCCTTGGGCTACACCCATTTCAAACCTTTAAAACAGTCTGCCTCAGCAGCAGACCATGCTTTCCCACCTCACGACGGACGCTTGTGTTGCGCCCGAAACGTCGTGATTTATTTTATATTTTATTTTATACCTACGTGACTTTACCGAAAGAACCAAAGAGTAGAGAGAGTTCGCGTCATTTTGGCATTCCGCCTCTCTTGAAGGAGTGCAGATGGCAGTGGATTACCGTGCGGTTGGTACGACCCGAATATTCTTAGTTCTTTCGGTAAAGTCACGTAGGTAAAAATTTAAAATTAAAATTAATAAAAATAAAATAATAAAAATCACGACGTTTCGGAGGCAACACAAGTCTCCGTCATCAAGTGGGACCGTCACAGCCAGATTTGCTGTATCAAGTGAGGCAGGGATTCCAAGATGCAAGCTCTTAAATACAAGTTAAGGGGGAGGAGAGGGGGGGAGGAGCTTATCAGAATGTGGTAGCCAATGAATGGAACGTATCGTGACTTTACCGAAAGAACTAAGAGTATGAATCCTTGCAGTCACGAAAGCTTCAAATCTAGAACGACTCGAATAATGAATAATTGAAATGTATAAAGCGCCCTTAAGTAATAAAATAGTTCTCAGGGCGCTGATCGTTCTCTGGCCTTCACAAAACTCGGCCTTCGGGTCGGCTTTTGGCATCTCCCGATCGCATCTGAACTTTTTCCGAACTAATGACTCTCCCCCGGGGTGGCGGCATCATGGGTCTGCGGTTCAGGGCGACGCATACGGGAGACCGACGCGCCGGGCACGGAGCCACCGACGGAAAAGGTGGGGGGGAGAGGTGGGGGGGGAGGTGGGGGGAGGTGGGGGGGGAGGTGGTGGGGGGGGGACCAACGATCGTCTCGCATCCTCGAGAATTCCCAACAGTCCGCGTGAGACTTCTGCCAAGTAAACAAACAACAAACAAACACATTTTTCATGACTGCAGGGATTCATATTCTTGGTTCTTTCGGTAAAGTCACGTAGAAGGGATATAATAAAATAATATAAATATTTTTACATAATATAAATATATTTTATTATTTCCCTTCTACGTGACTTTACCGAAAGAACCAAGAATAACAAACAAACAATGACTTTTTTCGATTTAAAGCTTTCGTGACTGCAGGGATTCATCTTCTTGGTTCTTTCGGTAAAGTCACGTAGAAGGGAAGTAATAAAATAATAAAAATAAATATAAAACATAATAAAAGAAAATAATAAAATAAAATAATATATTAAAATAATATAATAATAAAATATTAATAAAATATTATTTTATTATGTTTTATTATTATTATTTTATTACTTCCCTTCAACGTGACTTTACCGAAAGAACCAAGAAAATTTACTTTTTTTTTATGCCGCGAAGGTGGAAACTCGGGGGCCTCCCTCGTGCGCGTAAAATTATAAACGCGAACGCCACCCCATGAAGAGACAAACCGCCCGCACGGAGAGAGGAGGGTGTCAGATTTATTTGTTTCACTTTTCAAACTATTATATTAATAATATATTAAGCCCCTTGGCAAATGGGCCCTCTCACTAATTGACCATAATCGGCCGTTGGGATGAAAGAAGGATTAATGTGGAAGGAGTTATTTTTTTTTCACCCAGCCCCCCGAGTCATGAGACTGCCTCGCTTTGTCTAAAGACAGACGTCTCACATGACGATCATATGAGCCTCACTCGAGGGCACTTATAAAGGAGAGGCCCATTCCTGCCAGGGCACTGCCAGCGTCGAGAGCTCGGTGGTCGCCGCCGAATTCTCTCTCTCCCGCCGCGGCGGGTGCGGAGCGAAACGTCGGACACCGTGCCCAAACGGCGCGGCGGTACAACTCCGTAAAGACGTCGTAGCGCCGCCGACTTCGGTAAAGTCGCGTTCCACTTCTGATCAGATGATTTTCATAATAATTATTACGATGAGATTCTGCACTATCTTCGATTTTATTTTCCAAAATGCAGCCAAGAGGAGGATTCGAGACGTAGTGAAACCCCAGGGGATCAGATTTGGTGGAGGTCGAAACGGGCGCGCTCACTCCGACGGGTCAAAAAGCGATGAAGCCGCTGGACGCTCAACACCGATGCGGTGGATGCTTTGGTAAGGTTTAAAGACGCGGGCTGCGAGCGAACGACGAGTGTTGGTCCGTGATGATATCGCTCGCTGATGCGTGCTGTGTCTGTAACCATAACGACACTGATCCTAACCTCGTGATTTCCCTCCAAAGTTTAAATGCGTAACCCTGACCCCTACCCCTAACGCTAATCACACATGGACAACAACAAAAAAATACTCTACCCTAAATGAAGTCTCAATCTTAGACGAGAAACGTTTTAATGATAGGCTGCTTTGTTTTTGCTGTTCAATCCAGCACAGAAAGCAGCGCTTGATTCATTAAATCTCGTGTTGAGGTTCGTTTTTGACAATGTGTGTGGAGCGGAGCGGCGGCATAGCGGTTGACGCACGGTCCTACGAAGCCGGTGAGCTGAGATCGATTCCTGGCCACGGCTAACATCAGTGGCAAGTGATACCTGAGTGAGTCCTGCAGCTCCCACCCCCTCAACCCAATTCAGCAACCCTCAAGGACCATCGTGGTGAGGTATGGTCAAAGCAATCTCCACGACTGGCGTGGAGAAGTCTTCGTTCAGCAGTGGATTGACCATGGGTTGTAAAATGTGTGAGATTGAAAGTGTATGAGTAGGGCGGTAGATGCCGTTTTCTACAAGAGACATAAACCCGTAAAAACGTTCGTCACTATAAATCCTTTATATGCGTGGCATCGGGGCGACTAGAGTCCTCTCGTCATCTGGCTTGAGATGGCTGCCACCTATGGGTCAGATGATTGTCTGGCAGCATTAAACAATTGGTAATGAAATATTTAAAAAAATTTCCCTAAACAGTGTAAAATTTTGGAAATTCTTTTTTCACGAAAATGCATTGTCACGCACAACGAGTCTGTGTGCAAAATGTAAGCTCGATTGGATCACGGGAAGTGAGTTAAAAAACGACCGAAAGATTTGCACGGTCCTAAGCAAGCAAGCGAACTTAATATAAAGAATTTAAAAATGAAACATGATTAACAAAATTAAACATGATTTGCATTATGACTGCAGGTATTGTGGTCTATGCAAACACGACTCCTTGTAAAAAGGTGTCAGTTTTGTTGCCAGATAGAAGGGTAAAAAAACAATTATCATATTTTTACTGGCAAATGAGGTTGCAATGATGATTAACAAATCAGTGATGTAAGGTGTTAGAAGGTGGTTTAAGTAGCGGTCCAAATTATATTTAACAAAAAAATGCATAACACCTGTAGTTAAACATCAAAGCCTTTCTGGGCTCACAAAGCCGACAAAGTTGACCACGACTAGAGGCCTTTCCGCTTGCGATGCTTTGCGGTGACTTTGCTTTGCTCGAGTGTCTTCGCGTGCCACAGGTCGGACCGAAATGCCGGGAGAAAACCCATCACGCGGAACAGCACAGGGCACTCAATCCCTTGCGGCGCAGCGAGCCCCGCCAAGTAACCCACTTGCTGTACTCCCTACCGCAACGCACCACCTCGTCGCCCTGGCAGGTGGGTGCGTCAAGGACGCCACCGTCGACAGATCGCCGGTCGACATCGCGACGCGCACCACCGCTGGCTGCTGGAGCCGGAGATCGATCGAAGTCGTCCATCCGTACGCGATCCACCAAATCCGCCCACCCCGGGTCTCGCGAACAGAGGACTGTCTACGGTTGGAGGGCTTCCCTTTGTCATCCTATGCCTGTAATCGCCTCTAAGGCAAGGACAGCAAAGGGGACCCCTGTACCCCGTCCAGCAGCGGAGCGCGCAGTCACCCGCAGCTACGAACCGCAACCTCTGATTCGCACGGTTGGCTACGTGACGGTGCGAATGGCGAATGAGGTTCATCACGCAGTAGCATACGAACGTCGTCGCGGTCGAGCCGTCGATGAATTGCTGTGATTCCGGGTTGCGATTCGGTAAAAAAAATGTACGCGATCCACCTAAGGTTGAAAGCGTGAACGCGTTTGCTCTGTCAGTCAGTCTGTAACGATTGGTGGCTGTGGGGTGGGGGGGGCACTATACTTATTATTTGGATATTACGAAGCCACTGGAGCTATGCACTTATAAATCTCGATTGAGAACTCATTTCTTTAGAACTGCTTTTTTGTGCTGAGTTTGTTATCCTTCCCCCGCACCTCTGATTAGCACGGTTGGCTAAGTACGGTGCGAAAGAAGTTCAACACACAGTACATTCCGTACATATACTCTCCTAAGCATGATCCTGTAATGATCAGCGGTGGCCAACGCGTGGATCGCGAGGGGATTTTTTGTTGTGGATCTCAGGACAAGTCAGAAAGAACGCGATTGTTTTCGATTTAAAGCTTTCGTGACTGCAGGGATTCATCGTCTTGGTTATTTCGGTAAAGTCACGTAGAAAGGAAATAATAAAATAATAACAATTAAACATAATAAAATAATTCTCACGACGTTTCGGCCACAACGCAAGCAGCCGTCCTCAGGTGAAGTACAGGTCTGTCAGACGCTGTCTTTCCGACAGACCTGTTCTTCACCTGAGGACGGCTGCTTGCGTTGTGGCGAAACGTCGTGAGAATTATTTTATTATGTTTTATTTTTATTATTTTATTATTTCCCTTCTACGTGACTTTACCGAAAGAACCAAGAAAACGCGATTGTTGTTTGGATGACCCTGGAGATCTTCGGCAGGTCTCACGGAGTCTTCTACGGGCGGGTCCTGCCGAGTGTTTCGGTAGCAAGGGGGATGACGCTGCGATGTGGAATCCCAATTGAGTAACTTTCAGGTCATTTGGGAATTTTGGCCAATACCGGTTAAAACATTTTTTTTTGTTGCAGGACAGGGGAAGCGAGAACACAACAAAACTCCACACGGATAGACACTCCAACACTGGTGTGCATTAAATACGCACTACAATGACAATAGTTTAAAGCGATTTGAAGCATGTTTTATTTTCAAAATGGAAATATGGTTTTGGGGGGGAGGGGGCAGAGCTTTGTGACGTCAGATTTGAGGGGGGGTCTGACTTTTTGTGACGCCGTGTGACGACGGGGGGGGGGGGGGGGGGGTCAAAAATCTTCAAAATCGCCTGACGTCATTTATGGACGGCCCTTACCTGGTGCTGATTGTTTACAAACCGTGCACTTCGACTGAGTGGAGGCCCAGGACCGGTTCAGATATTCGCCATCGACGTTGTTTGTGAGCTGGAGATTTGAACTCGGGTCGCCGGGTTTGTATTGCAGTGCAATAAACCACTGCGCCACCGCTCCCCGCCTGCAACGCAAAGATCCCCCGTATAACCTTAGCAGACTGTTGGGGAAAGTGCTGTTAGCGAGCAGCACCTATTAAGGCCGGAACGGCACACGAGGGTGGCCAACACCACGCCCGGCCGCCTTTGTCTCCCCAGTGTAGATGTTTACAGACCGTACCGGGTACTCATTTACGGCTGAAAGTCGACCCAAGGGAGTCCACGAACCGGTTCAGATGATCGTCACCGGTGTTGGCCGTGAGCGGGGAATCGAACTCGGGTTCGCCCGGGTTCGTAGCGCAGCGTAGCGCGCTAACCGCCACGCCACCGCTCCTCACCTGCACCGCGGACACTGCAATGACACAAAATTGTGCGGCGTTATCCACAGCTCTGGTCATGCAATCGGCAACCAAAACACCAACGAGCAGAGCCATTTAGTGAGAAATTCGGTGAAAGATAGACAAACAACTCAACACTTTTAAGAGCCGCAACGCACCCGTGTGTGTGTGTAGGTCAGAGGTTGGGAACGTCCGGCCCGCGGGCCGTATAAGGCCCACGAAATCATTTGGGTCTGGCCCTGCCAAGGCAACCGCAGGCGGGACTCGAAATTCAATAAATCTAGGAGCAAACCTGGAAAAGCAGTTGCGAGTAGCAGCAACATCATCAATACCAGCTAACATCACACGCCTCGCCAAAGAGAAGCAGTTCCCGCCATCACATTAGGGGTGAGTTAATTAAATGTTTGACCAAATTTCACAGGCTGATTTTTAAGTTCATCATTTTGTATGGCCCGCGAATGATGTTATAAATATCCAAATGGCACTTGGCAGAAAAAAGGATCCCCACCCCTGCCCTAGGTGCTGAATACGAGACGGCGATGGCCCCTTGGATTTATAATAATTAACGTCACGAAATTTTGATCACAGTTCCTATGATTACTGTTGTTACATTTTTTTGATAGCTTAATTTTGGTGATTCGAAAACATATGGTTAATCTAAATTGTCTTAAGGTTGTTGTTGTTGGCACCACATTGTGATTTTTGCACACGGCATTTTAATACGTTTTTTTATTTTATTTTGGAATATTTGCTGCTTCATTCCAGGATGTTTCTGTTGCGCGTCGTCGCTTTGGGATGTTCTGTGTTCATATTTCGCTTGTTGCGGTTGCACCGGACTTAAGAGCCGCATGGCTCACAGGGCTATATACCTAATAAATGAAACTTGAAAACGTGAAACTTGAAAACGTGAAACTTAAAACGAAGCGGTCCTCAGTGAGTCGCGCGCGGCTACAGAACCTCTGGGTGCCTACCACTGCCCCCCCCCCCCCCCCAATCATGACCACGTCTGAGCATCCTCAGAAGACGAGTGCCCGTCCAGCCTCAGGGCTTGAACGCAGTCGCGTCTCGGCGTGTTGGCTGGGTCAGTGTCTCAGCCACGGGACACCGTGAACCCGCAAAACTACGAGACCGCAGAGATCAAGTTCAAGTTCAAGCTCATTTATTTGGTGTAGCCCTGTGAGCCATTCCGCTCTTGAATCGGGTGCAACCGCAACAAACAAAAAACATAAACATAAAACATCTTAAAGTGAATATGTGACTGAGTGCAAACAGAAAATCCAAGAAAAGACAGTAAAATATTGCAGAAAAAGCACCGTACACAAAAATGTGCAAAAATCCCAGTGGGATGCAAGTCAAACAACAACAACAACAACCACAAGACAACTTAGATTAAGGCCATCAGTCTAACGCTGTACTACAATAAACAAACATGGCCAAACCAAAAAACGTATCGAAAATCACCAAAATAAAGTCATAAAAGCAATGAAACAGTGGTCATAGGAACTGTGACCGAATTTCACAATAAACGATGTAAACAACATGTACCACCCGGGGCTCGGGGCACAACGCGAATGGAAAATGCCACTTAAAAGTTCCACGCAACACACGAAGATATACGATCTAGCCACTCCTGTTTACGCTCCCTCGACGCCGAAACATTGCAAAGTGAAAACCCACGACCAAGTCAACTTGGAGCGTCTTGGCGGGGTGGTGGCTGACAGAGGTCGCAAACGGGTTTTGATTCCTTACCCGTACCCGTACTCGGCCGCACCAGGGTCGCAAATGGGTACCCGTACGTACCCATACCCGGCCGGGTACGGGTACCCGTTCCCTATCCGTACCCATACCCTACCCGAAATGAGTGACAAACGGTTACTCACCAGTGACTCACGGCCTACCCGTACCCGTACCCGGCCGCACCAGGGTCGCAAACGGCTACCCGTACCCGGTTGGGTACGGGTAGCCGGGTATCGGGTAGGGTACGGGTATCGGGTAACCGGTTGCGACCTCTGGTTGCTGATCGCAGAGACCTGTCAACACACGCAACCCACACTCTTTGTTTGTTGTAGGACAGATTTAGACTGATGGCCTTAATCTAAGTTGTCTTGTGTTGTTGTTGTTGTTTGACTTGCATCCCACTGGGATTTTTGCACACAGCGTTGGTGTACGGTGCTTTTTTCTGGAATTTTTGCTGTTTTCTTTTCCTGGAGATGTTTTCTAGTTCATGTTTTTGTTTGTTGCGGTTGCACCCGTTTCAAGAGCCGAATGGCTCACAGGGCTATACCTAATCAATGAAACTTGAACTTGGAACGGGGCACAGTTGGCGGATCACGCAGAGACGGTGTCACACGCGGGCAGAGATTCTGCTTGAGACGACTGTGTGAAGTTCGCCTGCTTAAAATACTGCAGTAGAAAAGATAAACAAACATTAAACCAGCCAAACGTAGAGTCGTCTCAAGCAGGGGTTCGCTTTGCAACGTTTGAGTTGGCCTCGTCTTCCTGATGGCAGGCAAACTTCGATTGCTTGTGTTGTAATCGAAACGTCGTTTTTTTGTTATTTTATTTGAACCTATCTACGTGACTTTACCGAAAGACCCAAGAATATGAATTCCTGCAGCCACGAAAGCTTTAAGCTACGAGACCACTCAAACACTGCAATTATTTGTTATATTCTTTGAACCCATCTACGTGACTTTACCGACAGACCCAAGAATATGGTCTCGTAGCGTGGTGTATTTCGTCTAAATTCTGGTCAATCTGTAATTGTTTTCAAACTATTCTATAAACTATGTTTTTTTTTAAATTTTGCCAGGTAAGGCCCACTGAACTACACAGCTCTTTTTCAGAAACGACCTGGCGATCACACATGTTAGCCCAACCTAGTGGCTTACCACGAGGAAATGTACAACAGCCAAATACTCTAAAACGCGTGATGTTGATTCTAAATGTGGAGGGGAAAAACCAGAAGACCCGGAGAAAAAAAATCCACGCGACCACGGGGAGAGAGAGAGAAACAGGTAAACTTCAAGTATACAATCTTGATTAGAAGTTTTAGTGACTGCAGGAATCCACATTCTTTACTTCTTTCGGTAAAGTCACGTAGGTATAAAATAAAATAAATCACGACGTTTCGATCGCAACACAAGCGGTCGTCCTCAGGCGGAAAAAATATCATCCAGCGGTGGAACTGCTGAACCAACAGGTGTCAGGGTCGGGATCGAACCCACGACCTCCTGTATACCAGGGGAGGGCGTTGACATCTCATAGCCACCGCGGCGACCATCTGAGCGTGGTACACGCCCTGCATTGCCTGCATGGCCTACCCAAACTGTGTAGAGGGGAGATGGTGAAGGTGCAGCCCTGCAGTTACTCTTTGGTTCTTTCGGTAAAGTCAAGTAGAAAGAAAATACTCTTATGTTTTTTCAGGTAAAGTCACGTAGGTAAAAAATAAAATTAATGGAAACAAAATAAAAGAATGTGATTTATTATTATTTTATTTTGTTTCTATTAATTTTATTTTTTACCTACGTGACTTTACCGAAAAAACCTAAGAGTATGAATCCTTGCAGTCACGAAAGCTTCAAATCTAGAAAGAAAGAAAATAAATTAAATAATAGAGTACGACGTTTCGATTGCAACACAAGCAACCGTCATCAGGTAGAACGACATTTGAGAGAGAGACAAAACACAGACACACAGACAGACACACAAGCAGAGAGACAACACAGAGACACACAGAGAGAGACACACAACATAGACACACAGAGAGAGACACAAGCAGAGACACACAGAGAGACACACAGAGAGACACACAGAGACACACACAGAGACAACACAGAGACACACAGAGAGATACAACACAGAGACACACAGAGAGAGACACACAGAGACACACACAGAGAGAGACACAACATAGATACAACATAGACACACAGAGACCCAATGCCTCTGTGTCGAGGCCTTAAATAGAGAGGGGGGGGGCAGAGAGAGGAGGCGCCTCGCCCCCCCCCCCCATGTAGAGTGACGTCACCCGCTAATTATTATTAATGAGGGCGGGGGGTGCTACATTTGGAGTGACGTCACCTGCTCATGATTATTAATGAGGGGGGGCTGTTCGATGTGGAGTGACGTCACCTGCTCATGATTATTAATGAGGGGGGAAGGTGCTCCATGTGGAGTGACGTCACCTGCTCATGATTATTAATGAGGGGGGAGGGTGCTCCATGTGGAGTGACGTCACCTGCTCATGATTATTAATGAGGGGGGGTGCTCCATGTGGAGAGACGTCACCTGCTCATGATTATTAATGAGGGGGGAGGGTGCTCCATGTGGAGTGACGTCACCTGCTCATGATTATTAATGAGGGGGGAGGGTGCTCCATGTGGAGTGACGTCACCTGCTCATGATTATTAATGAGGGGGGAGGGTGCTCCATGTGGAGTGACGTCACCTGCTCATGAATATTAATGAGGGGGGTGCTCCATGTGGAGTGACGTCACCTGCTCATGATTATTAATGAGGGGGGAGGGTGCTCCATGTGGAGTGACGTCACCTGCTCATGAATATTAATGAGGGGGGAGGGTGCTCCATGTGGAGTGACGTCACCTGCTCATGAATATTAATGAGGGGGGTGCTCCATGTGGAGTGACGTCACCTGCTCATGAATATTAATGAGGAGGGGTGGGGGGTTGTCCAATTGGATGACGTCATCTGTTCATGATTATTAATGAGGGGGGGTGGGGGGGTTGTCCATTTGGATGACGTCATCTGCTCATGAATATTGATGAGGGGGGGGGTGGGGGGTTGTCCAATTGGATGACGTCACCTGCTCATGATTATTAATGAGGGGGGGTGGGGGGTTGTCCAATTGGATGACGTCATCTGCTCATGAATATTAATGAGGGCTGCAGGTCAATGTGGAGTGACGTCACGAGCGTTAAGGACATTCCTGGGTGATTATCGTCGGTCTAATTAGCATTTATTTCGCCATATAACCACAAATAACAATTGTGCGTCAGTCTAGGGGGCCTTCAGAACCAACGTTTTACGGAACAATTTTGTTTTACAGATTTTTTTTTGGGACGGTGATGTCGTGAATTATACGAACCCGGAGACCTGGGTTCGATTCCGACTCACGGCCAACACCGGTGACGATTATCTGAGCCGTTCCTGGGCCTCCCCCCAGGTCGACTCGGCCTAAAATGTGGTGTGTAACCATCGCCACTGGGGAGACAAAGGCGGCCGGGCGTGGTGATGGCCACCCACCTCCTCGTGTACCGTTCGCTAACAGCACTTGCCCCTACAGTCTGTTGAGGCTACACGGGGGATTTTTGTTTCTTTTATATGCTGTATACAGGATGCCCCAAGGGGCCGTTCATAAATGACGTCACGCACCTAGGGGGAGGGGGGGGTCAGACATTTGTGACGATGTGTGACGAAGGGGGGGGGGGGGGTGAGAGATGTGACGTCACATCAAAATGCGCAACTTTAAATGAATATAGACAACACGTTCTACTTAATTAAATAGACTTTTTAATAAATGTTTTCTCCTACAACATCAGAGTGCAGCGCCACATTAAATACGCACTACAATGACAATAGTTTCAAGCGATTTGAAGCATTTTTGGGGGGGGGGGGCAGAGCTTTGTGACGTCACATTTGAGGGGGGGTTGACTTTTTGTGACGTCATATTTGAGGGGGGGGGGGGTCAAAAATCGTCCAAAATCGCGTGACGTCATTTATGGACGGACCCCAATCGCCAGGACACGTAGGGTTTTATAATACTTTGAACAAATCAAATATTTTTTTTAAACAAATGTTCAAACTAACTGCCGTTAACATTAAAACGATTGATATTTTTTCTGACATTAAAATCCAATATTTTTGTCTGGGTGCAACATTGAAGTGTTCAGCAACTGCTGCATTCTTTAGCATGTACACGTATAATAACTAGTTTAAATCGTTCATCAAGAGGAGGAGTAGGAATGATGAGGGAGGAGGAGAAATGATGATGAGGGAGGGAGGGAGGAGGAGTTGGAGGAGGAGGAGTAGGAGGAGAATGATAACGAGGGAGGGAGGGGGAGCAGGAATGATGATGATGAGGGAGGGAGGAGGAGTTGGAAGAGGAGGAGGAGGAATGATGATGAGGGAGGGAGGAGGAGTTGGAAGAGGAGGAGGAGGAGGAATGATGACGAGGGAGGGAGGAGGAGTTGGAAGAGGAGGAGGAATGATGATGAGGGAGAGAGGAGGAGGAGTTGTAGGATAAATGTTGAGGGAGACAGGAGTTGGAGGAGGAGTAGGAATGATGATGAGGGAGGGATGATGATGATGGAGGGAGGGAGCAGGAGGAGTTGGAGTAGGAGGAGGCTGAATGATGACGAGGGAGGGAGGGAGGAGTTGAAAGAGGAATGATGACGATGGAGGAGGAGGGATGATGATGAGGGAGGGAGGAGGAGGAGTAGGAGTAGGAGGAGTTGGAGAATCATGACGAGGGAGGGATGATGATGAGGGAGGGAGGAGGAGGAGGAGTTGGAGTAGGAGGAGTTGGAGAATGATGACGAGGGAGGGATGATGATGAGGGAGGGAGGAGGAGGAGGAGTAGGAGTTGGAGTAGGAGGAGGCTGAATGATGACGAGGGAGGGATGATGATGATGAGGGAGGGAGGAGGAGGAGGAGTAGGAGTTGGAGTAGGAGGAGTTGGAGAATGATGACGAGGGAGGGATGATGATGAGGGAGGGAGGAGGAGTAGGAGTTGGAGTAGGAGTTGGAGTAGGAGTTGGAGTAGGAGGAGTTGGAGAATGATGACGAGGGAGGGATGATGATGAGGGAGGGAGGAGGAGGAGGAGGAGTAGGAGTTGGAGTAGGAGTTGGAGTAGGAGGAGTTGGAGAATGATGACGAGGGAGGGATGATGATGAGGGAGGGAGGAGGAGTAGGAGTAGGAGTTGGAGTAGGAGTTGGAGTAGGAGGAGTTGGAGAATGATGACGAGGGAGGGATGATGATGAGGGAGGGAGGAGGAGTAGGAGTTGGAGTAGGAGTTGGAGTAGGAGGAGTTGGAGAATGATGACGAGGGAGGGATGATGATGAGGGAGGGAGGAGGAGGAGGAGTAGGAGTTGGAGTAGGAGGAGGCTGAATGATGACGAGGGAGGGATGATGATGAGGGAGGGAGGAGGAGGAGTAGGAGGAGTTGGAGAATGATGACGAGGGAGGGATGATGATGAGGGAGGGAGGAGGAGGAGGAGGAGTAGGAGTTGGAGTAGGAGGAGTTGGAGAATGATGACGAGGGAGGGATGATGATGAGGGAAGAGGAGTAGGAGTTGGAGTAGGAGGAGGCTGAATGATGACGAGGGAGGGATGATGATGAGGTAGGGAGGAGGAGGAGGAGGAGTTGGAGTAGGAGGAGTTGGAGAATGATGACGAGGGAGGGATGATGATGATGAGGGAGGGAACAGGAGGAGTTGGAGTAGGAGTTGGAGTAGGCTGAATGATGACGAGGGAGGGATGATGATGAGGGAGGGAAGAGTAGGAGGAGTTGGAGAATGATGACGAGGCAGCAGCAGGAGGAGGAGCATTCGCAGGAGGCTGAAACACGACCCCCGGTGTCGTCACACAAAGCGAACTCAGCTGACAGCCATTTTCAGACCGCCTCCTCCTCCTGCTGCTCCTGGTCACCGGTCGAGCGAGAGACATCGATCCCGGTGCGTAACAACGTCCTTGGTCACGTCTGTCGTGGTGATGGTGGTGGTGTTGTTGTTGTGGTGCTGTTGTTGTTGAGAGTAAACAAACAACGACAACGAAAGGCGACGCGTTTATCTGTCGGCTGTGGGAATTTATTGTGGAGAGAGCCATCATCGGGGCTGGCTCTGTTGTGTCGTGTGTCCCCCTCCCCCCCCCCCCCCCGTGTGTTGTTGTTGTTGTGGCTCTTGTTTGTTTGTGTTTTGCTGGTGGTGGGAGGGTGGGACAGGGAGGGGGGGTTAAAATGAACTTCACTCAAATTTTTTGGGGCTTTTAAGCTCCCCCCAACTTCAACCCCCGTCGTCGTCGTCGTCTCACCACCGACCGGCTGTAAATGTGACACCACCACAACCACCATCACCACCATCACAACCATCATCACAACCACCACCATCACAACCATCATCACAACCACCATCACAACCATCACAACCATCATCACAACCACCATCACAACCACCATCACAACCACCATCACAACCATCATCACAACTACCATCACAACCATCACAACCATCATCACAACCACCATCACAACCATCATCACAACTACCATCACAACCATCACAACCATCATCACAACCACCATCACAACCACCATCACAACCATCATCACAACCACCATCACAACCACCATCACAACCACCACCACAACCATCATCACCACCACAACCATCACAACCACCACCATCACAACCATCATCACCATCCCAACCATCATCACCACCACAACCATCACAACCACCACCATCACAACCATCACAACCATCATCACCATCACAACCATCATCACCACCACAACCATCACAACCACCACCACAACCACCATAACCATCACAACCACCACCATCACAACCACCACCATCACAACCATCACGACCACCACCATCACAACCACCATCACAACCATCACCACAACCACCATCACCACCACCATCACCACCATCACAACCATCACAACCATCATCACAACCATCATCACAACCACCATCACAACCATCATCACAACCACCGTCACAACCACCATCACAACCACCACCACAACCATCACAACCACCACCATCACAACCATCATCACCATCCCAACCATCATCACCATCCCAACCATCATCACCACCACAACCATCATCACCACCACAACCATCACAACCACCACCACCACAACCACCATAACCATCACAACCACCATAACCATCACAACCACCACCATCACAACCACCACCATCACAACCATCACAACCACCACCATCACAACCATCACCACAACCACCATCACCACCACCATCACCACCATCACAACCATCACAACCGCCATCACAACCACTACAACCACCATCACAACCACCACCATTACAGCCACCATCACCACCATCACAACCACCACAGCCACCACCATCACAACCACCACCATCATCATCACAACCATCATCACAATCATCACAACCACCATCACAACCACTACAACCACCATCACAACCATCACAACCACCATCACAACCATCACAACCACCACCACAACCACCATAACAACCACCATCATCACTACCACCACCACAACCACCATCACTACAACCACCACAACCACCATCACAACCACCACCATCACAACCACCACCATCACAACCACCACCATCACAACCACCATAACTACCATCATCACAACCACCATAACTACCATCATCACAACCACCACCATCATCACAACCACCATCATCACAACCATCATAACCACCATCACAACCACCATCACAACCACCATCACAACCACCATCACAACCACCACCATCACAACCACCACCATCACAACCACCACCATCACAACCACCACCATCACAACCACAACCATCACAACCACTACCATCACAACCACCATCACAACCGCCATCCATCGACTTCTGTCTTCTTTTACGCAACCACCCTATTGCACATATTTGTTTTCTTAGTTACCACGATCACCACCATAATCACCGACACCGCCATAACCACCGACACCACCACAATCACCGACACCACCACAATCACCGACACCACCATAACCACCGACACCACCATAATCACCGACACCATCGCTTAATCCATGACCGATGTCACCACCGTCACTGCCTTTCATTATTTATAACACAAACATCACAATCGATACACCCAACTTCATCACCACCACCATCGATATATAATAGACCACCATCAACGTTACCGCCATCGTCACCGTCACGACCTGCATCCATCCCCTCCATCACCACCACCACTACTACTACTACATCTCTTACAACTGATATCACCACCACCATCACAACCAACAATACACTACCTTCCACACCATTACTACCATCATCACCTTCATAATTACCACCATCGCTACAATACCATCACTAAGGAATCATCACCACCACCATCACGTCCACACCTTCATCACCACCTTTGCCTCTTCCAGGTCAATCTAAGGAAGGAGTCGGCCCTCCGGTCACAGCGGAGTTGGCATCGCGTGTCCACCACCCATCATCCACCTTGTGAGTGATGGAGGGGAGGGAGTGGGCTGGGTGAGTTGGTGAGTGGATGGAGGCCGAGTGTGTGTGTGGGGTGAGTGAGCGAGTAGATTCAATGGATGATGAAGCGGTGTCGGTGAGAGTGAGGTTGAGTGAGTGAATTGGGCGTTTAAGCGGTTAGGCAAGCGAGTGAGTGAGCTAGTAAGTCGGTGAGTAGTTGTGCGTGTGTGATTTTAGTGAGTTGGTGAGTGGATAACAGAACGGTTTGCGGAGTGGGCGAATGAGCGGGTGAGTTGGTTTACGATTTAGCGAATAGACGGGTGAGCGAGCAGTCTGATCAAACAACTAATCCACCATTTATGGTCTCTTGTCACCCTCCCAAGCTCCAGCGCCGTCGGAAGTTGCGGAGGAGACACGAGGCTGTGGGGGGCGGCCCGGGTGGTGGTGGTTTGGTGGTCGATCTCCAAGAGAAGGAGGCCGGGGGGGGGTGGAAGGAGACTCAGCGGCTCGGAGAGAAGAGGACTTGAGGTGACCCCTGGAGAGAGGATTTGGAAGAGACTCGGGCCGATGGCGTCCCCACGGGGACCAGGATCGTCCTCTCAGAAGGCACTCCTGCGGGAGCTCAAGGGTGTCCAGCAGGACGAGCCAATGGAGGGCTTTGCCATCACCCTGGTGGACGAGGCGGACCTCTATGTTTGGGAGGTCGCGATATTCGGGCCGCCAAACACCCTCTACGAGGGCGGATACTTTAAGGTGACCTGCTGGCTGGCTGTCCTCCTCCGCTTTGTCGGTGCTTGTGGCGGTGGTGGATTGATCGTTTTGGCTGTCGATTTCTTTTTTCTACATGAAAGTTCAAGTTTAGTTCAAGTTTATTTTATTGGACCAGGTTGAGGGCTCAAGAGGCCAGGTGGTCTACGTTTAACACGGTTGGCTACGGACGGTGGGAAAAAAGTTCAACATGCATACACAAACATTCACGAGAGTGACTTGGCTCATCAACATATACACACAATACATTTGCTGTATTGATCTGACTCATCAACACATACTGATCTGACTCATCAACACATAGTGATTTCTGGCTCATTCACACACACACTACATTTTCTATACTGATCTGACTCATCAACACATTAATCTGACTCATCAACACACAATACATTTGCTGTATTGATCTGACTCATCAACACATACTGATCTGACTCATCAACACATAGTGATTTCTGGCTCATTCACACACACACTACATTTTCTATACTGATCTGACTCATCAACACATTAATCTGACTCATCAACACACAATACATTTGCTATACTGATCTAACTCATCAACACACAATACATTTGCTAATGTGATCTGACTTATCAACACATACTGATCTAACTCATCAACACACACAATACATTTGCTATATTGATCTAACTAATCAACACACAATACATTTGCTATATTGATCTAACTCATCAACACACAATACATTTGTTATATTGATCTAACTCATCAACACACAATACATTTGCTATATTGATCTAACTCATCAACACACACAATACATTTGCTATATTGATCTAACTCATCAACACACACAATACATTTGCTATAGTGATCTAACTCATCAACACACACAACACATTTGTTATACTGATCTAACTCATCAACACACACAATACATTTGTCATAGTGATCTGACTCATCAACACACACAATACATTTGCTATAGTGATCTGACTCATCAACACACACAATACATTTGCTATAGTGATCTAACTCATCAACACACACAACACATTTGCTATATTGATCTGGTTCATCAAAACACAATACATTTGCTAAATTGATCTGATTCATCAACACATTAATCTGACTCATCAACACACAATACATTTGTTATAGTGATCTGAGTCATCAACACACACAATACATTTGCTATAGTGATCTAACTCATCAACACAAACAAACACATTTGTTATATTGATCTGACTCATGAACACACACACTACATTTGCTATACTGATCTGACTCATCAACACATTAATCTAACTCATCAACACACAATACATTTGCTATAGTGATCTAACTCATGAACACACACAACACATTTGCTATAGTGATCTAACTCATGAACACACACACTACATTTGCTATACTGATCTGACTCATCAACACATTAATCTAACTCATCAACACACAATACATTTGCTATAGTGATCTAACTCATGAACACACACACTACATTTGCTATACTGATCTGACTCATCAACACATTAATCTAACTCATCAACACACAATACATTTGCTATAGTGATCTAACTCATGAACACACACACTACATTTGCTATACTGATCTGACTCATCAACACATTAATCTAACTCATCAACACACAATACATTTGCTATAGTGATCTAACTCATGAACACACAATACATTTGCTATAGTGATCTAACTCATCAACACACACAACACATTTGCTATAGTGATCTAACTCATCAACACACACAATACATTTGTTATATTGATCTAACTAATCAACACACAATACATTTGTTATACTGATCTAACTCATCAACACACACAATACATTTGTTATACTGATCTAACTCATCAACACACACAATACATTTGCTATACTGATCTAACTCATGAACACACACAACACATTTGCTATAGTGATCTAACTCATCAACACACACAACACATTTGCTATAGTGATCTAACTCATCAACACACACAACACATTTGCTATAGTGATCTAACTCATCAACACACACAACACATTTGCTATAGTGATCTAACTCATGAACACACACACTACATTTGCTATACTGATCTGACTCATCAACGCATTAATCTAACTCATCAACACACAATACATTTGCTATAGTGATCTAACTCATCAACACACAACACATTTGCTATAGTGATCTAACTCATCAACACACAACACATTTGCTATAGTGATCTAACTCATCAACACACAACACATTTGCTATAGTGATCTAACTCATCAACACACACAACACATTTGCTATATTGATCTAACTCATCAACACACAATACATTTGCTATATTGATCTGACTCATCAACACATTAATCTAACTCATCAACACACAATACATTTGCTATAGTGATCTAACTCATGAACACACACAACACATTTGCTATAGTGATCTAACTCATCAACACACACAATACATTTGCTATAGTGATCTAACTCATGAACACACACAATACATTTGCTATAGTGATCTAACTAATCAACACACACAACACATTTGCTATAGTGATCTAACTCATCAACACACACAATACATTTGTTATATTGTTCTGACTCATCAACACACACAATACATTTGCTATAGTGATCTAACTCATCAACACACACAATACATTTGCTATAGTGATCTAACTCATCAACACACACAATACATTTGCTATAGTGATCTAACTCATCAACACACACAACACATTTGCTATATTGTTCTGACTCATCAACACACACAATACATGTTCTATATTGATCTAACTAATCAACACACACAATACATTTGTTATTGATCTAACTCATCAACACACGCAATACATTTGCTATAGTGATCTAACTCATCAACACACACAACACATTTGCTATATTGATCTGGTTCATCAAAACACAATACATTTGCTATATTGATCTGATTCATCAACACATTAATCAGACTCATCAACACAACACATCTGCTATATTGATCTAACTCATCAACACACACAATACATTTGCTATATTGATCTAACTCATCAACACACAATACATTTGTTATACTGATCTAACTCATCAACACACACAATACATTTGTTATACTGATCTAACTCATCAACACACAATACATTTGCTAATGTGATCTGACTTATCAACACATACTGATCTAACTCATCAACACACACAATACATTTGCTATATTGATCTAACTAATCAACACACAATACATTTGCTATAGTGATCTGACTCATCAACACACACAATACATTTGTTATACTGATCTAACTCATCAACACACAATACATTTGCTATATTGATCTAACTAATCAACACACAATACATTTGCTATAGTGATCTGACTCATCAACACACACAATACATTTGTTATACTGATCTAACTCATCAACACACAATACATTTGCTATATTGATCTAACTCATCAACACACAATACATTTGTTATATTGATCTAACTCATCAACACACAATACATTTGCTATATTGATCTAACTCATCAACACACACAATACATTTGCTATATTGATCTAACTCATCAACACACACAATACATTTGCTATAGTGATCTAACTCATCAACACACACAACACATTTGTTATACTGATCTAACTCATCAACACACACAATACATTTGTCATAGTGATCTGACTCATCAACACACACAATACATTTGCTATAGTGATCTGACTCATCAACACACACAATACATTTGCTATAGTGATCTAACTCATCAACACACACAACACATTTGCTATATTGATCTGGTTCATCAAAACACAATACATTTGCTAAATTGATCTGATTCATCAACACATTAATCTGACTCATCAACACACAATACATTTGTTATAGTGATCTGAGTCATCAACACACACAATACATTTGCTATAGTGATCTAACTCATCAACACAAACAAACACATTTGTTATATTGATCTGACTCATCAACACACACAATGCATTTGTTATATTGATCTAACTCATCCACACACACAATACATTTGCTATAGTGATCTAACTCATCAACACACACAATACATTTGCTATAGTGATCTAACTAATCAACACACACAACACATTTGCTATAGTGATCTAACTCATCAACACACACAATACATTTGTTATATTGTTCTGACTCATCAACACACACAATACATTTGCTATAGTGATCTAACTCATCAACACACACAATACATTTGCTATAGTGATCTAACTCATCAACACACACAATACATTTGCTATAGTGATCTAACTCATCAACACACACAACACATTTGCTATATTGTTCTGACTCATCAACACACACAATACATGTTCTATATTGATCTAACTAATCAACACACACAATACATTTGTTATTGATCTAACTCATCAACACACGCAATACATTTGCTATAGTGATCTAACTCATCAACACACACAACACATTTGCTATATTGATCTGGTTCATCAAAACACAATACATTTGCTATATTGATCTGATTCATCAACACATTAATCAGACTCATCAACACAACACATCTGCTATATTGATCTAACTCATCAACACACACAATACATTTGCTATATTGATCTAACTCATCAACACACAATACATTTGTTATACTGATCTAACTCATCAACACACACAATACATTTGTTATACTGATCTAACTCATCAACACACACAATACATCTGCTATAGTGATCTAACTCATCAACACACACAACACATTTGTTATATTGATCTAACTCATCAACACACACAACACATTTGCTATACTGATCTAACTCATCAACACACACAACACATTTGATATATTGATCTGACTCATCAACACAATCAATACATTTGATATATTGATCTGACTCATCAACACATACTGATCTGACTCATCAACACAGTGATTTCTGGCTCATCCACACACACTACATTTGCTATACTGATCTGACTCATCAACGCATTAATCTAACTCATCAACACACAATACATTTGCTATAGTGATCTAACTCATGAACACACACAACACATTTGCTATAGTGATCTAACTCATCAACACACACAACACATTTGCTATAGTGATCTAACTCATCAACACACACAACACATTTGCTATAGTGATCTAACTCATGAACACACACACTACATTTGCTATACTGATCTGACTCATCAACACATTAATCTAACTCATCAACACACAATACATTTGCTATAGTGATCTAACTCATGAACACACACAACACATTTGCTATAGTGATCTAACTCATGAACACACACACTACATTTGCTATACTGATCTGACTCATCAACACATTAATCTAACTCATCAACACACAATACATTTGCTATAGTGATCTAACTCATGAACACACACACTACATTTGCTATACTGATCTGACTCATCAACACATTAATCTAACTCATCAACACACAATACATTTGCTATAGTGATCTAACTCATGAACACACACACTACATTTGCTATACTGATCTGACTCATCAACACATTAATCTAACTCATCAACACACAATACATTTGATATAGTGATCTAACTCATGAACACACAATACATTTGCTATAGTGATCTAACTCATCAACACACACAACACATTTGCTATAGTGATCTAACTCATCAACACACACAATACATTTGTTATATTGATCTAACTAATCAACACACAATACATTTGTTATACTGATCTAACTCATCAACACACACAATACATTTGTTATACTGATCTAACTCATCAACACACACAATACATTTGCTATACTGATCTAACTCATGAACACACACAACACATTTGCTATAGTGATCTAACTCATCAACACACACAACACATTTGCTATAGTGATCTAACTCATCAACACACACAACACATTTGCTATAGTGATCTAACTCATCAACACACACAACACATTTGCTATAGTGATCTAACTCATCAACCACACAACACATTTGCTATAGTGATCTAACTCATGAACACACACACTACATTTGCTATACTGATCTGACTCATCAACGCATTAATCTAACTCCATCAACACACAATACATTTGCTATAGTGATCTAACTCATCAACACACAACACATTTGCTATAGTGATCTAACTCCATCAACACACAACACATTTGCTATAGTGATCTAACTCATCACACACAACAACATTTGCTATAGTGATCTAACTCATCAACACACACAACACATTTGCTATATTGATCTAACTCATCAACACACAATACATTTTGCTATAATTGATCTGACTCATCAACACATTAATCTAACTCATCAACACACAATACATTTGCTATAGTGATCTAACTCATGAACCCACACAACACATTTGCTATAGTGAATCTAACTCATCAACACACACAAAACATTTGCTATAGTGATCTAACTCATGAACACACACAACACATTTGCTATAGTGATCTAACTCATCAACACACACAACACATTTGCTATAGTGATCTAACTCATCAACACACACAACACATTTGCTATAGTGATCTAACTCATCAACACACACAACACATTTGCTATAGTGATCTAACTCATGAACACACACACTACATTTGCTATACTGATCTGACTCATCAACGCATTAATCTAACTCATCAACACACAATACATTTGCTATAGTGATCTAACTCATCAACACACAACACATTTGCTATAGTGATCTAACTCATCAACACACAACACATTTGCTATAGTGATCTAACTCATCAACACACAACACATTTGCTATAGTGATCTAACTCATCAACACACACAACACATTTGCTATATTGATCTAACTCATCAACACACAATACATTTGCTATATTGATCTGACTCATCAACACATTAATCTAACTCATCAACACACAATACATTTGCTATAGTGATCTAACTCATGAACACACACAACACATTTGCTATAGTGATCTAACTCATCAACACACACAATACATTTGCTATAGTGATCTAACTCATCAACACACACAACACATTTGCTATAGTGATCTAACTCATCAACACACACAACACATTTGCTATAGTGATCTAACTCATCAACACACACAACACATTTGCTATAGTGATCTAACTCATGAACACACACACTACATTTGCTATACTGATCTGACTCATCAACGCATTAATCTAACTCATCAACACACAATACATTTGCTATAGTGATCTAACTCATCAACACACAACACATTTGCTATAGTGATCTAACTCATCAACACACAACACATTTGCTATAGTGATCTAACTCATCAACACACACAACACATTTGCTATATTGATCTAACTCATCAACACACACAATACATTTGCTATATTGATCTGACTCATCAACACATTAATCTAACTCATCAACACACAATACATTTGCTATAGTGATCTAACTCATGAACACACACAACACATTTGCCAGAGTGACTCAGCTCCGTCAACAAATTGACAAACGCTGCCTGCAGGGCCCCCAAGTTGTCCCTCTGTAAAGTCGGGGCTTGGGGTAAGTTAACTCCCGCGACGAGAGGGGTCCAACGTGAACAGAAACAACAACTTGTCGAGTGAAGTTGTCCTGCAGCTGTGAAGGTCAACAGAATTGGTCGTAAAAACAGCCGTGGTACGGCGCGAAAGAAGTCCATAGGCACATACAGTACAAACGTAACGACGGTACCACTCTTGTTTGTAAATGTACATCATTGACGGCCACTCATCGGGCGTCTACGTCGATAAAACACCATCCCGGGATGGTGTTACAAAAACGTTATATAATAAATGGGGGTTTAAAAAAAATTTAAAAGTCGAATCATTGCAAGGCCCTCCCGACGGCTTCGGGCCTAGTGAAGGCTTTTTACGGCTTTACTAGCGAGCGACGCCGACGCTGTGTCCCTTAGACGGGGCGGGATGCGGTGGAGGAGGGGGGAGTCGGACGTAGGTTAAGCAAATGCGTATTTCGTGAACTTAAAATGAGGCGCAAGTCGTCAAATGTCTCGTACTGTGAACTTTAAAAGCCTCGTGTTTGCTAGTTTAATGTGTATAGGCGGGGAGGGATGTTTAACGAGGCGAGAGCAGCTGTAGTAAGCATGCTGTTAATGTTCCAGAGTTGGTTGCTTATTCTATTATCACGGTCCATCTATGTTGGCTTACTTAGTTCTAGTTACTTTCAAAAGTAATCTTTGCTGAATGAGACCGGCTTATCGTTTAAATTAAACACGAGTCCCATGTTCATAACACGAGCCGATTGTTATAGCCTTAAGAGTAATGTACTATACAGTTTGTGGATGTTTTCATACAGCAGTGGATTTACTATGGAGGAGGATGATGATACTCTTAGATTTTTTCGGTAAAGTCACGTAGGTAAAAATAAATAATAGAAATAATATTTATATTATATATAAAAATAAATAATAGAAATAATATAAATATTAATATTATTATTTATTTTTATTTCTATTATTTACTTTTACCTATATGACTTTACCGAAAAAAACCCAAGAGTATGAATCCTTGCAGTCACGAAAGCTTCAAATCTATATGATGATAATATTGGGAAACATGTTTTTACAAGCTTTAGTGCGGCACTCAAACTGTTTACTACTACCAAGGCTAACGTAATTGTTCTTATTATCGTGCTCTTTTTAGTGGGCTCATTTACAAAGTAATTACGTTTTAAACTGTCGTTTAAATGACAATCGTCATTTTGCAATATGCAGTGACCACATAACTTGCTGAACTTTCGTCTTGTATCGATTTACAGCGAAAGGGGTGCGATAGTTCACGGCGGATTCATCATTTCAAAGCCCTTTGTCGATCGGGCCACTGCTGGATGAAGGCTTCAACACCGTCTCAGTCGGTGGGAGTCGTTTGGCCATACTTCACCACGCTGGTCATTGTGGGTGTATGAAGAAAAAGGTTGCCCCCAGGGGGGACCTGGTTCTGATATCGATCGCTTCTGATGATAGCCACGACCGGGGGATCGAACTCGGGGTGGCTTGGTTCGTAGTGCGGTGCACTAATAACCACCACTCCGATACAATTATTGCAAGCGAATGATTGTGTGAACACAAAAACAATCGTCGCATCAACAAATTGTATACACAGTTACAGCATTCATGGTTAGCTATTACGCAAGTATTGTAAGCTGTGGTTACCAGGTTAGGCCAAGAGATAGAAGTACATCAATGCATCTGTCTTTGCTGTTTGGGGTTTTCTCTGGCTATTTTGTTCTTTAGTTTGTTGTCTTTCCGCACCCCCCGTACCCCTGATGGCTTCGTACGGTGCGAAAGAAGTTCTACATACACTCTAATTCCAGTCTCTTCCCACGTTCAGTAAGAAAAAAACACATGTCAGTGTAGAAGGACCCTCCTGAAAATGAGTTTAGACTGGTGAGGCTCTGCTGATTAAATGAATGCCATTATAATTTGCCCAGAGGGATGGTGAATCTATAATTATCATTCTCTTGATATCAGTACACCCCTATGCCACGTTCGGTTTGATATTTACACTTGTGTCAGTCACATTACCTCCAATGAGTAACGGTGATAAACATCTTAAACCAGATGCTACCCGAGGGAATTTAGGGTTTGCAGGACATTGCAGACGCCTCGTGCGGTTATCCTCTGGGTTTGTAAGTTGATAGCCTCCGTCTGTGCGGAGCGGGTAACAACTCCGTAAATGGAATAGGCCAAACATCCACGTGCAGGACCTCCTGAAGTAGACCTTATAGACCCGCGGAGAATTTCCTCGCCAAATAGAAGGGGCATCGCTGTGACTGACACAGTGTGGAGAGGCCTTCATCCAGCAGTGGATTGACAAAAAGGGCAGTCCATGTGTTAATTGTGTGCGCATGCTTTTGTCAGTCCACTGCTGCTGGATAAGGGTCTTGCCCGCGCTGTGCATGTCGTGGGGGTTATTTGACCACGCTTCACCATGTTGGCCAGTGCATATTGGTTTTTGCTTCACTGCCCTGTGCTGCCCATCACATGGGTCTGTTATATTGAAGTTCAATTCCCACATTTCAACAACAACACCTTAACAAATGTTCCCTTTTATCAATTGAAGCGGTGGAACGTGGCATTAAACACTTGAGGTGTTGTACGTAACTGTTTTCAGGTCGAAGGAGCGTACAGAGTTCGTCATTATGTGCTTAAATAAAGTACTTAAGGGTTGTCTTCATTTACAACAGTGCCCTTGCAACTGGCCAGTGTTTCCTTGTATATTCCTTCAGAGCAGAGAGAAAGAATGATTTATAGAGCGAGGTGTGTTCTTATTTTCTGCCCAAAAGGAAATTTAGTTTGGGAAAGAATAGTAATTGACTACTAGTCACAGAAGAACCCAGTTTAAATGTTACCATTTCTTCAGGGTGCAGGTATCCTCAGTAAATATTTTAACTTTTAAGGTCATCTTTTGAAATTGAGAATTCTGCTCTAAATTAGTTGTTATCTTTGTTATAGATGTCATCTATATATTCACGTGAACATTATATAAAATGCTCACTGATCCATACACATACTTTCACAAACTATAAAAAGACATTCTCATATAATTTTACAGACTGTTCGGCAAGTGCTGTTAAGTATGCATATTTTAAGGTCAGCATGACCAGTGTGGTGAAGTATGATCAAACGAACCCCCATGACCGACATTCTATGGGGAGGCCTTCATTCAGCAGTAGCAAGATGTTAATCCCCTCGCCTGGTATGCAGGAGGTCGTGGGTTCGATCTCGACCCTAACGCCCGTATAGTTAGTTTGCATGTTCTCCCTGTGGTTGCGTGGATTTTTTTTCCGGGTCCTCTGGTTTTTCTCTCCGCATTTCGAATCAACATCGCGCGTTTAGAGTATTTGACTGCTATACATGCCCACGTGATGATGAGCCACTTCGTTGAGCTATCATTTGTGGCCAGGTTGCTTCTGAAAAAGAGCTGTGTAGCTTAGTGGGCCTTGCCTGGTCAAACAAAAATAGTGAGCATTATTTGTTTATAATAGGGCATTACATTGCTTTATGAACGATGTATATTCAAGTGAATTTCCTGAATGTTAAACGTCTGTTAACAAAGTGCCTTCATTAATGGATGTGTACTGCTCTGTCACGATTTCCCGTAGGCCCAGATGAAGTTCCCCAAAGACTACCCCTACTCTCCGCCAACGTTCAGATTTCTGACGAAAATGTGGCACCCCAACATCTATGAGGTGGGACTGGGCGGACGCCAACGCCGTCTAAAAAAGTGCACGCAAAGAAATTTGTTTTTCGGAGCGCGCAACAACAACAACAAAAAACCCATTTAATGTTTATGGGGGGCAATGCTTAACAAGACGAGAACAGCTGCTTGTGGTAATCGCTCTCACTGTTTCTGTTAAAAATTTTTAACAGTAATATTTGCTGAATGAGACTCGCTTATCGTTTAAATTCAACGAGTCCCATGTTCATAACACGAGCTGATTGTATAGCCTTAAGACTAATGTACTGTACAGTTTGTGGATGTTTTCATCCAGCGGTGGATTGACCCCGCTGGCCAATCGGGAGTTCATCATCGGCTGTAATATTTTAAATCGGCACAGTTGGTATTTGCATCATTTTTATAGGGCAAGGCTATCGTGAAGCTGCTACATTTCACAGACTGGTATAAGTCCGCCAGTAGGGGACGATGTTGCAATGTGGGTTCCCCCTCCCCAATAAAGTATTAGCCTATTAGCTGCTGGATGAAAGCCTCCCCAATCCACTCATGCCGGTTGGCACGGGTCTGTGTAGGGGGGGGCGGGAATCGAACTCTGGGTAGCGGGGGTTCATCGCACGGTTCGATGACCACCGCGCCCAGCGCTCCGACCGATTACACTGGTCAACAAAAAAAAAAAATTCTGGCCTGGACTTTTGCAGCTGTTTTAGACTAATTTCATTTTTATGCTATCGGCATACCCCATTTTCATTGATTTTACCCGAAATTAACTCTGTCACTTATGATTGCAAGTTGTTGCGAGTCAGTGACTGCTTTAGTGTTAAAATATGGTGCTGTATTTTTAGGATAGTGTGTTTATAATATAATTTTATGTAGATATCCACATTTATTTAATATTTTTCTTCCGCAGTTTTTATTGAAAATGCAATATTTGATATCTCAAAAACCTGATGTGATAGACAAAAACTGATGCCAGATTTGGAATCGGCACCCCAAAATTACCTTAAAACCGTTGGAATACCTTATGCCAGAAAAAGTGTGTTGACCAGTGTTATCGGTCGCTCGTGTGAAATCCAGCGTCGCTCGATGCAGAGACGCTGTAGCCGAGGGGGGAGCAAGTTAAACATGAAGTTCTACGTGATCTAAGCTGAGCACTCGAGCTTGAGTCCTTGGCACGTGAAGCCAAGCTGCCTTGTTGTCCTGTCCCCTGGGCAACTGCTCCTACACGCCTACCGAACGTCACCGGGAAGTGTGTGACGTCAGTGTGTGACGTCAGTGTGTGACGTCAATGCTGCCCCCACATGCCAGCCCACCACCCCACTTCCAGCGCCCCTTGCCCCCCCCCCCCCCCCACTTCAGAGTTCGTTATCCCCCCACTTGTGGAACGGTGGCACTATCCACATTTGGTTGTAGGCATCGCCACTGGCAGTCCTGAGCCATTTGTGGAAATTCCACGTTGCTATGGAGGGAACTGTTGTGTTCATAGGTACGAGTTGTAACTCAGTGCTGAATTCGATTACAAGAGTCTGATCTTTTACATCATGATAAAAGTAGCACCGCCAGTGGTTGCTGGGGTCAAGGTGACCCCATTACAAGCGACGTGTAACAAATAGTTACACACATTCGTCACGTCCTAATCAATTCCTACGTGCGCAATTCGATGTGTGTAAGAGCCCGGTTTCATCCCTGACGCGGCGCGTCGTTTCTTGCCTATCCATAGGTCGCTCACCATCGAATCTATTTACAGAATCGCCAAATTAATGATGTCAACGCTCAATTTTTAGCGATTTTGCTGAGAGCTAAACATAGCCAACTGCAGCGCCATCAACAGCAGGGCCGTCCGCCCGTGACATAAGCGAGCTCGGTGACTAAGAGGGTGGAATGTAGTGTTTGTGAGACACCAACGAGAGCCGCTGGCTTATTGACAACGCCTCGGAATTTGCCATAGGCTCGGCACTTTGGCTGGTTGCGCAATCTGTTGTCGTCGTAGTCACTTGGCAGCGGTGGTAAACTTCGGGTCTCTTCTTTTCTCTCTCTCTCTCTCCCACCCGCAGAACGGCGACGTGTGTATATCCATCCTCCACCCGCCTGTTGATGATCCGCAGAGCGGAGAGCTCGCTTCGGAGAGATGGAATCCCACGCAGAGCGTCCGGTGAGATGGCAGACAGAACGATGAACGTATGACGCACGCGACGTTTCGTCCCTCCCGAGGAGATTGGGGCCTAATAGGGTTTTTCCCATTTTTTTCTGGCAACAAAACTGACACCTTTTGCAAGGAATCATGCTTACATTAACCACAATACTTGCAGTCAAATGCAAACAAAAAACAATACTCTGATAATTTATGCATTGTCTTTGAAACTGATTGGTCCACACCAGAGACAGCTTTCTTTGGAGCCTAGTCTCATATGGTGTTCGACCAGATGACGCCAAAAGGCGCACAGTTCAAAGACAACGCACTACCAGAGTAATGAGAGCTCGGGGTGAGCAGCTACTGGCAAAGGAGGTCCCATGATGAGATTGGGGCCGTGAAATCGGCTCCTGTGCAGGCGCTGGTGTGGGTTTTCACAGCGCAGGATCGCGGAGAGGAGGGGGTTGGTGGCTCGGGGAGGCGTTGATCCAGCAGTGGATTGAACGTGGCTGGTGATGGTGCTGTGGCAAATCGCAAACCCCGTTGTCAACTCGCTGAGTTTTCGTGATTCGGGCCTCGTGGTTTTTGGGGTTACACAATTGAATACAAGAGTTGATTATAATTGTTGTCCCATTCATACCATCGATTCGTACCTTGAGATTTTGTGAGCAAACTTAAAATTGGAATAATGTAAATCGATTTTTACACTACGTAATGAGTGTAATATTAGCGTAAGGATCAATAGTATTTCATTCTTACGCTAATATTAGTTTAAAGCGTAAGGATCAATTGTGTTTGACATACAGTCACGTGCATGATGACCGTCATATAAAAGAACACGAGTTGTGGGATTTTGGTTTCTAGTCCCAATTGCAGCTTTGAAAAAGTTTTCCCAAAGAGAACGGACCTCTGGCAAAGTGTCCCTTCTGACGTCACAGTTTGTAACTTTTTTCGATTTAAAGCTTTCGTGACTGCAGGGATTCATCTTCTTGGTTCTTTCGGTAAAGTCACGTAGAAGGGAAATAAAATAATAAAAATAAAACATAATAAAATAATTATCACGACGTTTCGGCCACAACGCAAGCAGCCGTCCTCAGGTGAAGAACAGGTCTTTCCGTCTGAATGAATTCAGACGCTGTCTTTCCGACACACCTGTTCTTCACCTGAGGACGGCTGCTTGCGTTGTGGCCGAAACGTCGTGAGAATGATTTTAATATGTTTATTTTTATTATTTTATTATTTCCCTTTTACGTAACTTTACCGAAAGAACCAAGAAGATTGTAACTTTTTGTTAATTTCCCGAGGAGGCCGTCACATGGCTAAATGAAAGGCCCGTCCTTTATCTCTCTCGTTTAACCGACGTTACATTGGCCGCGCACGTGTGTCCCAGGTCACCTTTTGCGTCGCCGGCGCGTTGCAAATCGGGGTGGCGTAAAAAAGCGAAACGCAAAATGACACGATCCGTGACCTCGCACCCACCCCGCTGACGTTTCTCACGGCCGTGCAGGACGATCCTCCTGAGCGTGATTTCACTTCTCAACGAGCCCAACACCTACTCGCCGGCCAACGTGGACGCTTCCGTCATGTACAGGAAGTGGAGGGACAGCAAGGGCCGGGACAAGGAGTACGCCGATATCATCAAGTGAGTGCGGTCGGAGAGCCGCCTGGCGCCACCGTGACCAGCGTGCTCGCCGCAGTCGCTGGATTTTCCACGGGAAAAAAACGCACACAAGGGGTGGACTTCACACAACGGCGAACGTTGATGCGGAGCTGTAATTGTACACCGAGGTGGTTGGGCCTGACAATTGCGTCTGGAGCAGCTGAGTGGCGAATCATTGCCGCGATGCCTCTCCTTCGTGCTTGTGAACAGGCCATGTCGTCGCTATTTTGTTCCATGGTTCTGTTCTGGGTGGGAGAGTTTTTTGATCTGCCATTCGTGCATCAAGTATCTGCTCCTGCTGCTACTGCTGCTGCCGTTGTTTGTGTGCCGATGCGGTTTAGGGTTACGGCACATAAGTTCAGAATCAGATTATTTAAACTGGAGGAATCCGATAAGCTATGAAGCTCTTCTTCTTGGTTCTTTCGGTAAAGTCACGTAGAAGGGAGGTACTAAAATAACAAAAATAAAACAATCAAATAATTCTCACGACGTTTCTGCCACAACGCAAGCAGCCGTCCTCAGGTGAAGACCAGGTCTGTCGGGGAGACAGCGTCTGAATGACGCTGTCTCCCCAGCGTCTGAATGACGCGACTGAATGACGCTGTCTCCCCGACAGACCTGTTCTCCACCTGAGGACGGCTGCTTGCGTTGTGGCCGAAACGTCGTGAGAATTATTTTATTATGTTTTATTTTTATTATTTTATTACTTCCCTTCTACATGACTTTACCGAAAGAACCAAGAAGACGAATCCCTGCAGTCACGAAAGCTTTAAATCGAAAACTATGAAGCTCTTTTTCACAAATGTCCAATAGGGGTAATATGCCAGTGATCTTCTGCGTCGGGGTCTTTCACGAGACGTCTGTGGACCTAGCAAGTGGCTACTGACCGCACAAGGCAATAAGGAACACATGATCACATGAATTGGAGTGGAGGATTTTGAATTGGCGTTGTGACAATTTGCCGATTGATTAATCATTTTTATTTTATTGGGTCAGATCGCGTAAATAGAATGTGTGTCGTAAACCCTCCTCCACAGTTGTCACGTGATGAACAAACGTGGCCAATTTATTACTGCTTCAGCACCGCCGGTGTGTTGGGAGAGCGATCGAACAACATTTAAATAGGTGTGGACGTGTCACCGATAGTTACAGCCAGCATCATCCGTCAGTTGTCAGAATTGTGAAAATGTCCCCCAGTCTTGGGCCTTAAATAGGCGATGAGTAACCCACCAGAGAAACGTCGTAGCCGACGGTTAAACTTGGTGACGCTGCTCTGCAACGCGTCACTCGTGTGCCGAAGCAGCGAGGCTTGCTCGATCACGTGAACGTTGGGAAGCTCCCCTTGGGTGTCGTGGAAGAGCAGTACCCTGGCTCGCCAGAAGGCGGTACATGAGAAATGTGGACTCCACCTGTTCCGTGTCGGGGTAGAGTGTCGCGCCCTCGCACACGCTCGTGGGTTTTCTCCGGGCGCTCCGGTTTCATCCCACATGTAAACAGCTCCTTGGTTGGCCGATTAACACCTGAATACATAGCGGACCGCAGAGCTTTAGTGGGGGGTGGGTGGGGGTGGCAATTTGACACCGGCTCACCGCGTGGCCGACTTACTGCTTCGACTACGGTTCCTCCTCCCGGCACGTTTACCGAGTCTTGGCGTTCTTCTTCTCCTCACCGCGGTCGATGGCGCTACCCGACGTTTGTCCCGCCCGCTGTATCCGTGACCCCCGCAGGAAGCAGGTGGTGGCGACCAAGGCGGAGGCCGAGAAGGACGGCGTCAAAGTGCCCACCACCCTCGCCGAGTACTGCGTCAAGACCAAGCTGCCCGCCAAGGAGAGCGGCTGTGACATGCTGCTCGACGAGCTGTACGACGACGACGACGACGACGACCTGGACGACGACGAAGATGACGAGGGCCTCGCCGGGGAGTACTGCGACGACGGAGAGGACGACTCGGGCAACGAGTCCTGAAGCCGGCCGCTCCCGCACCATCCCCTTTCCTCTGTCCCCACGCCATCCCCTCTTCTCTACCACCTCCCCCATCCCCCTTCCTGTCTCTTCCTGCTCAGCTCCTCTCTCGCCTCTATTCTTCTCTGCTTTCTCCTCCTTACCCGCTCACTCTCACCTCTGTCTCTCGCCTCTCTCCCGCCTTTCTCACCGCTGCTCTTTCATCATCCTCTCGCACGTTTCGATTTCTCTCATTTCTACCCCGCCCCCTCTCCAGTCGTAGCATTTTCCGCTTCCACTTTTTTCTCCTCTCCCTTCACTTCCCCCCCCCCGCAAGACTTGGCCAAGGACGTCGCCTATCCACTTCGGCCGTCGAGAGAGAGAAAGAGACAAAGCTTTTGTTTTTCAAATAAGTTAATGTCAAGTTGCTAGAGCGGGTAAATGAGTGACGGTGCAACCACGCGCGCATCCCCACGCCCGTGAGCGACCGAGCGAGCTAAGCCGGCCAATGGATCTGGCAGACGAGTGCCCGACGGCTCGACGGTCGGTGACCCTGCGTGACCTCCGGGCGACGTTTGGTTTTGTTTACGGTGGCGGGCACGCGGGCTCTTGGCGTCGACGGCAGCCGCCCACCACCTCGCCCGCGCACCCCAAACTGATTTGTTTTTCTCGAGTGGCTTCAACGAGCAGACAGAACCTTATGCAACTTCTCACGGCCCCAGCCGCCGCCACCTGTGTAGCCTTTACCCCGGCCGCTCCCACCTGTACCGACATCGCCTTCCCGAAGAAAATAAAAGTAAAACACAAGTGCTGCGCAGGGGTTCGAAGCACACGCGTGCATGCATACGTGCACAAAGGCCTTTCGAAGGGGAACTGAAGCTCATATTTATTGAATGTCCCTGCCCTTACGCCGATGTTTTTAAGTGAACGGCTGTTTCTCCTTTAGTTCAGTTTCTTTAAAGCTGTGGTTTTCCGCTGCTGCGGCGGGGGTGATTGCATTTGCCCCCGAATGTGAGGAATTTGACGGCAACATTGAAATTAACACAATATTGCATCTTCTTTAAAATACTTTTCTAAAGCTTCCGTTCCCCTTCCCTTCTTAGAGTCATGCGCGCCAAGTAGGATTTGAGTCATTTTCCGTAGTTTACTGGCGACATGCGGAATGTGTTTTTTTATTATCAGGTCCCTTCTCTGGTTTCCAGCTCTTAAGTTTTACGCAAAAAAAAAGTTGCTTGGCACTACCGACCGGCAAACAGGGGGCACACATTGGACCATCTCCACCGGGTTAAAAATAACGTCACTGTTCAAATAGAACTTAATTGGTGTTCCCACATGGGCTGACACACGAGTAGACATTATCACAGTCGTAGTCATTACGCTGTTACCCAACGGCGATTGCCCAACACGTTGGCATATACAGGGACTCTTACGAACGAGTTAGGTTCCGAAAGTCCAACTTAACTCCTGTCAATTCCAAACGTGCTGTTATGGCATGTACACTAAACACGGGGAATGGCTTTAAAAGTTGTATCATCTCCTGTAGATGTCACTGGTTCTTCATGTTCTGTCCACAGACGTAGATGCCACCACCGCCGTCTATTGCGCGGCAGTTGAATTTGCGAATCTCGGTCGGAACAGGCAATTGGCGATAAGGACAGGTTTGTTCGTATCTCTTAAAGTTCGTAAGTCGAATATTCGTAAGTAAATGAGTCCCCGTATGTGTTCACCCGTGACGCAGTGTTGCATTCGCGCCTGCGGTTGTAACATAAAGCGAAGGGTGATATTTTATTCTGCAACGACATGGTAGAAAATGAATAGCGACAGCGCCAATCACAGCGACGAGCGACTCGCATCTCGTCTCCTCTCAAAACACGTTTTTGAAAGGGGGCACCCCCAGTGGCAGCTGTCCGTGTGTGTGCGGCACAAGGTGACTCAGCGCCTGACCTGCAAGCGGGAGCTGGCCTGCCAGTCGGGGCGCGGTGATTTCTGCCGTGTGTCAACTCAATCGAGTAACTTATCCTCGTATCGCCCCGGTTTTTGCCCGATATTTCACCTGCTGCGTGCAACGCGCAGAGTTGGCGAGGTGTATAATTGTTCGCGATACGATCTCAAATGTCACGATATGACTATCGCGATATCAGTTTTTCTTCGCAATTATAGTTCACGTTATTTACATCAACATTTTGCGCTTTGATGTACTGAAAAGTACTAACGCTTCGAAGTTCAATCCTCGCTACTGCAATTTGCTCAACATAAGCCACAAGTTTTTCTATTCGATTCAACTTTACGAATCTGTAAGGCTTACCGCGTATAACACGACCACCGTGCTGGCAATTTACCCAAAAGACATTTCACAAAACGGCAATTAAAATGTATAACGTAAAAAAATATACTTTATTACTACTTTTGTGAATTATAATTAATCCGTAAAACATTTTAAATGAGGAAATAAATATATATTCTTTAAATAAAATGAGCAATGATAAAATATGTTAAGGGGATATTGCGCAGAGCAGACGATGGTGATTTTCTTGGGTCGCATTTTTAAGAAATCGCTCAACTAGAGATGACACGTAGCAACATCGCACCACGACTGCGAAAACTTGGCTCCTGAAAAAGTCTCGGCACTCGGCGAGGCTTTCCCGGCTCAACGAGCAGAATCGTTAAGAATAAATAAATAGCGTACGATTTATCCTGGCAGCCACGATCGCTGCAACTTTAGGAACGGGTAAAAAATCTCAAACCGGCCCTCACGTGATCAAAGGGGATTCATTTGTAAACGTTAAAAGTTATTACGACCTTGGCGCAGAGTCGGGTGCACATGAAGGGTTTTTGTGTGTTGATCTTGACGCCTCGCCCCCTACCCAGCCAACCGACGAAACGGTCCAATGTGTCCTCTTGTCCCGGCCCTGTGCATATCTTGCTCCCTTGCCTGCCCCCCCCCCCCCTTCATAAATAAATAAAGTGGACTCTCACTGAACCACAAGATGCACCGCGGGCCAACGCAACGGCGTAAATCTTAACGCGAGCAACATGCACACTTTGGTCAGCGTTTCTGCAGCGTCCTCCGTGTGTACTCCGTGTGTGTGTATATAAATATAGAGTATAGAATTGTACAAAAATTATACCGTACTTTGAAACTGGAACTTTTATTAGTGTGGGTGTGTGTGCCCCCCACCCTCCCCCCCCTTGGGAGCAGTATCTGGCGTCTTGGAACATGAGGCAGCGTGCACTGCTGGAAGCATGTTCTCCCCCCCCCCCCCCTGGGTCGTACGCGCCCTGCTACAAGCAGCAAGGAGGCAGGGAGAAAGTCCCTTCGAGAGGAGGAGAGGGGGTGTTTCGTTCTGGCCTGCTGCCACCATCGCGTTTAGTGTCCATTTGGAACTCTCCCAGGCCGATGCACCACCCCGTGTGTTGCATATCCCTCCATGGGGGTCGTTGTTGACCTTCTGAGATCACGTTCAAGCGATAATTATTTTGGAATCACGAGAAGGAATTTCAATATTTTAACTTGCCCTGCTGCAAGACAGTCGGTGATATGCTTTCCCTAGCTGGAATTTCACCAAAATTAAGTAAACAACCAAAT
The DNA here is from genome assembly GCF_015708825.2 of Lethenteron reissneri. Classification (NCBI taxonomy): domain Eukaryota; kingdom Metazoa; phylum Chordata; class Hyperoartia; order Petromyzontiformes; family Petromyzontidae; genus Lethenteron; species Lethenteron reissneri. The sequence goes on from NC_083779.1 coordinate 5,613,071, forward strand.
TTAACGCGTGATGGCTTTTGTGTGTGTGTGTGAAATCAATGGTGATTGGGCTGAGATCATCAACACTTCTTGAGAAGCAGGTTTCCTGCAAGCTGAATTGGAAAACCGGGCTCTCGGTGTTGTCAGCTCGAATCTTTTGACCCCCGACCACCACAGCCACCTCCCAAGTGGCGGATGCAGGTTTTACACAAATCTAACCAAGGACACATGGAAGCTGGTCAATTTTGGGAATGTGAGTAACCGAATGAGGTGATGCTGCTTTATCAGATGCCTAAAATGAGGCCAAGGTTTAAAACCCCTTGGCTTTCTCTTTTTTTGAGGGAGGGGGCTCAAGCACGCGTTCGGCATGTCCCGACATTCAAGCTCCACGCGTTGTGGAAAAAAATCTCCTGGCACGTGGAGCGAAACGTCAGACGTTGCAGTCCGACGTGAAAACGCAAGTGGAGGGCCTTCTCTAGAACCAGGCCTTCCACGGTGCGAAATCTGGTGGGGCAGCCAGCGTTTGAAACTGCGGTGTTCTGCAAAGGGAACATGCTTCCGGACATTTTACTGCTGGACATGTGCGGGGAAAAAAAGATTCATTGCTCATCGGATTTCTGTAGGATAAAGATTCTGATTCGTGCAGCTCTCGATCTCTCTTCACGTGTGTTCTGAGGCCTTTGGGGAAGGACGGCTTCCTGTCCCATCAGGGTGGCGTGGTGCTGTCTGCCCACCAGTGCTGGAGTTTGTTGACCTTTTCCTGGTCTCAAAAGCCAAGGGCCCTCCACTCATTGCATTTGCCTTCTTAATGACGCCAGTCGAAACTATGACCAACCTCTCCCACCCACCCACCCACCCTATTTGTTTTTGAGTTCAACTTAATTTTATTTTTTCCCCTCCTGTTTAGCAAAGTTATGTATATTAAAATAATAGTAATTAAATAAAATATGCTGATGTAAAGGTGTTTCTGAGATGATTTTCTCATTGTTGGAAATGTTTTCGTTTTCTGTCTTTGCCAGATGATGACCTCCCCCTTGTTTGACCATACTTCACCGCACTGGTTAAATGCGATTTGGTGAAGGTAGTCCAGGCGCAGTTTGGATATTGCTCGCCACTAACGTTAGCCCGTGGCCAGGAATCGAACTCGGGTTTCTGGGTTCGTAGTGCAGTGTGCTTACCATTGTGCAACTGCACCAACACTTAACGTGTAAAAAAACAGAATAGGTTTTACCCTTTTTTGCATTTACCGCATGTACTTGTGGTGAACATGTAAACACGCTGATAATAAACGATGCATTCTAGATTTGAAGTTTTCGTGACTGCAAGGATCCATACTTTTTGTGTTTTTTTTCGGTAAAAGTCACGTAGGTAAAAAAAAACAATTAAAACTAAATTAAATCACGACGTTTTGGAAGCAACACAAGCATCCGTCTGCTGTGGCGGTTCCACCTGAAAACGGAGGCTTGTGTTGCTTCCAAAACGTCGTGATTTAATTTAGTTTTCATTAAAAAAACATTTTTACCGACGTGACTTTACCGAAAAAAACTAAAATATATGCATCGTCTTTGAAACTGATTGAACTACAACAGCATTTTGTATGGCCTCGTCTCACCACCAGTGTCAGACCAGAGGGCGAACAGTCCAATGCCACACGTATCGGAGCATTAACAGCTCGGGGTGAGCACTTTACGTTGTCTGCTGCCATTAATCGGCCATTCGGTACGAAGCCAGATTTACACATCCACCCTCTAACCCCTACAAAATATAGACTCCTCTTCAATTGCCATAATGCCCTTTGCAGTCCATTCAAAGACACCTGCAAAGGTAAAAACAAAACACGATGAAAGTTGAATAACCAGTACAGGTAAATGTGTTGTCACACCTGCACAGGTAGATGGTGTGGAATTTGAAAACCCTGCGCAGGTAAACATGATTGTACCTTTAAACACCTGCACAGGTAGATGGTGTAGAACTGTAAACACCTGCACAGGTAAACTTGATTAGAACTTAACACCTGCACAGGTAAACTTGATTGGAACCTTTACCACGTGTTTTATTTGCAAGTCAAGTTGGTGACGGGGGGGCCCAAGCCAAAATGGTTTAGCATGGCCACAGATTTCAACGGTGAGGGGGAGGCCTTCATCCAGCAGTGGATACATCACGACGAATGATGATGAACACACAATGAGACACTCGGTTCCAAGGGCTTGAAGCCAGCATTCCTGGCGAAGTGTATCAGACGTGGCCAAAGTGAATTCCTCAGACACCCAGTCACAGCGAGGGCTTGAAGTTAGGTAACCTTGGAGTGCTTCATGCGTGGCGTTGACATGGCCATTATGAACCCACTCAAGTCATAAACATAGGCGTAAACTGATTTAAACGAATGTGTCCACTTTAAATCGTGGATGAATGTGCATGGCAATGTACTGTGTTATAGAAGGCAGAGCAAACCGGGGGAAACCACAACATACACATTGAAAGGAGACGCACAACGAGACGAAGAGAATAAACTGAAGATTACATGCATAGAACTCTGTAAAAGGATTATGGAAAAAGAATGAGAAAACCTAAACAAAAAAACGCGATTGAAGACATCACGGCGAGAAGCGACGGGAGCGTGTAAGCAGCGGAGACTCGCTTGAAGATTGGCAAATGTACAAAGACATGCCGACGTTAAAAGCATTACTTTTATTTTACAGATCGCGACTCTTTACACAAAGGCGACCGGGGGTCCAGGGAGACCCCGATGGTAAACCTTGTGCACGTTGCTCCCGATATGCAAGGACGCGTGCCGTGATTTAGCTGGGGCACCCCGAGAACTTTGTGCCGATATGACAGACGTTTCAGACGGCCACAACGACGCGGTGAAAACGACTGCGCCCGACACAAACTTGCACGGTGAAACAAACAATCGGTCGTGAAGCTTCAACACGCGCCAGCGTCTCTACTTGCCACCTTCGTCAACCGCGCACTGACCAGCGCGGTGAAGCATGGTCAAATAACCGCCTTCACATCTAGCAGTGGATTGACCAAGGGCTGTACATTATGTAACCCCTGAAAGTGGGCTCTCTGAGAGGTCCCTACTCGATAATTGTTTTTTTACCCTTTTATCTGGCAACAAAACTGACACCTTTTTTTACGAGGAGTCATGTTTGCATAGACCACAATACCTGCAGTCATAACGCAAACAAGAGCCTCGTCTCACATGGGTTGGACCAGATGACGCCAAAAGGCCTTTTGGCTTCATCTGGCTAGGCTCTAAGGAAAGCTGTCTCGGGTGTGGACCAATCAACTTCAAGGACAGTGTATTCATTATCAGAGTTGTGTGTTTTTTAGTTTTTTTTGCGTTATGACTGCAGGTATTGTGGTCTATGCAAACATGACTCCTCGTAAAAAAATGTGTCAGATTTGTTGCCAGATAAAAGGGTAAAAAACCAATTATCATATTTTTTTACTGGCAAATGAGGTACCAATGAGGATCCCTACTCGTGCAGGCATCGCGGGGTGTCGGCAGGACATCGAGGGCTGCGCCTTGACATTGACTTGTACATTATATACACGTGCAGCAAATAATATAGCAATATTTCAATACACTTTTCACAAGCTGTACACGTCAATAGTATTTGCGTGATATTTTAACGAGTCTCATTCACACGTTCCCCCGCCTTCCACCCCTCGTAGACCATTGACTGCCCTCACCAAATACAAACTCGAAACCCACCGAGTGCTCTTAAACAATGTTAGGAATGCTGTACTTTTCACCGGAGGTGCTCCGAATGAGCCAAGATCGAATCAAAAGCGAATGGACGGTTGAATTCCTCACCAAAATGACTTTCCGTCGGTAGATTGGGACGGTGGTAGACGACCCAAGAGCCACATCCATAGCGGGAGGCATACACTTGGGATGTGGCGTGCCAGAAGCGGAAATTGTTGGCGAGTAAAACGACGCGACCCATGCGATCCGTTGCCGACGACGACGAATCCTGCCCCACCTTTACCAAACCACGGGCCGACTGCACCTGATCTCTACCCAAACGAGCGAGCTCCAAAATTCTAGTCCTGCCACCACCCACCCCCCTCTGGAATCATTCACCCGGGGAAGCCTCACCCAACCGAACGTTTGGCCAATTCCGTCGGCGAGCATTCGGCTTCGCGTGGCAGGAAACTGGGAGGACCCCGGGAGAAAAAAAACCCGACGCCACACGTCGCACGAGACAGCACCAGGCACCGCCGTCCACCTGGCCACATCACCCAGCCTCACGCACGCGACACGTGGCGAGCCCCGCGGTTGTTATCCCACCAGAGGTACGAAGCTCAACCGTGCTGAGCTTCATAGACATGACGAGGTCCTCCCAAAGATGCACAGAACTGCTTGCAAACGTAATTGTACAGAACCGGCCTAGGCGACAGCAGGGCTTCGGTTTCGTTCACCACAAGGCCACGTGTTTTTGCACCGAAACGTCACTTTTTCGTCCGCACAGCAAGGATCCTGCTTTGTCGAGCACTGTGCCCAGGGTGGTGCTGTTCGGCCCAGAGACTCGAAATTGTCCATCGTCCTTCCGGAGGAATCTTCTACGTCTCGGTGGAGGCAGCAACCAAGACGGCGAGTCGTCCCCGTGTGGGGCGTGTGGGGCATGTGGGGGGGTCAGGTGATGCCTTAACCGCGACCTCTTTGCAGGAGCGAGCACGGGGAAAAGCGTGTTCCAGCTTCACAGGAAAAGCCACCGCTGAAGCAGTTTTTTTTTAACGAAATACACTTTGGCATTATTTCAGAGCTATACTTAATTTTTTTCTATACATTTTTTTATAAGAAATAATAGCTCCACTCTAACCACAATCGGCCTAACCATTTCCAACAGAAATCAGTTTTCCCATTTTTTTTTTTAACTCACGCGGACATTCCCGACGACGTCCAAATGGCCCGGTGAGCGAAAGATTATTTGGTTCGGAAAGCGTGACTTTCCGACGCCGCAGACGACCAACCGCTCGCTAAAACAATGACGTGCCGTGCAAGTGTGGAAAATAATATTACTTTAATAGAACTCTATGGCGATAGTCCTGCCGTGCTCACGGCTCGGCTGGATAAATCTGGAGGCGGTCGGTTACTTACCCCAAAAAATAAAAACCCACTAAAATCACGTTATGTACAAGCAGGAGGATGAAACATCGAGTACAAAACTTTAAAAGGCGACGATCTGGCTTCCCCTTACGATTTCGCAATTAATTTTTTTACGGCCAGAAAAAAAAAACACACGCCTGCCCCTGTGATTCTCACGCGTGTGACGTCGTATAAAGTAGTGCACGCGATCGCCGAGCGAGCCCACTTTGCCAGGGCACCCCCCCCCCCCACCAATTCTGACACCGGGGCTCGCTCACTCCCTCACTCCGCCGTCCCGCAAAGCGAGAGCGGTGCCAACAATTAAATAATTCCCCCATCGCCCGGTGGGGGGTGGGGGGCCAGCGAGTTCGGCCTACCGCACTGCGCGGGGTGAGCGTCTTACCGTAGCGGTTTTGTAAAAACGCAAAAAAAATCCCTACGACCGCGCTTGTTGTTGTTGCTGTGCATGGCACAAGCAAGACGCCGGCGGGCGCTGGGTAGGGGTGGGGGTGAAGCGGCCGGCGCTTGTTGACGGCGCTGAGCGTGCAGCCGAGCGAGCACCTGCCCGACGGGCGGAGCCGGCGTGTCGCGGAGTCGAACCGTCGGCGGCGGCGAGCGTGCGTGGATCGGCGAACCCAGTGGGGCTAGCGCCGCCCATCGGCGCTTAGTCCCACAGGCCGGCGTAGTTGCCGTGCAGCCCCGAGGGCAGTGGGCCGCCTGCCACGAAGAGCTTGGTGCCTGACGCGTCGTAGCAGTGCGTGTACGCCGCGTTGGGGAAGTGGTCCATGTCGGAGAAGTAGTCGCGCCACGTGTCGTCGTGGTTCTGCGTGCGGGCGGCATCGGGTGGTGGGGAGTGCGACAAGAGCGTGGGTTACTGTATCAGCTGGGGAGCTAATGGAGAGAACAGAGTGCGGGGAGAACACCCAAACACGCGCGAGAATACATCGCTCTTAGGTCCACGATTCGTAGGGGCCGGCAGCGGGCGCATCAAGACGCGCCGGTCGATTAAAATCTATTTCTTGCGCTGAATCGTGCATGTGCAGTAGATCGGAATGCTCTTCATTCCGAACTACTGCTGCATCATGCGTTGAACTTTGATGATGACAGGAGTGGTGGCCAGAGGCGGAAACGAGAGGGAGGACGTCCACCACAGAGACGGAGCGGCGAAATCGGCGGGTGCCCTGGAGCTGGACGGAATGCTGCATCGTCATTCCGGGGGCCGCAGTGGCGAGATGTTAATTACCTCGCCGGGTATACAGGAGGCCTGTATACAGGTAGTCCTCGACTTACGATGGAGATGCGTTACGACGACCCCATCGTAAGTCAAAAATATCGTAAGTCGAAGATGGCCTAGCCTACCCAGGAGTCTTAAAGAATGGTGATAATTTAGCAAAACAGAGCAATTTACAGTACCGTACTGTATAAACTATATACTGTATGTATTTATTTAAAGCTTTCGTGACTGCAGGGATTCATATTCTTGGTTCTTTTTTACCGAAAGAACCAAGAAATATATACTGTATGTATTTATTAATTACAATACTGTATTGCACAGTAAAATGTAAAGTAAAAAAACAAGGTAAATTCTTAACCTAACCAATATGAACTGCAATTTAATAGAAAAAATTTTCAGGAAACAATCCTATCTGCTATAAAAACTTTTAACATGCATTGAACGTATCGTATCGTGGTAACCCAACCGCTGGCGGGAGATGTGTACATCCCGGCAGCGTCCCAACGTACAGTATCGTACCTCGTACGCTGCTGCGTTTGCCTGCCGCGCGAAATTTAAAATATTTTACAATTTTGTCATATCGCAATCGCCATCGTAAGATCGAAATATCGTAAGTCGGACCATCGTAATTCGGGGACTATCTGTATTTGGAGTTTCTATGTTCTCCCGATGGTTGCGTGGATTTTTCTTCCTTCACATTTAGAATCAACGTGCGTTCAGAGTATTTGACTGCTATGGATTTCCACATGATGATAAGCCACTTCTGATAAAGAGCTCCCATAGCTCAGTGCGGCCTTACCTGGTGAAATAAAAATTTTGCGTAATAGTTTTAGAGCCCAAACAGGGATGCGCGCGGGGGATCACCGCTCCGCTCCGCAATCGCGAAACGATGCGGCAGAAAAATAAATAATAAAGCCGAGCGCACAGCGCCGGCGGGCGTACCAGCCAGCCACGCGCCGTCGACAGCTTGAGCACGTCGCAGTACTTGGGCTTCAGCTCCTTGCTGCCGCGCGCGCTGCCCTCGCCCTGAGACGCCGCCCGCTCCAGGAACTTCTGCGCGCGGATGTCGTAGAAGAGGACGGAGCCTTGCCCCGTGCCCACCGTGATGACGTGCTCGTAGAAGCTCACCGACCGGATGCCTGCGGGAACAACGGTACGGCGGGGCGGTGGGTTCGGGCGCCACACGGCTGCAATTAGGATTCGAGCCGACAGCGCGTCCCAACGCAAGACTGCTCCCCGGTGATACGGTGCGGGCGGCGTAGGGGGTAGGGCAGTAAAGTCCACCAGAACAGCCACCACCATCATTACCACCTCCACTGCCACCGCAACCACCGACTGCCGCCCACCACTGCCACTACCGCAACCATCAACACCACTGCCACCATCGCTGCTACCAGCGCCAAGACAAAGATCACATTGTATAGCCTTGAACCGACTGCAATATTTTGCTGTCTTTTCTTGGATTTTCTGTTTGCACATAGTCACTTTAAGATGTTTTCTTGTTCACGTTTTTTTTTTTTGTTGCGGTTGCACCCAATTCAAGAGCCGAATGGCTCACAGGGCTATACCTAATAAATGAAACTTGAAAACTTGACACTGTTGGAGCACGTGTTGTTTGCGAGCACTTGCGAAGGCTGGCACGGCACTCGAGGGGTGTTGGGTGGCCAACTCCACACTTTGGCCGCCATTGCCTACCCCAGCGCCGATGTTTACAAACCGCACCAGGCATTCATTTAAAGCCACTGCCACTGGTTGCGAGCGGGAATTGAACTCAGATGTCGCCGGCTTCAGACCGCGGTGCACTTACCACCACACTATCGCTCCCCACATCGCGACGACCGCTACAACCGCCGACACCGCCGCCCGGCACGGTGACTCACCGCTGCCCTTCTCGCGCGAGTTGACGGATCGCGGGCCCTGGGTGGTGCGCGGGTCGAGCAGCGACACGTGCGATTGCGAGCCCACGGCGTACACCGACCACTCGTGCCCGTACGCCAGGCACACGTTCTCTCGGCAGTGTGCCAGCTTCCGCGACATGATCTGTGGGGGTGGGGGGGGAGACCGGCGGCGGGGCAGGGGGGGGCGCAGTGAGCACGTGGTGGTGGGGGATACACCCCCACCGCCTGCTCATCTCGAAGCCAAGTGAGCATCATCGTCAGCCGTCATCTATCCACTACTGGGCCAGGAGAGGCGGTGAGCATGCAGACCCACCTCTCTGTCTCAAGCTAAGGCACCTTTATTATGAATAATATTGGTCGCGAAAGCCTACGTGATAAACTTATCATCATTATCGTTGTCGGCTATGCTTGATCCACTTTCAGATGAATAACTTCCCCAAGCCAACGCACGCGCAATGTAACGATCTATCTAGCGCTGGAGCACGAGCCGTTTTCACCGAGTGACTCTCCCAGGGATTCATAGTCACAACGGCCTGGAGACGCTACTGTGTCACGGCAGGTCACACACACACACACGCTCTAAGGAAAGCTGTCTCGGGTGTGGACCGATCAACTTCAAGGACAGTGCATACATTATCAGAGTTATATTTTTTGTTTGCATTATGACTGCAGGTATTGTGGTCTATGCAAACATGACTCCTCATAAAAAAAGTGTCAGTTTTGTTGCCAGATAAAAGGGTAAAAAACAAATTATCATATTTTTTACTGGCAAATGAGGTACCAATGGATTAGACACGTTCCTTACACCTTGCACATGGAACCAAAACAACCCTTGTAGACAACAAGTATAACCCGTAAAAACAAAGTTTTTCACTATAAATCCTTCATATGCGTGGCGGCTAGAGTCCTCTCGTCCTCTGGCTTGAGATGGCTGCCACCTATGGGTCAGATGATTGTCTGCCACCATTAAGCAATTGGTAAATACATATTTAATCTGTTTTCCCTAAACAGTGTAAAATTTTGGAAAAAAAAATTCACGAACATTAATTGTCTGACACAACGAGTCTGTGTGCAAAATGTCAGCTCGATTGGATCACGGGAAGTGGATTAAAAAACGAGCGAAAGATTTGCACGGTCGTAAGCAAGCAAGCAAGCACGCAAGCAAGCAAGCGAACTTAATATAAAGGATTTAAAAACCACCAGCCGCCACAGTGCGCACACACCCCCCCCACCGCCCCTGTGATTCGTGCTCACGGAAGCCTCCACCGCCTTAAACACGGACGGCCGCTCAGCCGCCACTTGGCAATGCCGCGGCGTTCCAAGCAGCGCCGCTCTCACCTTGTCCAGGCTGTTTTCGGTCTTCCACAAGTGAAAATACCCGTCCAGCGAGACCGCTCCAAGCTCCTTTAAAGAAAAAGAAAAAAACACGCGCTCATGAGCAGGAAATCGGCTATTTATTTTCAGACCCGCTTGAGCCTCTTGCCAAAAACCCCAACAGGTGAATGCATAGCGGCCACCTCAATGTGTGTGTGAGTGGGGGACAAGTGAAAACTTTCAACGTCGACATTCATCGTGCCGGTTTATCGCCGCACAAACGTTGCGAAAACTCTCTTCCCGTGGGCGTCGAAGAGGTGTCCATACCCTACCTTGCTACGAGGAGAAGGCGGCCCCAGCAAAAATGCGGACTCCAGCTTTTCCGTCCGCATGAAAACAAGCGTTTCCCCTCCTTGCACGCGTGGATTTTCTCCGTATGCTCCGGTGTCCTCCCGCATATACTCATTAATTGGCCGATAACACCTTCCCTTCTATTTTCTTCGGCTGTCCATCGCAAACGATGACGAACGGCTAGCAACAGCAGCAGCGTTTTCCTGTGCGTCGGTATGATGAGAGCCCAGCCCTTGAGCGAGAAGCGTCGGCTCCAACGCGTGGGCAAGAGTTGCTGTTCATCTGCCGACAGGCCAGGCTAACAGCTTACTACACAACAAAGGTCGCAATCGGGTACCCGACACCCGTACCCTACCCGATACCCGGCTACCCGTACCCGGCTGGGTACGGGTAGCCGTTTGCGACCCTGGTGCGGCCGGGTATGGGTAGGCCGTGAGTCACTGGTGAGTCACCGTTTGTCACTGATTTCGGGTAGGGTACGGGTAGGGAACGGGTACCCATACCCGGCCGGGTACGGGTACCCATTAGCGACCCTGGTGCAGCCGGGTACGGGTACGGGTAAGGAATCAAAACCCGTTTGCGACCTCTGCTACACAAGAGGACCGCAGAGGGTGGGGCAATTGTTGGTCACGCCGTCACATTGCTTGTCTGTGGATCCTCGCGCCCCCAAGTCGTCCTCTCTTCTGAGAGCGATGAGCGGGTTGCTGTGCGGGGGCGGTGTGGTGCAAGTTGTAAATCAAGCCCCCCCCCCCCCCGAGTGTACCGTAACATCCTTTAGAAACGGCAATCAAATTATCACAGACGCCAACGCCAATTGCGTGATCAAACCTTCATAACCAACGTACCCTACCCGATACCCGGCTACCCGTACCCGACCGGGTACCCGTTTGCGACCCTGGTGCGGCCGGGTACGGGTAGGCCGTGAGTCACTGGTGAGTAACCGTTTGTCACTCATTTCCCAACGTCTTGTCTCTTCTCACAATTCAAGTTCCTAGAATCAACCCACCCACGCTTGCAACATGGCTTCATCCCAGAGGTCGCAATCGGGTACCCGATACCCGTACCCTACCCGATACCCGGCCGGGTACGGGTAGCCGGGTATCGGGTAGGGTACGGATACCCGTTTGCGACCCTGGTGCGGCCGGGTACGGGTACGGGTAAGGAATCAAAACCTGTTTGCGACCTCTGCTTGGAGGCCAGCCTTACCTGCTGGCTGCCATTGAAGGCGAGGGCGCGCACTTTGCACGTGAAGGGGTTGATGTAGTGAGCGGGGATGTCCTCTAGAGCGCGAGGGCCCACGTGGCAGTAGCCGGGGACGGACTGCTCATCCTCCTCCGCCGCCTTCGCCGACGCTGCCGCCAGCGCCTCGTCGCCAACCTTCCCACAGGCCCATGGAGCCGTCTCGCGAGCCTGCGCCGCCGCCACGCCAGCCGGCCACACGTTAAGAGTGAAACTCGGCTTTCACCACGCCAACGAGCGCGTCGGTGTGAAAATGCGATCCGCTGCAATGCGCCGCCGGTACGCCATCAGTGCCCCACCGTCACGATGCGATAAGCAGCAACGCAGAAAGCCACGGCAAGATGAGGCCACTCCGACACGCGCGTTGTCACACCACAACACGCCACATCGCTGCAGTACATATCATCACACCAAGGCACACCACCACAATACTCCGCAAGAGGCCGCACCATCCAATCAAACAAGCAGTCCAAAGCCCACCAAGTCACAACACAACATTACAACACAATGTTACAGCAATCGTTATCTAACCAAGCCACAACAATGATGTGTCACACCACTTACTGAAACATAAGCAAACCACAGCACTCCAAGCCACGTGCATCATGCCAAACAACACCAGTATCATGAACGCACCGGTACACAATGCCTTGCAATGCCCTGCCAGTTTAAGACCATCATACCACACCATGGCACACTACACTGTGCTACATCACCACACTATACCACGCTACACTGCCCCACGCTACAGCACACCATGCCACGCTACGTCACAATGTTACACCACACTCTAAGCTACCCAGAAAGCCCCACATCACATGATATCACGCTACATCACACCACGCTACGATACACTGTGCCACGCCACACTACGCAGCGTCACACTGCACCGCATCAGAAAGCGCTTCAAATAGTCAGGCGACTGCTCCGGCCGCGGGGCGCAAGTGCAATGTTTGATATGTGCGGGCTGGGCCCAAACTACCGACCTGTGACAACGAAGCTGTCGCTGACCCAGGCGATGGAGAAGATCCAGTCCTTGTGTCCGCCCTGGCACCCCCACAGGACAACGGAAAATGTTTATTAATACGCTGGGTCTGCCAAGTCACGGGCCTTCTCGCGGCCACGCTTCCATTTGGCAAAACCGCTTCGACCCGCCACCAACAGTTTAGCAGGCCGATGTGCGGAACCGACTTCGTGAACGGGAACATTTGGGACGAGCCACGGGAGTGGGATCGTGGCCGTGCGATCCGAAACAGTGGGTCGGCGAAGAAATATCCACGCGCAAATAAAATCAATCAGTGATAGAGGCAAACTAAGGCAGCTTGAGGACGATCAGGGATCGGTGTAATTGCCCGAGGTTTACAGAATGAGACTGAAGGATTCCTTGAAATCAACGGGAAAATTTGGGACGAGCCACGGGAGTGAACGGGAAAATGTGGGATGAGCCACGGGAGTGGGATCGTGGCCGTGTGATCCAAAACAGTGGATCGGCGAAGAAATATCCACGCGCAAATCAAATTAATCAGTGATAGAGGCAAACTAAGGCAGCCTGAGGACGATCAGGGATCGGTGTAATTGTCCGAGGTTTACAGAATGAGACAGAAGGATTCCTTGAAATCAACGCCAATGCCGGAAACTCACGAAGCCAAAACAGAGCTGCTCGTGTTACTGCTACGAGAAAGGTTACGCTTGCAAGGTCAACACAGCAGGGGTGACGGCGCACAGTGTGTGCGCACTGTGATGTCCACCACACAACTCGAGGTGAACGGGGAGTAGTTTGAAGCCTCACGATTTGTCGTTTATGCAAACAAGGTCTTAATAAAATGTAACAAAAATTATTATCATTGACCCCATGGTTTAGATTATCCTCAGCACTGCTTATCCCCTCTCACATTTACAATAGCCCAGCACGTGACACAAAGCCCAGTTCAAAATTCATACAAAGAACAGGCGTGTGTCAATGGGGGGGGAGGAGGGGTTTGAATATTGGCTGTAAACCCACATGCCTGCGACGACGATTACGACGACGGAAATAATAATCACGATGAAAATAATGATGACAAGATGACGGTGGAATATTGAATACAATGATGACCGTCATCACGAGAACGATAGTGAGGGTCAGATTTTGGCATAAATCTCCCTCCATGTCATTTATTACCAATACATCTCAATAGGCTTTCCAATGGTATGCATAAAATATGCATATCAATTTAGGCTAATGTGGTGAACCAAACTGTGCAAATGTGTTTTACTGAGGTGGTAAATTAGAGACAATTTTTTATTACAAAAAATGGATGCAAACTGTCCATTATCCGAGGGCAGAGTATTTTCTTTTTCTAAGCAACTCAAATAATAATTTCCATTTTAATTTCAGAGGCAAACTAACTCGAATCAAACTGTGACGCAGACAGGTGATGACACTTACAAACAATCCCTGTTCACGTAAGCTGCGCCAACCTTTACTAAAACCCTGTCCCCAACAACCACCACGACCGTCACACCGCCCGGCTAACCCGGCCGGCCCGTCTCACTCACGTCTCCGACGCACACGGGGTCCAGCGTGGGCAGGCGGTACACGGCGAGGCTGTTGGGGTTGGCGCCGCCGGTCGCGAGCAGCGTGCGAGACGGGTTGATCTCGATCGCGTGAATCCCGCAGCCCGGGTGCTCTGGTTCAGCGCCACCTCCTCCTCCTCCACCCACGGCAGCGCCGGCGATTCCAGCGGCACCGCCGACACCGGCGCCGCCATCGCGCAGCGTCGGGATCTTGGTGAGGCGTCCCGTCACCAGGTCCAGCACAAAGAGCTGCCGTGCACCGAAGCCCGCGAGCACAATGGCCACATTTACATTTTACTGGACATCTGTGAAAAAGTGCTCGACAGCTCATCGGATTTCTCCTGCATAAATAAATATTCAGATTTAGTTTCAATTCAAACTTCTGTCTACATTTCGATTTAAAGCTTTCGTGACTGCAGGGATTCATCTTCTTGGTTCTTTCGGTAAAGTCACGCAGAAGGGAAATAATACAATAATAAAAATAAAACATAATAAAATAATTCTCACGACGTTTCGGCCACAACGCAAGCAGCCGTCCTCAGGTGAAGAACAGGTCTGTCGGAAAGACAGCATCCTCAGGTGAAGAACAGGTCTGTCGCTGTCTTCTCAACAGACCTATTCTTCACCTGAGGACAGCTGCTTGCGTTGTTGCCGAAACGTCGTGAGAATTATTTTATTATGTTTTATTTTTATTATTTTATTCTGTCTACATGTCTAAGTTTATTATGTTCCAACTGCGTCATCACTAACGACAGGCACATCTTCGTTACGGGACTCCCCCTGGAGCTGTTGTGTGTACCACTTGCAGTGCAAGAACTTTTTATTTCTTAATTGCTCAATGGGGTATATAGGTTTATTCTGTTTCTGTCCAGCAACTTGAGATACAATCGTATTTAGATGTGACGTAAATATAAATTGTCATTGCTGTTAAAGACACATTGACAGACAGACAAACTTTGATGGACAGTTGTACATATGGCCAGAGAATTAAGAGAGCCGTATACATGGACAGACAGCCATACCCATCAACCCATACGGTTTACCCGTATTCTTGTGCAGGGAAATTAAATGTTCCGGTCCATACGGCGTACAGACGTTTCAATACGAGTAAAAAAATTAAAAAGTGTCTATTTGTTTGTGTTTCTCCCTTGCAACTGGATTTTGCAGGATGACCGTTGACATTTACAAGGGTACGGGGTGACCAATAAGGTCTGCATTGGTCTAATGAGGTATGCACCGATAAGGGGTTGCAGGTACGGACAGCTGAACAGTCGGTCTTACATACGGACAGACAGACCTCGAGACACACGCACAACACAGAAGGACAGACGGCCGCGAAGACGAAGCCTCACACCAAGCGCCACCCCATGGGCCTCACCGTGTTGCACTTGGTTCCGCACACCACCTGCCGATGGCTGAGCCACTGCGACGCGAACACCTTGTTGAGGGAGCCCAGGCTGTACTCGCGCTCGCGCAGGAGGTACGGCAGGCGTTGGGCCGTGTAGCTGCCCAGCCCGTTGCCAACTCCACCGCCACCGCCGCCGCCGCCGCCGCCAGAGTGGCCGCTGGCCGAGCCGGCCTGGCGACTCTCCACAAAGCTCACAAGCGAAGTGGGTGGCCTCCTCACGCGTGACCGCTTCGGGCACAACTCCTCCGAGCAAGACTGCGCTCCGGCGAAGAGAACAACAATTCAGTTTAACACGTAGGCTTTCGCGACCAATATTATTCATAATCAACGTTTTTGGGTTTAGATCGCGTTATTTATAAATGTGTCGTAACCCTCCACCACCCGACACGGCCAATCAGTAAAAAAGTGTCACGATGATGCTGAATGCAATTACCAGCGAAACGTCGTAGTCAAATTGTAAACGTTGTGGTTTCACGCTTCAACACACCGTTGGGCTAAAGCAGTGAGTGAACTATTTGTCTTTTGTCAACGTAACACTTTTTTACTGATTGGCCGTGTCGGGTGGTGGAGGGTTACGACACATTTATAAATAACGCGATCTAAACCCAAAAACGTTGATTATGAAGAACAACAATTACAATTTTTATATATATAGCGTCCACACGACAAACATCACATCTCGAGAGGCTTTATAAATTTTTTAAAAATGAAATTACAAATATAATCCTATGGTTCATCTTTTTATTTTGCGTGGCGTGTCGTAGAGAGATAAGCGACTGGTTTTCTGAACAGCAGCAAGCGTTATAAATCGACGTCGATGTTGTTTGGCGATTGATGGTTAGCAGACCGGTGTCTCCGAGGAGGAACGTCGAAGCCAGGAGGGTTTGAGATGATTTGATCGAGAATGAGATATTTATTTGATGCGTATACCATGAGCTTAAGAATCCATCACTTTTACACGACAGAGTCGAAATATGGTACCATACAGTAATGGTTAACCTCTTCCAAGCAGTGCAATGATTAATTTAATCTCATCAGGCGGTGAGTGAGCACCAACAATTTATCTGCAGTTCTCCATATACTCAGCAAAACGATTGTTTATTAATGGCCAGCGTGGAAGAGTAGGCCAAATAACCCTCTATTCTACAGAGCTCCATAGCTGTCAACCCATACGGTGTACCCCGTATTCTTGTACAGGGAAATTTAGTTTACAGATCCATACGGCGTACAGCCGTTTCAATACTAGCAAAAATAAGTCCTATCTAAAACAACTTTTTAAAAAACACGCTTTTATGAAATGTGCCGTACTAGTAATGGAAGAACTACACGACTCCAGGAAGTGGCCCCGAAGCTTGCCATAAAGTACGAGACAGTGGCCAATTACAGCCAACGTCAATTTACCGTGGACAATTAGACCCGAGCCGAAACATAACATATAAAAAATAATGTTTATTATGTTGTTTGGCGATTGATGGTTAGCAGACCGGTGTCTCCGAGGAGGAACGTCGAAGCCAGGAGGGTTTGAGATGATGTTTATTTTATTTTTTATGATAGACCATAGTATTGTCATCTGTACGACATAAGTATACCAAGTTTGCAGTCGGTACCACATTGGGAAGTGGGTTTAAATTGAGTTACAAGATTTGAGTATACAACAACGACAACAGACAGAGTTAAATAAAAGCGTGGAGAAATAATTTGTATCTTTGTTTGTGATTGGACTTTATAGGATGAACGTTGAGATGTATAATGGGCACGGGGTGACCAATGAGATCTAAATTGGTCTCTAATAATTAGGGCACTTCGAAGGAAGGGGTTGACAGGTACGAATCTCTCCTCGATGTGCTGGAGGCCCTTTTCTGCCGACAGCGGCAGTTACGGAGCTGCGCTTCCTGCTGTTGGTTTCACACCTGATGACGGTTGCTTGATCGAAACGTCGTGACCGATTATTTTTTCTTCTACCTACGTGACTTTAACGAAAGAACCAAAGATTATGGATTCCTGCAGTCACGAAAGCTTCAAATCAAGAGTGAACATTATAGGAGTACAGCATCAGCAGTGCTAACGCAAGCAAGGCGTTCATACTGTTAACGCGTTACAAGCCTCAGCGGTGTTAATGCGAGTAACGCGTTCGTACTGCTAACGCGTTACTAGCCTCAGTGGCGCTAACACGCGATAGTAACGCGTTACCACTCGCGATAGTAACGCGTTACTACCGCGAACGCGTTGCTATCGCGATTAGTAACGCGTTACTACTGCTAACGCGAGTAGTAACGCGTTCGTACTGTTAACGTGTTACTAACGCGATAGTAACGCGTTCGCAGGCAGCGGCTGTTGCGGCCCGGGCATTCGACCGTTCGCGCGGGTCGCTAAATCGCCGCCGCCCCCCGTAGGCCCCTCGTAGGCCTGCCCAGGACCCTCGTAGGCCCACGTAAGGCCCCTCCCGTAGGCCTGCCCAGGCCCCCCGTAGGCCTGCCCAGGCCCCCCGTAGGCCTGCCCAGGCCCCCGTAGGCCCCACTGTAGGCCCGCGTAAGCCCCCCCCGTAGGCCTGCCCAGGCCCCCCGTAGGCCCCACTGTAGGCCCGCGTAAGCCCCCCCCGTAAGCCTGCCCAGGCCCCCCGTAGGCCCCACTGTAGGCCCGCGTAAGCCCCCCCCGTAGGCCTGCCCAGGCCCCCCGTAGGCCCCACTGTAGGCCCGCGTAAGTCCCCCCCGTAGGCCTGCCCAGGCCCCCCGTAGGCCTGCCCAGGCCCCCGTAGGCCCCCCTGTAGGCCTGCCCAGGCCCCCCGTAGGCCTCACTGTAGGCCCGCGTAAGTCCCCCCCGTAGGCCTGCCCAGGCCGCCTGTAGGCCTGCCCAGGCCCCCGTAGGCCCCCCTGTAGGCCTGCCCAGGCCCCCGTAGGCCTCACCTGCTCGTCGGCGCAGTGCTTACGCTTCCTGCTAGCTGCGCGTTTCGTCATTCTTGCGGCCTCCTCGCTCTAGCGCCGACATTAGTTTGAATTTTAATCGGCGTGGAGGTTTTTTTTGTTCGTTATTTTAAAAAATATATTTAAACCAGACGAGGACGACGACGACTACAACGACAACAAAAACGACCCCGAAAGAAGTTAATTTTAAAAAGCGACACCCGCTAACGTTCGGCGGCGGGATCGCGCTCAGTGACCAACTGGGCCCCGGACCCCCCCCCGCCCCGCCCCTCGCCCCCCGCCCCGCCCCCCGCTCGCTCCACGTCACCGCGCGCCTCACTACACAGGCGGCCATCTTACGCAAGGTGACGTGGAGTCGTTAGGGAACAGCGGCGCGATGACGTCACGGCTTGCCCCCCCCCCCCTCCCACCAACCCCCCCCTCCCACCAACCCCCCCTTCCCCCCAACCCCCCTCCCACCAACGCCCCCCCCTCCCACCAACCCCCCCCCTCCCACCAACCCCCCCCCCTCCCACCAACCCCTCCTCCCCCTCCCACCAACCCCCCCTCCCACCAACCCCCCCCCCTCCCACCAACCCCCCCCTCCCACCAACCCCCCCCCTCCCGCCAACCCCCCCCTCCCGCCAACCCCCCCCTCCCGCCAACCCCCCCCCTCCCGCCAACCCCCCCCTCCCGCCAACCCCCCCCCCTCCCGCCAACCCCTCCCCCCCCTCCCACCAATCCCCCCCCTCCCCCAACCCCCCCCTCCCACCAACCCCCCCCCCTCCCACCAACCCCCCCCCCTCCCGCCAACCCCCCCCTCCCGCCAACCCCCCCCTCCCACCAACCCCCCCCCCTCCCACCAACCCCCCCCTCCCACCAACCCCCCCTCCCACCAACCCCCCCCCTCCCACCAACCCCCCCCTCCCACCAACCCCCCCCCTCCCGCCAACCCCCCCCCTCCCGCCAACCCCCCCCCCCTCCCGCCACCCCCCCCTCCCGCCAACCCCCCCCCTCCCGCCAACCCCTCCCCCCCCTCCCACCAATCCCCCCCCCTCCCACCAACCCCCCCCCTCCCACCAACCCCCCCCCCCTCCCGCCAACCCCCCCCCTCCCGCCAACCCTCCCCCTCCCGCCAACCCCCCCCCTCCCACCAATCCCCCCCCTCCCACCAACCCCCCCCTCCCACCAACCCCCCCTCCCACCAACCCCCCCCTCCCACCAACCCCCCCCCCCTCCCACCAACCCCCCCCCTCCCGCCAACCCCCCCCCTCCCGCCAACCCCCCCCTCCCACCAACCCCTCCCACCAATCCCTCCCACCAACCCCCCCCCCTCCCAGCAACGCCCCCCTCGAACCCCCTCCTCCTCCTCCCAACCTCCCACCAACGCCCCCCCTCCCTCCATCCCCCCAACCCCCACCATCTCCAACCTCCCGCCCCTGTACTTACAGCTGAGGTGCGGCTGTACCCCCTCACCTCCCCTCATCCCCCCAGACTTAGTGGGGGGTGCGGCTGTTCCCCCCTCCCCCTCTAACCCCTACGCAAGATGGTCTCCGGGGCTGGGTTCACAACAAATCGCATGGGCGTCGCCTGGGCTACTGTTGCTGCTGCTGCTGCACTGATCCACAGCCTCTCTCCATTGCCAGCAACAAAGATGTCTCTTTGGGGCCGTCCATAAATGACGTCACGCGATTTTGGACGATTTTTGACCCCCCCCCCCCACCTTGTCACACGGCGTCACAAGTCAGACCCCCCCCCTCAAATATGACGTCACAAAGCTCTGCCCTCCCCCCCCCCAAAAAACACATTTCCATTTTGAAAATAAGACATGCTTCAAATGGCTTTAAACTATTGTCATTGTAGTGCGTATTTAATGTGGCGCTGCACTCTGATGTTGTAGGAGTGTTGTTATAGCAATTAGTGTTGTTATAACAATTCTATATTTCGATTTAAAGCTTTCGTGACTGCAGGGATTCATCTTCTTGGTTCTTTCGGTAAAGTCACGTAGAAGGGAAGTAATAAAATAATAAAAATAAACATAATAAAATAATTCTCACGAAGTTTCGGCCACAACGCAAGCAGCCGTCCTCAGGTGAAAACCAGGTCTGTCGAGACTTTACCGAAAGAACCAAGAAGATGAATTCTATATTGATTTAAAGTTGCGCATTTTGATGTGACGTCACATTTCTCAACCCCCCTCCCTCGTCACACATCGTCACAAATGTCTGACCCTCCCCCCCCCCAGGTGCGTGACGTCATTTATGGACGGCCCCTTATGATTAAAGGCGAACGGTGCTGAGGCCAGTGCCGGATTAAGCGAGTCCGGGACATGTAGCATATGTTGTTTTCAAGGGGCCCTAAATATAAAAAAACAAATATTAAAACATTTTTTTTACTTGTGTAGTGCTCTTAAATGAAGACACACACTACGTGGTTGGAGGCAATCCGTTTATTAACACTTCCTTTAATCAGCACCTTTACGGAGATGATTCTATAATTGGTGTAGACGTCCTTGTCACTACTCAACCCCCTGTGCACCACGAACCGACGTGACCTCTGACCCACTGAACGTGACTCACTCAATGGACCCTCGATCATCTCCGCGCTCCCCTTTTATCCTGTTCAGCGCTCTGTCCCCCTAGTGGCGGATATACCGTCACTACACTTGCATAGTAAGGTCATTGTATTTCTATTAAATCCTTTATATTAAGTTCGCATGCTTGCTTGCGTGCTTGCTTGCTTGCTTACGACCGTGCAAATCTTTCGGTCGTTTTTTAACCCACTTCCCGTGATCCAATCGAGCTGACATTTTGCACACAGACTCGTTGTGCGAGACAATTAATGTTCGTGAAAACATTTTTCCAAAATTTTACACTGTTTAGGGAAAACAAATTAAATATTTAATTACCAATTGCTTAATACTGGCAGACAATCATCTGAGCCATAGGTGGCAGCCATCTCAAGCCAGAGGACGAGAGGACTCTAGCCGCCACGCATATAAAGGATTTAGAGTGAAAAACTTTGTTTTTACGGGTTATACTTATTTCATTTGCTATACAGCCAGATAATACGACAAATCGCTAACTTTAAACACCCAGTCGTTCATAAAAGTTGAAGGCGGTATCGTAATATAGTAATAGAGCAAGTGCAGAATCACTGAACTGGAATTGGTGGCTTGAAAGCATTTAGCGTGGGGCCCTTGAAAGTGTGGGGCCCGTTGCTACCACATGAAAAAAAAAAAAGATTTTATTTTTATTAATTTTAATTTCATTTTTTACCTACGTGACTTTACCGAAAGAACTAAGAGTATGAACTTATGGATAATAATTACTTCGTGTTAAACTACTGCTCATTTGATACGCGCATTGTCTTCGTACTGTCCACCTTTTGGCGTTCTCTGGGCTGACACTAGTCAGACTAGGCCATAAAAAGCCTGTCTCTCTCGTGTAGGCTCATACGTTTCAAAGACAATGCATATATTATCACAGCATGTTTTGTTTACATGTTCACCACAAGTACGTGTGGTTAATGCAGACTTGATTCCTTGCAAAAAGGTATCTGGTGTTTCAACATCTTAACACCTGTTTTATTGCCAGAAAGGCTAAAACCTATTCTTATTTTTCGTACTTTGATACTGGACAAAAAGGTCCCATGATTACTGCTCATTTGTTGCTGTTCCAAAATGAAAATGAGTTATCACTGCAACTCGTCACACACGCACAGAACAAAGATGAACTCTCGTGTAATAGTTTATGTTATTGCCGGTGTCTTGACATTGTCTGCATGTAAGAAGCTCTGTAAATTGGAATCTGTTGTGTCTGAATCCTACAAGGCGCAAAACCAAGACCCTCATTGCGGGATGCCACAAGACGTTGAGTTACATTGTTTTCATAGCTTTATTTTGGTGATTTTGAAAACGTTTTGGTTTAACCATGTTTGTTTGTTGTAGTACAGAGTTAGCCTAATAACTTTAATCTACATTGTCTTATGGCTGTCATTGTTTGACTTGGGATTTTTGCACACAGCGTTGAAATATGGTGTTTTTTTCTGGAAGACTTTGCTGTTTTTTCCAGGATTTTTCTTTTGCGTGTAGTCACTTTAAGATGTTTCTTGTTCATGTTTTTGTTTTGTTGCGGTTGCACCCGAGTCAAGAGCCGCATGGCTCACATGGTTATACCTGATAAATGAAACTGAAATTAAACTGAGTGGCGTCACATGGAGTGGTCACGGGGTAAAAACAAAGACAAAGCCCCCCTTCCCGCCCCTCCTGTATAACTTCTTGGCCGCCTTTGTCTCCCCAGTGGCGATGTTTACACACCACACCAGGTACTGCACTCGTTTGAGGCTGAGTCGACCGAGGGGAGGCCCATGACCGGTTCAGATAATCCGTCACTGGTGTTGGTCGTGAGCGGGAATCGAACTGGGGTCGCCAAGTTTGTAGGGCAGTGCGCTGACCGCTACAATACCGGTCACGGAGGTGCGGGTGATCACACGACCCGTCACTTGGACTGCTTTTGCTGTGGAGCTTTGTATGTGTACTGTATATTGGGGGGTCAGACACGTTACAACAACAAACAATGCAAAAACGCGAAACTGTCGATGTTTGGGTGGCTCTAACGCATGGCCCCACCCAGCTGGAACCCATCGGAATAGAAACATTAAAACTCAAGACGGCGAGTGTTTGCACAGGTGACGTTTATCATAAACCGGTTTTACTTTTCCACGGTTCGTACGGGAACATCATTTTCACCGAGCGGAGACACAGAGGTAAAGAGAGTACACACACCACTTTGGCACGGACACACGTCATCGATCAAAAGCCGGCGAGGAAACAACCGCGCGCCCGCCCGCCACTGCAACTGAAATGCGAAATCAACGATGATTGGCCACGCGATCACGAGATATATACGCTGTGGAATCCTCGAGCCGTAGGTAGCCTCATCGGGACAACACGAAGAGCACTCACTACGAGCGAATGAGGCGATACGTAGCACTGCAGAAGCAACACAAATGTGTCCGACTCAACGTCTTGGCACCCGCTCGGCCATTTTTCCTTCAACCAGGTGTGGGGTCCTGTCAAAAAATGATTCGCGTGGGTGAGCCGGCGTCTGCAGCATCGGCCGCGGTGACCGCTCGGCTTCTGAGTGCGCGCACGCAACGACGCGCGGGGGTTCCAAGCGTGGCGCATTTCCTACCGCGGTATTTAACGGCACAGCCGTGCATTTGTATGCGAGGTTTCAGTTTGGTGTTTTAGTTTGGTGTTTTAACATCTTAACACCTGCTTTGTTGCCGGACAAAAGGGGAAAACCTATTCTCATTTGTATACAATCGTCCTCCCCTACTGGCAGACTAATGCCCCACGAGGTAGGGCCGGTGCTGCGTACACCTCGCACCGCACAGGGACAGCTGTTGCTGGCGGCAGGGTGGGGGGGGGGTCAGAATGGTTGAGACGAGATGTCGGGGTAAGGCGCTTCGAGTTGCCGCCGATGCGTTCGAGCGGCGAGCGCCCCGTGTGCATGCGAATCCCCTGCCGACGTGCGTCAACCGGCGGATCAAACAAAGGGCGCGTTCGGCACGCGGCGGGCGCGGCGAGTCGCCTGTCTTACGGGACGTGGTTCACGTGCGCTTCTCCGGTACACTTTGAAGAAAACGTGGGAGGGCGGGAGGTGGGGGCGGCAGCCAGGGGGGGGAAGGGGGCGACACCTCGACTTAGGGAGAGTGTTTGGCGGGCGCCGGAACCTCCTCGTCGTGGGGGCCCCCGGCGGAGCTCGGCGTGTCGGGCTCTGCGCCCGGCGCCGCCGCCGCCGCCGCCACCGCCACCACCTCCTCGCTGTCGGCGGCGTCATCGTCGCCGCTGGGCAGGCGGTCGAAGCCGCCGGGCCGCCTCCGTCGCGCCAGCCACGCGCCCACGTCGAACTTCCCAC
The DNA here is from genome assembly GCF_015708825.2 of Lethenteron reissneri. Lineage (NCBI taxonomy): Eukaryota > Metazoa > Chordata > Hyperoartia > Petromyzontiformes > Petromyzontidae > Lethenteron > Lethenteron reissneri. Next base: position 5,636,972 of record NC_083779.1, read on the forward strand.
CGCTCTTCTTGCCTGCGTGACAACAGAGATATACGGGGGGGGGGGGGGGGGGCTATGAGGCAGTGCCAGGGAATGTGAACACTTCAATTTTATTTGTATAATGCCAGATGCTTTGCAAGAAGAAAAATTTAATAAACTCTGTGCTATATGCACATGGAAACAAATGGGGTCTTAAGTCTTGACTTGAACAGGGGCAGAGTATCAGCTGCACGAAAGGGTAAGATGATCCTATGCAGCGCGAGCAGCAGAGGAGAAGGAGCGACCTCCCAAGAAACGAGGGCTGACTCTGGGCGGCTTAGCAAGGAGGCCTTTATTCCTGGAGCTAAGACGGTGTGCCAGATGGTAGATTGAGATGAGAGAGGAGAGGTATGGGAGGAAGGTTCTAGACCATGAAGATATTTTATCACAATCCAATCTTAAAATGGATCCGTGACTTGACAGGAAACCAGTGGATAAATTGTGTGTGTCCCCCCCCCCCGCCGAATATCCGATGAGATGGTTGGCTATGTACCGTCTGAAATAAATGCAACATACATCTGTTTCCCCTTCGACAAATATTCAGGAAATATGGTGCACACCTAGCGGAAGGTATATTTGTTCCACTGGCCAGGTTTTTTAAATCCTTTATATTAAGTTCGCTTGCTTGCTTAGGACCGTGCAAATCTTTCGGTCGTTTTTTAACCCACTTCCCGTGATCCAATCGAGCTGACATTTTCCACACAGACTCGTTGTTCGTGACAATTAATGTTCGTGAAAATTTTTTTCCAAAATTTTACACTTTTTAGGACAAAAATATTATATTTAATTACCAATTGCTTAATGGTGCAATGCAATCATCTGACCCATAGGTGGCAGCCATCTCAAACCAGAGGATGAGAGGACTCTAGCCGCCACGCATATAAAGGATTTATAGTGAAAAACTTTGTTTTTACGGGTTATACTTATTCCTGGTTGTGCCGTACAGCTCTCCGATTGTACTTGAGATTGTCCCGCGTGTTTGGCACGGTATGTGATATTTAGCTCCGCATGCTGGGAAGTATCGTCAAGAACTCACACGAAATTTATTTTTCCAAGACGAAAGTACTCTGCAAACCTACTGGCTATCAACAAAGATTCGCTCATGAAGCCATCCAGATATATAAACACAGACACAATTTCAACCGAGAAGATGGGTACAAACTGAGTAATCATCGGAAGGACGTTATTAACAAGTTTAAGTCATAACTGGCTATGATGTTTTCATCCTACCTGCCGATGTTAGCTGTTATTTCCGACTCTCTGAGTTGCATTTCCAGGTTGGATGTCTTTGCGTTGACAGGCTGAATGTCTCACTAGCACATCCATCATTGCGGTGGTTCTCTTACATTGACATGCTAATCTCTCACAATACAATGGCCACCTCCACAGCCTCAGGACGCCCTCCGATCTTACATTTACATGCAAATACCATCTCTAGCCCTGCCCACTTACCCTTGGGCTACACACAATGCAATGGCCACATCCACAGCTTTGGTGGCGCCCTACAGGCAAATCTCTCACAATACAAAGGCTACTGTCCCAGCCTCTGTGGTTGGACCATCTCTAGCTCCACCCACCTACCTTGATGCACCCATCTCAGGCCTATATAAGACCTTGTCTCAGCAGTTTTCTCTCCCTCTCACCTGAAGACGATTGCTTGTGTTGAGATCGAAACGTCGTGATATTTTATTATTATTTTTCTATCTACGTGGCTTTACCGAAAGACCCGTATAATATAATTGACTGTTGCCATTCATATGGGGAGTAGTGGCGCTGTGGTTAGCACAATATACTACGAACCGTAACCAACGATGAATTCGCATCCACAGCTAACTTTTAAGTGGCAAGTGATATCTAAACCGGTCCCGTGCGTTCCCTAGGTTGACTCGGCCTTAAACGAGGACCTAGTGTGTAATGTGTGTAAACGACAGCACTAGGGGAGACAAAGGCAGCCGGGGCGTGGTGTTAAACCAACTACTGCCTCGTTGGGTCGTGCCCGTCTGAAATAGATGCTCACCGATTCAAAGCTTTCGTGACTGCAGGGATTCATCTTCTTGGTTCTTTCGGTAAAGTCACGTAGAAGGGAAGTAATAAAATAATAAAAATAAAACATAATAAAATAATTCTCACGACGTTTCGGCCACGAAGCAAGCAGCCGTTCTCATGTGAAGAACAGGTCTGTCGGGAAGACAGCGTCTGAATTCATTCAGACGCTGTCTTTCTGACAGACCTGTTCTTCACCTGAGGACGGCTGCTTGCGTTGTGGCCGAAATTATTTTATTATGTTTTATTTTTATTATTTTATTATTTCCCTTCCACGTGACTTTACCGAAAGAACCAAGAAGATAGATGCTCACCAACAGCACTTGTCCCCAAGCAAGGCGATACGGGGGATCTTTGTCAATGTATTTTCTCGTGGTACCTCTCAGAGAGCCGAGGAAACCTCCAGGAGACGACTCAGCCTCCCGATGTTCCTCCTTCTCCCCTGCAAGGCACAACAGCAGCGCCACAACCACAACGGTCAACATCGAAACTGCAAAGGCGCAGCGCGCAGTTTTGCACGGACGCGCGCAAACCACGGAACACAATTGGGGGAGGCAGCAGCGAGAACCTGCTGCAGCGACTGCCCCCAGCTCTGTGGCCCTACGTTGGGAAGTTTGGCCAACTCCATCAATGAGCGATGATGAGAATCAGAATATTCATACTGCAGGAGGAATCCGATGAGCTATGAAGCTCTTTATTCACAGATGTCCAGGAGTGAAAAGTACAAGAATGGCGACCAAATCACCCAAACGCATACAAACTAAAACCATCCCCACCCTACCAGACAAAGCCCAGAGGTATTAACTGATACCTAACGTTAAAAGAGAATCGTGAGAATGTTTTTCTTCTTTATACAAGTATAACCCGTAAAAACACAGTTTTTCACTATAAATCCTTTATATGCGTGGCGGCTAGAGTCCTCTCGTCCTCTGGCTTGAGATGGCTGCAATCTATGGGTCAGATGATTGTCTGCCAGTATTAAGCAATTGGTAATTAAATATTTAATTTGTTTTCCCTAAACAGTGTAAAATTTTGGAAAAAAAATTTCACGAAAATTAATTGTCACACACAACGAGTCTGTGTGGAAAATGTCAGCTCCATTGGATCACGGGAAGTGGGTTAAAAAACGAGCGAAAGATTTGCACGGTCCTAAGCAAGCAAGCGAACTTAATATAAAGGATTTAAAATATATTCGCCTGTAGAGGACGCGGGGATCGATCCCGCGACCTTTGGCATGGGAAGCGAGGGCGCTACCAACTGCGCTACTCCGCCACGGCCTGTGGACGGGTTACGCTCTGGGCTCCTATACTGTGACGTTCAGCCAAAGCCATAAATGAGTTCTATTTGAATATATGTAAAATAAAAATGTTTTGTCTAAAAAGTGTAAAATTTTTGAATTTGTTTTTCACGAACATTAATTGTCTGTCACAACGAGTCTGTGTGGAAAATGTCAGCTCGATTGGATCACGGGAAGTGGGTTAAAAAACGACCAAAAGATTTGCACGGTCGTAAGCAAGCAAGCAAGCACGCAAGCAAGCACGCAAGCAAGCAAGCACGCAAGCAAGCAAGCAAGTGAACTTAATATAAAGGATTTAAAAAACGACCGAAAGATTTGCACGGTCCTAAGCAAGCAAGCAAGCAAGCGAACTTAATATAAAGGATTTAAAAAGAAACAATTTTCATGAATCTTGGCCCAGTTAAGCCACTTGGGGGGCCCTAAACCTTTTTGCTCCAAGCCTGGCACCGCCACCGCGGGGATCGTGGGGGGAGGGCAGCCGCGCCGTCACCTGGCGCGGCGCGGTGCTTGCGGATACGGACGAGGAGTGCGGCGAGCGCCAGCACCACGACCGGCGCTGTGAGGAGCACCGCGATGAGCACCGGCGTGCGCAGCCCCCCGCTGGCGCCCGCCGATCCCACCGCCGCCGTGCCGGCACCGCCGCCGCCGCCCTCACCGGCACCGGCGGCGGTGCTGACGGTTCCGGATTTCCCCGACGCCAATTGGGGTGCTCCGGCACCTCCGGCACCACCTGCGCCAATCTCCCACCAACGCCCCCCCTCCCTCCATCCCCCCAACCCCCACCATCTCCAACCCCCCGCCCCTGTACTTACAGCTGAGGTGCGGCTGTACCCCCTCACCTCCCCTCATCCCCCCAGACTTAGTGGGGGGTGCGGCTGTTCCCCCCTCCCCCTCTAACCCCTACGCAAGATGGTCTCCGGGGCTGGGTTCACAACAAATCGCATGGGCGTCGCCTGGGCTACTGTTGCTGCTGCTGCTGCACTGATCCACAGCCTCTCTCCATTGCCAGCAACAAAGATGTCTCTTTGGGGCCGTCCATAAATGACGTCACGCGATTTTGGACGATTTTTGACCCCCCCCCCCCCACCTTGTCACACGGCGTCACAAGTCAGACCCCCCCCCCCTCAAATATGACGTCACAAAGCTCTGCCCTCCCCCCCCCCAAAAAACACATTTCCATTTTGAAAATAAGACATGCTTCAAATGGCTTTAAACTATTGTCATTGTAGTGCGTATTTAATGTGGCGCTGCACTCTGATGTTGTAGGAGTGTTGTTATAGCAATTAGTGTTGTTATAACAATTCTATATTTCGATTTAAAGCTTTCGTGACTGCAGGGATTCATCTTCTTGGTTCTTTCGGTAAAGTCACGTAGAAGGGAAGTAATAAAATAATAAAAAGAAACATAATAAAATAATTCTCACGAAGTTTCGGCCACAACGCAAGCAGCCGTCCTCAGGTGAAAACCAGGTCTGTCGAGACTTTACCGAAAGAACCAAGAAGATTAATTCTATATTGATTTAAAGTTGCGCATTTTGATGTGACGTCACATTTCTCAACCCCCCTCCCTCGTCACACATCGTCACAAATGTCTGACCCTCCCCCCCCCCCCCAGGTGAGTGACGTCATTTATGGACGGCCCCTTATGATTAAAGGCTAACGGTGCTGAGGCCAGTGCCGGATTAAGCTAGTACGGGAAATGTAGCATATGTTGTTTTCAAGAGGCCCTAAATATAAAAAAACACAAATATTAAAACACATTTTTTTTACTTGTGTAGTGCTCTTAAATGAAGACACACACTACGTGGTTGGAGGCAATCCGTTTATTAACACTTCCTTTAATCAGCACCTTTACGGAGATGATTCTATAATTGGTGTAGACGTCCTTGTCACTACTCAACCCCCTGTGCACCACGAACCGACGTGACCTCTGACCCACTGAACGTGACTCACTCAATGGACCCTCGATCATCTCCGCGCTCCCCTTTTATCCTGTTCAGCGCTCTGTCCCCCTAGTGGCGGATATACCGTCACTACACTTGCATAGTAAGGTCATTGTATTTTTATTAAATCCTTTATATTAAGTTCGCATGCTTGCTTGCGTGCTTGCTTGCTTGCTTACGACCGTGCAAATCTTTCGGTCGTTTTTTAACCCACTTCCCGTGATCCAATCGAGCTGACATTTTGCACACAGACTCGTTGTGCGAGACAATTAATGTTCGTGAAAACATTTTTCCAAAATTTTACACTGTTTAGGGAAAACAAATTAAATATTTAATTACCAATTGCTTAATACTGGCAGACAATCATCTGAGCCATAGGTGGCAGCCATCTCAAGCCAGAGGACGAGAGGACTCTAGCCGCCACGCATATAAAGGATTTAGAGTGAAAAACTTTGTTTTTACGGGTTATACTTATTTCATTTGCTATACAGCCAGATAATACGACAAATCGCTAACTTTAAACACCCAGTCGTTCATAAAAGTTGAAGGCGGTATCGTAATATAGTAATAGAGCAAGTGCAGAATCACTGAACTGGAATTGGTGGCTTGAAAGCATTTAGCGTGGGGCCCTTGAAAGTGTGGGGCCCGTTGCTACCACATGAAAAAAAAAAAGATTTTATTTTTATTAATTTTAATTTCATTTTTTACCTACGTGACTTTACCGAAAGAACTAAGAGTATGAACTTATGGATAATAATTACTTCGTGTTAAACTACTGCTCATTTGATACGCGCATTGTCTTCGTACTGTCCACCTTTTGGCGTTCTCTGGGCTGACACTAGTCAGACTAGGCCATAAAAAGGCTGTCTCTCTCGTGTAGGCCCATACGTTTCAAAGACAATGCATATATTATCACAGCATGTTTTGTTTACATGTTCACCACAAGTACGTGTGGTTAATGCAGACTTGATTCCTTGCAAAAAGGTATCTGGTGTTTCAACATCTTAACACCTGTTTTATTGCCAGAAAGGCTAAAACCTATTCTTATTTTTCGTACTTTGATACTGGACAAAAAGGTCCCATGATTACTGCTCATTTGTTGCTGTTCCAAAATGAAAATGAGTTATCACTGCAACTCGTCACACACGCACAGAACAAAGATGAACTCTCGTGTAATAGTTTATGTTATTGCCGGTGTCTTGACATTGTCTGCATGTAAGAAGCTCTGTAAATTGGAATCTGTTGTGTCTGAATCCTACAAGGCGCAAAACCAAGACCCTCATTGCGGGATGCCACAAGACGTTGAGTTACATTGTTTTCATAGCTTTATTTTGGTGATTTTGAAAACGTTTTGGTTTAACCATGTTTGTTTGTTGTAGTACAGAGTTAGCCTAATAACTTTAATCTACATTGTCTTATGGCTGTCATTGTTTGACTTAGGATTTTTGCACACAGCGTTGAAATATGGTGTTTTTTTCTGGAAGACTTTGCTGTTTTTTCCAGGATTTTTCTTTTGCGTGTAGTCACTTTAAGATGTTTCTTGTTCATGTTTTTGTTTTGTTGCGGTTGCACCCGAGTCAAGAGCCGCATGGCTCACATGGTTATACCTGATAAATGAAACTGAAATTAAACTGAGTGGCGTCACATGGAGTGGTCACGGGGTAAAAACAAAGACAAAGCCCCCCTTCCCGCCCCTCCTGTATAACTTCTTGGCCGCCTTTGTCTCCCCAGTGGCGATGTTTACACACCACACCAGGTACTGCACTCGTTTGAGGCTGAGTCGACCGAGGGGAGGCCCATGACCGGTTCAGATAATCCGTCACTGGTGTTGGTCGTGAGCGGGAATCGAACTGGGGTCGCCAAGTTTGTAGGGCAGTGCGCTGACCGCTACAATACCGGTCACGGAGGTGCGGGTGATCACACGACCCGTCACTTGGACTGCTTTTTCTGTGGAGCTTTGTATGTGTACTGTATATTGGGGGGGTCAGACACGTTACAACAACAAACAATGCAAAAACGCGAAACTGTCGATGTTTGGGTGGCTCTAACGCATGGCCCCACCCAGCTGGAACCCATCGGAATAGAAACATTAAAACTCAAGACGGCGAGTGTTTGCACAGGTGACGTTTATCATAAACCGGTTTTACTTTTCCACGGTTCGTACGGGAACATCATTTTCACCGAGCGGAGACACAGAGGTAAAGAGAGTACACACACCACTTTGGCACGGACACACGTCATCGATCAAAAGCCGGCGAGGAAACAACCGCGCGCCCGCCCGCCACTGCAACTGAAATGCGAAATCAACGATGATTGGCCACGCGATCACGAGATATATACGCTGTGGAATCCTCGAGCCGTAGGTAGCCTCATCGGGACAACACGAAGAGCACTCACTACGAGCGAATGAGGCGATACGTAGCACTGCAGAAGCAACACAAATGTGTCCGACTCAACGTCTTGGCACCCGCTCGGCCATTTTTCCTTCAACCAGGTGTGGGGTCCTGTCAAAAAATGATTCGCGTGGGTGAGCCGGCGTCTGCAGCATCGGCCGCGGTGACCGCTCGGCTTCTGAGTGCGCGCACGCAACGACGCGCGGGGGTTCCAAGCGTGGCGCATTTCCTACCGCGGTATTTAACGGCACAGCCGTGCATTTGTATGCGAGGTTTCAGTTTGGTGTTTTAGTTTGGTGTTTTAACATCTTAACACCTGCTTTGTTGCCGGACAAAAGGGGAAAACCTATTCTCATTTGTATACAATCGTCCTCCCCTACTGGCAGACTAATGCCCCACGAGGTAGGGCCGGTGCTGCGTACACCTCGCACCGCACAGGGACAGCTGTTGCTGGCGGCAGGGTGGGGGGGGGGTCAGAATGGTTGAGACGAGATGTCGGGGTAAGGCGCTTCGAGTTGCCGCCGATGCGTTCGAGCGGCGAGCGCCCCGTGTGCATGCGAATCCCCTGCCGACGTGCGTCAACCGGCGGATCAAACAAAGGGCGCGTTCGGCACGCGGCGGGCGCGGCGAGTCGCCTGTCTTACGGGACGTGGTTCACGTGCGCTTCTCCGGTACACTTTGAAGAAAACGTGGGAGGGCGGGAGGTGGGGGCGGCAGCCAGGGGGGGGAAGGGGGCGACACCTCGACTTAGGGAGAGTGTTTGGCGGGCGCCGGAACCTCCTCGTCGTGGGGGCCCCCGGCGGAGCTCGGCGTGTCGGGCTCTGCGCCCGGCGCCGCCGCCGCCACCGCCACCACCTCCTCGCTGTTGGCGGCGTCATCGTCGCCGCTGGGCAGGCGGTCGAAGCCGCCGGGCCGCCTCCGTCGCGCCAGCCACGCGCCCACGTCGAACTTCCCACCGCTCTTCTTGCCTGCGTGACAACAGAGATATACGGGGGGGGGGGGGGGGGGGCTATGAGGCAGTGCCAGGGAATGTGAACACTTCAATTTTATTTGTATAATGCCAGATGCTTTGCAAGAAGAAAAATTTAATAAACTCTGTGCTATATGCACATGGAAACAAATGGGGTCTTAAGTCTTGACTTGAACAGGGGCAGAGTATCAGCTGCACGAAAGGGTAAGATGATCCTATGCAGCGCGAGCAGCAGAGGAGAAGGAGCGACCTCCCAAGAAACGAGGGCTGACTCTGGGCAGCTTAGCAAGGAGGCCTTTATTCCTGGAGCTAAGACGGTGTGCCAGATGGTAGATTGAGATGAGAGAGGAGAGGTATGGGAGGAAGATTCTAGACCATGAAGATATTTTATCACAATCCAATCTTAAAATAGATCCGAGACTTGACAGGAAACCAGTGGATAAATTGTGTGTGTCCCCCCCCCCCCCGCCGAATATCCGATGAGATGGTTGGCTATGTACCGTCTGAAATAAATGCAACATACATCTGTTTCCCCTTCGACAAATATTCAGGAAATATGGTGCACACCTAGCGGAAGGTATATTTGTTCCACTGGCCAGGTTTTTTAAATCCTTTATATTAAGTTCGCTTGCTTGCTTAGGACCGTGCAAATCTTTCGGTCGTTTTTTAACCCACTTCCCGTGATCCAATCGAGCTGACATTTTCCACACAGACTCGTTGTTCGTGACAATTAATGTTCGTGAAAATTTTTTTCCAAAATTGTACACTTTTTAGGACAAAAATATTATATTTAATTACCAATTGCTTAATGGTGCAATGCAATCATCTGACCCATAGGTGGCAGCCATCTCAAACCAGAGGATGAGAGGACTCTAGCCGCCACGCATATAAAGGATTTATAGTGAAAAACTTTGTTTTTACGGGTTATACTTATTCCTGGTTGTGCCGTACAGCTCTCCGATTGTACTTGAGATTGTCCCGCGTGTTTGGCACGGTATGTGATATTTAGCTCCGCATGCTGGGAAGTATCGTCAAGAACTCACACGAAATTTATTTTTCCAAGACGAAAGTACTCTGCAAACCTACTGGCTATCAACAAAGATTCGCTCATGAAGCCATCCAGATATATAAACACAGACACAATTTCAACCGAGAAGATGGGTACAAACTGAGTAATCATCGGAAGGACGTTATTAACAAGTTTAAGTCATAACTGGCTATGATGTTTTCATCCTACCTGCCGATGTTAGCTGTTATTTCCGACTCTCTGAGTTGCATTTCCAGGTTGGATGTCTTTGCGTTGACAGGCTGAATGTCTCACTAGCACATCCATCATTGCGGTGGTTCTCTTACATTGACATGCTAATCTCTCACAATACAATGGCCACCTCCACAGCCTCAGGACGCCCTCCGATCTTACATTTACATGCAAATACCATCTCTAGCCCTGCCCACTTACCCTTGGGCTACACACAATGCAATGGCCACATCCACAGCTTTGGTGGCGCCCTACAGGCAAATCTCTCACAATACAAAGGCTACTGTCCCAGCCTCTGTGGTTGGACCATCTCTAGCTCCACCCACCTACCTTGATGCACCCATCTCAGGCCTATATAAGACCTTGTCTCAGCAGTTTTCTCTCCCTCTCACCTGAAGACGATTGCTTGTGTTGAGATCGAAACGTCGTGATATTTTATTATTATTTTTCTATCTACGTGGCTTTACCGAAAGACCCGTATAATATAATTGACTGTTGCCATTCATATGGGGAGTAGTGGCGCTGTGGTTAGCACAATATACTACGAACCGTAACCAACGATTAATTCGCATCCACAGCTAACTTTTAAGTGGCAAGTGATATCTAAACCGGTCCCGTGCGTTCCCTAGGTTGACTCGGCCTTAAACGAGGACCTAGTGTGTAATGTGTGTAAACGACAGCACTAGGGGAGACAAAGGCAGCCGGGGCGTGGTGTTAAACCAACTACTGCCTCGTTGGGTCGTGCCCGTCTGAAATAGATGCTCACCGATTCAAAGCTTTCGTGACTGCAGGGATTCATCTTCTTGGTTCTTTCGGTAAAGTCACGTAGAAGGGAAGTAATAAAATAATAAAAATAAAACATAATAAAATAATTCTCACGACGTTTCGGCCACGAAGCAAGCAGCCGTTCTCATGTGAAGAACAGGTCTGTCGGGAAGACAGCGTCTGAATGAATTCAGACGCTGTCTTCCCGACAGACCTGTTCTTCACCTGAGGACGGCTGCTTGCGTTGTGGCCGAAATTATTTTATTATGTTTTATTTTTATTATTTTATTATTTCCCTTCCACGTGACTTTACCGAAAGAACCAAGAAGATAGATGCTCACCAACAGCACTTGTCCCCAAGCAAGGCGATACGGGGGATCTTTGTCAATGTATTTTCTCGTGGTACCTCTCAGAGAGCCGAGGAAACCTCCAGGAGACGACTCAGCCTCCCGATGTTCCTCCTTCTCCCCTGCAAGGCACAACAGCAGCGCCACAACCACAACGGTCAACATCGAAACTGCAAAGGCGCAGCGCGCAGTTTTGCACGGACGCGCGCAAACCACGGAACACAATTGGGGGAGGCAGCAGCGAGAACCTGCTGCAGCGACTGCCCCCAGCTCTGTGGCCCTACGTTGGGAAGTTTGGCCAACTCCATCAATGAGCGATGATGAGAATCAGAATATTCATACTGCAGGAGGAATCCGATGAGCTATGAAGCTCTTTATTCACAGATGTCCAGGAGTGAAAAGTACAAGAATGGCGACCAAATCACCCAAACGCATACAAACTAAAACCATCCCCACCCTACCAGACAAAGCCCAGAGGTATTAACTGATACCTAACGTTAAAAGAGAATCGTGAGAATGTTTTTCTTCTTTATACAAGTATAACCCGTAAAAACACAGTTTTTCACTATAAATCCTTTATATGCGTGGCGGCTAGAGTCCTCTCGTCCTCTGGCTTGAGATGGCTGCAATCTATGGGTCAGATGATTGTCTGCCAGTATTAAGCAATTGGTAATTAAATATTTAATTTGTTTTCCCTAAACAGTGTAAAATTTTGGAAAAAAAATTTCACGAAAATTAATTGTCACACACAACGAGTCTGTGTGGAAAATGTCAGCTCCATTGGATCACGGGAAGTGGGTTAAAAAACGAGCGAAAGATTTGCACGGTCCTAAGCAAGCAAGCGAACTTAATATAAAGGATTTAAAATATATTCGCCTGTAGAGGACGCGGGGATCGATCCCGCGACCTTTGGCATGGGAAGCGAGGGCGCTACCAACTGCGCTACTCCGCCACGGCCTGTGGACGGGTTACGCTCTGGGCTCCTATACTGTGACGTTCAGCCAAAGCCATAAATTAGTTCTATTTGAATATATGTAAAATAAAAATGTTTTGTCTAAAAAGTGTAAAATTTTTGAATTTGTTTTTCACGAACATTAATTGTCTGTCACAACGAGTCTGTGTGGAAAATGTCAGCTCGATTGGATCACGGGAAGTGGGTTAAAAAACGACCAAAAGATTTGCACGGTCGTAAGCAAGCAAGCAAGCACGCAAGCAAGCACGCAAGCAAGCAAGCACGCAAGCAAGCAAGCAAGTGAACTTAATATAAAGGATTTAAAAAACGACCGAAAGATTTGCACGGTCCTAAGCAAGCAAGCAAGCAAGCAAGCGAACTTAATATAAAGGATTTAAAAAGAAACAATTTTCATGAATCTTGGCCCAGTTAAGCCACTTGGGGGGCCCTAAACCTTTTTGCTCCAAGCCTGGCACCGCCACCGCGGGGATCGTGGGGGGAGGGCAGCCGCGCCGTCACCTGGCGCGGCGCGGTGCTTGCGGATACGGACGAGGAGTGCGGCGAGCGCCAGCACCACGACCGGCGCTGTGAGGAGCACCGCGATGAGCACCGGCGTGCGCAGCCCCCCGCTGGCGCCCGCCGATCCCACCGCCGCCGTGCCGGCACCGCCGCCGCCGCCCTCACCGGCACCGGCGGCGGTGCTGACGGTTCCGGATTTCCCCGACGCCAATTGGGGTGCTCCGGCACCTCCGGCACCACCTGCGCCACCCGAGCAGGGAGAGACGCCAAATTTAAACACAAAAAGCAGTTGACCGCGCCAACGCGCTGAGTTACACGAACAGCGGTGAATGCACGCGCTGAGACGAGTGGGGGTCGGGGGGGTGCTCTCGCCTCCGAGCGGATTCCGTGATGGCGAAGCGGCGTTGAGCGTGAGCCGAGCCGTGTGGGCTGGAGCGTCGCCGTGTGCCATGGACCCCGTGCTTCCTACAAGAAGAGGGGGTGGGGGGGGGGGTAGACACACACACGGTGTGGGGGGGGGCAGGGGTTGCTTGGCATTTTGGGCCTTCGGGCCTGCGCTGAGCAACCGCGATTGAACAAAAAACAAGCAAACGCTTGAGAACTTTTATAAGCGGTGGCTGAAACCTGGACTCGAACCGAGGGACCTGGCGGTTGCCGGCAAATCGTACGGAGCCATGTGGACCTCCGATTAAGCACGGTTGGCCATGTACGGTGCGAAAGAAGTTCAACATACGTACAACAACAGCCGCCATTCGCCACTAGGTGGCGGTGAAGTCGTCACGGCGCCTGTGCCGGGCCAGCTGCCCTTTGAGGCCACGTGAAGTGTCGAAGACTCTCTTCTGGCAGGAGGTCACGGGACAGACCCAGGTGCCACGGGTTGACCGACTGAGATGACTGCTACATGCACAAGCTGTGCCCCCGACTGTGCCACCTCGCCGCATTTTAGCTGCCCGGCGCTCCTCTCTGCCCTGCGTTGTTCTTGGGAGGGCGACTGCCTCCAACTGACCGGTAGCGTTCTTCACGAGCCTCCTCCACGAACATACATAACCAAAGTGCGGCGACGCGGGCGCACCCACCCACCGTTGCGAGCCGAGAACTTCCAGACGCGGTTGAGCCACACGTCGCCCACGTAGACGCCCTCGCCGTCGGGCGACACCGCCACATCGTGCGGCTCCGCAAATCCCTGCAACAGACACCGCACCGCACCACCACCAGCCACCACGTTAGCCCTTATACCCTCCGACCGTTCACCACCCAACGGATTCATCATCGTCATCACATATCTGCCCTAGCTTATTCCAGACCAATTCAGAGCTTATTGGTCACCCCGCGCCCCTTATCAATCTCAACGTTCATCCTACAAAGTCACCATCATGAGGGAGAAATACAAACAAATAGGCACTCACCAGTACTAGACTCACCACTACGACACTCGCCACTAGTACACTCACCATTACTCTCACCACTTGTACACTCACCACTGCAAACCTGTCAACCCCTTATCAGTGCCCTACCTTATTACAGACCAATTCAGACCTTATTGGTTACCCCGTGCCCCTTATCAATCTCAACGTTCATCCTACAAAGTCCCATCACAAGGGAGAAACACAAACAAATAAAACTAAATTTGTGCACATATTGAAACGGCTGTAAGCCGTATGGACCTGAAAACTCAATAACCCTGTACAAGAATACGGGGTAAACCGTATGGGTTGACACGGTATATCATCATCGTCATCGTCGGCTGCCACAGGTGTGTGTGTGTGTGAGTGTTGTAGTTTTCGTGAAAACATGCGAAGCATCTTTAGATTGAACGAAAGGACAATATTTCCCAGAATGGCGATAAGTAGCCTAACGAAATCATCTTCTTGGTTCTTTCGGTAAAGTCACGTAGAAGGGAAGTAATAAAATAATAAACATAAAACATATAATAAAAATAAAACATATTATTTTATTATTTCCCTTCTACGTGACTTTACCGAAAGAACCAAGAAGATGAATCCCTGCAGTCATAAAAGCTTTAAATCGAAATTTAACGAAATCATGTTTGCTCTGCGCATCCTTGTGGCCGGGCGTGGTGCTGGCCACCCTCCCCCTCGTGTGCCACAGTGACGGCCTTCATAGGTGCTGCTCGCTAACAGCACTTGCCCCAACAGCCTGTTAAGGCTAAACGGGGAAACTTTGTTTTTGTGCATTTCTGTGCCTCTGGATCCTTGTGCATCTGGGGGTTTGTATCTGCCTGCCTCTGTGTGTATGCGGGTCTGTGTGTCTGTGCGTCTGTCTGCGTCTATGTGTGTGTCTGTGTGAATGCGTCTGTGTGTGTGTGCGTCTATGTGCTTGTGTGTGCGTCTGTCTGCATGCGTGTGTGTGTGTCTGTCTGCATGCGTCTGTGTGTGTGTGTCTGTCTCCATGCGTCTGTGTGTGTGTGTGTGTGCGTGTGTGTGCGTCTGTCTGCATGCGTCTGTGTGTGTGTGTGCGTCTGTGTGCGTGTGTGTGCATATGTCTGCATGCGTCTGTGTGTGTGTGCGTCTGTCTGCATGCGTCTGTGTGTGTGTCTGTGTGTGTGTCTGTGTGTGTGTCTGTGTGCGTGTGTGTGTCTGTGTGTGTATCTGTCTGTGTGTGTGTGTGTGTATGTCGGCGCATCGGCGCTGGGGGCCCTGCCTGCTCCGGGCGGAAGGTGCCGATCTGGCGCCCGGTCTCGAAGTCGAGGATGAACCCCTGCGTGGGGTGGTGCTCGTTGGCTCCGTTCACGGCGAAGAGGACGCCGCCTGCGGCACGGGGGGGGGGACACCCGGTGGGGGTCAGTACGTTCGTTCACCGCGCGGTTCGGCACGGTGTCCGACGTTTCGTTCCACGCGCTGAGCAACACGCGGCGCAAAACCCCCGATATACATCGGGCAGCTGTACAGGACAGACGCGAAAGCTACGCAATGCCAGTTCGCTTTTTTTGTCGAGATAAGTGTGGTTTGGACAGATCAAGGTTGTTTGAAAATCAATAGGCTTGTGTACCCCCCTGCCAGCGTCGCAGTTTGTGCTCTGTACCGGGCTCCTATTGAAATATATGTAAAAAAATGTAATCAATAGCATGGGTACGCATTTAGATGTCATCGTCTCACTCACGAGCAGAACTGCAACGCGTACATTCTCCACGTTCATGCACTGCGATGAGGGTGGGGGAGATGCGACTCCCAAACGTGTTACATACACGCAACCACGACACACGTGGCATCGAGATGATGATTTAAAAGTTGCATCGCTCCCGGTGGCTTCCTAACATCGGAAGGAAGAGCGTTCCAGACGGCCGCGGTAGCGCGTCCGAAAGCGTCCGCGCGATCGCGGCGACCGTCTCTGTTCGAAAGCCACCGCCACCGCCGCCGCCACCACCGCTGCAAAGACGGCCGATGTTGGCGCGATGGTGGTTTTACGCTCCTTGTCGAGATCATCGACGACGGCGCTGCGCGGCTTCCCCCCCGCGCCCCACACTGACCGTGCGCGGGCGAGTAGGAGGCGGCGAACACCCGGCCCCCGAACTCCGGGAGCCGGAGCTCCTTGAGGAGCCGCCCGCTCTCCGGGTGGAAGCAGACGACGCGGCCGTTCTCGCGGTCCGAGGCGCACACCTGCGCGCCGCCGCGCGCCATCGTCAGGCTGTGCGGTACGCGCAGGCCCGAGCCCGTCCTGCCACCCTCTGTGGAGAAGCACGGGCGGGTAGAGAGGGGGGGGGCACGCAAGCGGGGGTCGCACACGAGGTGAGGGGTGGTGGGGGTGTGGGGTGGTCACGAAGGGGTCACGGAGGGGTCACGGAGTTGTCTGAGATCACGGTGTGCCTGCTGGAGGTCAACATTTTATTTAATTTGTTTATTAACCATGCGGGCTTGTTAATGGACGATGGTAACACAAGCACTATACAGATATGATGAGCCCATCGTGTACTATAGAACTATGGAACTACAGTAAAACCTTGGATTGCGAGCATAATTCGTTCCGGAAAAGTGTTTGTAATCCAAAGCACTCGTATATCAGTTGTGATCACGTGACGCTCGGCAGACAAAGCGTATGCACGTACTACTCGTATTGCAAGACCTCGCTCGTTTATCAAATTAATATTTAGTAAAAATAATTGCTCGTCTTGCAAAACACTCGCAGACCAAGTTACTTGCAATCCAAGGTTTTACTGTATATGATAAACCACTGTACGCTGCACACCTTCAAAAGAGGAGGAAAAGAAAAACTACACGAACTCTCTCTCTGCTGAAGCTCTCTTGTCGTGGCATTTAGCTTCCTGAACTTGATGCCACACGCACGAATAGAACTATACCAGGGGTAGGGGTCAAACAGGGGTCACAACGAGGTGACGCAAGGTACAAAGAGGGTGTAGCAGTCGTAATAATCGCGCTAATTTGTAACGCGCACAATTTTCACTTGCCCCGAAGGCAGCGACACCGAGGCATGGAGGCCAGCGTAGTGGTGGTGGTGGCGGTGGTGGTGGCGGTGGTGGTGGTGGTGGCGGTGGTGGTGGTGGCGGCGTTCGAGGTGCATGAAATGACACCAGACTCGAGTCTCGGTCAACTCGCACGTTCAGCACGTGATGCAATGCAATGAGGTCAGGCGGTAACATCCCAGTGTCACTCAGTGACGCAACTTGACTTTGCTTAACACCTCAATGTTAATGTTCCGTTCGATCGGGGGGCTACTACTGCTGTGTGATGTTAGCTTGGTGTGGTCTGGGACTGTTGTTGTTGTTGGTGTTGCTGCCTTGGCCAAGCTTGATACATCGAACTTGCGTATTTAATTGCTTTATTATTTATTTGTAGTTAGTTACGTGCTTACCATTTTCTAAATGTTTCACTCCTATCGAGGGTTGTGTTTGTATTGTGCTTGCTGTTGTTGTAACTTGCTAGACCCCACCCCCTTACTGGACATCTGGCAAAAAAAGCTTCACAGCTCATCGGATTCCTCCTCCTGCAGTGTAAACAACGATTCTCACTCTCCCTCTTTCAAATAAAACAACAACAACAACAATGTATTCGCTGAAACAACAGCTGAGTCACCAAACGAACCGTTCAAGAGCCTCATTTACAGGTGGCGCCCACCGCCGCCCCCGGCGTCCCAACTAGAGGCCGACCGAAACTGAATTTCTGGTTTCGGCCGAAACCGAAAGTAAAAAATTTACTTTCGGCCGAAACCGAAAGTAAACCGAAAGTAAAAAATTTACTTTCAGCTGAAACCGAAAGTTAGAAATTTACGTTCGGCCGAAACCGAAAGTAAAACGAAAGTAAAAAATTTACCGAAAGTAAAAAATTTACTTTCGGCCGAAACCGAAACCATGCCGAAAGAGGCCATCTGCCAACTTTCGGCGCCGAAACCGAATTTCGTTCGGCCTCTAGTCCCAACCGAATCTACGTCCCCAGCCGTACCCACCTCCCCAGCCTTACCTGCGTCCCACTCGCCCAGGAAGTCCCCGCGGGGCGAGTAGTGGACCACGCGGTGGTTGCAGTAGCCGTCGGAGACGTAGAGGTGGCGCGAGAGCGGGTGCACCGCCACGTCCGTGGGCTGGCACAGGCGGCGCGCGCCCCCGCCGGGGCGCCAACGCTCGCCCAGCGCCATCGACGCGGGGCCCCGTCCCCCGGGGCCCAGCTTGAACACCTGGGCAGTGGGGGAGGGACAGGGCAATGGTGAACACGGCTGCGTGTGTGCGTGTGCGCGTGTTGGGGAGAGGTGGTGCATCAGCCAGTCATCTCGGTCATCTCGGTCAGTCGACCCGTGGCACCTGCTGGGTCTGCCCAGTAACCTCCTGCCAGCGGGCGTTCGACACTTCACATGGCCTCAAGGTGCACTTGGCCTGGCACAAGCGTCGTAGTGACGTCACTGCCACTTAGTGGCAAATGGCGGTTGTTGTTGTTGTTGTTGGGGGGAGCGGTGGCGCGGCGGTTAGCGCGCTGCGCTACGAACCCGGCGACCCGGAGTTTGATACCCGCTCACGACCACCAACACCAGTGACTATTATCTGAATCGGACCTGGGCCTCCCCTAGGTCGACTCAGCCTCAAATTAGTACCTGGTGCGGTGTGTAAACATTGACACTGGTGGAGACAAAGGCAGTCGGGCGTGGTGCTGGCCACCCACCCCCTCATGTACTGTGCTGGCCTACATAGGTGCTCGCAAACAGCACTCTGTTAATACTATCGGGTAATTTGTGTTGTAATTGTGTTGGAGGAGTGGTGGTGCAGTGGTTAGCCCAGTGACCCGAGTTAAATTCTAGTCCACGTCCAAACATCAGTGGCGAGTGTTATCTGAACCGGTCTTGGGTACCCAATCATTCACCAAACCACACTAACAAGCGTGGTGAAATATGGTCTATAGAGTGGACATTAGTACGGGGAGTGCAGGTGAGTGCGGGTCAGTGCAAGTGAGTGCAGGTGAGTGTGGGCCAGTGTGGGTGAGTGCGGGTGAGTGTGTGGGTCAGTGTGGGTGAGTGCGGGTGAGTGGGCGGGTCAGTGTGGATGAGTGCGGATGAGTGTGTGGGTCAGCGTGGGTGAGTATGCGGGTCAGCGTGGGTGAGTGTGGGTGAGTGTCATGTGCCCTCACCTGATGCAGTGCCACGTCGGTGACCCACAGATTGTCATCGGGGTCAACGCTGAGGCCATGCGGCATGAAAAACCTGGAGGCAGAGGTAAGCACAAACACACAAAACCAGAAATCCCCATACAGCCTTCAGCAGACTGCATTTTGCAATGTGGTTAGCGTGTCGATAGTGTGTGGATAGCATGTGGTTATTGTATGGTTACCGTGGCATTAATATATGGTCACTATTAGCATGTTGTATGTAGCTAGCGTGTGGTTAGTGTGTGGTTAGTGTGTGATTAGCGTGCAGTTAGCATGTCATTCGCGTGTAGTTAGCGTGTAGTTAGTGTGTCGTTAGCGTGTCGTTAGCGTGTATTTAGCGTATCGTTAGCGTATCGTTAGCGTGCAGTTAGCGTGTAGTTAGCATGTCGTTAGCGTGTCGTTAGCATGCAGTTAGCATGTCGTTAGCATGTCGTTAGCGTGCGTTGCTGACGTGTCACGGCCTGCCGATCCGAGCAGCTCCCCGGTGCCGGGGTTGATGGTCAGGATGGTGTCCTCACGGATGGGTCCACGATCCCCGTGCCGGAACGCGTGCCTCTCGTCAAACGAGCTGCCCACACGCGGTCACACAGAGCCACCGTCGGTTAGCGACGCCTCGCGACCATGGCGGTCGCACAGAGCCACAGTCGGTTAGCGACGCCTCGCGACCACGCGCGGTCACACAGAGCCACCGTCGGTTAGCGACGCCTCGCGACCACGCGCGGTCACACAGAGCCACAGTCGGTTAGCGACGCCTCGCGACCATGCGCGGTCACACAGAGCCACAGTCGGTTAGCGACGCCTCGCGACCATGCGCGGTCACACAGAGCCACAGTCGGTTAGCGACGCCTCGCGACCATGCGCGGTCACACAGAGCCACAGTCGGTTAGCGACGCCTCGCGACCATGGCGGTCACACAGAGCCACAGTAGGTTAGCGACGCCTCGCGACCATGGCGGTCACACAGAGCCACAGTCGGTTAGCGACGCCTCGCGACCATGCGCGGTCACACAGAGCCACAGTCGGTTAGCGACGCCTCGCGACCACGGCGGACGCACAGAGCCACCGTCGGTTAGCGAGGACTCGCGACCACGGCGGACGCACAGAGCCACAGTCAGTTAGCGAGGACTCGCGACCACGGCGGTCGCACAGAGCCACAGTCGGTTAGCGAGGACTCGCGACCACGGCGGTCGCACAGAGCCACAGTCGGTTAGCGAGGACTCGCGACCATGGTGGACGCTACCGCAGAGAGCACATTTCCCCAGCCACAACCCCTGGTCCTATCGATAACTATATAACTATAACTCTGACACCAACGCTAAATACACAGTCCGAGTCATAGCCCGGGCAATAACTCAAAAACCCGAATCCCTAGCCTTAATAATAACTGTAGTTCTGATTGTAGTCTTAGCCTTAATCCTCATCACAGACATAACGACAGCCCTCGTCTTAACCCAGATCGTAGCCTGAACACTAACCTTAGCCCTAAACCTAAAAATATAAAAAAAATTGCCATAACCACATCAGTTACCATAATTATAACACTAGCCATAATAATAACAAATTATAACCCTAACACTGCCCCTATTGAACCGTGTCATCACACGTACACACCCCCTCTTTTCATCTCACACACATCCACTCACCCTATCACATTTTCATTACACACAACAACAAATGCCGTCTGCCAGTAAGTGGCGATGGCGTCACCACGGCGCTTGTGTCAGGCTAGGTGCACGTTGAGGCCACCGAGCAGGTGCCGTGGGGTCGACTGAGACAAACACACGCACACGGGCATCTTCACCTCTCATCTCCCTCCACAGCTACCGCCCCCCCATCTCTCCACCCCCCCCCCGCGCCCTCACCTGCCGTCCCAGACGCGCGCTCCGCGGTGAAACAAGTGCAGGTTGTTCTTGGAGTCGACGGCGACGCCGGAGACGGAGCCCAGGCCGAGGTTGTCCCCCGGCCACCCGGGGCCGCCCGCTTCCCTCAGCATCACTCCTGCACGGCGACACGCCGCGCGGGCGGGTGGTGGGGTGGGGAGAGAACAAACCGCGGTCACTGCGGCGATCGCGACAGGTGACGTCTACGGTGGGCTACGCACGGTGCTCGAAAGAAGCTCACCGGACGTAGGTCGCTCAAGGTTATCGCCAAATGGCGCTCTTTTTTTTGGCGGAGACAACGAGAGGTGGCGTCTTGTCGTTCTTGTGGGGGACGAGACGTCAACAAACGTCCATGCTACCTCATGTACAAATGTGACCCTGTTGGCGAGCGCCTATGAAGGCCGTCACGGTGCTCGAGTGGGTGGGTGCGGCCAGCGCCGCCGAAAACCGGGGGCCGCCACCTTCGTCAACTCGGTGCTGATGTTTAGACTCTGCGCTCGGTCCTCGTTTAAGGCCGAGTCGACCTCGAGGAGGCTCAGGACCAGTTGAGACATCACGCGGCAGTGGTGTCAGCCATTGCCGCGAATCGGACTCTGGTCGCCGCGACTGACATCAGCGGTGAGTGATAACCTGCAGCACCGCTCTCCATTCACAAAGACAAATATCCCCCATGTAGCCTTGAGCAGGCCGTTGGGGCAAGTGCTGTTAGCGAGCACCCCTTAAGGCCAAGATGGCACACGAGGGGGTAGGTGGCCAGCACCACGCCCGGCCGCCTTTGTCTCCCGAGTGTCTAAATTTACACACGGCATAATTTCAGGCTGAGTCGACCTCAGGGGAGGCCCAGGACCGGTTCAAATACTCGCTACTGTTATTGGTCGTGGCCGGGTCCGTAGCGCAGCGTGCTGACTGCTGCACCATCGCTCCCCACACACGCGCACAACAAAGACAAAGGTCCCCCATATAGCCTTAACAAGACTGTAGGGGCAAGTGCTGTTAGCGAGCACCTAGAAAGGCCAGCATAGCACACGAGGGGGTGGGTGGCCACCACTACACCTGGCCGCTTTTGTCTCCCCAGTGGCGATGTTTACACATCGCACCAGGTACTCATTTGAAGCTGAGTCGACCTAGGAGAGGCCCAGGACCGGGTCAGATAATCGTCACTGGCGTTGGCCGTGAGTGGGAATCGAACTCGGGTCGCCACGTTCGTAGCGCAGCGTGCTAACTGCTACACCACCGCTCCCCACACACGTGACCGGCTGGTCACCCCGCCAGTGGTTTCGCCGACGATACCTCGGGCGTCCGAGCCTGCCTCGTCCACCGCCTGCTCCAGCATCCTGAGCGACTCCTCCAGATCGGTGCCGCGCCTCTCCTGCCCCACCTCCTCCTCCACCACCTCCACCTCCTCCTCTTCCTTGTCGCTGCCCGGGGCGGCCGTGGGCTCTCGCCGCGGCGGTGGCATCGCCGGGCCACCGCCGCCTTCCTCCGCCATCGCGGGGACCCCGCGGACTTCCACGCCTGAGCCGGACAGCCCGCTGCCCGTCGCCGTCACCGGCGGGCACCTCCGAGAACTCCTCCACCTCCTCCTCCTCCTCCTTGCCAGTGGGGACCTGGCCGGTGGGGTCCTGAGGTAGTGCATCGCGCGGTGGGAAGAACCGTGGGCCCTGAACGTCAGAGTGGGGCAACCACACAACGTGAACCTCAAACCATCGTCGTCACCGCCAGCGCCGCTTAATATTTAGACCGATGTTCTTCATTGCAAGGCCACCGCGGACCACTGGCGGCCCCCTGGTGGCCGTTAGCGCGACTCCTGACGTGCGGCCCCCCACCCCACCTACCCCTCCAACAATAAACAAAGAGTGAAAACACGCCCCATCATCGTCATTGTGCTGCTGTCAAACCCCCAACGGTTTACAAATGGTGTGGCACGGCACCCTCACACTCATGATGTCTCATCGGCGAAAGTGCCCCCCCCCCGCGCTCCTCCCCCCCTGAAAATGAGTGAAGAACACTGATTTAGAGCATGGCCTCCCACGCGGTAACATCGAGGTGTCCCACGATATGGAACGCCCAGTGGCACGAGGTTAACGCAGCACCGGCCTGCCAGCGGCCGCCCGTCTACCAGCAGGGAAGCGACGTTGCTCGATTTGCGACGCGTCTCGGCAGTACGGCGAGTGACCTTCGATTAGTAAGGGTCAATGCTCAGCCATGAAAATTCCATGTTTCTACGACGAGGACCTGTATATCCATAAAGCGACATTGCTCGGTGGCCACGCGTCTCGGCTGTACGGCGAGTGGCCTTTAGTAAGGGTCAATGCCCAGCCTTGAAAATTCCATGTTCTTACGGCGGGGACCTGTATATCCATAAGACAAAAAAAACTAGTTTGGTAGAGGGTAGAATCGCGGGAGTAAAGGGGAGAAGAAATGCCAGAAAAATGGCAAAGCATGCTTAACATCGGCACGCCTTCATCCAGCGTCAGATTGACACGTGGCTGCGAATGATCAATGATATGTTTGTGTTATTGGTGGAGTCTGCGCTGGGTTATTGGCACCTGCTGCTGCTGAGGGTGGAGAGTGCGAGGGTCCTCATCACCGCCGTGGACATCGTCATCGTCGTCGTCGTCGTGATCATCGTCGCGAGCGGAGGAGAGCGCGGGGGTTGGGGGGTTGTACTTGTGCCGGAACACGGGGCCTTGTGGATCCGTGAGCAGGCGCGAGATGAGAGAAGACAGCTCCTCTGCACGTAGACACGAATACAAAGATCCCCCCCCCGTGTAGCCTCAACCAACTGTTGGGGCAAGTGCTATTCGCGAGCACCCTCGAAGGCCGGCAAGGCACATGAGAGGGGGAGTGGCCAGCACCACGCCCGACATTGATGGTGATCATGTCGACGAAGATGATCTTGATGATCTAATCTAATTCACATAAAAAAATTATAGAGCGCCTTCAACTCAAGGCGCTTGAGATAGCTTTACAATACAGTGACGGAATAACAAAATTATTTAGTCTTTGGTTCTTTCGGTAAAGTCGTGTAGAAAGAAATAAAATAAAATAATAATAGAAGACGACGTTTCGATTGCAACACAAGCAACCATCATCAGGTACAAATGAATTAGAAAACAAACATAGTAAACTTGGAAATATAATGCAATACAACACAGAGAGTCGGCCAACACAACAGTCAACACCCCACCTGGTTGATTACGTTCTTCAAAAGATTGCTACATATGCGAGAGACAAAACATAGACACGGAGACACACAGACAGACACACAAACAGAGAGAGACTCACTGTTTGTTTTCTTATTCATTTTTACCTGATGATGGTTGCTTGTGTTGCAATCGAAACGTCGTATTCTATTATTATTTAACTTAATTTATTTCTACGTGACTTTACCGAAAGAACCAAAGAGTAATTCCTACAGCCACGAAAGCTTCGCATCTAGTTAGAATTATTTAGATGGAAGGTGGCGCACAAGGTTTCATATTTTGTACAATATCTGGGTTCGTCTGGGTCTGTCGGTGACCCCGGGAAAATGTTTCCGTACACGGCACAGCCACATTTAAGTGTACTTTGCGCTATGGCTGTGGCTATTCAGCGATGCACCCACTCCAGTCGTATATACAGGGACTCCTATACTTACGAACGAGTTAGGTCTGTTCGTAAGTCCAACTTTACGCCTGCCGATTACAAACATGTTGTACGGCATGTACACTAAACACGGGGGATGGCTTTAAAAGTTGTAATTCTCCTGTAGACGTAGATGCCACTGATTCTTCACGTTCTGCAGATGTAGATGCCACTGGTTCTTCATCTTCTGTAGATGTAGATGCCACCAATTCTTCACGTTCTGCAGATGCAAATGCCAGTGGTCCTTCACGTTCTGCAGATGTAGATGCCACCGATTCTTCACGTTCTGCAGATGTAGATGCCACTGATTCTTCATCTTCTGTAGATGTAGATGCCATTGGTTCTTCATCTTCTGCAGATGTAGATGCCACTGATTCTTCACGTTCTGCAGATGTAGATGCCACTGGTTCTTCACGTTCTGCAGATGTAGATGCCACTGATTCTTCACGTTCTGCAGATGTAGATGCTACTGGTTCTTCATCTTCTGCAGATGTAGATGCCACCGATTCTTCACGTTCTGTAGATGTAGATGCCACTGGTTCTTCACGTTCTGTAGATGTAGATGCCACTGGTTATTCACGTTCTGTAGATGTAGATGCCACTGGTTCTTCATCTTCTGCAGATGTAGATGCCACCGATTCTTCACGTCCTGCAGATGTAGATGCCACTGATTCTTCATCTTCTGCAGATGTAGATGCCACTGATTCTTCACGTTCTGCAGATGTAGATGCCACTGGTTCTTCACGTTCTGTAGATGTAGATGCCACTGGTTCTTCATCTTCTGCAGATGTAGATGCCACTGGTTCTTCACGTTCTGCAGATGTAGATGCCACTGATTCTTCATCTTCTGTAGATGTAGATGCCATTGGTTCTTCAGCAGAAGTAGATGCCACTAGTTATTCACGTTCTGGAGATGTAGATGCCACTGGTTCTTCACGTTCTGTAGATGTCACTTGTTCTTCACGTTCTGTAGATGTCACTGGTTATTCACGTTCTGCAGATGTAGATGCCACCGATTCTTCATATTCTGCAGATGTAGATGCCACTGGTTCTTCATCTTCTGCAGATGTAGATGCCACTGGTTCTTCACGTTCTGTAGATGTAGATGCCACTGGTTCTTCACGTTCTGCAGATGTAGATGCTACCACCACCATCTATTGCGTGGCGGTTGAACTTATGACTCTCGGTCCAAACCGGCAACTGGACATATGGACAGGTTTGTTCGTATCTCTGAAATGATGAGTCCTCTGTACCAGTGACTAAGAGACTAGGAGAATGTTTGTTGACGGAATCAAGCGCACCCCCCCCCCCGCACCCCCAATAATGTTGCTGTGTGTTGGGGCAGGCACCTGGACTTGTTGCTTCCTCTTCCTCTTCTCGTTTTCTCGGCCTCGGTGCTGGGAGCTGCTCCAGGATCCGTCGGATCAGGATCCTGTACGCGAGGGATTTTAACACAACCGGTTAAAAAACAAATACAAAGATCCCCCGTACAGCCTGGACAGACTGCTGGGGCAAGTGCTGTTAGCGAGTAGCACTTATCAAGGCCGGCATGGCTAATGAAGGAGGTGGGTGGCCAGCACCACGCCCGGTCGCCTTTGTCTCCCCACTGGCAATGTCTACATACCACACTGAAAGAACCAAGAAGATAAATCCCTGCAGTCACGAAAGCTTTAGATCGAGATTTTTTGTTATTTTATGCCACCGTGCGGACGGAGACGGAGTGATTTAGGAAACCTGCACCGTCGACTCAAGCCGCCGCGTCTTCTGGGATCACAAGTCCGGTATTGGTGCTACCGAGCGTTACACCGCCGCCGCGGCAGCGAGCCTCCCTACGTGGTGGTCCACGCGAACCGAACCACGCGGCGCATCCCACGAAACCTTCGGCTGTGGGAAAGCGACCGGGGCTGCGCCGCCGCCGCCGCCGCCTCCTCCTCCCTCACCGTCTCGCCAGCCGCTCCGCGAGCTTCCTCTCCAGAGCGGTGGCCGAGTCCCACGGCACGTTGGCGTGAGCGCGCGTCACCCCGGGCCTGGCGCGCGGCACAAGACAAAGATCCCCCATATAGCCTTAACAGACTGTAGGGGCAAGTGCTGTTAGCGAGCACCTATGAAGGCCTCAATGGTACACGAGGGGGTGGGTGGCAAGCACCACGCCCGACCGCCTTTGTCTCCCTAGTGGCGATGTTTACACACCGCACCAGGTATTCATTTGAGGCTGGGTCGACCTAGGGGAGGCCCAGGACCGGTTCAGATACTCGTCACTGGTGTTGGCCGTGAGCGGGAATCGAACACACGCGCCACGACGGTCTGGGTCACACGCGGACCCTGGCCAGGCCGAGGCTTGGCCCCTGTCACAGTAACGTGGAATTGTCGCCACTCACCTAGGGCTGAATGCAGGAGATTAGTTTGAGTGGGGAATCACTTTTTTTTTTAATCACATTCAGTCGTGAAAAGATCCCATGGCTTACGATCACCGGGAATGGTCGTGTGGATGAGTAACCATGTTCCTGATGGGTTTGAGCCAAGAAACTTCGTGAGAAACTGTGCTTTGTACTGCCAAGTCCCATACCAAATACGTACATATATTTAACATTTTGGTTAACGTAATCTCTGGGTTCGAATGAGGTGTAAACAGATGGAGATCAAATTTCGATTTAAAGCTTTTGTGACTGCAGGGATTCATATTATTGGTGCTTTCGGTAAAGTCACGTAGAAGGGAAATAATAAAATAAGATTTTTTTTTTTATATTTTATTTATTTCCCTTCGACATGACTTTACCGAAAGAACCAAGAAGATGGAGATCAGTCCACTTGCCCTTTAAAGGGAGTTTCACAACCCAGCTGAGTGGTGATCCACCAAGCCCCCCGCTGCCTCCACAGCTCTGGATCCCAAGCAGCCGCGTGCAGCGCAGTCACCACCGCCCGGCTAATGACACCAATGCGTACGTGCGTGTGCGTCGAACTTTCTTTCGCACCGTACGTAGCCAAACGGAGGTGCGGGAGTTATCGGCGCAATCGAAACAAACCTGGGGACGAAACAGTGTCGTTCGAAAATAAAATACTCTGACAATAGGATAATAAATAAAAAGGAGCATAATTTTTTTTTTTACCGATTGGCCGTCTGATAACCGGGGATGGCGTTGCGGCTCCAGGCCAGTGCCTGGTAACTGTCCACGTCGGGTCTTCCGGCCACAGCCGCGAGCGGACGGGAGAGCGTCCCGTAGCCGGGAGCCCCCACCCGGCGCGGACCCCCCACTCCACCGCCACCCACCGCCGTCGCCACCGCCGCCGCCGATCGGCCACCGGCGGCTGCGAGGGACGCCGGGAAACTCCGGGACAGCGCGGCGGGCGCCTCCATGGTGCACGACATGAAGGGGTCGCCCACGTCGGCGTCGACGGAGTACATCACGTAGAAGTTGCACATCTCGTCGTGAGACGTGGAGCTGGTCGTCAGGCGACGGGGGACGGGGAGGACACCGGGGGGATGCAGGTTGGGGGGGGGGGAGGGGTGTTGGGAGTGAGGATGCCTTGGTCAACGAATCGATCAATATTTATTGATCACGAGCCTCATTGTGGAGAATAACAGTCACGAAGAAAACGATAATGATTCATCCAAAATAGAGTTTTTTTTGGGTGAGATCGAATAAATATATAAATGTGTCGTTAAACCCGCCACCACCCGACACAGCCAACTAGTAAGGTTTGTCATGTAAACAGAACGTGCCAATTCGCTACAAGTACAGCACACCGCTGTGTTGGAGAGCAAAGCCACAACGTTTACAATCTGTTTACGTGAGAAACCTTACTAAATTGGCCGTGCATATATTTACGCAATCTAACCCAAACAAACCTAGATTATGGATATTGGTCGCGAAAGCCCTACTACTCCATGTTAAATTTCAACAATGATTTACGTTGGTTAGGCGCCTTTTCATTCGCAGATCCCAATGCGCCGAGCGAACACTTGGCACCGGCAAAGCCGTCTGGGAGCGCTAGAGGTGAATGTGGAAGGACGCGGACGCTCCAACGCACGGGATACGAAGAGTGACAGGGGTGGTCAGAGAAGACCCTGGGTTCGATGGTAGGTTTCAGCCGCTGCCTGTGCCATTAAACCGAGACCACATTTTACGAAACACGTGAATTGGTCTACACACCCAGGCAACTGCCCTTTGCAGAGCACGTGGACACATTTGTCCATCGAGAGCAATAGCGGCGCAGGGGTCGGAGGAGAGCTGAGCTGGCACCACGAGAGACTGGCGCTAGTTCCGGCGGCCTTTGGGCCGCACGCTGGGCAATTGAAGCCGGGATTTAAATGGGTCGATGGTCAGAGCCAGAGGTCGCAAACGGGTTTTGATTCCTTACCCGTACCCGTACGCGGCCGCACCAGGGTCGCAAATGGGTACCCGTACCCCGCCGGGTATGGGTACCCGTTCCCTACCCGTACCCTACCCGAAATGAGTGGCAAAAGGGTTACTCACCAGTGACTCACGGCCTACCCATAACCCGTACCCGGCCGCACCAGGGTCGCAAACGGCTACTCGTACCCGTACCCGGCCAGGTACGGGTAGCCGGGTATCGTGTAGGGTACGGGTATCGGGTACCCGGTTGCGACCTCTGGTCTGAGCCCAGTCGCCGTTGACTTACACAGAGGCCCCATACGTATCGGCTTAAGATACAGAGAGGCCCAAAGACTCGCTGAGATACTCGGGTAGAGAGCGACAGATCGACACAGGAGCGCGCAGATGCAGAGAGACTGGGCCGCGATTAAACCGGGAGTCGCAGGTCTGCCGAGTTGACGGTCCCAGTCGAGCCACTGATGACTGACTGCACAAGAAAGCACCTTCAATGGTATGCTGTCGTTTTTGTTGTACAATAAAAGTTGTACTTTTATTTTTTTACCCACGTGACTTTACCGAAAAAACCTAAGAGTATGAATCCTTGCAGTCACGAAAGCTTCAAATCTAGAATTGTTGTACTAATTTAGCTCAACTCCACATCTGCGAATTGAAAGTGTTACCTGCCACGGGACAAACACTCCTCTCTCTCCCTCTCAACTCCCCCTGCACCCACCCATCACCCCCCAATCCTCTTCCCACCCTCCTCACCCAATGAAGGTTGCACTGTTGCGTCCCCCTCCCGCTGAACCCTCTCTGCACGCATCATATCCCCTACCAACCCCCAACCATCCCCCCACCAACCCCCAACCATCCCCCCACCCCCCCCTCACCCGATGAAGGTTGGGCTGTTGCGTCCTCTCCCGCTGAATTCGCACCGCGCCGCCACCGTGTCGCCGGGGATGATCTCCAGGGGTCGCGCGATCGGATAGAACGCCTGCCGTGGGAGTGCACGACACGGTGACACCCACCCCTCCAAACCTGTGCAGCGTCACACAGACCGCTGCGCCGAGTGCTGTTAGCGAGCACCTATTAAGGGCAGCGCACCGCGCGAGGAAGTTAGTGTGGCCAGCACCATGCCGTGGGATGTTCACTACCTCGCTTGGTATACAGGAGGTGGTGGGTTTGATCCCGACCCTGATGTCTGTATATTTGCATCTCTCTCTCTCTCTCTCCACACGTGTTTGCGTGGATTTTTTATTCGGGTCCTCCGGTTTTCCCCCCTCCGCATTTTCGATGAACATCACGCGTTTAGAGTATTTGGCTGAGAGAAATATCCACGTGATGAGCCACTTCCGTTGAACTCGCAAATGTGGCAAGTCAGCTTCCGAAAAAGAGCTACATAGCTCAGTGGGCCTTAACCTGGTGAAATAAAACATTGTTCGTTTTGTAGTTTTTAATAGAATTGCCGATGCTCATCGGACTTGGAGAGGAGACGCCGTCGCAAGACGGGGTGAGTCCGGGAACAGAACGGCGGCCAAAGGATGGAACGCGCCCGAGCGGACGGCCGTCAGAGAGACGGAGCGGCGAAATCCGCTCGTGCGCAGTGGAGCGACACGGATTGCGGCCTCGCGCTCTCTCGCGAGCGCCAGCGCAGCACCATGGGGAGGCCTTTGTCCAGCAGTGGATAGAGCGCGGCCGACAATGATCATGAATTCACTCGAGACGAACGATCCGGCTGTGGTGGCGCTGACCTGAGGTTTCTGGGGGTCTTTCTCTCCCAGGGGGATCCACTTCCCTTTGCGGATGATATAGCCACTCACCATCCGCCCTGTCCGACGTGGAGACAGACGCACAAAGGCAAAGGGTCCTCCCGTGCAACACACTTTTGGGGCAAGTGCCGTTAGCGCGCACTTTAGGAAGTCTTCTTGGTTCTTTCGGTAAAGTCACGTAGAAGGGAAATAATAAAATAATAATAATAAAACATAATAAAATAATTCTCACGACGTTTCGGCCACAACGCAAGCAGCCGTCCTCAGGTGAAGAACAGGTCTGTCGGAAAGACAGCGTCTGAATGATTTTATTATTTCCCTTCTACGTGACTTTACCGAAAGAACCAAGAAGATGAATCCCTGCAGTCACGAAAGCTTTAAAACCACTTTAGGAAGGTCGGCGCGGCACCCGAGGGAGTGGGTGGCCAGCACCGCGCCCGCCTGGCCGCCTTTGTCTCCCCAGTGGCGATGTTTACACACCCCCACAAGGTACTCATTTTAGGTCGAATCGACCTAGGGGAGGCCCAGGACCGATTCGTCGTCACTGGTGTTGGTGGCCTTGAGCGGGAATCGAATTTCGGGTCACAGCCGTGTTCGCAGCGTGGCGCGCTAACCCGCGACACCATCTCACTCCCCATCAGAGACGCACAGACAGACGGACGGATGGACGGATTGAGGCACAGAGAGGTGACAGAGGTGATGACACGGGGGCAATGCTCGCAGGGGTCACGGCGCTGAGTGAGAGGGAGAGTGTTGGCAGTCAGTGGACGTCACCGTCACGAACACAAACTTAGCAATAATAACGCTTCCGCTATGGGATTCACACTCCAGCGCACGCCAGCAAGGGATAGCGCTTCACGTTAGGGTCAGTATTAGGCATAAGCGGGTGGATGAAATGATTCTTCGCGGTGTAGCAGAGATAATGGTTTTGATCGTCACTCGCAGTGCACACGTTAGACTGGCTCGGGTACAAGGGCAGCCCTTCATCGGTCCACTGCTGGATGAGGATCTCCCCACTTGACCGGGCCTGGCCAGTGCAGATCGGTGAAGGTGGGGGAGCACAGAATGTGGGAACATAGAGGGTACAGCACAATAGCGCATGTTGCTCCATTGCCTTCTGCTGCCCACAATGCAACCCCGCAGCAGCAGCAGCCGCCAATAAAGCCGGTTTAGTCATGCATGGTGAGCTCCCATCCAAACTCAAACCTGCTTTAACACGTAGGAGGCTTTTGCGACCAATATTATACATAAGAGGCTTTTTTCGGGTTAGATCGCGTAAATATAAATTTGGTGTCGATAAACCCGCCACCACCACCACCCGACACAGCTAATCAGTAAGGGTTGTGTCACGTAAACAGAACGTGGCCAATTCGTTACTAGTTCAGCACTAACCAGTTGTGTGTTGGAGAGTAAACCCACTACACACACACATTTACAATTCGTTACTAGTTCAGCACTAACCGGTTGTGTGTTGGAGAGTAAACCCACTACACACACACACATTTACAATTCGTTACTAGTTCAGCACTAACCGGCTGTGTGTCGGAGAGTAAACCCACTACACACACACATTTACAATTCGTTACTAGTTCAGCACTAACCGGTTGTGTGTTGGAGAGTAAACCTACTACACACACACACATTTACAATTCGTTAGTAGTTCAGCACTAACCAGTTGTGTGTTGGAGAGTAAACGCACTACAACATTTACAATTCGTTACTCGTTCAGCACTAACCGGCTGTGTGTTGGAGAGTAAACCCACTACACACACACATTTACAATTCGTTACTAGTTCCGCACTAACCGGCTGCGTGTTGGAGAGTAAACCCACTACACACACACACAATTACAATTCGTTAGTAGTTCAGCAATAACCGGTTGTGTGTTGGAGAGTAAACCCACTACACACACACATTTACAACTCGTTACTAGTTCAGCACTAACCGGCTGTGTGTTGGAGAGTAAACCCACTACACACACTTTACGGTAAATGTTAATGTGGCAAACCTTACCGATTGGCTGTGTCGGGTGGTGGCGGTGGCGGGTTTATCGACACCACATTTATAATTACGCGATCTAACCCAACAAACCCCAACCCCCCACTTCTGTTATCAACCCTTGGTTATCTTCACCGACACGCGCAGGGACAAGGCGCGTCCCGCGCGGCCGCTGGCGGAGCCTCACCAAGGCTGTGGGTGTGCACGCGGTAGGCGAAGGGGTAGATGGGGTACTTGTGGCCGTAGGAGCACGCCACGTCCGCGTTGACGCCTGCGGGCAAAGTGACACAAAGCCGGTTTAACACTGTTATGGTTTAACACTGTTAAGGTTTAACACTGATATGGTTTAACACTGCTCTGGTTTAACAATGCTATGGTTTAACACTGATATGGTTTAACACTGTTATGGTTTAACACTGATATGGTTTAACACTGCTCTGGTTTAACAATGCTATGGTTTAACACTGTTATGGTTTAACACTGATATGGTTTAACACTGTTATGGTTTAACACTGATATGGTTTAACACTGTTATGGTTTAACACTGATATGGTTTAACACTGCTCTGGTTTAACAATGCTATGGTTTAACACTGATATGGTTTAACACTGTTATGGTTTAACACTGATATGGTTTAACACTGCTCTGGTTTAACAATGCTATGGTTTAACACTGATATGGTTTAACACTGTTCTGGTTTAACACTGATATGGTTTAACACTGCTCTGGTTTAACAATGCTATGGTTTAACACTGATATGGTTTAACACTGCTCTGGTTTAACAATGCTATGGTTTAACACTGATATGGTTTAACACTGATATGGTTTAACACTGATATGGTTTAACACTGATATGGTTTAACACTGTTCTGGTTTAACACTGTTCTGGTTTAACACTGCTCTGGTTTAACAATGTTATGGTTTAACACTGATATGGTTTAACACTGTTCTGGTTTAACACTGATATGGTTTAACACTGCTCTTGTTTAACAATGTTATGGTTTAACACTGATATGGTTTAACACTGTTCTGGTTTAACACTGTTCTGGTTTAACACTGATATGGTTTAACACTGTTCTGGTTTAACACTGTTCTGGTTTAACACTGCTCTGGTTTAACAATGTTATGGTTTAACACTGTTCTGGTTTAACACTGTTATGGTTTAACACTGCTCTGGTTTAACAATGTTATGGTTTAACACTGATATGGTTTAACACTGTTCTGGTTTAACACTGTTCTGGTTTAACACTGATATGGTTTAACACTGATATGGTTTAACACTGTTCTGGTTTAACACTGCTCTGGTTTAACAATGTTATGGTTTAACACTGATATGGTTTAACACTGATATGGTTTAACACTGATATGGTTTAACACTGTTCTGGTTTAACACTGTTCTGGTTTAACACTGCTCTGGTGTAACAATGTTATGGTTTAACACTGTTCTGGTTTAACACTGTTATGGTTTAACACTGCTCTTGTTTACCACTGCTCTGCTTAGCTTGCGAGACGTGATGAGACCGGGCGCACAGTCCAAGGCAATCTGCTGATAGGTTGTGTGCGTATGCACACGTACGTTGAACTTCTTTCGCACCGTACGTAGCCAACCGCGCTAATCGGAGGTTCCCCCTCGCCTCACGGCGGCAGCGCGATTAGTGTGAGCACTCACCATCCAGTCCGGGGGGGATCTCTACGTTGGGAGCCATGAGCATGTACATGCCAGCCAGCAGCGGCTGCCTGCAGGGGGAACGCAGGGGGGGGGGGGAGGGGGGGGTGGGGGAGGAAACACACGAGGGGACACACAGAGGGTGAGGGGGGGGGGACACACGGCGGGGGGGGGGGGCACATGGAGAGGTGGGGGACACACAGAGGGTGGGGGGGGGGACACACAGAGGGTGGGGGGGGGACACACAGAGGGTGGGGGAGAAAACACACGGGGGGGGACAGAGGGTGGGGGTGACACACACGGAGGGGGGGGGGGCACATGGAGGGGTGGGGGACACACAGAGGGTGGGGGAGAAAACACACGGGGGGGGGACAGAGGGTGGGGGGGACACACACGGAGGGGGGGGGGCACATGGAGGGGTGGGGGACACACAGAGGGTGGGGGGACACACACGGAGGGGGGGGGGCACGGAGGGGGGGGGCACACGGGGGGGGGATACATGGAGGGGGGGAACACACGCCACTCACTTTGGCAAACGCCATGCAGTAGGGCGATGTTCACCTTGCCATAGGGCTGTTATGTATTCTGTGGTGTTCATGTAGGTCTACGCTTAGCGGCTACGCGATACGGATGTGTAATTAACTAAACTATTAAACATTTTATTTTAAAAGGCAAGGCCCACTGAGCTACACAGCGTTTTTTTTAGAAGCGACCTGGCCACAAATGATAGCTCAACGAAGTGGCTTATCAACATCACGTGGAAAATGTGTAGCAGCCAAATGCTCTAAACGCGTGGCGATGTCGATATTTAGATTTAAAGCTTTCGTGACTGCAGGGATTCATCTTCTTGGTTCTTTCGGTAAAGTCACGTAGAAGGGAAATAATAAAATAATAAAAATAAAACATAATAAAATAATTCTCACGACGTTTCGGCCACAACGCAAGCAGCCGTCCTCAGGTGAAGAACAGGTCTGTCGAGAAGACAGAACCAAGAAGATGTCGATATTCTAAACGTGGAGGGGAAAACCGGAGGACCCGGAGAAAAATCCATGCGACCACGGCGAGAACACGCAAACTCAAAATATACAGCAGCAGGCGTCAGGGTCGGAATCGAACCCACGACCTCCTGTCTACCAGGC
Organism: Lethenteron reissneri; assembly: GCF_015708825.2. NCBI lineage: Eukaryota > Metazoa > Chordata > Hyperoartia > Petromyzontiformes > Petromyzontidae > Lethenteron > Lethenteron reissneri. Next base: position 5,672,490 of record NC_083779.1, read on the forward strand.
GAGGTAGTTAACATCTCGCCCTGTATATATACAGGCAGCGGTAGTGTAGCGGTTAGCGCGCCGTGCTTTGAACCCAACAACCCGAGTTCTATTCCCACTCATGACCATGACCGGTGACGATTATCTGCACTGATCCTGCGCTTCCTCTAGGTCGACTCAGCCTCAAATGAGTACCTGGTGTGGTGTGTAAACATCGCCACTAAGGGAGACAAAGGCGGACGGGCGTGGGGCTGGCCACCCACCCTCCTCGTCTGCCATGCCGACCTTCATAGGTGCTACTCACTAACAGCACTTGCCCCAACAGTCTGTTAAGGCTACATGGGGGGATCTTTGTCTTTGTTATAAATGCATGTGTAAGGCGGAGCACTAACCATGTGATCCGAGTTCAAATCCTACTCATGGCCAACATCGGTGACAAGCATCTTTAACGCATCCTAAGCCTTCGCTAAGATGAACTGAGCTAAATTTCGATTTAAAGCTTTCGTGACTGCAGGGATTCATCTTCTTGGTTCTTTCGGTAAAGTCACGTAGAATGGAAATAATAAAATAATAAAAAATAAAACATAATAAAATAATTCCCACGACGTTTCGGCCACAACGCAAGCAGCCGTCCTCAGGTGAAGAACAGGTCTGTCGGAAAGACAGCGTCTGAATGAGACGCTGTCTGAATGAGACGCTGTCTGAATGAGACGCTGTCTTTCCGACAGACCTGGTCTTCACCTGAGGACGGCTGCTTGCGTTGTGGCCGAAACGTCGTGGGAATTATTTTATTATGTTTTATTTGTTATTATTTTATTATTTCCATTCTACGTGACTTTACCGAAAGAACCAAGAAGATGAACTGAGCTGTACAGGGACACTTGATGCGGTGTGTAAACATACACACTGGGGAAGACATACGTGGCCGGGAATGTTTTTTGACCATCCACCACCTCGTGTTCCGTGCAGGCGCTCACGAACAGCGCTTGCAAGCGGATGTTCAAGCTATATGGGGGGGGGGGTCTTTGTATAGATGTGCTGTATGTGTCTGTATGTCCGATCGTAAGGGTGTTGTAACACTTACCAAAGGATTCTGTCACAAATTCACGTAAGGGGCCGTCCATAAATGACGTCACGCGATTTTGGACGATTTTTGACCCCCCCCCCCGATCCCGTCGCCACATGGCGTCACAAAAAGTCAGACCCCCCCCTTAAATATGACGTCACCAAGCTCTGCCGCCCCCCCCCCTTAAAAAAACATGCTTCAAATCGCTTTAAACTATTGTCATTGTAGTGCGTATTTGATGTGGTGCTGCACTCTGATGTTGTAGGAGAAAACATTTATCAAAAAGGCTATTGAATTAAGTAGAACGTGTTGTCTATATTTATTTAAAGTTGCGCATTTTGATGTGACGTCACATTTCTCAACCTCCCCCCCCCCCTCGTCACACATCGTCACAAATGTCTGACCCCCCCCCCCCACCCCCTAGGTGCGTGACGTCATTTATGGACGGCCCCTAACACCGCATAGTGATTTCGAATTATGCGTGCATATAAATGCGTGTATGTATGTGTGTACCTCCGATTGGAGTAGCTGGCGCATGTCAACCCACACGGTTTAGCCCGTTTTCTTGTGGCCTATTGAAACGGCGTACAGACGTTTCAATAGGGCACGAAGAAAATTGTCTATTTGTTTGTGTGTCTCACTTGTGATGGCAATTTTTTGGATGAACGTCGAGATTTAAAAGGGGCACGGGGTGACCAATGAGGTCTGAGTTGGTTGGTAATAAGGTAGGGCACTGATAAGGGGTTGACAGGTTTGTGTAAATAATAGCCACATTAAAAGAAGTTCAACATCCATCCATATCGAGAGGTGCACAGGACCGCATGTGGTGGGCTGGATGAACGAATCCCTGCACTCACCTGTCCATCGTCATGTGAAGATTCACTCCGGAGCAGTCCCCCGTGCGCCCACCTGTCCACACACAAACAAAGACAAAGATCCCCCGTGTAGCCTTAACAGACTGTTGGGGCAAGTGCTGTTAGTGAGTAGGACCTGTGAAGGCCGGCACGGCACACGAGGGGGTGGGTGGCCACCACCACGCCAGACCGCCTTTGTCTCCCCAGTGGCGATGTTTTTACACACCGCACCAGGTGCTCATTTGAGGCTGAATCGACCGAGGGGAGGCCGAGGATCGGTTTAGATAATCGTCACGCACACGCACACACAACGCGCCCGTCACCAATAACTTCGCTACCACCATTCTCTATCCACTGCTGCGAAGTCTGAAGCCGGAGCTCACCTCGTGTGAACGCGGAGATGGAGCCGTAGTGAACTTGCAGCACCAGGTACCCGATCTGACTGTGTCCGCCCACCATGTAGCCCACGCCTGCAGCACAAAGACAAATGTCACCCGTGTAGCCTTTACAGACTGTAAGGGGCAAGGGCCGTTAGCGAGCACCTACGGAAGAAGGCCGGCACGGCACACGAGGGGTTGGTGTGAACCATGGCTGGCCGCCTTTGTCTCTCGAGTGGCGATGTTTACACACACCAAACCAGGTACTCCTTTGAGGCTGAGTCGACCTAGGAGGAGGACCAGGACTGATTCAGATAATCATCAAAAGTGTTGGTGGCCGTGAACGGGAATCGAACCCGTGTCGCCAGATTCGTAGCGCAGTGTGCGAACCGCTACGCTACCGCTCCCCACAGACACACACACTCAGTACGCTCTAGCCGCTTAAATATCTGGGAAAACCAATGGTGGTCTCGTTCACAGACCTACGAAGAGACATCTACCGAAGCGACCGTCGGTCGTGTAGGAGTTAACACCGTCTCACACACTGCATGTTCTGACCCACATCTCAGTGTCACCCCCTCGAATGCGTGGGGTTTGTGTGCGGCTTTTTCCCGCATACAGACAAAACACACTGATTTCATAAGAACAGGTCGAACGTGCAAATGTAGTGCCGGACTGAAAATTATTCTTGAGACTCACCGTGGCATTGTTATTTTTTTCTCCGTGTGTGCCTGGCACGGTGGGTGTACTAGGCGGCACAGTAGTCGACCCATGGCACCTACTGGGTCTGCCCCCTGACCTCCTGTCAGCGGGCGTTCGACACTTCAAGTGGCGTTAACATGCACATAGCCTAGTGGTGACATCACCGCCACTTAGTGATGAATGGCGGTTGTTGTTGTTGTACCAGGCGGCAGGCGAGTGGCCGGGGCGTCGTGTGCCCACGAGTAAACGATCTTCGCTTCGTCAGCACAGGGACCTGCGCGGGAGCCACAGTTCCTGGGGGCGGGTGGAGCGGGGTGGCAGGGTCAGTGGTACACAGGGCATGAGGCTACCAGCCACTACTGGGATACAGGGCATGAACTAGAGACTGATGGGGTCTCTAGACAATAGACTGACAGACTGGTCTCTGATGGGGTCTCTAGACAATAGACTGACAGACCGGTCTCTGATGGGGTCTCTAGACAATAGACTGACAGACCGGTCTCTGATGGGGTCTCTAGACAATAGACTGTCAGACCGGTCTCTAATGGGGTTTCTAGACAATAGACTGACAGACTGGTCTCTGATGGGGTCTCTAGACAATAGACTGACAGACTGGTCTCTGATGGAGTCTCTAGACAATAGACTGTCAGACCGGTCTCTGATGGAGTCTCTAGACAATAGACTGACAGACCGGTCTCTGATGGAGTCTCTAGACAATAGACTGACAGACCGGTCTCTGATGGAGTCTCTAGACAATAGACTGACAGACCGGTCTCTGATGGAGTCTCTAGACAATAGACTGACAGACCGGTCTCTGATGGAGTCTCTAGACAATAGACTGACAGACCGGTCTCTGATGGAGTCTCTAGACAATAGACTGACAGACCGGTCTCTGATGGAGTCTCTAGACAATAGACTGACAGACCGGTCTCTGATGGGGTCTCTAGACAATAGACTGACAGACTGGTCTCTGATGGAGTCTCTAGACAATAGACTGTCAGACCGGTCTCTGATGGAGTCTCTAGACAATAGACTGACAGACCGGTCTCTGATGGAGTCTCTAGACAATAGACTGACAGACCGGTCTCTGATGGAGTCTCTAGACAATAGACTGACAGACCGGTCTCTGATGGGGTCTCTAGACAATAGACTGACAGACCGGTCTCTGATGGGGTCTCTAGACATTAGACTGACAGAATGGTCTCTGATGGGGTCTCTAGACAATAGACTGACAGAATGGTCTCTGATGGGGTCTCTAGACAATAGACTGTCAGACCAGTCTCTGATGGGGTCTCTAGACAATAGACTGACAGACCAGTCTCTGATGGGGTCTCTAGACATTAGACTGACAGACCGGTCTCTGATTGGGTCTCTAGACATTAGACTGACAGAATGGTCTCTGATTGGGTCTCTAGACATTAGACTGACAGAATGGTCTCTGATGGGGTCTCTAGACAATAGACTGACAGAATGGTCTCTGATTGGGTCTCTAGACAATAGACTCACAGACTGGTCTCTGATTGGGTCTTTAGACAATAACAAAGCAAGGTAGATACCAGTATAGCTTGGAAGATGCCGGTAGTTCACAGCCGAACAGAAGCATGTGGTGTGTCACGCCTGGCACGGCCTGAGGTTCGAAGTCGACTGTGGGATGTGGAGGACAGGGACGGGATAGGGGAAGGTCATCACAGGCAGGAACATTTCTATTGTGAATTGTATTATCATTCAACAATGTTTTGTTAACCAAAATTTAAATCTGATCTTAACACAGACACAGTTTAAAATGTCGTCTCCGGGTACATGATTCGTTGAAATCTTTTTACGGTCCACTAATACACGGCCATTCCGTTTCGATGTTTCAATCAATGTTTGAAATGCCATGCTTTAACATTTTCATGAAAAGGACATGCACCATGATAATGTGAGCATGTGAGCATACACCAACTGGTGTCCCCATGAGCTTGAGCGTTCTGTGTCACATTTACAAGTGTGCTTGTCACCAACATACATCGTCAACGATTCCCAGTGCGTGCAAATACGTGGCCTTATTTTTAGTTACCATGCACTGTAATAGGATCAAATGAATCCGCGACAGAATTAATGATAAATTATGCTCATGTTTTAGGCTCTTGTATGGAGTTATTTGGCGTGGCTTTGCCCATATCAGGAATACCGGAACGGGAATGGACGTATTTTTTTACGATCCAATGCACAATAAAACAAGAATCAACCGATTTTCTTCATTACAATTCAACCCGTGTATATGTTGGCGCATGGAGCAAGCATGGATCAATGTGGCATATTTTGAATACAAATGCTATAATCGTTAGTCATTCCTTTCACATGACTTCTAGATCAAAAGAGACGATTTGTCAATCGGAGAAAGCCCCACATTAGGCCGCCCGTTGATGCTGATTGGCTTCCTTCGACATTAACATAATGTATCATTCTTTCTCTCGCGGATTCATTTCATCCTGTTGCAGCACCTTGACTCTTGCAAACTCTCAGCTGCTGCTGCCGCTGTAAGGACCCAACAACGATCGGCTAAGCAGACACTTCCAGCGTCTCCAAAAGACAGCCACGTCGCCCGAGTCGTGAGCCTGGCCCCGCCTCTGGCGAGCTCCTCCACGCCTGGCAGAGGTCGCAAACGGGTTTTGATTCCTTACCCGTACCCGTACCCGGCTGCACCAGGGTCGCAAACGGGTACCCGTACCTGTACCCGGCCGTACCCGTACCCTACCCGGGCCGGGTACGGGTAGGGTACGGGTATCGGGTACCTGATTGCGACCTCTGGGATGAAGCCATGTTGCAGGCGCGGGTGGGTTGATTCTAGCAACTTGAATTGTGAGAAGAGACAAGACGTTGGGAAATGAGTGACAAACGGTGACTCACCAGTGACTCACGGCCTACCCGTACCCGGCCGCAGCAGGGTCGCAAACGGCTACCCGTACCCGGCTGGGTACGGGTAGCCAGGTATCGGGTAGGGTACGGGTATCGGGTACCCGGTTGCGACCTCTGACACCTGGCGAAGGAGCCCGCGGCTGCTCACCGGTGCAGGAGAGGGTCTAGGTGAAGATCGAGGTACTCGCTTGTATAGCAAAGACGACCAACCGGTCAACCAACCTACCTGGGTGATGCCATCCACCCAAAGGTACCATCACGACACATACGCTAATCTGTTGTGGACCTGCTACTGCTGCTGCTCAATGTGAAATCAACCCGGTCTAGAACAGCAGAACACAGCTTTTCATCTGCAGCTCTGGTGATCTGGAGCAGTCTCCGCCAACTGAAGTCCGCTATTCAGTAAATATTTTTGTTTGCCGACGATGGCGCTCGTTACAAATCTCGCATTGATCAATGCATATTTCCCCACGAATGCCGAGCGTACACCCTTAGATTCCGCGGCGCGTGCGTGCGTGTGTCCGTGTGCGTGCGTGTCTGTGCGCGCGCGTGTACCGATGTAGGACAGCTGCTTGGCCGGCATGGGGACGGCCGTGCAGAGATATGTGTCGGCCTGCGAGAGCAGGAGAGAGAGAAAACTCGGTGAATAATACAGAACATCCAGCTCCGAGTCACCGATGCTTTTTTGTGTTTTTTACTGGGTGCCATTGTGAACGACAGCCGTACATCATTGGTTCACTGCAGCTCTAAGACTCTCAGTCGTCCCCACAAGGTGCGTGCAGGGAAGTTGGAAGCTGTCCCGTGTATGGGTGTGCGTGCTCGGCATTTGAGGGCCTGAAGACCAGAATCGGTGATCTCGCCGACAATGTGCTCATCAGGGAGGCAGTTCCATATCCGGACAGCGGAGTGAATTTGGGAGCTTTTGTCCCAGGGAGCATGTTCTGGTAACTGCTCAGCAATTCCATTCCTCATTGGCCACCGCTCATTATGCGGCATTGATAATACTTTTTGGTTCTTTCGGTAAAGTCACGTAGGTATAAAATAAAATAAATCACGACATTTCGGGCGCAACACAAGCCATCATGACGGACGCTTGTGTTGCAATCGTAACGTCGTGATTTATTATATTTTCTACCTACGTGACTTTACCGAAAGAACCAAAGAGTATGGATTCCTGCAGTCACGAAAGCTTCAAATCAGCATTGATACTGTTTGTTTTTGGTGGAGGACTGATAATAGTTATTTTATTTTTGAAACAACAACGGCGAGTTATTTGGTGCCCCTGCTGCTGCTGCATTGGCAGTGCTGCACAAGAGCGGAGCACAAAGAAACTTAACGCTGGCATCAATCATGGCTTTATTTTGGTGATATTCGATCACTTTTTTGGTTTGGCCATGTTTGTTTGTTGTAGTACAGAGTTAGACTGATGGCCTTAATCTAAGTTGTCTTGTGGTTGTTGTTGTTTGACTTGCATCCCACTGGGATTTTTGCACATTTTTGTGTACGGTGCTTTTTCTGCAATATTTTACTGTCTTTTCTTGGATTTTCTGTTTGCACTCAGTCACATATTCACTTTAAGATGTTTTTTGTTCATGTTTTAGTTTTTTGTTTGTTGCGGTTGCACCCGATTCAAGAGCCGAATGGCTCACAGGGCTATACCTAATAAATGAACTTGGACTTGAAGCATGCCCTGGGACCCTCTTCAAAACACGTGGAACATTGCTCAAATGTTGTTGCCGCTAAACGTTTCCCTGTGCTCACCTGGCGAGGGCGAACGTCGGGCATGTTCACGGCGAGTTCAAAGTCCGAGCGACTCCTCGGGGTCAGGCGGTGGTTGCCCTGGCAGTGGCCGTCCGCCAGCGAGCTGGAGAAAAACGACAGCACGGTGCAGAGACAAAGCACCTATGAAGGCCGACACAATACATGACAGCTGAACACACATGCACAGCACACACACACAGTGCACACACACAGTGCACACACACAGCGGACACACACACACAGTGCACACACACAGCGCACACACATCACTTCCCCCATCACTACCCCGATTACAACCCTTTCACTACCCCTGTCACTACCCCCATCACTACCCCAACCCCTACCCGAAACCCTCTTGTCACCATAATTACACCACAACCTCTCACAACCACACTCTTTATTACCTCAACCACTATAATCTTATCTGCAATCGTTATAATTGTTGTAAAGCTCATTTGGAATAAGGCGCTGCTATATAAATCCATAGAAGGTATTAGTTAACTGAACTAAACTATATATTTTGTATTTTACCAGGTCTAAGGCCCACTGAGCTGTAGAGCTCTGTTTTAGAAGCCACCTGGCCACAAAGGATAGCTCAACGAAGTGGGCTGATCACGTGGACATTTATAGAAGCAGCCACATACTCTTAGACGCGTGATGTTAATTCTAAATGTGGAGAGAAAAACCGGAGGGCCCGGAGAAAAATCCACGCGACCACGGGGAGAGAGACACGCAAACTCCAAATATACAGCAGCAGGCGTCGTCAGGGTCGGGATCGAACCCACAACCTCTTGCATACCAGGCGAGGAAGTTGACATCTCCTAGTCACCGTGATGATGATGATGAGAAAGAGACACGCAAACTCCAAATATACAGCAGCAGGCGTCGTCAGGGTCGGGATCGAACCTACGACCTCCTGCATACCAGGCGAGGTAGTTAACATCTCCTAGCCACCGTAAAGATGATGAGAGAGAGACACGCAAACTCCAAATATACAGCACCAGGTGTCGTCAGGGTTGGGATCGAACCCACCACGACCTCCTGCATACCAGGCGAGGAAGTTAACATCTCCTAGCCAACGTGATGATGATGAGAGAGAGAGAGACACGCAAACTCTAAATATACAGCAGACGTCGTCAGGGTCGGCATCGAATCCACGACCTCCTGCATATCAGGCGAGAAAGTTAACATCTCCTAGCCACCGTGATGATGATGAGAGAGAGAGAGACACGCAAACTCCAAATATACAGCAGGCGTCAAGGTCGGGATCGAACTCACGTACTCCTGCATACCAGGCGAGGTAGTTAACATCTCATAGCCACCGTGATGATGATGAGAGAGAGACACACAAACTCCAAATATACAGCAGGCGTCAGGGTCGGGATCGAACTCACGACCTCCTTCATACCAGGCGAGGAAGTTAACATCTCATAGCCACCGTGTTGATGATGATGAGAGAGAAGACACGCAAACACCAAATATATAGCAGGCGTCAGGGTCGGGATCGGACTCACGACCTCCTGTATACCACGCGAGGAAGTTAACATCTCATAGCCACCGTGGCGCCCTAACACAAAGCTCGTGCATACTGATGATGACTTCACTGTCTCATCGATGGAACCCCCCGCACCAGAGGTCGCAAACGGATTTTGATTCCTTACCCGTACCCGTACCCGGCCGCACCAGGGTAGCAATCGGATACCCGTACCCTACCCGATACCTGCCTGCCTGTACCCGGCCGGGTATCGGGTAGGGTACGGATATCGGGTACCCGGTTGCGACCTCTGGGATGAAGTCATGTTGCAGGCGCGGGTGGGTTGATTCTAAGAACTTGAATTGTGAGAAGAGACAAGACGTTGGGAAATGAGTGACAAACGGTTACTCACCAGTGACTCACGGCCTACCCGTACCCGTACCCGGCCGCACCAGGGTCGCAAACGGGTACCCGTACCCGGCTGGGTACGGGTAGCCGGGTATCGGATAGGGTACGGGTATCGGGTACCCGGTTGCGACCTCTGCCCCGCAACCCCACCCACCGGCTCTGGAGGATGGAGCTGGTGGAGCAGTCCGGCCCCAGCACGGCCGCCGTGACGAGCGCGAGACAAAGGAGCGGCCGAGCCATCGCCACCTCACCCCGGCGCTCTCCCCGACTCCGAATCTCCTGGCCTCCGAGCTCTCCTCAGCCGCCGCCTCCCTGTGAACGGAACGCAAGACGATGTGCTAACACGCGGCTACTTCCAGGCTGCTTCGTCTTCTTCTTGTCGTATGGCTGATGTAGGGCGCTGCGGTGGCGAGATGTTAACTACCTCGCCTGGCATACAGGAGGTCGTGAGTACAATCCCGACCCTGACGCCTGCTGTGTATTTGGAGTTTGCGTGTCCCGCTCCTCGTGGTCCCGTGGATTTTCTCCATGTCCTTTTCCTCCAAATGTATAAACACGTGTTTAAAATGTTTGCCTGCTATCCATTTCATTGAGCTATCATTTGTGGCCAGGTTGACTTCTGAAAAATAAAGAGCGACATAGCTCAGTGGGCCTTACCTGGTAAAATAAAAAATAAATTTTTTAAACAAATTTATGCGCAGCCAACAATTACAATGTCACATTCACGTGGTCATGCCAGACAATCGCGTCAGGAGCAGCGGTGTATCGCCGCCGTGATGTCTCCTTCGTACTTATGTATCGGAGCATTGCGTCCTTACACGTTGCACTACGGTCTGTTCTCGGTCAGGGGACCCCAACCCCCGGTCCGTGGCCTGTTAGGAACCGGGCCGCACAGCAGCAGGAGGCGAGAGCGGTGAGTCCGTGTGTGTGTACACACTCTACACACCGCATAGTGGTGAGCGGTGAGTCCGTGTGTGTACACACTCTACACACCGCATAGTGGTGAGCGGTGAGTCCCTGTGTGTGTGCACACTCTACACACCGCATAGTGGTGAGCGGTGAGTCCCTGTGTGTGTGCACACTCTACACACCGCATAGTGGTGAGCGGTGAGTCCCTGTGTGTGTGCACACTCTACACACCGCATAGTGGTGAGCGGTGAGTCCCTGTGTGTGTGCACACTCTACACACCGCATAGTGGTGAGCGGTGAGTCCCTGTGTGTGTGCACACTCTACACACCGCATAGTGGTGAGCGGTGAGTCCCTGTGTGTGTGCACACTCTACACACCGCATAGTGGTGAGCGGTGAGTCCCTGTGTGTGTGCACACTCTACACACCGCATAGTGGTGAGCGGTGAGTCCCTGTGTGTGTGCACACTCTACACACCGCATAGTGGTGAGCGGTGAGTCCCTGTGTGTGTGCACACTCTACACACCGCATAGTGGTGAGCGGTGAGTCCGTGTGTGTACACACTCTACACTCTACACACCGCATAGTGGTGAGCGGTGAGTCCCTGTGTGTGTGCACACTCTACACACCGCATAGTGGTGAGCGGTGAGTCCCTGTGTGTGTGCACACTCTACACACCGCATAGTGGTGAGCGGTGAGTCCCTGTGTGGTGCACACTCTACACACCGCATAGTGGTGAGCGGTGAGTCCGTGTGTGTACACACTCTACACACCGCATAGTGGTGAGCGGTGAGTCCCTGTGTGTGTGCACACTCTACACACCGCATAGTGGTGAGCGGTGAGTCCCTGTGTGTGTGCACACTCTACACACCGCATAGTGGTGAGCGGTGAGTCCCTGTGTGTGTACACACTCTACACACCGCATAGTGGTGAGCGGTGAGTCCCTGTGTGTGTGCACACTCTACACACCGCATAGTGGTGAGCGGTGAGTCCCTGTGTGTGTACACACTCTACACACCGCATAGTGGTGAGCGGTGAGTCCGTGTGTGTACACACTCTACACACCGCATAGTGGTGAGCGGTGAGTCCGTGTGTGTACACACTCTACACACCGCATAGTGGTGAGCGGTGAGTCCGTGTGTGTACACACTCTACACACCGCATAGTGGTGAGCGGTGAGTCCGTGTGTGTACACACTCTACACACCGCATAGTGGTGAGCGGTGAGTCCGTGTGTGTACACACTCTACACACCGCATAGTGGTGAGCGGTGAGTCCGTGTGTGTACACACTCTACACACCGCATAGTGGTGAGCGGTGAGTCCGTGTGTGTATACACTCTACACACCGCATAGTGGTGAGCGGTGAGTCCGTGTGTGTACACACTCTACACACCGCATAGTGGTGAGCGGTGAGTCCGTGTGTGTACACACTCTACACACCGCATAGTGGTGAGCGGTGAGTCCGTGTGTGTACACACTCTACACACCGCATAGTGGTGAGCGGTGAGTCCCTGTGTGTGTACACACTCTACACACCGCATAGTGGTGAGCGGTGAGTCCGTGTGTGTACACACTCTACACACCGCATAGTGGTGAGCGGTGAGTCCGTGTGTGTACACACTCTACACACCGCATAGTGGTGAGCGGTGAGTCCCTGTGTGTGTGCACACTCTACACACCGCATAGTGGTGAGCGGTGAGTCCCTGTGTGTACACACTCTACACACCGCATCGTGGTGAGCGGTGAGTCCGCACGTGGCCCGCCCCCATTGTTTTATTATTTACCACTTCCATCCGCGCCTCTTTCCCGCACTGCGCACTTGTCTCAGTCACAGTGTTGGCGAGTCCACAAGCTGCTAACTCCTAGTAGCCAAAACAACGTCGGCTGGAGAGCTTCTTTGAAAAGAGGGAAAGACCCAATGATGACCCCCCCGCCCCCCCGTCCGTGAATAAATTGTCTTCCACGAAACCGGTCCCTGGTGCCAGAAAGGTTGGGGACCGCTGTTCTAGATGACCACAGTCGCACCACGACTACTGGAGAGTTTTAATTCTAGATTTGAATTTTTCGTGACTGCAAGGATCTCTTTGGTTTTTTCGATAAAGTCACGTAGGTGAAAAAATTATAAAATAAAAAATAAAATAAACGAAACGTCGTGATTTAATTTAGTTATTTTTATTTTAAATTTTATTCTTATATTTTAACTTAAATATTTTTCTTTTATTATTTTTTCACCTACGTGACTTTACCGAAAGAACCAAAGAGTATTGAGAGTTTTATTTTTATTTTCCATGTGTGCATCCTCAGGTGTCCGCATCTGCTGCTGCCATGGTTCGTGCAGCGGATGCGGTTTCGGGTATGGACCGTGAGCTTCGTGGAAGATCAAAGCCAGGAGATCTTCTGCGCTGGGACCCGAAATGGAGACGACTCAAAATGATAATGAGCGTCACTGTGGAGATTATAAATAACAAAACAGACTGTATTCATATTCTTGGTTCTTTCGGTAAAGTCACGTAGAAGGGAAATAACAAAATAATATAAATAGAAAACAATAAAAAAAATTATCACGACGTTTCGACTGCAACACAAGCAATCATCATCAGGTGTGAAATCCACAGCAAGAACATTTGAAAAAAGTGCCGGTTTTTCCTAACGTCAGCATCAGACTGTCTCCTTCACGTGCCTGTTTCCGCATATTCGATAATGTTGTGAAAGACGGATATGCGAATATACATGTATGTATGTATGTGAAGGAAGACAACGCCTGCTTATTTGATTAATTAGTTACATTATTTATATATATTCTCCACAACGATGCTAATGATAATTTTGAGTTGTGTGTATTGTATCATTTTGCACCGACCCATGGACCCCATAACGTAAGGGAAGAGGATCCTTGCCTGTAAGATCGGCGATTCCACCGGCATCGATTCAAGCATGCCCTGACACTGCTGATGAGACACTGCGTGTCAAAACCGGTGAGGAGCTTGCTTTGACTTGAAACAATGCTGCCGAAATTGTGCACTCCCCATATGGCCGCGCGGCTGATGGATTGCGTTCAAGAATAATTTTTGCATGTGGAGATACAGACATGTAAAGGAGACGTCTCCTGTCTGAATGTTTTGCTCATGGGGTTGAGTGTCGGCCTATTGATTCTTAGAGCAGGGAGACACTTTGAGCATCATTGCCATCTTCAAGATGGAAACGACAGCCGTTGATCTTTCACTTACGTATGGAGAGCGGTCGTGTGATGTGTCGAGAGAGAGAGAGCTCTCCATGGTGCTGATCTACTAAGAGGAACTGTTTCTTCTTATTCACACTGTGTTCAACCACAGTGTGAACTCATCCACTCACCCACCCACTCACTCACCACACTGCAGCTCACAAAAACATACCCACTCACCACAACGCAGGTCACAACAACACACCCACCCACCTATCCACCCACTCACTCACCACACTGCAGCTCACAAAAACATACCCACTCACCACAACGCAGGTCACAACAACACACCCACCCACCCACCTATCCACCCACTCACTCACCACACTGCAGGTAACAACAACACACCCACCCACTCACTCACACTGCAGGTCACAACAACACACCCACTCACTCACTCACCACACTGCAGGTCACAACAACACACCCACTCACTCACTCACCACACTGCATGTCACAACAACACACCCACCCACTCACTCACACTGCAGGTCACAACAACACACCCACTCACTCACTCACCACACTGCAGGTCATAACAACACACCCACCCACTCACTCATCACACTGCAGGTCACAACAACACACCCACCCACTCACTCACCACACTGCAGGTCACAACAACACACCCACTCACTCACCACACTGCAGGTCACAACAACACACCCACCCACTCACCACACTGCAGGTCACAACAACACACCCACCCACTCACCACACTGCAGGTCACAACGACACACCCACTCACTCACCACACTGCAGGTCACAACGACACACCCATCCACTCACTCACCACACTGCAGGTCATAACAACACACCCATCCACTCACTCACCACACTGCAGGTCACAACAACACACCCACTCACTCACTCACCACACTGCAGGTCATAGCAACACACCCATCCACTCACTCACCACACTGCAGGTCACAACAACATACCCACTCACTCACTCACCACACTGCAGGTCACAACAACACACCCACTCACTCACCACACTGCAGGTCACAACAACACACCCACTCACTCACTCACCACACTGCAGGTCATAACAACACACCCACCCACTCACTCACCACACTGCAGGTCACAACAACACACCCACCCACTCACCACACTGCAGGTCACAACAACACACTCACTCACCACACTGCAGGTCACAACAACACACTCACCCACTCACCACACTGCAGCTCACAACGACACACCCACCCACCCACTCACCACACTGCAGCTCACAACAACACACCCACCCACTCACCACACTGCAGCTCACAACAACACACCCACCCACTCACCACACTGCAGCTCACAACAACACACCCACCCACCCACTCACCACACTGCAGCTCACAACAACACACCGACCCACTCACCACACTGCAGCTCACAACAACACACCCACCCACCCACTCACCACACTGCAGCTCACAACAACACACCGACCCACTCACCACACTGCAGCTCACAACAACACACCCACCCACCCACTCACCACACTGCAGCTCACACCACATCTCTTTCTGCTCCACCTTGAAATTCCCTCCCGTCGTCTCCTTCCTTCCCCACGTTCTCATAAACTTGAACATTTGGAGAAACGCGCTGCCTCTCGTCTATTACAGAGGCAATATTCTATCTGTTTGCTGTTCGCTTGGCAACTGGTGGGCCTTTGGGGCTCTGCACAGCAACTGTGATTTAAACAAAATCTCCATATCGTATGTGTGTCACCTGGAAGTCAGTAGAGAGCATGCGAGTGGGTGTGTGTGTGGTGGTGCAGCGGATTCCCGCTCACGGCCAACACCAGTGACGAATATCTGAACCAGCCCTGGGCCTCCCCTAGGTCGACTCAGCCTCAAACGAGTACCTAGTACGGCGTGCAAACATCGCCACTAGGGAGACAAAGGCGGCCGGGCGCGGTGCTGGCCAACCACCCCTCGTGTGCCGTTTCGGCCTTCATAGGTGCTCGCTAACAGCACTTGCCCCAACAGTCTTTTAAGGCTATACGGGGGATCTTTGTCTTTGTGTGCACATACACACGCCTGCTGGCCTCCCTGCCAGCGGGTGTTCGACACTTCACGTAGCCTTAAAGTGCACTTAGCCTGGCACAAGCGCCGTGGTGACGTCACAGTCACTTAGTGAATAATGGCGATTGTTGTTGTTGCACGTTATTGAAGATGGAGAGCGTAGACCTTTACTGACTAATGTCAGTAAACCCCCCGCCAAACCTCCTACGCATTTCACAAGTAGTACTAATCGCATATCTGCATTTCCCATAAATATGCTAAATTCCTCTTGATATGCAAATTATTTTGTCAATGCGCTCTTCCCCCCTCCATCCCAGCTTAATTAGTCGCTCCAAGCCTGGGGTGCTGTCATTCAGACTCTGTCTTCTCGACAGACCTGTTCTCCACCTGAGGACGGCTGCTTGCGTTGTGGCTGAAATGTTGTGTGAATTATTTTATAATGTTTTATTTTCATTATTTTATTATTTCCATTCTACGTGACTTTACCGAAAGAACCAAGAAGATGAATCCCTGCAGTCACGAAAGCTTTAAATCGAAATTTGACTAATGTTATTACATGTGCAGTGTGATAGTGCTGGCTGGTGGACAACAGCGGCAACTACGGTGAGCGTGTGCACCGTGTGTGTTGGCAGAGCGGAGGAACTAGGGCAAGGGTCACGGAGGATCCCATCTGGAGGCCCCTGGAACCTGCTAGGCGGGTTCCAGAAGGGAGGCGTGGTCAGGGCGGGGTCAGGGCGGGGTCAGGCCGCGCTGGGAGGATAAAAGGAGCCGAGAGCGGGGAGCTCGAGGCTGCCGGTTCTGGGAGTGGACTCGTCTCGTCGTCGCTGTCGTCTCGTCAACGTCGTCGCTGTCGTCTTCGCTAGGCATTGCGTTGCAGGATAGTTGTTGGCTATCTCAGTCAGCGCCGTCAGTGTCAGACGGCTGGTGTTGTGTACAGGCTGGGCTAAGCGACTGTGGAGAGTGTGTAGACGAGGCCGTGAATGTTGATAATAAGAAGGTGCCTCCTACAAACCTTGTCTCCGAATCACTGACACTACACATGCACTGTGCGGAGTAGTACAGGTGCAGTATTGTTCCCTGCGTTCCCGCGCACGCAGGGTTTACAAAACGCGTTCAAGCATGAGGGTCTCGCCCCCCCCCCCCCCCCCGACTAAAATCATGGCACGCATCTTACAAATGGGAGCAATGCAGTGTGGGTTGTTGGCACCGATGGGTGGCCAGGGCCAGGTCAGATGTCGCTTACCGCAGGTGTTAGCCATGGCCAGGAATCGATGTTGTCAGCCTACCAAGTGCGTTCAGCCATTCATTTCCTTTGATTCAACTAAGTGACGGGACACCGAGACCCTCAGGTCTCTTGCCACAAGGGAGATCGAGCTCACAAGGCAGTGTCACGAACAAAACTGCTACATTTTTTTAAAAACAAAACCTCGATAGATTTGAAGTTTTCGTGACTGCAAGGATCCATACTCTGTTTCTTTCGGTAAAGTCACGTAGGTATAAAATAAAATAAATCACGACGTTTCTTAGCAACTCACTTGTGTTGCGCCCGAAACGTCGATATTTATTTCATTTTATACCTACGTGACTTTACCGAAAGAACCAAAGAGTATGGATTCCTGCAGTCACGAAAGCTTCAAATCAGCATTGATACTGTTTGTTTTTGGTGGAGGACTGATAATAGTTATTTTATTTTTGAAACAACAACGGCGAGTTATTTGGTGTCCCTGTTATATAGCCTCTTGTTTCACTGCAGCTCTCTTACCCATTCCAGCAGTTGCTTCTGAATGTGATGGTCCCACCTGATGACGAGCGCTTGTGTTGCGCCCGAAACGTCGTGATTGAATTGAATTTTATATATATTTTTTACTTTTATTATTTTTTACCTACGTGACTTTACCGAAAGAACCAGAGAGTATAAAACCTCGATAGGTCCATTGCGCCGTTGAGCTCAGCATTGTGCGTCACTTGTTCTTCCGACCTCATAGCGCTGAGCAATAAAGATGCCGTCCTTGTTGACAGTCCGTGGAGTTAATCAACTTGAGAGACTGCCACCGTGCTCATTGTGCCACAGAGCGTCACAATTGGCAGCTGCCTGGCTGCCCATTACGATGATTGCGTCGAGTGGGGTTCCAAGCGAGGCAGAGGGCTTGACTCACACGTGGGGAAAAATCAATAGTTTAAATTCCGGCCAGAAGGTGACTCAGGCCACCATCATTATCATCAGAGATTAATTTAAGTCAGAAATGTCCAGAGCTGAGCTCCAGAAAATAAAGCCCCTCCCCCCAACTGCTCTTAGGGGAAATGAAGCCCTCATCTTACCTTTGAATTTAATGAGTGTCGTTTAGTGTTAACTCAACAGCGTCATCCAATGGAGAGTTTGCCCTTATCATGGGGATGTACAACTTCCACCACTGGGACAGGACGGCTTCAGGAAATGAGTTTGATGATGGGGAAGTGTTGATTTTGTTTTTGCTCTGAAGATAGCCACTGCATATAACAAATAAACACACATGTTTCTGCTGTAAGGTGCTCATGTTATGGTGGTGAATTGTTATCGTGTTAATTTATTAGTCATAGCCTGGAGCATATCACTCTTGGTTTTAGCATCCCACTCCACAGCGGGTGAATTACTTGGTTCACTGTGATGGAGATCTTATATTTGTGAGTGTTTATCATGAGACCCAGAGCGATGTTAGACCTTCATGCCGATCCTGCCCTCTGGATAAAACCAACCAATGTCCATTTTGAGGGCCAAATTTGGAACTTGTCTAGTAATAAGCACACACTCAATTATGTCTGCGCCAAATTTAAGTTTTCTGGTCCTTCTAGGACATCATTTGAATTGATATCAGTTACTCACTCAGCCACGATTACCTAATACGCACGTGGTGACTACCAGGTAGTCTAACTAGGTAACACATAATACATGCCACCCTGCTAATCCAATTAATACTCTGATGCGGAATGGGCAATAAGAACAGAGTTGCCGTCTCTGTAATATGATATTGAGGATGACAATGTGACGGGGTAAAGCGTGGCAACTCCCACCTTCTCCACGACGTCTGCTCAGCGTGGAAGAGTAGGCCAAATACTCTTGAATTGTGCTCTCTAGAACTCCTTCTAGTGGTGACCCCTCTGCTCAGCGGTGGTGTGAGCAAACGACTGCATGGCTGCATCCTCACCTCTCTATTGGGTTCATGCTGTATCTTTGAACATCCCATGGACATTCTAGATTTGAAGCTTTCGTGACTGCAAGGATTCATACTCTTAGGTTTTTGCGGTAAAGTCACGTAGGTAAAAAAATAATAATAATGAATGAAAATAAATCAATTAAATCACGACGTTTCGGAGGCAACACAAGCTTCCGTCATCAGGTGTAAAAAGCCACGGCAACTACAGTTATTTTGCTGTGCCTTTTTACACCTGTTGAAGGAAGCTTGTGTTGCCTCCGAAACGTCGTGATTTATTTGATTTATTTTCTTTTATTATTATTATTATTTTATATTTTATTTTAATTTTTTATTTTTACCTACGTGACTTTACCGAAAAAACCTAAGAGTATGAATCCCATGGACAGTTCGCCGTGTACAAGTCTACACGTATTTTTTAAAGATCAGAACCATGGACAACTCCTCGTATATTAATCTATCCAGTACGGCTCTTTAAAGATCAGAAACATGGACAGCTCCTCGTATATTCATCTATCTAGTACGTATCTTTAAATGTCAGAACCACGGACAGCTCCTCAGATATTAACATATCCAGTACGTATCTTTAAAATTCAGAACCACCGATGGTTCCTCGTATACTAGACTATCTAGTACGTATATTTTAAAAGATCAGAAACACGGACAGCTCCTCATATAATAACTATCTAGTACGTATATATTTTTTAAGATCAGGACCATGGATAGCTCCTCATATATTAATGTATCCAGTACGTATCTTTAAAGATCAGAACCATAGACAGCGTCTCATATATTAAACAATCTAGTACGTATATATTTTTTAAGATCAGGACCATGGACAGATCGCCCATATATAGCCCTCATGAAACGAGCACGTGGTGACGATCATCTCCATTAGCAAGCCACGAGGAAGGGACTGCCATTCTACATTCCCATGGCGATGGTCGGTATGTCCATATCATAAACACTGTTAATGTTTCGCATACAGCACACATTTTAATGATTCAAAAAGGAATGATGGGATAAAGGTCGGCTCCTTTGGAACATAGACTTCTAGTCTCAATGCAACGAGATTAAATAAAAACAATTAATTACCATGATATAACTTCAACTTTTTACGCGTACATTATTTGTTCGCTCTCGTAGAGAACGATTCAAGCGGAAATGTACGCATGTACGTTGAACTTCTTTTGCATCGTACGGAGCCAACCGTACTAATCTGGGTAAGGGGGAAGGCAAGCCGAGCGATGAGCAGGCACCAACGATTGTCCAAGGTCTGCAGTCCTCAATATATCAAGGTGTTATCAGCCAATTAACGAATGTTCATACATATGGGAGGAGGAAACCCGAGCACTCGGAGAAAACCCACACGCGTGCGAGGGGGAAACACTCTATCCCATACAGATGGAACGGGTGGGAGTCCACGTGTTTGCTCTGCCGCCTTCTCATGGCAAGCCAGGAGCACGGCTCCTCCGCCACGCCCACGGGAATGGAGTTTCACAACATTTGTTGCGGTGATCCAGCAACCCTCGCTGCTGCCTCCAGAGTGGTGGTGGATGACAGGCAGTGTGTGCAGAGCCGCCACCGCCCGGCTCGGTGGACAGCCGGATAGGTAGCGTCATATTATAGATGCCGACGTTATAATAGGTGCACACGTTTTCTATATAGAAAAAAGGGAAATTTGTGAATGTGTGTGTCTGTTCGAAATGTTTAGCGTACTTCCCAACATGCAACAATTTTGAAATTTGGCATGTGAGTAGCTTCCAGACTGTACACGATGCAACACGTATAAAAATAGACTTTTGTATATTGGGGGCGGGGGGGGGGGCGCAATAATGGATATATTTTGCACGGCAAGTTAGCGGTGACGTCACATCTGTGATGTCACCCCCATGCGGTAGCGTCACGCGGTGTGCCTGCTGACGTCACGCAGTGTGCCTGCTGACGTCACGCAGTGTGCCTGATGACGTCACGCAGGGTGCCTGCTGACGTCACCCCCCCCCCCCCCTCCGTGTAGGCCGTGTATTCATCCAAACACAAGAATCCAAGTCCCGGGCGAAGCCGGGTAGTAAAGCTAGTAATGTATAAAGTCTAACGAGACAATTGTGCGGGATTCCAGGAAACGCGTTCACCCTCTCTGCAGCGTGCGCCAAGCAATATACATTAATGACCGTTTCACTCTTGACAAGGTGACAACCCACATTGTTAGGAAACGTGACTTCCAATTAGCCAGCCAGCTAAACCGGAATGCACCTAATTAATTTCCTTCTGCCTCGTAATCGGAGTAATCCCCTTACTCCCCTCCTTCCCATCCCAGAGCCCCCCCCCCTAACCCCGACTGCCGCAGCAGAACGAGTGAATGAGTCACACAGTGCGTGGGCGAGAGATTTCAAACGTCGTGATGCGTAAGCGTTGTGTGAGGTGCACGAGCATGTCAGATTCAGAATTTGTACAATACAAAAGCAGGGGTTTCAAAAAAATGTATCTACCCACATAACTGCATGCTTACATAGGCCATCCATCAATCAGCGTATAGACCAACTTACCCTTATGCCTGCCTCCCTACCTGTCTGTCTACCTAGCTTACTGATTTACCTATGGATATGCATTCTTTATTAAACACAGCAACATGCACCCCGTGGACTTCGCCTTACCAGGTGGCGAACATTTGATCGATGTTACCAATGAAACGATGTTGATGGTGTTGATGATGTTGGTGGTGGTGGTGATGATGACGTTGTCGATTGTGTTGATGATGTTGGTGGTGGAGGTGGTGATGATGATGACGATTTTGGTGGTGATGATGACGATGTTGATGGTGTTGATGATGTTGGTGGTGGAGGTGGTGATGATGACGATATTGATGGTGTTGATGATGATGTTGGTGGTGATGATGGTGTTGGTGGTGGTGATGATGACGATGTTAATGGTGTTGATGATGTTGGTGGTGGAGGTGGTGATGATGACGATGTTGATGGTGCTGATGATGATGTTGGTGGTGATGATGATGTTGGTGGTGATGATGATGTTGGTGGTGATGATGACGATGTTGGTGGTGATGATGTTGATGGTGTTGATGATGATCATGTTGGTAGTGGTGATGATGACGATGGTAATGTTGTTGATGATGGTGGTGTTGATGATGACGATTATGAAAATAAGATTGTAAAAGACGCAGGTCATGATAATAATGATGGTATATGGTGATGAAAATAATGTTGGTGGTGGTGAACGTGGATGTGATCATTATTATGCTGATGGTGGTGGCAATTATAACAATGATGCCGCTAGCCGTAATTAACGTATCATAATGGAGATAACGATAGGTGGTGGTGCTAATGCTGATGAAAACACTCGTGACGATACTGATGAGGATGACTCTAGTGGTGGTAATGATTCTGATGGTGGTAATGATGCTGATGTGGGATGATGTGGACGAAGAAAATGGTGCTGCTGATGTTAGCAACGATGACGATGATTGTGTTGACGGTGATTATGGTTGTTAGTCAACCCTGGCCGCGATTTCAACTCATGACCAAATCATCCACGGTTTCAATTTTATCAAATTTGAAAATGTCTCAAATCCAAATTATACACACGTAGCAATTATAGCTTCTACTGGCATACTCATGCCCCCCAAGTCACTGTTGAAAATTAAACTCAAATCTGGCTTCTTGAGTTCTCACCACCTGGTTCAACAAATCAAGGTGAAGCTGATTCTAAATTTGAAGCTTTCGTGACTGCAATGATTCATACTCTTAGGTTTTTTCGGTAAAGTCACGTAGGTAAAAATAAAAATAAATAATAAAAATTATAGAACTAATAATACAAATAAAATACAATCATATAATTAGTTTATTTCTATTATTATTTTTATTATTTATTTTTACCTACGTGACTTTACCGAAAAAAACCTAAGAGTGTGAATGAAGCTCATTTTTATATCAGAAGTTACCAAGCACAAACAACTTGATGCAGCAAATCTGGCTGTGACGGTCCCACCTGATGACGGAGACTTGTGTTGCCTCCGAAACGTCGTAATTTGTATTTAATTTTTTTAAATTTTAATTTCATGTTTTACCTACGTGACTTTACCGAAAGAACTAAGAGTATGAATCCTTGCAGTCACGAAAGCTTCAAATCTAGAAACACAAAAAGTTGCCATAGAATAGAATAATTTATTTCTATTAGTTCTTTTATTTTATTATTATTATTTATTTTTTACCTACGTGACTTTACCGAAAAAACCTAAGAGTAGAATATAAAAGCGTTGTATTCTCCTTATTTGTTCCAGCAAACCAGGCTCATCGCCTTCACCCTACCCGCACTGACTCGCGCGGTGAAGGTATAATCAACTAAACCCCACAACTTGCACGGCGTTGGGAGCCCTCATCCAGATGTGGATGGACACGAATGTCTGTGTGTGTGTGTGTGTCCACAGGCACGAACACGCGCATTAGGTGGTGAGAGGATGATGATGATGATGGTGGTGATGATGATAGTGTGATCGTGAATATAATGATAATGCTATAATAGTACAATTGAGGCATGATGCTGATGTGTGTGTAATATTGAGATTATGAATGTGATGATGAGTATAACTACAGTCTGAGGATGATGGTGTGTGTGTGTAATATTGAGATTATGAATGTGATGATGAGTATAACTACAGTCTGAGGATGATGATGATGTGTGTGTGTAATATTGAGATTATGAATGTGATGATGAGTATAAGCACAATATGAGGATGATGACGATGTGTGTGTAATATTGAGATTATGAATGTGATGGTGAGTATAACTACAGTCTGAGGATGATGGTGATGTGTGTGTAATATTGAGATTATGAATGCGATGATGAGTATAACTACAGTCTGAGGATGATGGTGTGTGTGTAATATTGAGATTATGAATGTGATGATGAGTATAACTACAGTCTGAGGATGATGATGATGTGTGTGTGTAATATTGAGATTATGAATGTGATGATGAGTATAACTACAGTATGAGGATGATGATGATGTGTGTGTAATATTGAGATTATGAATGTGATGATGAGTATAACTACAGTCTGAGGATGATGGTGTGTGTGTAATATTGAGATTATGAATGTGATGATGAGTATAACTACAGTCTGAGGATGATGATGATGTGTGTGTGTAATATTGAGATTATGAATGTGATGATGAGTATAAGCACAATATGAGGATGATGACGATGTGTGTGTAATATTGAGATTATGAATGTGATGGTGAGTATAACTACAGTCTGAGGATGATGGTGATGTGTGTGTAATATTGAGATTATGAATGCGATGATGAGTATAACTACAGTCTGAGGATGATGATGTGTGTGTGTAATATTGAGATTATGAATGTGATGATGAGTATAACTACAGTCTGAGGATGATGGTGATGTGTGTGTGTGATATTGAGATTATGAATGTGATGATGAGTTTAACCACAATATGATGATGATGTGTGTGTGTAATATTGAGATTATGAATGTGATGATGAGTATAACTACAGTATGAGGATGATGGTGTGTGTGTAATATTGAGCTTATGAATGTGATGATGAGTATAACTACAGTATGAGGATGATGGTGATGTGTGTGTGTAATATTGAGATTATGAATGTGATGATGAGTATAACTACAGTCTGAGGATGATGGTGATGTGTGTGTGTAATATTGAGATTATGAATGTGATGATGAGTATAACTACAGTCTGAGGATGATGTGTGTGTGTAATATTGAGATTATGAATGTGATGATGAGTATAACTACAGTCTGAGGATGATGGTGATGTGTGTGTGTAATATTGAGATTATGAATGTGATTATGAGTATAACTACAGTATGAGGATGATGGTGATGTGTGTGTGTAATATTGAGATTATGAATGTGATGATGAGTATAACTACAGTCTGAGGATGATGGTGATGTGTGTGTGTAATATTGAGATTATGAATGTGATGATGAGTATAACTACAGTCTGAGGATGATGCTGATGTGTGTGTAATATTGAGATTATGAATGTGATGATGAGTATAACTACAGTCTGAGGATGATGTGTGTGTGTAATATTGAGATTATGAATGTGATGATGAGTATAACTACAGTATGAGGATGATGATGATGTGTGTGTAATATTGAGATTATGAATGTGATGGTGAGTATAACCACAGTATAAGGATGATGATGTGTGTGTAATATTGAGATCATGAATGTGATGATGAGTATAGCCACAATATGAGGATGATGGTGTGTGTGTAATATTGAGATTATGAATGTGATGATGAGTATAACCACAGGATGAGGATGATGGTGTGTGTGTGTGTAATATTGAGATTATGAATGTGATGATGAGTATATCCACAGTCTGAGGATGGTGATGTGTGTAATATTGAGATTATGAATGTGATGGTGAGTATAGCCACAATATGAGGATTATGGTGTGTGTGTAATATTGAGATTATGAATGTGATGGTGAGTATAACCACAGTATGAGGATGATGGTGTGTGTGTGTAATATTGAGATTATGAATGTGATGATGAGTATAACTACAGTCTGAGGATGATGGTGATGTGTGTGTAATATTGAGATTATGAATGTGATGATGAGTATAACTACAGTCTGAGGATGATGATGATGTGTGTGTGTAATATTGAGATTATGAATGTGATGAGTATAACTACAGTCTGAGGATGATGATGATGTGTGTGTAATATTGAGATTATGAATGCGATGATGAGTATAAGCACAGTATAAGGAAGGATGATGCGTGCCGCAGGAACACGATCGGAATGAAAATAAGTATGAGCATGATGGAGCATAATTATTGGTACAATGTTGAGAATATGATGATGCTGATGTTAAGGTTGACAGAATGATGGACTATCATTGATGAATGATAAAGACTTGTGTATAACAACGAGTATATGATTACGTTGAAGAGATGATGATGATGATGACGGCATGAAGAGTATGATGCTAATGCTGAAGGATTAGAGTACAGTTGAGGAATGATGAAGATATCAGGATATGATGAGAATATAATGAGTAGAGATTAGCACAATCTGATGAGCATGATGATAAAAGTGCAATGATGTCTATGGTGAGTATGATGATGATGTTGAGGATGAGAGTATGGTCACAGTATAATCTAGGAATGATGAAGATGTGTGCATGACGATGAGAACACGATTGTGATGAAGAGATGATGATGATAATCCAATGATGAAGAGTATGATGATGATTATTGTAATTACGAATGTATAATGCTGAGCATATGTTGTTGATGAGTATGATGCTGATGATGTTGTTGTTGAGAGGATGACGATGTTATGATGATGAGGAGGAGGTCGGTACCTGAATGAGGAGTGTTCAATAGTGCCCGGCTCTCAGGCAACACAGATGGATTTGGGTCTTTTAAAGAGAGAGAGAAAAAAACACACGGAATCGATTCCTTTTTCAAGATTCGATTTTAAAACAATCGATTCGATTCCATTCTAATCATATCGGACTCGGGGATGATGAGTTCAATGTCTCCGTCGTGAGGACGTAGCTTTGAGACTCTACGACGAATATCGATTATGTCTTTGTTTTAACAATGTGACGAGCCCTTATCTTAGCCGGGCGTTCAATAAACTTCACGTCGGGTATGCTCATGAAGTCGGTTCGTTGACGAACAGTTGCGTCTACTCGACTTAAGAGGGGAGGGGGGGGGCAAACAACGCACAGGGAAGAGTTTAAAAAAATTAACTTCGAGGGTTAATTAACATCGATTTTGACATCAAACTCAGCGTGCACGCTCAAATGAATGATCGATTCCGACAATGTTGGGAATCGACTCCTTTGGAATCGAATTCACGTTCGCACTTTCAGGGGGGTGGGGGCCGTGGGGGGCTTAGAGTGGGGGGGGGGGGGGCTGGTGACGTCATCGTGACGCCACCGCCCGTGGTTGCGCGCGTTGCCGTGGCGACGGCCGGTTGCTGCGAGGAGAACCTTGGGTGGCGTTGCCATGGCAACGCGAAGGCCTCCTCCCCCCCCCGACCCCCCCCTCGCCTTACCCACCCGCCTAATCCACACAACCTCAACGCTCGATTGTTGTTATTGTTGTTGAATTTTTCTTGACTTAAAGCTTTCGTGAGAAGAAGAAGAAGAAGAAAAATAACAAGAAAAAATAAAAAAATCACGAGGTTTCGATCGCGACACAAGCAATCTTCATCAGGTGGAATAATGACAGCAAGAAGATGCTGAAGTAGGCGAGAGAGCTGCCGTGGCAAGTGGTGGTTATATAGGTAAGAAAGGGGGGCAGGCAAAAAGGGGGGGTAGGGGGCTGCGTGAGCGCTAGGGGGAGAGAGGACGTGAGACTGGGGGGCTAGAAGTGGGAAGCTGAGTGTGGGACACGGGGAGAAATTTTTAAATGTTCTAGTAATCCGGCAGGTAGGATGGAAACAACTACAACCATATTCTTGGTTCTTTCGGTAAAGTCCCGTAGAAGGGAAACAATAAAATAATTAAAAGAAAACAATAACATTCTCACGACGTTTCGATTGCAACACAAGCAATCATCATCAGGTGTGAAAACCACAGCAAGAAAATTAGAAAAAAAGTGGCGTTTTTTTCTTAACGTCAGCACCACGGACAGCAACTGGCGGCCTCTGTTAATTCAGTGGGCTCACATGACGTTGACTTCTCCAAGACAGAGGTTCTCTGCAAGCCATCTGGCTACCATGAGAGATTCGTTCATGAGGCTATCCACATATACAAACACAGAGACAATTTCAACCGAGAAGATGGATTCTAGGCTTAGCAATCATTGGAAGGATTTGATACACCATTTCGGGTCTTAATTGTTTGTGTTCACGCTTACGGTGACTTTCAGACCGCATTCCATTCTCTTTCTCTCCCCCCCCTCCTCCGTTCCGAACATAGATGAACTCGTCCGTCTGAACAACCGCCAGTTGCTGTCCGTGGTGCTGACGTTAAGAAATAACCACCACTTTTTAAATCCTTTACATTAAGTTCGCTTGCGCGCTTGCTTGCTTGCTTACGACCGTGCAAACCTTTTGGTCGTTTTTTAACCCACTTCCCGTGATCCAATCGAGCTGACATTTTGCACACAGACTCGTTGTGCGAGACAATACATTTTCGTGAAAAATGTTTTCCAAAATTTTACACTGTTTAGGGAAAAAAATTAAATATTTAATTACCAATTGCTTAATGCTGGCAGACAATCATCTGACCCATAGGTGGCAGCCATCTCAAGCCAGAGGACGAGAGGACTCTAGCCGCCACGCATATAAAGGATTTATAGTGAAAAACTTTGTTTTTACGGATTATTTTTTTCTAAATTTCTTGCTGTGATTTTCACACCTGATAATGATTGCTTGTGTTGCAATCGAAACTTCGTGAGAATTTAGTCAAATTTATTTTATTTTATTATTTCCCTTCTACGTGACTTTACCGAAAGAACCAATAATAATAGGATGGGGATGGTTTAGTTGTATTTGTGTGTTTGGGTGATTTGTTTACCTTTCTTGTACTTTGCACGACTATCGTGCTGTTATTGTTTTAAAGTTCTTACCCCGCGTGCCCCTACTGAACATCTGTGCAAAAAGAGCTTCATAGCTCATCGGATTCCGCCAGAATAAATATTCTAATTTTGGTTAATCGAGGCTCGCAATATTACCCTTCCATTAATACAGCGCCAAATTAAAACGTGGACATGTCAACACAAATATCCAGGTCGCCTTTGCTAGCCACTGCATCTCAACGGACTTCCCGTCTGCGTAAATAAAATAATCTGCGTTGAATATAGCCAGCTCCTGGCAATTGTCTCCGTTAGGGGCCGTCCATAAATGACGTCACGCGATTTTTGACCCCCCCCCCCCCTTCGTCATACGGCGTCACAAAAAGTCAGACCCCCCCTCAAATATGACGTCACAAAGCTCTGCCCCCCCCTCCCCCCAAAAAATAAAACATGCTTCAAATCGCTTTAAACTATTGTCATTGTAGTGCGTATTTAATTTGGCGCTGCACTTTGATGTTGTAGGAGAAAATATGTATTAAAAAGTCTATTTAATTAAGTAGAACGTGCTGTCTATATTTATTTAAAGTTGCCCATTTTGATGTGACGTCACATTTCTCAACCCCCCCCCCCCTCGTCACACAGTCAGAAATATCTGACCCCCCCCTAGGTGCGTGACGTCATTTATGGACGGCCCCTTAAGCACGAGTTGGTCGTGTGTGACAACCTCCCTTGCCTGAATCAACCCGTTAATAAACACCGTGTAACATCACGTAAAACTGTTGGAAGTTAATATCCATGACCGGTGTGTGTGCGCAAGAGGATGTGGAGCTGAGTGAACTTGCCGATGACCGGTACCAGCGGTGTCAAGATCGGCCTCTGTGGAGGAGGCATCGTGAAGGACGCCGCTGGGCAGGTGGAGGCAGTCGTCTTCCAGCAACAACGGAGGGCGGAGGAGCGACGCTCACAACGAGCGGAGCGCCGGGCGGCTAAAATCCAGCAAGTTGACACAGTGGGGTGCATCTACCAGTCATCTCAGTCAGCCAACCCATGGCACCTGCTGGGTCTGTCCCGAGACCTCCTCCTGTTAGCGAGCCTTCGACACTTCACATGGCCCCAAAGTGCACCTGGCCTGGCACAGGCGCCGTGGTGACGTCTCCATCACTTCGTGGCGAATATTGGTTTTGTTTATGGGCAGGCGTCCTCCAGCAACAACGGAGGGCGGAGGAGCGACGCTCACAACAACGAGCGGAGCGCCGGGCGGATAAAACATAGTAAGGTGGCACAGGTGGTGCATCGGCCAGTCATCTCAGTCAGTCGACCCACGGCACCTACTGGGTCTATCCCGTGACCTTCCGCCAGCGGGCGTTCCGACACTTTCACGTGGCCTTAACGTGCACCTAGCCTGGCACAAGTGCCGTGGTGACGTCACCGCGGTTGTTGTTGTGGGTGCAAACATATGGCAGACAGCAACCTGGCAAAGATGAGGATTCGAACCAATTTTTGGTCAAGAAACGTGTCCGTTTATTAAAGCGACCAAAGACATTTCGTGAACGCTGGATGATCGTTTAAAAATAAAATCAACCTCAATTATAATCAGTCCTGCACTGCGATAGCGTTAAGAGGAAAAAAAAAGTAAAATCCAAGACTTCGTTTTTCGTACAAGCAGAACAATTATTACACGAATCTACAGCGTGTGACTGCTTCGAAATAATTTGACGTTGTTTCAGACATTTTCCTCAAGCCTCATGAGCCCGCACGTGACGAGAGCAGAGAAGCAGCTCGTGTCGAGCAGACGGAACGAGGGCCACTCCATCCAGCCGGTTCAATCATTCATCACATACAGCCAGCCCTATGCCAATCATTTGCTGGATGAAGGCCTCCCCATACCGTGCCAGCCTTGGGGTTCGATTGACCATACTTCACCACTCTGGTCAGTGCGGATTAGCAACACGGAGGGCCCAGGACCAGTTCAGATACTAATTTCCAGCTCTGTTAGCGGTGGCTAGGAATTGTACTACGGTCAGCAAGTCCCATAATATTGCCTGCAACTGAAGTCATTGGCATTGTTTTGGGTTTAGAGTTATAAAAGTGAGAAAGTCTTCACTTGACAGTGAGATTCACTATCGATTCAAACATATGGATTCGTTGTTTTTTTCTCTGCTCGTGGTGGATGTAGCGGCCACCAGCAGGTAGCAGAGGTCACGTTTAACATACCACAGACGAATGCGAAGGGAAAACGATTCTCACGCGCAATTAATTGCTAGGAACCGATTTAAATCGACGAATCAAGGTATCATTACACCGCCAATGACTACGAATCGGAGTGACAAGCGACAGAAGAAAATTTCGCGCTCAAAGTATAAACCCACAGATGCTTTGCGAGACAAAATCCATCACGAATTATTGCAAAAACGACAGTTATCAAAATACACACAATTCTTCCCGAACGATATTGCAATATATATATATAAATTGCTTCTGCAAAAATAGTGAGAGTATTGAGGAAGGCAGCTGGTGCATAAAGTCAATGGTTTTGTCCTGTTCTTTGTTAACTGTGAGCGGCGCAACACGGACGCGTGCTTTGTGTTTAAGCAGGCAAGACGTGTCGGCTCGTGTGGAACGATTCAACGTAGAATAGATTGCGGGCACAGAGCCAATGGAGTTGATCCCCAATTAGCCACCTTTAACGTTTCCAGGCGCTGAGATTTTCACCCACCGTGCATCATCGCACGCTGATGAAGTTCCAGCTCACGGGGGGGGGGGGGGGGAAGCTTCCGAATGCATTGCACCACATCTTTGTTGAAACGGGTCTATTTTTAACAGGACCCTTTTCTCCCTATCTACAAGTAACGATTGTTACAAAAATAATCTAAATTTGAAAAAATACTCTGAATTCAAGACGTCCCCCCCCCTCTCCCGCAACAAATTGTGGAGAGGAAAAATGTCACCACGAGGTAAACGTCTTAATGAGCTCTCTCCTCGCGCACAAAATGTAATTAAAAATCCCATTTTATGATGAAAAGATATTTTGATATTCCAAGCACGCGAACCTTTGTTATTTATTTTAACTTCGGATTGTCAAGCAATTTTCAATTTGGCGATGTTTTTTTATGTTCCGGTATTTTATTTAAAACGGCAGACATCTCACTCAGGATAGCCGAGTGTGTGTGCGCGGCCTTAAAAGAATACAATTCACATGACCATTAGTCACAATCGCTGGAGAAACAGAATGACAGCCAAAATCTCCCCTAAAAAAATCTCCACAAACTGTACGGACAGCAGTACCAAATAAAACATAAAAATAATCCAGTATTCTCCAAATTACAAGATGCATTATTACCCCTTGTTAAAAGAGTAGGGGGTGCACCTTAGAATCGGGTAGGTGTGTGCGTGTGACGAGATCTGTGGAATTTCATTGACATCGGGCACACAATCTCGGTGCGTCTTCCTTTCCCGAGCATCTTACAATCTGGAGAATACGGTAAACGCGTCCCACCACAGTATAAATCATCACCGTTACCGCATTCCATTATGAAACAAAGTAACCACAACAAACCCAGTCTTGCCGGGTGCTGAAAAGATAATATGTCAGGCTTCTTGAGCCTCCCAAAAATGATTGATCATGGCATGAGACACCAACCACCGCGCGCGCAAACACAAGTCGAATTTGACAAGTGGCCTTTTGCCAAACGGCAGAAATAGGATGCCCCAGTCTCCCAGGGAGAGACAGCCGAGCGGAAAGGATTGGTCATGACCCGGCAATTACATCGAGAAAATGTTTGTCTGGGTGGGCGCGAGGGCACGGAATTCGCAAAGAATACCCAAGCCGAACAGAACAAAATCGAATTCGCCAAAAGAGGCATCCCCGACGGCTGCTGTTGACCACAACTGCAGTAGGCTGTGAAAACAAGCAGCTTCGTCCATATGCCATACGTTGTGGTTTTTGTGTATTTTTAGTGCAGTGTGAAAGCAGACACCCCCTGCTGAGAGTATTTTAAACATTTAAGCCACGGGGGGGGGGGGGGGGGGGGGTAAGGGTTGCACCGAAATCAATCAATGGTTGCCACACGAGCTCACCAGGTTTCTTCAAGGGGCCAAAACCACCTTGGCGCATCTGAAGAAACGGGAACACACTGGGGGGAATTTTACAACGGCACGCGCGTCCCCAACACAAAAAACGGCTACATCCGCGCACAAATCTTCCGACGGGTTTATCTCTGCACATTAAGTCACGGTTTGCACTCAAAACACAACGCCAAGAGGGTCAGCAGCTTGCCTTTCCTGTACTTTGCACTCCAATCGAGTTTTTGTATTATTTGTTTCTGTAACATTCTTACCCCATGACCCGAATGGACATTTGTAAAAGAAGAGCTTTACATCTTCTTGGTTCTTTCGGTAAAGTCACGTAGAAGGGAAGACGCTTCGGCCACAACGCAAGCAGCCGTCCTCAGGTGAAGACCAGGTCTGTCGGGGAGACAGCATCTCATTCAGACCAGGTCTGTCGGGGAGACAGCGTCTCATTCAGACCAGGTCTCCCCGACAGACCTGGTCTTCACCTGAGGACGGCTGCTTGCGTTGTGGCCGAAGCGTCTTCCCTTCTACGTGACTTTACCAAAAGAACCAAGAAGATGAATCCCTGCAGTCACGAAAGCTTTAAATCAGGTCATCAGATTCCTCCAATTAAAAATATTCTCATTCTGGATTGATATTCCACATCCAACAAGGCAACTTGAACCCTTCACACACAATGCCTTTGTCAAGCCCCTCTTTTTCCACGCGCACATGTGAGCCGTGCCAACGTGGGGCCCTCAAGGCACGGGTCGCTTTAATCACTCGAGCTGCGCGTGAACTTGGGCAACGCTGCCTACATTTTGATGCAAGTTTCTTTTGATTAACAAACAAAAAATACTTCAGTTTGGATTCAGTTGTTCAGGATCAATATCACTCACAGTCGTGTGCAGCCAATCACAAGACGGAGTTTTTGATTTCCTGCGGTGACCCAGCAAATTGCTCCTCCGCAGGGAGTAGAAACGAAGGCCATGATCGACTCAGGCGATTTCTGTGAATTCATTTGACAAGCATTGCCACACCAGTCTCTGTTGTAACAAAAACATAGTTGTTTAAATCTGGACCAATCTGCTCACAGAGACAAACAATCTCCTTGGTCTGAGTCTGCGCAAGCATCACGCTATCGGAGCCATCGTCTGTGGCCTGTGTGGGCTAGCGTGGCACAAGTGTAGTAAGTATATGGAGGCTTGACGACAGGATCGGAGGCACACTTATTTATTACACCAACACAGTTATTTACAGGTCACTGGGCTACAGGGATTTCTCGACAGCTAACCCCTCTAACCTATACCAATTCCTCCACTACGGGACTAGGGGAGGCTATCTGTCCCAGCTTGGTTAAGCTGGGATCCCGGCTCCCTGAGTCACCAGACCAGCTTCGTCTGGGCTCTCGGGGCCACGCCACCGGCTTGCCCTGGTCGGCCCTTATAAGGACAGCGAGCCAGGGGAGCTCTGGGGCCTACACTAGCTGGTCTTCCGTCTTCTCTGGTTATAGCTGAGTCCCGACTCCCGAGCCTTTCGGCTCATCACCTTTTATAGGACTTGCCCCCAAGGGGGGGGGCCCGTGGGGGATACACATGCGGACGTCGGTGCGAGCGCCACCCTTGTGTACGGCCGTAACCCCGCCCCTTGTGTTTGTTGGCCATCCGTGGCCATGCATAATCACACCTCAACATTCGTAGACATGCGCAATTACACCTCTACATCACCCCCCCCTGTACAGCTCGCAGCCGTCCCCGGCTGCAAAAAAAAAATCAGAATAAAGGTGCATCCCTCACAAAAACCCCGTGTGTGCCTCGCGTAATTTTTAACAAGAACAAGAACAACGAGAGGAAGAGAGAGAGAGAGAAAAAAAATAACCCGACGCACCCCCCCCGGATAACACCCCAAAACCAACATATATATACACTCCGGACGTCACCTTTCCCATCGTCCGCAAGGCCCCCCAACGGCCGACCTCACAACACCCCTCCCCTTTTGTCCGCAAGGCCCCCCAACGGCCGACCTCACAAAAGTCTGCGCGTTTTGGCGCGCGTTCTCGCGGCGGGTCCGTCACAAGGGCCCGTCCCGGCACGCTCAGTGACGGTTGTTGACGGTCCGGGTGCAAGAGGGTCAGGCTCCGCTGCCGAGTGACCCCCGACCCCTCCGGGAGGGGTTGGTGGGCGTGGGCCCGTCACTCCTGTTTCACCTGGGGGCGGAACAGTTGGCGTCAGGTTAGGCGAGTGCAGCGACGACGGGGAGTCGGCGACACCCTCACACGTTTGGCCATGCGTGTGTGTGTGTGAACCCCGGGGCGGCGTGACGAATGGTTTTAACCTTGAGGGGTGCACATACCACCGGCGCCTCCCCCATTTGACGCGAACACATTGCGGCCGCAAAACCTGCACGACCTCCACTGGCCCCCGCCACGGCCGTACCAATTTCGACGAGGTTGCCAGCGGCACCTGAGGACAGTGCAACCACGCCCTGTCCCCTGGTACCCATTTGACCACCTGCACCCGCCCCAACCGAAGCCTCTCGTTCGCCTTCTGGCGGAGTTCAGAATTTTGCACGGCCGCTTCCCGCGCCTCAGACAATTGAGCGATGTTAAATTTAACGTGTTCGGACAACTTAGACTTCGCCTGGAGCGCCGAGAGCTTCAGCTGGGTCGCCACAGGAGGGTTAACTTCGCGCCCATACATTAAAAAGAAAGGGGAAAATCCGGTGGCCGCATGGGGAGCCATTCTGTAGGCCTGCAACACACCGGCTATGCGGAGGTCCCAATCCGTCTGGGATACCGACACCTGCTGGGACAGCATGGACGTGATGGTCCGATGCAGCCGTTCCACCATCCCGTCAGTTTGTGGGTGATACGGAGAGGTCCGAACCTTCTCCGTACCCAAGAGGTCGCACACCTCACGTAGGAGTTTACCAGAAAAATTCCTACCCTGGTCAGTAAGCAGCCGTTCCGGAGCACCCTTGTCGAGGACATAGCCCTGGACAAAGGCCTCCGCGATGGCTGCTGCCGATTGGTTCGCCAGGGGCCAGGCCATAGGCCATCTCGTGAAGTATTCAACCCCCGTTAGTAAATACCTATTGCCCCTGGGTGTAGCGGGAAATGGGCCAAGTATGTCCAGAGCGACGAGCTCGTTAACCCTGGAAACTTTTATGGACTGCAGCGGAGGGTTGGACCCCCTAGCAGGTGGCTTCCTCTGCGCGCATTGCGTGCACGACCCCAAGAGGTCCCCCACGTCCTTTTCCATGCCCGGCCAGAAGAAATCTAGCTGGAGCGTGGCAAAGGTCTTATGAACCCCCAAGTGCAGAAGCCGCTCATGAACAGCCCATACCACCTTACCCCTTAAAGCAGCAGGCACCACGAGCCGCTGGCGCCGGGTTTTACCATTCCAGTGCATTAAAAGTCCCTGGAACAACCCCCACGAGTCAACGTTTTCCACCCCCTGGCCAATCCCCCCGGCGCGACGGCGCAGAGCGAGGAGGGAGGTGTCCTCCATTTGGAGGCGACCCCATTCCGCGACTGACAACCCCAGCAACGAATCCCTCCCTTCTTGCTCGATAGGACCCGAAACCGAAGGTGCATCGGCAGCGGCCACGAGGACCGAATCGGTGGTGACGTTCGGAGACCTACAACGCCCCGAACCCAAGAGGCACGCGCACTCCGAAGTGGGTGGCAATCGCGACAGGGCGTCAGCGTTCGTGTGGCGGAGACCCTTACGATATGTGGTGACAAAGTCATAGTCTTGGAGAATCTCCAACCATCGAGACAACTGGCCCGATGGTTGTTGAACCCGCAGGGCGTATTGTAGGGCCGCATGATCTGTACGGACGGTGAACCGCCGACCGTACAGATACGGGCGGTACTGCTGAATGAAATAAACAATCGCCAATAATTCCCGACGGGTAACGCAGTACCGCTGTTCGGCTGGAGACAGTACCCGACTACCGTAAGCCACCACATGCTCTACGCCCCCAATGAGCTGGGACAGCACGCCCCCGATGCCCGTGTTACTTGCATCTGTATCGAGCAAGAAGGGTTGTGAAAAATCCGGGTAATTCAACGGCGGCGCCCCCACCAAAGCATTCCGGAGGGCGCGAAAAGAAGCCTCCTCCTCCGGCCCCCAATGAAACCTGACTCCCTTGGACGTCAAGGCATGCAAAGGTTTCGCAATCGTAGCGAAGTCAGCCACAAATCGCCGATAATACGACGCGAACCCAATGAAACTCCTGACCTCTCCCACAGAGGTGGGAGTCGGCCAGGAGCTGACGCATTCCGTTTTGGCGGGATCAGTGGATATCCCCGAGCGCCCAACAATGTGACCCAAATATCGCACCGATTCGCGGAGTAAATGGCACTTCTGTGGTTTAAATTTCAAATTGGCAGCCCGCATTTTGAGAAAAACAGCACGCAACCTCTGGAGGTGTTCCTCGAAGGATTTGCTAAAGACGATGACATCGTCTAAGTAAATCAAACACGAATCCCATTGCAACCCTGCCAAGACCAATTACATTAACCGCTGAAAAGTTGCCGGCGCAGAATGTAAACCCATCGGCAAGCGGTTAAATTGGAAGAGACCCTGCGGTGTCCGAAAAGCAGTCTTAGGTTTTGATTCGTCATCCAGAGGAAGCTGCCAGAATCCAGATAGCAAATCGAGGGTGGAAAAGAATCGCGCCCCCGCCAAGGCATCGAGCGACTCATCCATTCGAGGAAGCGGGTACGCATCTGCCACAGAGATTTTGTTCAGACGCCGAAAGTCGACACAAAACCGCAGTGAGCCGTCGTGTTTTTTCACCAAAACGATCGGCGCGCCCCACGGGCTATTGGAAGGGGAAATGATATCGGCGGCTAGCATGTCATCAACAGCCGATTTGACATGATCCTTTTCGGCGGGACTCAACCGAAAGGGATTTTGGCGGATTGGCGCGCTGTCACCCGTGTCAATATGGTGTCGCAGCAATTTAGTACAACCAATATCAAATTTGTGTTGACTAAAAACGTCAGCAAATTCGCTCAGAAGAACTCGCAGCTGCGCGCGCTGCGAGTCGGACAGGTCCACTGAACCCGCGCAAAGCGCATCCAGCCAACCGTCATCACAGTCCGAATGCGGTCGCGACGGAGGATCGGTGGATACCTGACCCACGAGTGGTTCCTCATAGGGTACCGGCGTTGCGTGTGCAAGCACGGTCCCTTGAGGAACCACGGCCGTTCGCGATCCCACATTAAGGACTGCAATGAAGGGGTCCCCATCCCCTCTCACCATGGTCTGAGCCGCGAGCAAATCTGGTCCATTTACCCCGGCCCGAGATGGTCCCAACAAGACCCCCCGATCCGCAACCCCTTCATTAAACGGCCGACGCAATCTAAGAGGGACGAGCATCTGAGCCCCCGGAGGCACGCGCACAGTTTTTGTGACGAGCGCCTGCACGGTGGCAAACGCCCGACGCTCCGTGGTGGGGGAAGACAGAAATGTAACGCGTCGGCCCGATGGGAGCTCAATGCACCCTTGGTCAATAAGGATGCGGATGGGCATTTTGGCCAGAAAATCCGTCCCCAACAGGCACGGAACCGCGAGTGAGGAGGAAACCAAAACAGGCCCGGATAATTTAATGTCCCCAATGCAGATAGTGGCGCGGATTTGGCCAATAATGCCCAGAGAGCCCCCGTTAGCGGCATAGCACGGCACGTCAACAGGGAGCAAGGGACGACTTTGAACGGGAAGGATGTTATAAATTAAATCAGATATAATGGTCGCCGATGCCCCTGTGTCAATTAAAATCCGCACCTCTACCCCATCAATGTGACCGACCACGACCGATGATCCCGCCGACGCAGCAACGACACGATGGGCGAGCTCCGACCACTGACCCGGTTGGAGCGCCCGCCGCATTACCGAACGATCGCGCGCAACGGATGGGGAATTTGGAGCCCTGTTTAGTTGGGCGCGTGAGTGTGTGTCGGATGTGTGCGTGGGCCAAACGTGTGAGGTGCCGCGACTCGCCGTATTTCTCTGCTGGAGCTTGGGAGGAGACGGCGTGGCGTCCTGACGAGGTGTCGCCCCGCGCTGACGGGGAGCCCGGCATCCTGACGCAACGTGGCCTTGCAGGCCACAGTTGTAGCAGCGTGTGAGCGCCCCCGATGTCCTGGGCTGCTCCTGGCGGCTCGGTCCATTCCGAGCCTGTGGTACTGCCGCTCTCCATTCCCCTCGCCGCTCCACCCCGCAGACCTCCTCCGATGGGAGGGCGGTAGCCGCCATGGCATGGCTGGCCGCCCCCTTTGCCGCCTTTCGACGAAGGGACCGCAAGCCCCCGTGGATGTGGCGCGCGACCAGCAGGGACGACATCTCTGAGTCGTCTTGAGCCAGGACGTTGACGTCCAGCTCATCAGCGAGTAGCAGCAGCTTCTCAGCCACCATGGCATCCACTCCTTCCTCGTCCATCCTTGGGAAAGCAGCCTTCGCTAGAGCCAGGAGAGCAGTCCGGAAGGCCAGAGGTGATTCGTTGGTGCCCCGACGCCGATCGTGGAAAAGCTGCCTGCAGTCCGAAGGCGGCCCATAGACGGCTGACAGCAGCTGCAACGCCAGGTGTAGGGTGGCGCGCTTTTCCCTCGGCGCCGAGGTGAGGGTAGCCAGGGCGTCGTTGTCCAGCATCGCTGGCAGCGCGCGTAGAGCCTCGGCGTCCGTCCAGTTCGCCATCTCCTGATGAGCGATGAACCGTCTCTTGAAGCCGCCCCAGTCTCCGTCTGCGCCTACGAATTCTTTCAGAGGTGGCAGACGCTGCTGCAAGGCGACGTCCGTGGCTGTAGATCGCTCTCCGTCGCTCCCCGCCGATGATACAGTGTGGGCGGGCTGTGCACATGGCATCGCCGGTCGCTCCGATGTTGACGCGCCGGCCGGTGTTGATGATGTCACGGCTTGTGCTTGGCGCTCAGCAGTCACGTGACGCGGGCCGGCCCCGCCGTCCGCTCGCACTGTAGAGATGGCGGGAAATTTAACCGCCAGCCGCGTCGGGGTGGCGGGAAACGTTGCCGCGCGCCGGCTGCTGTCGTCGACCCGCGCTGCCCCTCCAGCCCCCAGCCGCGTGATCTCCTCCAACGCAGCGGCGGCGGCGTAGAGCAGTTCCGCCAGGCGGGAGTGGGCCAGCCGGAGTCCTTCAGCCGACGCATCCCCCCCCTCTTGTCGTAGCGGCACGGGCGTACTTGGCCCCGGCTGCTCCGATCCGACCCCGGCCATCTCTGGTGTTGAATTGGCCGCGGCGTCTTCCATCTCCGACTCCTTGGTACGTGTCGTCCCTCGTGTGTCCATCGTTTGGACGTTTTACTTCTGACACCAGATGTAGTAAGTATATGGAGGCTTGACGACAGGATCGGAGGCACACTTATTTATTACACCAACACAGTTATTTACAGGTCACTGGGCTACAGGGATTTCTCGACAGCTAACCCCTCTAACCTATACCAATTCCTCCACTACGGGACTAGGGGAGGCTATCTGTCCCAGCTTGGTTAAGCTGGGATCCCGGCTCCCTGAGTCACCAGACCAGCTTCGTCTGGGCTCTCGGGGCCACGCCACCGGCTTGCCCTGGTCGGCCCTTATAAGGACAGCGAGCCAGGGGAGCTCTGGGGCCTACACTAGCTGGTCTTCCGTCTTCTCTGGTTATAGCTGAGTCCCGACTCCCGAGCCTTTCGGCTCATCACCTTTTATAGGACTTGCCCCCAAGGGGGGGGGCCCGTGGGGGATACACATGCAGACGTCGGTGCGAGCGCCACCCTTGTGTACGGCCGTAACCCCGCCCCTTGTGTTTGTTGGCCATCCGTGGCCATGCATAATCACACCTCAACATTCGTAGACATGCGCAATTACACCTCTACACAAGCAAGCACACGCAGCGCCGTAAACGTCATCTTAAAATCGTAAACTTTCATGCCGACTGGTGTAAGTCCAGTCCAAGCATGTACGAAATTGTAATGCATCAGTATTAGCGTTTACTCCTGGTAGTAAACTTTTGGCAACTGCTTACAAGTAATGAGTAGTTATGTTTCCCAGAAGATACAAAATAACAAAAAATATACAATGTATTTTTTCTAAATATAGAAAGCATCATAATATTAATTTACAAACCTTTCTCAATCCAATACTGGATGAAGACCTCCCCATGCCATGTCAGGCAAGGGGGTTGTTTGACCATACTTCACCAGATTGGTGAGAGCGGGGGTGGGGGTGGTGGTTACTGACAGAGGGGGCCCATAACCGACTGACATCTCTCCCCCCACCAATGTTAGCCATAGAATTCATGTCGCCGGGTTCACAATGCAGTGAAATTAACCAATGCGCCACCACTCCCCGCAGACAGAATACATGAATACATCTTTGTGTACGTAGACTACATGTATACTTTATCGGTGTGTCTAGGTAATGCACCTATGTCCAGACACGCGTACATAATACAGACGTACTGCATGTGTATATATGCATTCAAAGGACAAGGTGCAGCCCTGCACCTTGACTAATCATTGCTCCGATTAGCACGGTTGGCTACGTACGGTGCGAAAGAAGTTCAACTACATTGCTGGCGGAAAGGCCTACACTATAGAAAGCTCAAGAGCGGGCATTTGGCCTACTCTTCCACACTTGCCAGACTTCTTGAAGGTGTGGGAGTCTTCCACCACTATACCTCACCGCACGCGACCTGCCGATCGATTAAACTGTAGTGCCACTCATTAATGCTGTACCCCATTGATACGTATATTTCTATACACGCACACAAGAAATGAATTGTAGCAACATTTTTTTTGTCATAAAACAAAAACTAAAGAGAGATAAGATTTCAGAATTAAAAACATACCCAAACAATCCCCTTCCACTAAACGATAAAATACCTTAACAAAAAATAATAAAAGTAAAACAAAAGAAATGCTGAATAAATACGTGAGCAATAAATTACCAAAAAAAGTGTAATTTCATCAAATAAAAAATGCAAATGAGCAGGGGTTCTCAACTGGGGTCCGAGACCCCCCCCCCCCCCCTCATTGGGGGTCCCGTGGCAAATCATCGGTGGGGAGGGGGGGGTAGTAGACCCCTGCTCAAACACACCCCAGCATTTGATGGGGGTGTGCGCTGCCATTCTATTCTGGAGCGTGGTGCCAGCAGCAATGTGCCCAGGAGTTGGATGCCAACGAATCAATGTCAAGGTCTGCTGGCCAGGACGAAGAGGGGTTTCAGGGGTAGAGACAAGAGTTGAAAGAGCGCAGAGACCACTCCGGTTTACTTCGTGGTACATGGGACTGGTTGGGGTGCGGGGAGGCTAGTAAATTCACCCACATTTTTTTTAGAGGCTGTGGATAATTTAAATTAACTAATTTATTATTCATTTACATTTAATGACTTCTTCTTGGTTCTTTCGGTAAAGTCACGTAGAAGGGAAAATAAAACATAATAAAATGTTTAATTTGTATTATTTTATTATTTCCCTTCTACGTGACTTTACCGAAAGAACCAAGAAGATGAATCCCTGCAGTCACGAAAGCTTTAAATCGAAATGACTTGCTTAGCATTTTCTAGATGTTGCACTCCTGTCATTGTTGTTGTTGTATTGTTTGCCGTTGTGACTTGCCGACCCGCCCATACAGGACCACCTGTGGATAAAAAGAGCTTCATTGGCTCGTCGGATTCCTCCTGCAGTATAAATAAAGATTCCAGATTCTCAAAGTACAAAACTAGCCACCAGATCAGCCCAACAGCACTCCCCCCCCCCCTTCTCTCCGGCACTCTCGCTGGGAGAGAAAACGGCTCTGCAGATGTAAAAAGATAAAAGTGCGGCTTAAAAGACAAGACCATTTAACCATTTCCAAAGTGCTCCGAAATCATTTAGCTGTCAGCTCTCTGAACATCACCACATTAAACGCTTCTAAATATGACACAATTAGTAAACTGATATAAAGATGTTGCCAAGCTGGACTACGAATGTTGCTATGA
The DNA here is from genome assembly GCF_015708825.2 of Lethenteron reissneri. Classification (NCBI taxonomy): domain Eukaryota; kingdom Metazoa; phylum Chordata; class Hyperoartia; order Petromyzontiformes; family Petromyzontidae; genus Lethenteron; species Lethenteron reissneri. The sequence continues at coordinate 5,714,923 of NC_083779.1, forward strand.
TGGTTCTGTTGGATACTCGACATCGACAGTGATCAACAGATTAGCAGTTCACTATTGATGTCATAGCGAATGGGTATATTGATGTCCTGATGGCAGAGAGGTCTGATGCCGCCAATTGATTCACTGCGGTAAATGGGTGCTCAAACCTCACCATAGTGAATGGGCCTTCATGGACTTCACTGCAGTAACTGGCTCTACCGATGTTGCTATAGCAAACAAGACAACCTATGATGCTATCGTAACAGGGTCTTTAGATTTCAATATAGCACATCAGTCGATATGTGCGACAGTAAATGCGGACGAAAGATGCCATCAAGTATGTTGTTTTAAGTTTGCAGTCCTTCCCCGGCACCTCCGATTAGCGCGTTTGGCTACGTACGGTGCGAAAGAAGTTCAACAAACAAACAGACGTCTATGATGTCTCAAGAGTGAAAGGGTCCCCGTGGATGTCTCCGCTGCGAATGTATCCACAGCCATCACCCAAGCAGCCATTTCCCCACCGACGACCGCACCAAACGCGAGACTCTTCGCCCGAGCCGGTCAGCCACCATGCGGCGCCCCACCGCAAACGGTGGACAAACCCCCCACCCCAACCCCCCCCAGTTAAAATCGACACCAAACTCGGCGACGTCACGGCGGCCCGGTCCCCGGCGTCTCAGCAGTGCGAGTCTCCGTTGATCCCGGCGACGATGGACAGGGGCGCCGCCGCTGCCGCCGCAGTCGCCTCGCCGAGCACCTCCTGCATCCACGTGATCTCGGCTGCCACCTCCTGCGCCAGCGCCTCCAGCTGCGCCTGGCGCCGGCCCATGCGGCCCTCGACGTGCGTGATCGCCGCGTCGAGTGCCCGCGTCTCGTCGCGCGCGTGGCGCCAGCCCTCGTCCGCCTTGCGCGCCTCGTAGCTGCGGGGGAGACACCGTACGGGTGGAGGTCAACGGGTCGCAACGGGCGAGAGCACGTACACAAATGAACAGTGATACCACGCCGATCTCGTCATCGCAGCAGCAGCAGCGGCGGCGGCTTTTGGCTGGTCGCCGTATGGCGCGGCGCTTTCAGATGCGCTTCTGCGGCCGTCTGGAACGCTCTTCCTTCCGATATTAGTAAGCCACTGGGAGCTATGCAACTTTTAAATCAAGATAGAAAAGTCATTTCTTTATAAAAGCTTTTTGCGTTTCATTGGTAGTCCTTCCCCCGCACCTCCGATTAGCACGGGTGGCTACGTACGGTGCGAAAAAAAGTTCAATATAAATACATGTACGTACGTAAAGATTGAGACCTCCAACTCGTCCCCAGGTATGTTACTGTCAATGGATGACGAATTTTCCTGCAAGCCTCACTTCTGGAGGATTCACCTTGCCCAAACAAGCACCGAAGGCACAGCGTCTCGTATTTGCTCAACATCTATTGCTTTGCGGTGACGGGCGTTAGGTCACGCCGTCTAAAAACACGCAAGCTTGCAGGTTCGGAAAGGATTTTTTTTATTGGCTGCTGTTTTGTGGACTGCTCGTTGTGGTACTCACTTTGGTTCTCAAAGCAGATAAGTTCATAATCAAAAATAGAAGTTGCGCTGATAAATCAATGATTAAACAAAGTAGATCAGGGCGAGTGAGAACGAGAGAGAATAAGTGACATTTGAGAGCTGGTGAAAGCGGGTGAGGTTGGGTGACAGCGAGTGTGGGTGAGTGTGGGGTGAGTTCGGGTGAGTGCGAGTGAGTGAAGGTGACAGCGGGTGATAGAGGGTGAGTGCGGGTGAGTGCGGGTGAGAACGGGTAACAGTGGGTGAGGGCAGGTGACAGTGGGTGATAGTGCAGGTGACAGTGCGGGTGAGTGCGGGTGAGAACGGCTAACAGTGAGGGCAGGTGACATCGGGTGAGAACGGGTAACAGTGGGTGAGGGCAGGTGAGAGCGCAAATAAGTGATCGAAGCGACCGCATCCACGAACCGGGCACGCGACATCTCTTGGCGCGCCGCCTCGCCCGCCTGCCGCTGGTGAACCTCGGTCTCGCTGCACGCGGCCAGCAGCACGCCCAGCTCCTCGCGCAGGCGCCGGCGGCCCTTCTGCAGCGCGCCCAGGCCCTCCTCCATGCTGGCCAGCTCCTCCACGACCCGCGTGAACCTCTCAAAGTCCACGTAGGTGCTGTTGGGGTGCATGCTCGAGTGCGACTTGATCGTATACTCCTTGAGGCGGCTCGGCTTGAGGCGGCGCCGCTCCTTCTTGCTGGTGTCGCGGTCCGCCTGCGCCGGGGCCGGCTGCTTGCCCTGGTGCGACGTGGCCATGCATGCGTGCGTGTGTGTGTGTGTGTGCGTGCGTGCACATGCGTGCGTGCACATGCGTGCGTGCGTGACGGGCGGTGGTGGCGGGAAGGACGGAGGGGTTAGCAGTGGATCGGCGCGTCGGCTCGCCTTAAAGGTCTCTTCTTCGTCGTCGTCGTCGTCGTCGGCATCGTCATTTTCATGATCACCATGATACGAGTGCCAGCCTGCGACCACATCGTCCGCTTGCGCCAGGGCCGGCTGCTTGCTCTGGTGCCACACAGCCGTGCACCTGTACGTGGCCCGTGGTGGCGGGGGTGGAGATGATGACGATGACGACGGAGTATTGGTTCAGCCTCTAGTTTTATCGTCATCATCATCATCCTTGTCATTTTCATTACCATCAAAATACTATTTCCTGCTGGCTCGTGTGGATTGCTGCCCATCCTTGCACTAAACTTTGATTCTCGAGGTACAAGCAGAACGGCAGGCAAACGTCCTTCAAATAGATCAACAGTTGCGCGCGGCGACTGCCCACCACCAAACCTCGCCAGAATGTTACACAACCATCACGTGCCAGAGACTAAGTGGGGGGGTTCGGTCTGGATGGCGTTTGGACGCAAACAGAGGTTCTAGATTTGAAGCTTTCGTGACTGCAAGGATTCATATTCTTAGGTTTTTTTGGTAAAGTCACGTAGGTAAAAAATTAAAATTAATAAAAGTAAAATAAAAATAAAATACAAATCACGACGTTTCGGAGGCAACACAAGCTTCCGTCTTCACCTGAAGACCTGAAGACGGAAGCTTGTGTTGCCTCCGAAACGTCGTGATTTTTATAAAAATTTTATTTTACTTTTATTAATTTTAATTTTAATTTTTTACCTACGTGACTTTATCGAAAAAAACCAAAGATTATGCAAACAGAGGTTGCCACAGGGGAGCGGAGGGGCTACGTTACGGGTAGCAGGCAGCAGTGCGTCGCGATGATCGTGATGACGACGATGAAAATTTGTTTTCTTAAAAAATAAAAGATCCTCCGTGTCTGGCGTCAAGGTGCGACAAGAGCGACGGAATCGGATTGCGTGCGCGCGGCAGGTGAATGCGGCCCGGTTCCTGTTCACCTCCATTCACTCCCAACGTCATCTTAGGCTAAAGGAGCAGCTTAAGCCTGAAGGACGCGGGTAGAGTCCGTACCTTGACCCACTGGTGGGTGATCGTGTCTTTGATGAGAAGACGTTTCCTGGAAGAAGAAGAAGAAGATGAAAGGCTCACATCAGCTGCGCGAGTCGTTGGTCAGATCTGCGACGTCGTGCAGTCTCACACGCGGGACGCTGGTGGCGGTAGAGCGAGGAGGTTGGCCGACCTTCCCGTATTGGATTTTTTCGAGCGTTACCCTCTCGTACGCGCGCCGGGTTTTCTCCGGTTACCTCCCGCACAAAGTCGAACGTTCGTCGAAATAATTGGCCAGACGTCGCGACGTAACAAGGGACCCCCCACCTCGGCAAATAATCCGTTGAAGTTTTTCTTGGTGAAAGGATTGACATCGTCTTTCAGCCAGAATGTGCCAGATCTCGTCCACATCTCGGAAGCTCAGCAGGATTTTTCGAGCCTGGCTAATGTTTGGATAAATACAAAACAAAGAATAGGCTTTACCCCTTTCAATAAATAATACTGGAGATGTGAAGATGTTGAAACTCCAAATAGACACCGATTACAAGGCATCAAGTCTACATTAAACAGACATACTTGGAGTAAAACATGCCAACAAACGCACCTTGAACAACTCTATCGCCTGATGATGCTGGCTGTAATTCCTGCAAAAGCGTCGTACTCGAATTGTGAACGTTGTGAGTTTACTCTCAAACATACCAGGGTGCTGTACCAGTAATTAATTGGCACGTTTTGTGTTACTTGACAAACCTTACTAATTGGCCGTGTTGGGTGGTGACGGGTTTAATGACACAGTTATATTTACGCGATCTAACAAAAAAAACTATTCTGGACGCTTCGGTAATAACTTATGCAGTGTCCTTGAAACCGATCGGAGTACACCAGAGACAGCCTCCCTTTACCAAAAAAAAAAACACAGAGTTGCCGAACTCATTTCTCATAGACGATCGAGACTACTGCGACTGCAAGCCCATTCGTCCCTCGCGCCGCACGCGGCTCCTCACTTGGGGTCCTTGACGAGCAGCTTGCGGATGAAGTCGATGGCCAGCTCGCTCGTCTGGCCAAAATACTCCTCGTCAAAGTCGTAGTTCATGGCTGTGATGTTGGCGAGCGTCTCCTCGTTGCTGTCGCCCAGGAACGGAGAGGCGCCGCTCAGCCTGAAACAACAACCGGGAAACCGCCGCGACCGCCATCACCATTGCCATCACCACTGCAATCGCCACCGCAATCGCAACGACACCATCGGCGTTGGAAGATGACAACAATTCTCAAGTCAAGGCAACGTTCCGTGGCACCGTATCGTGGCCGATTATCCTGGCTACTGCCGCCACCCAGCGTAAGAGCAAGTCCAAACAGCTCACGTAAGTCCGTGGGCCAGAGCAAAAACCGGTGCCATCCAACGTAGTAAAACTTTCGTAGATCCAATTTATACGTGCATATTATGAGCGAATAATTCGATGTACCCATCTTAAACAGGTATCACATGAAATGTAGGCTTTCGCGACCAATATTATCCATAATTGAGGCTTCTGGAGTTAGATCGCGTAACCCAAAGTAACCCAAAAACGCGATCTAACCCAAAAAAAATTCTATTATGGTGACCACATGATTCACTGTTATTGGCCACGTAAGGAAATTGGAACCGATAAAGTTACGCCTCCTTGTGCGGTACCAGATAGGTGAAACATCTGGCCTGGGCTCACAGACAAACAACTACTGAATGGTAGTAGGAAGCCTGACGCCGAGATCAGACTGTTTCACATTGGCAATATGAATCGGTGACCTGTGTACAAAGGCCCCAAAGCTAGCCAGATTGGCTTGGATCAGGCTCAATGGACTGGCACGTGGCTCCTCACAAATCAACGGCGGCAGGAACCCTCCCCACTCAACACCAGACAACCCTTGCAGCATAACTAATCAGGAATTCACGTACATAGGGCCCCCCCGGGGTCGGACTGATCGGCTGGAATCAGAATTAACCGGCGCGGGTGTGCGTTGGCCACGGTCAATTTGGCATGCCGATTTTGGCACGTTTTGGCACGTGCGCCACCCTCTTAGTACGTGGGGCAGAACGTCGGACATCATGCCGAACAACAACACGCGGCACAACCCGTAAGCACATCAGAGGGCTACACAGCAGTCATGATGAAGTTGAGCGGTTAAACCATATTTGAACTATTTTTAATATTAACTATTTTTAATTTTAGCTATGTAGCTCTTTTTCAGAAGGAACCTGGCCACAAATGATAGCTCAACGAAGTGGCTTATCACGTGGAAATTTATAGCAGCAAAATACTCTAAACGCGTGCTAATTCTAAATGTGGAGGGAAAAACCGGAGGACCCGGAGAAAAATCCACTGGACCACGGTGAGAACATTGCAAACTCCAAATATACATCAGGTGTCACGGTCAGGATCGAACCCACGACTTGCATACCGGGCGAGGTAGTTAACATCTCACCACCGTGGCCCCCTACATATTTATTGTTTAGCGATACAGAACGGATGTGAAGACGTACAAAACATCTTCTGCGTTCGCTGCTTCTTAAAGTAATCAATTCACTTGCCGCCGCCTCTGTGGCCACGTGGACACTGAGCCACTTGACCCTCGATGAGTGAGAGCAGCTCAGGAATTAAACCAGCACGCACCTGGACATCAGTACAAATACATATTCTGACGTATATTATTCAAGTACGTAATCAACCGGGCTATGCGTTAATTGTGTGTTGACCGACTCTCTGTGTTGCATTACATTACATTTCGATATTTTACTAGGTTATTTAATTTTAGTGTGTCTTTCTCCTAATTTTCAAGCTTGCATACCGTACCACGTCGTCGTCCACTCATTGACATGCTAATTTTTTCTCTGCCCCCTCCCTCTCTCCGCCCCCGCCCCCTCTTTATATTTAAGGCCTCGTCACAGAAACAACCTCTCTCTTTGTGCTGATACGTGTTCTCTCTCTCTCTGTGTGTCTTTGTGATGTCTGTCTGTCTGCTTGTATGTCTGTCTATAATTTTCTGGTTAGATTTTTGTTGCTATTTCTTTTATACCTGATGAAGATTGCTTGTGTTGCAATCGAAACGTTGTAGTATGCTATTATTTAATTTATTATTTTATCTTTATAAGTGACTTTACCGAAAGAACCAAAGAATATTCAAGCACTGTTAATTCGCAATCCGGATAATCTGCAAGCAGGTAATGTCAAGCATCGACTGTGGTTGCGAGTTCAGTCGTAAAAAGCATAAGGAGGCAAATATAGGCAAAACAAAAGCACGTGTGCTAATACTCACAGAATGTATGTGATTACGCCAATACTCCTATAAACAAAAACAACAACACAAAGTAAATGTGCGCAAATTAAATAAATAAAAATAGCAATTTAAAGATTTCAAAGAAATCAAACTGGTTACTTCAAAAAGCCACGCCAAAAAAACTTTAAAAGATATACACGCATCATGAATGCAGAGCAGATAAATCAAAGTGTAAAAACAACACAAGGCAGTATTTTAGAGCGACTGCAGAAAAATACAAACTCGAGGTCCACGGTGAAATCTTACCACATGTCGGCCTCCAGCCCCAGCGGTTCAAAGTTCACGATTTCAGGAGCTGTTTTCATCGAATGAAAACAAATGGACGGGAACACGACAGAAGAATTAACATTTGTCGCGCGTACGAACGAATCGCCCCGTCGGATCGCGGATACGCGGTTGAATGAGCAGCCACCGTGGATGGGGAGGTGTGTTCTGGGCTCCGCGGCTACTGTGCAGAGGGCAGTTCAGCAAAATCAAATGCCGTGCTGTATTTCTGTGCTCCCGTGTCGTCTATGCTCGACGCCTTCACCGACCCCGCACTGACCGGCGTGACGAAAGAATGACAAAAGCGTCGTGAACAACAGAGGTCGCAAACGGGTTTTGATTCCTTACCCGTACCCGTATCCGGCCGCACCAGGGTCGCAAACGGGTACCCCGTACCCGGCCGGGTACGGGTTACCCGTACCCGATACCCAGCCGGGTACGGGTAGCCGGGTATCGGGTAGGGTACGGGTATCGGGTACCCGATTGCGACCTCTGGTGAACAGTGACAAAAAAGGTTGTAGGTGTACCTTTTTTCATAAACGGAAGCTAAGAGCTTACGCTCAAGACACCCCCCCCTCCCAACGTGCCAAAGTGAATGAGTGTTTTTGCAGATTGAGCGACACGCGAGCCATGACACATCGGGGCTCACGCGGCAGGCGTTCGTCTGCCAATGGCTCCGCTCTCACCACGTTTATCAGCTCCGAAAGAATAAAATGCTAACGCGAGTGTTGGCTAAGGGGCCACTCTTAAGCTTGATGGATCGCCCTGTTTATACCCCTTTTCCAATAACTCCGCCAGGACGGAGTGTTCCCCAAGGTCGAAATGGCGTTCCGCCAACATTTGCCCCAACACTCACTCAGAGGGTCAAGTCGTACGCCTACGGCAAGGAGACAAGCTACGGATAATTTCCACCTCTTTGGCCATTTTTACGCCCCAAAAAATCCCCGCAGAAGCTACTCTTCTTGTTTTTTTACTTACGCATGAATCGGGCCGTAATTCTCGAACTGGGATTGGATTGGGAACCAGCGTAGGGACGGGAGGAGTTTCAAGGTGAAGTCATTTCTACTCTTTGGTTCTTTTGGTAAAGTCACGTAGGTATAAAATAAAATAAATCACGACGTTTCGATCGCAACACAAGCGGTCGTCCTCAGGCGGAACAAATATAATCCAGCAGTTCCACCGAGGACGACCGCTTGTGTTGCGATCGAAACGTCGTGATTTACTTTATTTTCTACCTACGTGACTTTACCAAAAGAACCAAAGAGTATGGATTCCTGCAGTCACGAAAACTCAAGATCGAAGTCATCTCATTTGTGGGAGATAAAGTAAAAATAATAATTGACATTTATTTGTACAGTGCCTCCCACTAATCTCTCAAGTCTGCCGGTGGCCTTCTGGATCCTTCGGAGTTTGGAGATTAGAGAATTGCAGAAGGCCGTACGAGAGAGAGTTGCATTCTCTCACTCGTGATACATTGGTAACGCGGGCACTCGCGGTGCATTTGTAACGCGGGAACATTTTTTACGTTAAAAGGGGACATTCGGGGGAGTGGACATTGAGAGGTGCAGTCGCCTCGTCAAACTGTGATAAAGAAAGTGGTGGGCAGAGAGAGTTTAACACGTAGGAGAGAGAGTCTCAACTGCAGGTGGCACAGAGAAGTGGCAAAACGTTGGGGAATAAAATTCGTATTCTGATTCTGATATTCCACAGCGAGTCGGTCGCGTCGGTCGCGAAATTGGCACCGATGACCGGGGAACTCTTAATGGAATTTATATCACGCCTAAAGCAAGGCGCTTTATAAAGAATGATCAACGGTACCAACGTATGATTGCAATGGCGGAGATGAGGCGAACGAAATAGATGAGAGAGGAAGCAATGGGGGCAAATCTGTTATGATGCCTCAATTTGGCAAAAGAGAAATTGATGGTGGTAAATGACGGATGGATTGAATGAATAAATGGGGTAGATGAGTGATAGCCATGCAATGAGAATATGAAGAGGGAACAGCGACGGTGGTGGAGGTAATGCGGGGGAGATTAAGGGGGGGGGGAGTCATGGGGTGGGCTAGGGAGTTTTGAGTGAAGAACGGAAGCTTAGTGAACGAAGGTTACCGTTTAACGTGGAGGGTAAAGTTCGTTCCGGTGAAGCGGGGGTGGGGCCGAGAAGAGAGAAAGAGCGAAAGCGTGTGGATTGAGTGCAAGGAGAAGGAGGAACAGGGAGAAAGAAGAGAGGAGAGAGACGACAAAGATTGAAAACGGCGGCCAACGGGGACCGAACGTACCGACAAACTCGGGCGTGCCAAAGATGTTCTTGAACTCCATGCCGTCCACGATCTTGTGCGCCAGTCCGAAGTCGATGATCTTAATGCGCGGCCGTCGCTCGCTCTTGTCCAGCAGCATGATGTTCTCGGGCTGCGCGGCAAATCGCGGCGGGGCAGAAAAACGGCGCGACGGTTTAGCGACGGGGATCGACCGGTATCCGGGGTGTAACTCGTTTGCCATCACGTCAGGGAGCAGGGGGTGGGGGGGTAAGATACGGCAACGCAAAATTCGTTTGACACGGCCCACGGTCGAGCGAGGCACCGCCACTTCGAAACGGACCCGCAAACGAAATTTTCTCCGCCAAATGCAAGCGTCGATGTCGCGTTTCCGATGCGGACCTGCGAACCGACATGGGCGGCGCGTGGGCAAGAGGAAAGCACATTCAGGCGTCGCAGCATCGAGCGTGGTAAAGGTGAACCCTCGTTATTGACATGCCGTTATCGGCCACCAATAACGGTGTTCGTTCGTTAACGTCCACGGTGGTGAGATGTTAACTGCCTCGTCTGGTATGCAGGAGGTCTTGGCTTCGATCCCAACCCTGACGCCTGCTGTATATTTGGAGTTTGCGTGTCTCTCTCCCCGCGGTCGCGTGGATTTTTCTCTGGGTCCTCCGATTTTTCTTTCCACATTTAGAATCAACATCACCCGTTTAAGAGTATTTGGCTGCAATTAATTTGCACATGACAAGCCACTTCGTTCAGCTATCATTTCTGGTCAGGTCGCCTCTGAAAGAAAAAGAGCTACATAGCTCAGTGGGCCTTACCTGGTAAAAGGTAAAAAAAAAGTTTAAAGGATAACACAAAGAATTAATCCACCATCACTAAGTCCAGCCCCTGAGTAAAAATAAGGACGACGGAGGTGACCCCTAAACCGTCACCTTGAGGTCAAAGTGTGCTATGTGGCGCCCGTGCAGGTAGTCGACGCCGCTCAGGATCTGCCGCAGGAAGTCCAGCGCCTCCTCCTCCGTCAGCGACTCCTTCTCCGCCAGGAAGTCGAACAGCTCACCGCCAGACACGCTGGGGAGTGAGGAGGGTGTCACGGAAGTCGCAGAGATCATGGCATCAAACGGAGAAATTGGGACATCTCCGCGGTAGACACCTGCTTGTACGCAAGTCATGTCCGTCGCACGAGAGTGAAATGGATATTTAAAATTCGCAGGCTGTGAAATCATTATTTCATTCACTTCATCATTTATTTAGGTATTCATCGGTAACCGTGGACCCTACCGGACATCTGTGAAAAAGAGCTTTGCAGCCCATCGGGTTTCTCCAGTATAAATATTATGAGTCTCATTCTGACTACCACTTGAGAAAGTGGTTTCATAACAGGCGGATAAAACCCAGCTCCGAATCCAGGAACCCAACGGTGCCAGCTCAGTGTTCCGACCTCCGAAACAATTGGGGAGCCACCTCTGATTATTTTCCAGATGCCTACACACACACATACACGTCACCCCCCCCCCCCCCCCCACAGCATTGTCCTGCGTCTCGACGAGGGACAGAGGCGCCGGGCTTCGGCGATAGCGGTCACAGCGGCACTCACAGCTCAAGCAGCAGGATGACATCGGTGCGGTTCTCGAAGACGTCATGCAGCGTGACGATGTTGGGGTGCGCGATCTCGCGCAGGATGTCCACCTCGCGCAGGATCTCCTCCTCGCTCACGCCGCGGCGGCTTGCGCGTGACCGCCGCTTCTTGATGAACTTGGCGGCGTACGCCACGCCGGAGCTCTTCTCGCGGCACTTGCGCACGATGGCGAACTGCCCGCTGCGGTGTCGGGGTGGTGGTGGTGGTAAAGGGGTGGGGGGTGGGAGACGTGTGCATGGCGGGAATCGTCAAGGCATGTACGCGTGTGCAGGCCTTTACGTGATTCTAGATTTGAAGCTTTCGTGAGTGCAAGGATTCATATTCTTAGGTTTATTCTTTTAAATTTTACTTTTATTAATTTTAATCCTTTACGTGATGTCAAATGCGCGGCCGACTGGGACGTCTGCGAGTAAAGCAATGACTCGCGCCATGCCCGTGCGAGTCCATGGGTGTTAGCCTCGGCATTCTTCGCCACTGCTGGTTTGCCGGGGGGTGGGGGGGGGAGGTGGGGCGCAGATGCGGGACAACGCACGTGCAGGGCAGCAACACGGCACACAACACACCCGTTACCCACGGTGGTCACACGTACATGCGCTTCGTCAAGCTCAACCCTGGCTTGGCTTCCGAGCTCCGATGACAACATTCCCGAGTAATTCGGGGCATAGGCCAAACAAAGCAATCAGACAAAACATTATCGGCTTCCACCGCCCACCGCCCCCCCCCTCCCACCAACAACGCCGCATCACCCACCTCCCGCCCCGGTGGCATTTCGGATTGGCGGGTGACGTCCAGGAGGAAAGACTCGGGTTGGATTACGGAACGAGTGGCAACCCGAGCTGGCGGAGGGCTCCCCTGCATCTCTGGATCACTTTCAATGGGACGATTTCCCAAGAAGGTGTCCCCATTTTTAAAGTTGTGCCCGTGCGTGCATGCCCGACCTAATAATAAATGCACGCTTATGAGCGCCGTAGGTTCTGCAACTCAATCGCTCAATATTTGCAGCTCTGCAAACGCTTCATGCCAGATCTGCAAGGTGCGGTGGAAAGAAAGGGTCAACTCAGTTCGTGTGCGGTAGACACAAGTGTGTATATATATGTATAGAGCTCGTGTTTACTGCTCGAAATTTTAATTCACTATATGCAGGCCTTTTATAATCGTCATCAGCAGCTATGATTTATCCACTGCTGGATGAAGGCTTCACTCAGCCGTCGCCGTCTGTCACGCTCCAGTGGTGACGCAATCCACCTCGCACCCGAGGTGTTTTCATTGCTCCATCTCCGTGGCGTATGTCATTTTGGGCATGTTCACTCCATTGGCTGCCACTTTGTCATTAGTCTCGACCACTGGGCATCGTAACTTTGAGCAATGCGTCTCGTCTAAGTTCACTTACTTTTTATCAACAGTCAAAATGTGATGTCTACGAAACATTCTCCGATCCGCGTGTTCCTCTGTCTCCCGACGTTCCAAAAATAAAAACATGCAACAGGCACGATCAAAACCGCTCAACATTTGCAGCTCTTGCAAACGTTCCGTGTGAGATCTGCAAGATGTGGTGGAAAGAGTCAACTCAGTTCTTGTGCGGTAGACACACATGTGTGTGTGTATATATATATAGAGCTCGTGTTTTCTGCTCGAAAATGTAATTCACTATATGCTCATCTTGAGTAAGATAACAATGACGGATCTCCTTTGCTACTCTGGCCTCTCTGTCCTTACTCAAAGGGCCACTCCCCATAACAACAACAACAACAACAACAAATTTATCGCGAACATTTTATTGTTTAATCGCCAAATATTGTTTCATCTTAAAATAATATTTGGAGAATAGCCTCTGCTCCACATGTTCTACTTAGCCATGTGCATTCAGCTATGGGACTGACACCCTGATTTCACCTGCAACAGTTATGGGGAAGCCTAGTATTTATTATTTTTGATCTCTTCCATCGATTCTAATCCGTTTTGTGCTATTGGTGTCACGTCACAAAGTATTAACTCAAGACCTGTCTCACAGCAGTGCCCGATCACAGCCCACGGAAGTGGACATCGGTACCGTCACCAAAATCTCTTCACGTGACCTTTAGTCCAGACTGCAAGCACCAGAAATGACCAAACCAACCACCCTGCCACCGAGAGTAATGTTTAACGCATTGCAGTCCACCACATCGTTTCATTAATCGGATTGGAAATGTATAAAAATTAAATACAGAACCAAACTCCAAATATACAGCAGGCGTCAAGGTCGGAACCGAACCCACAACCTCCTTCATACCAGGTGAGGTAGTTAACATCTCCTTGCCACCGTGGCGCCAAAAAGTTGCCATATATAGCAGCGGTGGCAGACCTCCGAGCTACCCATCCATCTCGTTCAGTGCAACTCCTCCATCAACTTACTGGGGCAAGGGAAGCACTTCGTGCCAAGCAATAGCCGTGGCAAAACCTGACCCAGATCAGAATCTTTATTTAGGCTGCAGGAGGAATCCGATGATCTGTGAAGCTCTTTCCAGTACGGGAAGATCCGCCTCCCGCCCCACGTCCCTGTTGGTTGTTGTGCAGCACTCACCTCCCAAGCTCCTCGGAGAAGTCATAGAGCTCCTCGATGTTGGTCTGCTTGAAGGTCATGGCGGCGGCGGCGGCGGTGGCGGCGGCGGCGAGGGTAGCAGAAGTGGCGGCAGGGGAAGAGGTCGCGGGTCAGTCCGCCCTCCTCGGTGCCATCCCTTTCCGATCAAACACCGCGGACGTCGCTTGAACACGCCCGGAGATTTACACTGCAACAGAGCGTGCGTGTGTGGGACAACGGAGGATGAACGTTCAGATGCACAATCCACGACATTTATACTGAACTGCGGTATGAATCTGGTTCACTAAACCAGCTGGCGGGACACAGCACGTGACATTGGCAGCCCAAGGGAATGGGTGACCACCAACGGAACGGAACGTTGAGAGATCAATTCATGATGGATTATGGCAACGAAAGCACGAGGGAGGAACGGCAACAGCATTCGGAGGCCTTCATTGAGCAGAGGAGGCCTTCATCCCGCAGAGGACAATACTCGGCTTATTTATAACCAGGATTTCGACGGACTATAAATCCCTTACAATTGCAAAGGAAGTCATCAACTGCATGAATAAGATGATACAATACCTTAACGTGAAAGGGAACATATGAGCTGATGTTTAGGGCAATGACTGTGTCCTATGAAGAAGGGCCAATGAAGAGACGTTTCAGGCAATGGTCCTTCTTTGTAGCGCGCGTCATGATGAAGGGGCATTTCCAAAAACATCACCTCTTATATTTCCATTTATGTGTTGAAGGTTTCTTTTGTTAGATTGTGCTTGTGCCCAACTGCCAACGAATCGCCAGATAATTTGTTCCAATACCTTTCAGTAATTCCACTTCACAATATAAAACGGCGCAGTGTACGAGATCATTTGAAGGTCACGTACGACTTTTTTTTTCCTGCAAGCAGCCACTGAATAACAGTTGTTGCATGCATATGTGGAGTTAATATTAACTTTATATGTGCCTCAGCTGTGGGTTATTTTAACACACTTGGAATTTTAACGAGTGGGGCACCCGTGGTTGCCTTGAATTAAACACGAGGCATGCAATGATTCACAACCCTCCACGAGCGATTTGATAAAATGTTCAAGGAAAAAAAATTGCTTTCCGTAATTTTTAACCGCTTTGTTGGATTTTCAACAATAACAAAAACATTTTGGTCCTCGCTTCTGCAGTTCGATTGACGTAACTGAAATGAGCGTACCGTGAGCATACGACCGCCGCACATGGCCTCTCACGAATTGCATGTTGTGGATTCTGACGGAAGCACTCTTGACATGGGGTATTGCGAGCGTGAACAATCAAATGACAGCTGCACGTCTCTGATGATAGAGGGAAACACTGCACGAGTTTGCAATTTAAAGTATCTTAGGTTAATGAAAAAGATCACTAAAGGTATTTCCTGCAAACTTTGTTTCGTTGCACATAGAATACTGTGATTCAGTTTGTACCTTATTTATATGTGGGGCTTGCTAATCATCAACATCACCATCATCTTTATTTATTAGCAGATTAGAGCTGGGAAGTTGGAGTCCACCGAAGAGATGGAGCCATGCGCGACCAGCTCACGTGCAGATGCTGGGTGGATTGCTGTATCACAGGACCGTGGCGGGAGGTAACGGATTGATGACACCTTCATCCAGCAGTGGATTGACCATGGCTGTTGACGATTCTGATGATGAAGAGCCGGGGTCATTATTGCTCACTGCAAGGCCGTAGCCATGGAGTCAACATTGGGGGGGACCAAATCTTCCAGGCGGTGTGGGGGTCCCCCCGCCAGAAAAAAAAATCTAAATTTGAAAACTCATTTCCTGCGATTTGCTGCCTAAAATATTATAAAATTCACTAACACATAGGATGGACTTTTTATTTGTTTTTTTTACAATAATGTCTAATAGTGTATTACATTGCTGTTTTTTTATTTTTTACCTTTTCTTGTTTCATTGTATGTAATGGCAGAGATTAGGGATTAATAAAGTACAACCATAACCACAATCATATAAACAAAAATCTATTTTATAGCAATATATTGGGGGGGACATTTTGAGCATATTTGAATATTGGGGGGGGATGTGTCCCCCCCAATTTTTATTATAATTACGGCCTTGCGTCACTGAAGGCGAATTGCGATGACATTATACGATAGGTCACCAAGAGGAGGATTGGGCGGCTTTTTGGAATAGAAACAACGAATGAAAAGAAAAAGAATTGGCCAACATGCCAGAAGAAGAAAGTTTCCAATCAGTGCATATTACTCACTGTGACGTGACCATCAGCGGACAAGCAAAATAGCACAAAGGCTGCTGAAAAGTGTGCACAAGAAGCGGGGAAGAGAGACGCATGCTTGGAATTACAGGAGGTGGAAGGAACACAATGCAAATCAGAGACATCATCTTGACCGTTAAAGGAAAGTCAGTGGGATTGATCGCGACACATCAAGGCCAGTACCCATACAATGTATTGCGCTCCGCACAAAGTTTACAAACACACACCAACCATTACGTAGACACAAATATCCCCCGTATAGAGACTGTAGGGGCAAGTGCTGTAAGCGAGCATCTATCAAGGCCGGCACGGCACACGAGAGGGTGGGTGGCCAACACCACACCTGGCCGCCTTTGTCTCCCCAGTGGCGATGTTTACACACCGCACCAGGTACTCATTTGAGGCTGAGTCGACCTAGGGGAGGCCCATGACCGTTTCAGATAATCGTCACTGTTGGTGTTGGTGGCCGTGAGCGGGAATCGAACCCGGGGTGGTCAGGTCCGCAGCACTAACCACTACCGCTCCCCACATTAATCTGCTGAGAACACACACACACATATGCTCTCATATAAGCAATGTTAGCAAATTATAGCAATGAGTGAATACGTCAATCTGAGTGAAATATAACGACGCACGCGATAACGTAAACGTTGCATTTCATGAACAAAATTGTAAACTCGTACTAGATGCATTTGTTTAATATGTAGATATTTCATACCTGTCAACCCCTTATCAGTGCCCTATCTTATTCCAGACCAATTCAGATCATATTGGTCACCCCGTGCCCCTTAATGAATCTCAACGTTCATCCTACACAAAGTTCCCATCACGAGGCAACCCATGCAAAATTAACAACAACAAAGTTTGCTGCCCGTATTGAAACGTGCTGTACGCCGTATGGACCTGAAAACTCAATTTCCCTGTACAAGAATACGGTCTAAACCGAATGGGTTGACGCTTTATGCTATTTATATTCTTGGTTCTTTCGGTAAAGTCACGTCGAAGGGAAATAATAAAATAATATAAATATAAAAAAAAAAATTATATTGACTGCAGGGATTCATATTCTTGGTTCTTTGGGTAAAGTCACGTAGAAGGGAAATAATAAAATAATATAAATATAAAAAAATATATATTGACTGCAGGGATACATATTCTTGGTTCTTTCGGTAAAGTCACGTAGAAGGGAAATAATAAAATAATATAAATTAAAAAAAATTATATTGACTGCAGGGATTCATATTCTTGGTTCTTTCGGTAAAGTCACGTAGAAGGGAAATAATAAAATAATATAAGTACAACTTTTTTTCCCATATTATTTTATTATTTCCCTTCTACGTGACTTTACCGAAAGAACCAAGAATATGAATCCCTGCAGTAACGAAAGCTTTAAATCAAAAGCTTTATGCTATTTTCATTTAGCCCATGGACTACCACCACCCCCACACACCTCGCTTCCTGGCGGCGTCTCGGCACCCCAAAGCCGGCCGGAAAATCAGGAAAGACCGCAGGCTTCGCCCTCGAACGCCGAGCAAAACGCCGGTAAACGCGAATTTCTCCACAAACTCAGCAAAAGGAAGCGACCAACTTCGTCGTCGATGATATCCAATCACAACAACAACAACAACAGACTGTGGGGTTAGAGCGCGTAAATATAAATGTGTCGTTAAACCCGCCACCACCCGACACGGCCAATGTATAAGTTTGTGTTAAGTAAACGTGCCAATTCGTTAGGTGGCACAACAACAACAGCGGTGTTTGTTGGAGAGTAAACTCACAACACAACATCCACAATCTAGCACCATCGCTTTCATGGCTTTATTTTGGTGATTTCGAATAGTTTGTTGGGTTTGGCCATGGTTTGTTTGTTGTAGTACGGAGTTAGAATGATGGCTTTAATCTAAGTTGTGGTTGTTGTTGTTTGACTTGCATCCCACTGGGATTTGTGCACAGCGTTGGTGTACGGTGCTTTTTCTGCAATATTTTGCCGTTTTCACTTTATAGATGTTTTCTTATTCATGTTTTTGTTTTTTGTTTGTTGCGGTTGCACCCGATTCAAGAGCCGAATGGCTCACAGGGCTATACCTAATCAATGAACTTGAACTTGATCAGGCGGACAACCAGATCTGTGGCTGTCCGCCTGATGATGCTCCTTGTAATGACTGCCGAAACGTCGGACTCGGGATTGTCAATGTTTGTGGATTTTCTCTCTCCCAACACACAACCGGTTAGTGCTGTAACAGCAACGAATTGGCAACTTATTTAGATTTGAAACTTTCGTGACTGCAAGGATTCATACTCTTAGGTTTTTTCGGTAAAGTCACGTAGGTAAAACATAAATAATAAAAATAATAGAAATAATAATGGAATAATAAAAATAATTATTTCATTTCTACCATTTGTATTATTTATTCTAAATTTTTTTTTATTTTATTTCTATTATTATTTCTATTTATTCTATTTATTTTTCTATTAATATTTCTATTATTTACTTTTACCTACGTGACTTTACCAAAAAAAAGTATGGCAACTTTTTTGTTAACGTGACACAAACATTATTCATTGGCTGTGTCGGGTGGTGGCGGGTTTAACGACACATACATATTTACGCGATCTAACGCTAAAATAAAACTCTATTGTGGATGATATTGATGCTTACGACTCCGTGTTAAACTCACAACAAACTTCAATTGTCTTACTGCTAAAAGCACCACTCGTCACTAAACCGTGCAACAATCCACTGCTGGATGAAGGCCTCCCTCCTACCCTCCTTGACGATCCTACGACGGAGTGATCCAACCCAACCCCCCTGTGCAAGGGACGATTCCATCGCTCCGTCTCCCTTCTCGGAAGCCCGCGTACACACAATACAACACCACAACACAACAACACAACACCACACCACAACAACACACAACACAACAACACCATACCACAACAACACACCAACACCACACCACAACAACACACCAACACAACACACCACAACAACACAACACCACACCACAACACACCAACACAACACACCACAACAACACAACACACCACAACAACACAACACCACAACACAACACCACAACAACACACCAACACAACACACCACAACAACACAACACCACACCACAACAACACAACACCACACCACAACAACACACAACACCACAACACAACACCACAACACACCAACACAACAACACAACACCACAACACACCAACACAACAACACAACACACAACACCACAACAACACAACACCACAACAACACACAACACCACAACACACCAACACCACAACACAACACCACACCAACACAACACACAACACCACAACACAACACCACAACACACCAACACACCAACACAACACCACAACACACCAACACAACAACACAACACAACACCACAACAACACACAACACCACAACACACCAACACCACAACACAACACCACACCAACACAACACACACACCACAACACACCAACACAACACCACAACACACCAACACAACACCACAACACACAACACACCAACACAACACAACAACACCACAACAACACAACAACACACAACACTCGTGCGTTTTACAATGGACCCCCCTCCCAGCACAGCAACGCAAAGACGTCGCGGGGTAGAAGAGAACGCAGAGAGACATTTAAAGAGAGAGAGGATAATCCATCAAGCAGTGGAGGGAGTCTGGGCCAACAACAACAACAACGAAAGGCGATGGAAAGGATCGAAAATCGCTTGGAGACTCCACAAACGCAGCGGAGAAGCTGCTGATGAACAACTCCACAAAGAGACAGAGAGACCGACCACTGTCCGTGGCGATTGAAACATCACAAGCGTCGCGACGTTGATTGACAAGTAACGTCCAGCGGCATCGGCTTGGGAGGGGAAGGAAGGCGATGGGGTTAGAAAGGAATGAAGGGGAAGGAATGAAGGAGGCTGTCATCCAGCAGTGGATCATCGTCAACGCGAGCAGAGACGGCGGTAAAGAACTTACCCCTTGCCTCCGAGACGTTGCGACGAGAGGGTGGGCTGAAGGAGGAAGTGTGTGTGTGTTGTGTTCAAGTTCGATAGTGTCGATAGTCCGTGGCGAGAGGTGATGGACACTACGTGGAATGGAACTCAGCTACTTAGGTCGCCATTAGCTCGGCGAGATGCAATGAACTCAGGGGGCGGGGCGCGGGGGGGGGAGTCGCCTTCGACGACATCCGCGGAAGCAACCTCTGCCTACCCCCAACACTTCCTGAAAGCGTTCACTTTATTTCTTGGTTCTTTCGGTAAAGTCACGTAGAAGGGAAATAATAAAATAAATGTAAAACGATAAAATTCTATTTATATTACTTTATTATTTTCCTTCTACGTGACTTTACCGAAAGAACCAAGAATATGAATCCCTGCAGTCACGAAAGCTTTAAATCAAAATTCCTTCACTTTATATTCACTTTTTTTTAACCAAGCAACCCCCACACGAAAAGTATTCGTAGTCAACAAGTTATAATTAACTTCTGTTGTTGTTGTTGAATGAAACGAAGGCGAATGTTGCTTCCCCAAAAAAAATAATTGCGGTCAAAAATGGGATGCCGCGGATTTCTTAACGTGGCACTCGCTCGCTGCGACGTCACCCTCACGTCACCGTTCAGGCACGCAGACCCACCTGATGACGTCACGCATTCCTGATCCCATCACAGCGGAGTGCGATGGGAGCCGGGCATGATCCTGAACAAGGATTGAAAGGAAGAAACAATAGTTATCATGATCATTGGTTTTTTTACACTTTTATCTGGCAACAAAAGTGACAACTTTTTTTTTTTTACAAAGAGTCATGTTTGCATTGACCACAATACCTGCGGTCGGAATGCAAATATGACTCCTTGTAAAAAAAAAGTGTCAGTTTTGTTGCCAGATAAAAGGGTAACAGACCAATGATCATATTTTGCTACTGGCAAAGGAGGTTCCAATGGAATAATAACCATCTCTGGTTGCTAGGGATAACGATCATCTCTGGTTGCTAGGGATAACAATCATCTCTGGTTGCTAGGGATAACAATCATCTTTGGTTGCTAGGGATAACGATCATCTCTGGTTGCTAGGGATAATAATAATCTCTGGTTGCTAGGGATAACAATCATCTCTGTTTGCTAGGGATATTGATCATCTCTGGTTGCTAGGGATAATAATCATCTCTGGTTGCTAGGAATAACGATCATCTCTGGCTGCTAAGGATAATAATCATCTCTAGTTGCTAGGGATAACAATAATCTCTGGTTGCTAGGGATAACGATCATCTCTGGTTGCTTGGGATAATAATCATCTCTGGTTGCTAGGGATAACGATCATCTCTGGTTGCTAGGGATACTAATAATCTCTAGTTAGAAATAATAATCATCTTTGGTTGCTAGGGATAACAATCATCTCTGGTTACTAGGGATAATCATCATCTCTGGTTGCTAAGGATAACAATCATCTCTGGTTGCTAGGGATAACGATGCTCTCTGGTTGCTAGGGATAACGATCATCTCTGGTTGCTAGGGATAACGATCATCTCTGGTTGCTAGGGATAACGATCCTCTCTAGTTAGGAATAATAATCTTCTCTGGTTGCTAGGGATAACCATCCTCTCCAGTTATGGGCCGTCCATAAATGACGTCACGCACCTAGGGGGGGGAGTGGTCAGACATTTGTGACGAGGGGGGGGGGAGAAATGTGACGTCACATCAAAATGCGCAACTTTAAATAAATATAGACAACACGTTCTACTTAATTAGTCCTTTTTAGAAATGTTTTCTCCTACAACATCAGAGTGCAGCGCCACATTAAATACGCACTACAATGACAATAGTTTGAAGCGATTTGAAGCATTAATTCTAGATTTGAAGCTTTCGTGACTGCAAGGATTCATATTCTTAGGGTTTTTTTCGGTAAAGTCACGTAGGTAAAACATTAAAATTAATAAAAGTAAAATAAAATAAAAATCACGACGTTTCGGAGGCAACACAAGTCTCCGTCATCAGGTGAGACCGTCACAGCCAGATTTGCTGCATCAAGTGAGGCAATGATTCAAGATGTAATCCCTTAAATGCAAGTTGAGGGGGGATGAGAAGGGGGGGAGCTCATCATAATGTGGTAGCCAATGAATGGAACGTATCGGGCGTGGCATGTTTTTTTGGGGGGGGGCAGAGCTTTGTGACGTCATATTTTAGGGGGGGGGGTCTGACTTTTTGTGACGCCGTGTGACGAGGGGGAGGGGGGGGTCAAAAATCGTCTAAAATCGCGTGACGTCATTTATGGACGGCCCCTAATCGGAGGTGCGGTGCCCGCCGTGCAACTGCACTCTTTGCGTGAGATGGCAGCAGCAACGACCTGCAGGAGCTCTATATGCCGATGTCTTTTAGCCACAACGAGACGTCCTCGGGAGAGAGATGGAGAGCGTTTCGTGCAGTGCCGGATTATCCCGGTAGCAAAAGTAGCTACACACGCTACGGGCCCCGCACTTTCAAGGGCCCCGCGCTAAATGCTTTCAAGCTATCAATTCCGGTTCAGTGATTCTGCACTTGCTCTATTACTACAGTACTATACCGCCTTCAACTTTTATGAACGACTGGGTGTTTAAGGTTAAGATTTGTCGTATTATCTGGCTGTATAGCAGTACACTCACCCAGCTTATTAACCAGGCTACGGTCTACATTATAGACTACCAGTACACTCACCAAACTTAATAACTAGGCTACAGTCTACATTATAGACTACCAATACACTCACCAAACTTAATAACCAGGCTACAATCTACATTATAGACTACCAGTACACTCACCAAACTTAATAACTAGGCTACAATCTACATTATAGACTGCCAATACACTCACCAAACTTAATAACCAGGCTACAGTCTACATTATAGACTACCAGCACACTCACCAAACTTAATAACCAGGCTACAGTCTACATTATAGACTGCCAGTACACTCACCAAACTTAATAACCAGGCTACAGTCTGCATTATAGACTACCAATACACTCACCAAACTTAATAACCAGGCTACAGTCTACATTATAAACTACCAGTACACTCACAAAACTCAATAACCAGGCTACAGTCTACATTATAGACTACCAGTACACTCACCAAACTTAATAACCAGGCTACAGTCTACATTATAGACTTGCCAGTACACTCACCCAGCTTAACAACCATTGCTACAGTCTACATTATAGACTACCAGTACACTCACCAAACTTAATAACCAGGCTACAGTCTACATTATAGACTACCAGTACACTCACCAAACTTAAAAACCAGGCTACAGTCTACATTATAGACTTGCCAGTACACTCACTCCGATTAAGAACGGGGCTACAGTCTACATTAGTGGGTTTTTATTATTTTTATTTTTTAGATTGTATTTTTATAATTTGTATTCACTTTATTTATTATTATTTTATCTACGTGACTTTACCGAAATAATCAAAGAATATTAATTCCTGCAATCACGAAAACTTTAAGTCAACATTTAGGAGGAGGAATGTCAAAGTCAAGGGGAGATGCCATGTTAGGGTCTCAAATTGAGGTGTTGATGATTATTATTCTGAACGGCTGCATTTGTCTCACTCGCAGCGTTCTTCCGGGTCTGCTTGAGAATCTAGGATGGTGACAGCAAGTTTTCAAGTTTCATTTATTAGGTATAGCCCTGTGAGCCATGCGGCTCTTGAGTCGGGTGCAACCGCAACAAACAAAATATGAACAGAGAAACATCTTAAAGCGACGACGCGCAACAAAAACATCCTGGAATAAACCAGCAAATCTTCCACGAAAAAAAACCAACGTATTACAACGCTGCGTGCAAAAATCCCAGTGTGATAACAAGTCAAACAATAACAACCATAAGACAATTTAGATGAACCATATATTTTCGAAATCACCAAAATAAAGCTATAAAAATTAACCCGTAAAAACAAAGTTTTTCACTATAAATCCTTTATATGCGTGGCGGCTAGAGTCCTCTCGTCCTCTGGCTTGAGATGGCTGCCACCTATGGGTCAGATGATTGCCTGCCACCATTAAGCAATTGGTAATTAAATATAATTTTTTTTTTCTAAAAAGTGTAAAATTTTGGAAAATAAATTTTCACGAAAATAAATTGTCTCGCACAACGAGTCTGTGTGCAAAATGTCAGCTCGATTGGATCACGGGAAGTGGGTTAAAAAACGACCGAAAGATTTGCACGGTCGTAAGCGCGCAAGCAAGCAAGCAAGTGAACTTAATATAAAGGATTTAAAAACAATGTGACAACAGTAATCATAGGAACTGTGATTAAAATTTAACAATAAATGATGTACATAACATCAGCACGATGGGCTTGATCGGGACTTGTTGTGAGGACGTGTCGGCTAAATGAGATTTGGCACTCGACTCGCAAAGCCACCACGAGACGGATGGACTGATGCTCGCCGTACGACCGTGGAATTTCCACCGCAGGCTCAGCTCGGGCATCAGAGACGATCGCTGCCCAAGATTCAATGAACCCCTTAAATCTTCATTTCCAGAGAGAAAAGAAACGGAGACAATTTGACGACCCCGTGACCCTCTTCCCCCGCAACTCGATGACGTCCACAGCTGTTGCTGGAGTCAGCTGTTAAAACATTTAGCGGGTTGATGATCTTACACACAGCCCGTGCCACGACTGCCAGCACCCCCCTCCACCCCACCCCCAACGCAGAACGAGCTGAACACGGGCAAAGAGGGCGTCCGAGATCAACATCAGCGCCACAACGCAGTGGGCCCCCGACGGCGTGGACAAACACCCGCCCCGGACGCCCCTTACAACTCGCGCGTGTGTGTGCGTGCGTGTGTGTGCGTGCGTGTGTATATGTGTGCGTGTGTGCGTGTATGTGTGCGTGTGTGCGTGCGCGTGTGTGTGCGCGTGTGTGCGTGCGTGTGTGTGCGTGTACGTGCGTGTATGTACGTGTGTGTGTGCGTGCGTGTGTGCGTGCGCGTGTGTGTGCGTGTGTGTGTGAGCGTGTGTGTGTGCGTGTGTGTGTGTGCGCGTGTGTGTGCGTGCGTGTGTGTACGTGTGTGCGTGCGTGCGCGTGTGAGCGTGTGTGTGCGCGTGTGTGCGTGCGTGTGTGCGTATGTCGCCACTGGGGAGACAAAGGCGGCCGGGCGTGGTGTTGGCCCCCTAACCCCCTCGTGTGCCGTGCCGGCCTTCATATGAGCTCGCTAACAGCACTTGCCCCAGCAGTCTGTGAAGGCTATACGGGGGATCTTTGTCTGTGTGTGTGTTTATAGCTGCGCTATAAACCCGGCGACCCGGGTTCGATTCCCGCTCACGGCCAACATCAGTGACGATTATCTGAACCGGTCCTGGGCCTCCCCTATGTCGACTCAGCCTCAAATTAGTACCTGGTGCGATGCGTAACAATTCCCAATGGGGAGACAAAGGCGGCCTGGCGTGGTGCTGGCCACGCTCCTCCCCGTGTACCGTGCCGGCCTTCATAGGTGCTCGCTAACAGCACTTGCCCCAGCAATCTGTTAAGGCTACACGGGGAATCTTTGTCTTTGCTTCAGAGTGCACCTGGCCTGGCACAGGCGCGCCGTGGTGACGCTGTTGTTGTTGTTGAGTGGGCCCCAGTGAGTGGGGAGCGGTGGTGCAGCGGTTGTCGCGACCCGAGTTCGATTCCCGTTCACGGCCAAGACAAGTGGCGATGATCTGAACCGGTCCACAATTGAGTAGCCCGGTGCGGTGTGTGAAGCATCATGACTGGGGAGACAAAGGCGGCCGGGTGTGGTGTTGGCCCCCTAACCCCCTCGCCTGCCATGCTGGCATTAATAGGTGCTTGCTAACAGCACTTTCCCGAACAACCGAGATCACAAGAAGGGGCAATTTTATTTCGAATTCGGCACAAACAACTCAATATTTCAAGAGCCGCAAGTCACCTGTGTGGTGGATACGAGACGGTGATGGTCCTTGATAAGTAACAGCCTCGAAGCAGTCCTCAGTGAGCCGCATGCTGCCCTGGAGCTGCAGGCTGCAGGTTCATGGTAAACTGGACTCCCATGGTAAACTGGACTCCCATGGTGAACTGGACTTGCATATTAAACTGGACTCCCATGATAAACTGGACTTTCATATTAAACTGGACTCCCATGGTAAACTGGACTTTCATGGTAATCTGGACTCCCATGGTAAACTGGACTTTCATGATAAACTGGACTCCCATGGTAAACTAAACTTTTATATTAAACTGGACTCCCATGGTAAACTAAACTTTCATATTAAACTGGACTCCCATGGTAAACTGGACTTTCATATTAAATTTGACTCCCATGGTAAACTGGACTCCCATGGTGAACTGGACTCCCATGGTAAACTGGACTCCCATAGTAATCTGGACTCCCATGGTAAACTGGACTTTCATATTAAATTGGACTCCCATGGTAAACTGGACTCCCATGGTAAACTGGACTCCCATGGTAAACTGGACTTTCATATTAAACTGGACTCCCATGGTAAACTGGACTCCCATGGTAATCTGGACTCCCATGGTAAACTGGACTTTCATATTAAATTGGACTCCCATGGTAAACTGGACTTCCATGGTAAACTGGACTCCCATGGTAAACTGGACTTTCATATTAAACTGGACTCCCATGGTAAACTGGACTCCCATGGTAAACTGGACTCCCATGGTAAACTGGACTTTCATATTAAACTGGACTCCCATGGTAAACTGGACTCCCATGGTAAACTGGACTCCCATGGTAAACTGGATTAAACTGGACTCCCATGGTAAACTGGACTCCCATGGTAAACTGGACTCCCATGGTAATCTGGACTCCCATGGTAAACTGGACTTTCATATTAAACTGGACTCCCATGGTAAACTGGACTTTAATGGTAAACTGGACTCCCATGGTAAACTGGACTCCCATGGTGAACTGGACTCCCATGGTAAACTGGACTCCCATGGTAAACTGGACTTTCATATTAAACTGGACTCCCATGGTAAACTGGACTCCCATGGTGAACTGGACTCCCATGGTAAACTGGACTCCCATGGTAAACTGGACTCCCATGGTGAACTGGACTTCCATGGAGGCGTCAAAGCAGCAGTGCTGCGTGTGTCACTAAGACAGGTGGCATCCGTGCGGAGCCCCGCCTGGAAATCCGAACCTCAATTTGAATTAATAACGAGGCACCGTTACCGTAAACGCAAACTCGGGAAGTGAGCCGCCCTCCTTCTAAGCGGGCATCGGCTTGCAGCTGCGCCTCAACGAATGCGGCATTTTGCAGAAAGCGCGAGAGAGACGCACCTATTCCATGCGTGCGAGTTACGGACCCCAGGGGGGGGAAGGGTGGTAACGGGCTCACGTTTTGTTTTCTCGGCCCTAAATAATGACCAAAACGTGGGTGAAAGTCCAGGATATAGCAGATTGTAGAGTTACCCTCACCCAGGGTTTGGGGGGTGGCGTCGAGACCGGGGTTGGTTTGCAGGTAAATTCGCGGCCACTTGGAAAATTGCGCCGGGTATGGAGGATGTTTCTGTGAACGCGCCTCCGTGCGGTCGGTCACCGCGTCGCGTGGCGCTTTCCGCGGGCCGTCTGGAACGCTCTTCCTTCTTGATGTTAGGAAGCCACTGGAGCTAGGCAACTTTAAAATCGTCCAGATTGACGCGCTCATTTCTTTGGAACTGTTTTTTGTGTGTTTGAGTTTATTGTCCTTCCCCATGCATCTCCGATTAGCGCGGTGAGCTACGTATGGTGCGAAAGAAGTTCAACAAATATACGTGATCGAAGTTATTTTGGATTAGATCGCGTAGACTCAACCCAAAATTACTTTTATCATGAATAACTTTTATGTCGCGAAAGTCTACGTGTCGAATAAAAAAAATCCATACAACATCCATACAGCGGGGTCATTGCGACCTTCCTCTGCATTGAGATTAACTTAACTATTTTGGTGCTATAAATGTCCAAATGATGGGCCACTTTGTTGAGACATCATTTGTGGGCAGGTTGCTTCTCAGAAATAAGTTCATACCTCGGTGGGTTTTGCTTGATAGGATGGGGATGGTTTAGTTGTTGTATTTTTATGTGTTTGGGCGATTTGTCAACCTTTCTTGTACTATGCACTACTCTTGTGTTTGTTTTTTACTGTTGTTGTAACGTTCTAACCCGCTTCTACTGGGCATCTGTGATGAAGAGCCTTGTAGCTCATCGGATTCCTCCAGTTTCAATAAATATTCTGATTCTGAAGGTCGACGTAGCTCGTACTGACGTCCGTGAGTGAACGTAAAACCGTGGACACGCGGCGACGAGCTTAGGCTGGGGTTGCCACCTCTGAGATACAAAAGCACTGGGACATTTTATGGTAAGAAGAAGACTCACGCGATATCGGACGATGGGAGAGCTACCTGGCAAGTCATTGTCTTGAGTCAGCGGTGTCATTATTGCCCATCTGACGCAATCGGGGACCTTGGGAAGACTTCCAGATTCACCAACATAGCAGCTCCCTCCCCCCTCCTCCTCCTCAACAAGAGGAAGCCCCAACCGTGAGGTTGCCAGGTTTCAATTTCGTAGCGGGGCGGGTGAGCGGCTCTTAAACCGACCACGCGCCGCGCCACGTCGCGTGGGCTGGGACGCGTTTAACAATCATCAGGCAAGTGCGGCGCGTCAACGGCTTGGGCCCAGTGGCGCGGCCGGACGGGGGAAACGATGTCGCACGCGTCGGCGCTCAACACCGACTGTCTGGCGCAGCTGCTGCGCCACCTGAGCCAGGAGGAGCGCTTCTCGGCACGCCGGGTGTGCATGGCGTGGCGCGACGCGGCGTTGCACCCGGCCCTCTGGAGGCAGCTGAGCTTCGACTCCTACGAGCAGATGGCGGGCGGACGCTACCAGCCTGGGTCCCGCGCTGCTCACGGTAAACGGGGCGTCGCGGGGTAAGGGTCGCGGGTGGCGCGGTCGCTGTGGGTGGCGTGGGTTAGGGCGCCACGGTGGCTAGGAGATGTTAACTACCTCGCCTGGCATGCAGGAGGTCGTGGGTTCGATCCCGACCCTTGACCTTCATTGAGGCTTCAAGTGGCACAGTGCCCACGTGGCCACAGAGGCAGCGACAAGTTAATGGATTACTTTAAGAAGCAGCGAACGCAGAAGGATGTTTTGTACGGCTTCAACCCCGTTCTGTATCGCTAAACAATAAATATGTACGGAGCCTTTACGGTGGCGAGATGTTAATTACCTCGCCTGGCATGCAGGAGGTCGTGCGTTCGATCCCGACCCTTGACGCCCGCTGTATATTTGGAGCTTTGCGTGTTTCTCTATCCCCGTGGTGGAGTGGATTTTTCTCCGGATCCTCCGGTTTTTCTCTCCACATTGAGAAACATGCGTTAAGAGTATTTGGCTGCTATACATTTCCACGTGATAAGCCACTAAGTTGAGCTATCATGTATGGCCAAAGAGCCACGATATAGCTCAGTGGACCTTACCTGGTAAAATAAAATAGTGAAAAAAATTAATAGACACGGCTATGCTAAAACTCAACTCTTTTATTTACCAGGCAAAACCTTTCCGGAGGCGACCTGGCCGCAGTGGCTGATATCATCATCATCATCACACGTGGGAATTCATAGCAGCATCAGCAGCAGCCAAATAATCTCGCCACGTGTTGATTACACTGGTCAACACACTTTTTCTGGCATAAGGTATTCCAACGGTTTTAAGGTAATTTTGGGCTGCTGATTCCAAATCTGGCATCAGTTTTTGTCTATCACATCAGGTTTTTGCATCAAATATTGCATTTTCAATAAAAACTGCAGAAGAAAAATATTAAATAAATGTGGATATCTACATAAAATGATATTATAAACACACTATCCTAAAAATACAGCCACCATATTTTAACACTAAAGCAGTCACTGACTTGCAACAACTTGCAATCATAAGTGACAGAGTTAATTTCTGGTAAAATCAATGAAAATGGGGTATGCCGATAGCAAAAAAATGAGATGTGCTAGAGCAAATCTGAGATCAGATTTGGAATCAGCACCCTGAAATTAGTCTAAAACAGCTGCAAAAGTCCAGGCCAGAAAAAAATGTTTTTTTTGTTGACCAGTGTTATCGATGATAATTGGTTCTTTACCCTTCTATCTGGCAACAAAACTGACACCTTTTTGCAAGGAGTCATGTTTGCATAGACCGCAATACCTGCAGTCATAATACAAACAAAAGAACATAACTCTGATAATGTGCACTGTCCTTGAAGTTGATTGGTCCACACCCGAGACAGCTTTCCTTCGAGCCTAGTCTCATATGGGTTGGACCAGATGACGCCAAAAGGCGCACAACTCAAGGACAATGCACCATCAGAGTATGAGAGCTCGGGGCAAGCATCTACACTATGGGGACCTCATTTGCCAGTAAAAATATGATAATTGGTTCTTTACCCTTCTATCTGGCAACAAAACTGACACCTTTTTGCAAGGAGTCATGTTTGCATAGACCGCAATACCTGCAGTCATAATACAAACAAAAGAAAATAACTCTGATAATGTGCACTGTCCTTGAAGTTGATTGGTCCACACCCGAGACAGCTTTCCTTCGAGCCTAGTCTCATATGGGTTGGACCAGATGACGCCAAAAGGCGCACAACTCAAGGACAATGCACCATCAGAGTATGAGAGCTCGGGGCAAGCATCTACACTATGGGGACCTCATTTGCCAGTAAAAATATGATAATTGGTTCTTTACCCTTCTATCTGGCAACAAAACTGACACCTTTTTGCAAGGAGTCATGTTTGCATAGACCGCAATACCTGCAGTCATAATACAAACAAAAGAACATAACTCTGATAATGTGCACTGTCCTTGAAGTTGATTGGTCCACACCCGAGACAGCTTTCTCGGGTGTGGACCAATCAACTTCAAGGACAGTGCACATTATCAGAGTTATGTTCTTTTGTTTGTATTATGACTGCAGGTATTGCGGTCTATGCAAACATGACTCCTTGCAAAAAGGTGTCAGTTTTGTTGCCAGATAGAAGGGTAAAGAACCAATTATCATATTTTTATTGGCAAATGAGGTCCCCACAGTGTTATCGATGTGGAGGAGGGCGCAACCGGAGGAACCCCGGAGTGACAATCCACTCGACCACCGTGATGGGTGAGAACACGTGGACTGCAAATATACAGGGTGCTTAAAACATGTTAACACTTACATGAGACTATCGTTTTTAATGGAAAAACAAGTAAACCCGTAAAAACAAAGTTTTTACTATAAATCCTTTATATGCGTGGCGGCTAGAGTCCTCTCGTCTTCTGGCTTGAGATGGCTGCCACCTATGGGTCAGATGATTGTCTGCCACCATTAAGCAATTGGTAATTAAATATTTAATTAGTTTTCCCTAAACAGACCGAAAGATTTGCACGGTCCTAAGCAAGCAAGCAAGCACGCAAGCAAGCAAGCAAGCACGCAAGCAAGCAAGCAAGCAGCGAACTTAATATAAAGGATTTAAGAACGGATAATACAATGTAACATGATAACAAATGTATGCTAATAGCTTCAAAAATATCAAAGAGTCTTCACTTGTTCGCCATCATTGTCAACGCGTGCCTGGATCCTCCTCCAGGTGTTCTCCAGGGCACTGAAGGCACATTTCTCGTGGTGTTGTTGCAAATTCTCTGAAGTGTTCACATTTTTTTGAAGCACCCTGTATATAACAGGCATCGTCAGGGTCTGGATCGAATCCACGAGCTCCTTCGTACCAGGCAATGGAGACATCAACTCCCCGCCACCCCGGCTGGCTAAGGCGCACCCGCGCAAAGTTTTGGACTGGAAATATAGTGGCGGTGTTTTCTCCGATGACTGCTTGTGTACCTGCCGTCATGTCACCGACATGCTGAGCCGTGCTGGTGCCGCTGGGAATATCACAGCGGCTTGCGGATCCCGGCCACAGCATTCGCAGCAATCGCCACCGGGGAAGTGCCCGCACGTCGGACACCCCTGCTCGGGCATTACAACTTAAAAAAACTAAAACTACAGACTCATTTGCGTTTTTACCAGGTAAGGCCCCGCTGGGCAATGCAGCTCTTTTTTGAGACGCTGACTGACCACAAACGGTAGCTCAACGAAGTGGGCTGATCGCGTGGACATTGATAACAGCCGCCAATTACTCTTAGACGCGTGATTTTGATTCTAAATGTGGAGGGAAAAACCGGATGTCCCGGAGAAAAATCCACGCGACCACGGGGAGAGAGACACGCAAACTCCAAATATACAGCAGCAGGCGTCGTCAGGGTTGGGATCGAAACCACGAACTCCTGCATACCAGGCGAGGGAGTTAACATCTCCTAGTCACCGTGATGATGATGAGAGAGAGAGACACCGCAAACTCCAAATATACAGCAGCAGACGTCAGTGTCGGGATCGAAGTGTAGTGTAGTGCATAGTAGTGTAGTGTATAATAGTGTAGTGTATAGTGTAGTGTAGTTTTAGAAAATTTGAGGGTAGGCGGTCAGAGGGGGGGGGGGGAGTGGTGGTTGGTGGGTGGTGACACCCGCGGTGTGAACTTGCCACAACAACTTGCGGTCACTTCATTCATCGACGCCGGCCAGGACGACGGGCTCAGATCGACATTCATTAACCGAAGATGGTAAATGACCGGTGCCCGTTTGCCCCGCGTGCGTGCGACGGATGCGCCGCAGCTGCGTGTGAGCGTGGAGCCGCTCTACTGGAAGGGATGCAACCGCGAGGGGTGGATGCGATCGGAGGGGCAGCGGTCGGCGTGCGCTGTCCACCAGGAGGTCACCGACCGATTCTTCCGCGAGGTTGCCACGAGGTGACGGCGCACCGCGACACTTCGACAATTCTCTCTCTCCCTCTCTCTCCCACTCTCTCTCTTTTTTTTTTACGATCAGAGGAAACAAGAAGATGCTCGGTGTAAATTTCGATTTAAAGCTTTCGTGACTGCAGGGATTCATCTTCTTGGTTCTTTCGGTAAAGTCACGCAGAATGGAAATAGATGAAGAACAGGACGGCTGCTTGCGTTGTGGCCGAAACGTCGTGAGAATTATTTTATTATGTTTTATTTTTATAATTTTATTATTTCCATTCTACGTGACTTTACCGAAAGAACCAAGATGATGCTCGGTGTAGTCGGCACTTCATTATTTAGGTTTTTTTTCAATGCTCTGCTTTATGTAACCCCCCCCCCCCTTCTTAAATGAAAGATTTAACAAAATATTTCTCGCTCTGCTCTCCTTACCCCTTCCCTCTCTCTCTGCCCCCCCCCTCTCTCTCTACCCCCTCTCCCCCTCTCTCTCTACCCCCTCTCTGCCCCCCCTTTCTCTCTACCCCCTCTCTCTCTGCCCCCCCCCCTCTCTCTCTCTCTACCCCCTCTGCCCCTCTCTCTCTAACGATTCAATCCGCCCCCCAGCCACCCCCGCCGCCGCTCGGCAGGAGCAAGACCGGGACTCGTCTCCATGCTGCACAAACTGTTTCCAAATTTTTCACTCAAAAATAGAAAGACTGGGCAGAGAGTCTCATGGGATAAAAATTGGGGGTCATTCACGCCTCTGTTCTCCCGTCCAATCTGTGTCCACGTCTGCCCACACGTGCCCAGCCTCTGTCTGCCACCTATCTACACGAAAGTTAACCTACTCATATGGGAGAGCGCCTCTCCACACCTGAGCTGCCCCTACCCAGCCCGATCCACAACTGCCAATCACCTATACCCACCTGTACCAGCACCTGCCCATCTGTATCCCACACGTGCCAATCGATTACCCACGTGCCCTTATACTTTCCACATCCCTACCCACACCTGCCAATCATCTGCCCACACGTGCCAATCGATTACCCACATGCCCCTACACCTGCCACATCTCTACCCACACCTGCCAATCATCTGCTCACACGTGCCAATCGATCACCCACGTGCCCCTACACCTGCCACATCCCTACCCACACCTGCCAATCATCTGCTCACACGTGCCAATCGATCACCCACGTGCCCCTACACCTGCCACATCCCTACCCACACCTGCCAATCATCTGCTCACACGTGCCAATCGATTACCCACGTGCCCCTACACCTGCCACATCCTTACCCACACCTGCCAATCATCTGCCCACACGTGCCAATCGATTACCCACCTGCCCATACACCTGCACAACGCCCCGTCTCCTTTGTCTCCCCAGTCGTGATGTTTACTCATTGCGCCATGTACTAATTTGAGGCTAAGTCGTCCTAGGGGAGGCCCATGACCGGTTCAGATTCATCGTCACTGGATGTTGGTGACCCTGAGCGGGAATCGAACTCGGGTAGCTGGGTTCTTAGCACAGCGCAGCGTTACGTATGTAAGTTCAACTTCTTCTTGGTTCTTTCGGTAAAGTCACGTAGAATGGAAATAATAAAATTATAAAAATAAAACATAATAAAATAATTCTCACGACGTTTCGGCCACAACGCAAGCAGCCGTCCTCGGGTGGAGAACAGGTCTGTCGAGAAGACAGGTCTGTCGAGAAGACAGGTCTGTCGAGAAGACAGGTCTGTCGAGAAGACAGGTCTGTCGAGAAGACAGGTCTGTCGAGAAGACAGGTCTGTCGAGAAGACAGGTCTGTCGAGAAGACAGGTCTGTCGAGAAGACAGGTCTGTCGAGAAGACAGGTCTGTCGAGAAGACAGGTCTGTCGAGAAGACAGGTCTGTCGAGAAGACAGGTCTGTCGAGAAGACAGGTCTGTCGAGAAGACAGACCTGTTCTCCACCTGAGGACGGCTGCTTGCGTTGTGGCCGAAACGTCGTGAGAATTATTTTATTATGTTTTATTTTTATTATTTTATTACTTCCCTTTTACGTGACTTTACCGAAAGAACCAAGAAGATTAATCCCGGCAGTCACGAAAGCTTTAAATCGAAATTTAAGTTGAATTTATTTCGCACCGTACTTAGCCAACCGTGCCAATCGGAGGTACCGGGGAAGGACAACAAACGAGCACACGAAACGCAGTCCTAAAGAAAGTATTTAAAAGTTGCACAGCTCCACTGGAGCGTTCCGGACGGCCGCAGAAGCGCATCTGAAAGCGCAGCGCGATGCGGTGACCACCGCCGCCTTTTGTTCGATGGCCCAGCAGCCAACAAGCCGCTGATGCTGCGAGAATGACCGGGTCAACGCGTGCGGGTTAACCACCGCGCCACCACTCCACCCAAACCTGTGCACATCCCCGGCTCCCCTCCCTCCCTAGGTGCCCGAACCTGGAGTGCGTGCGCGTGTCGCGTTGCGGCCACGTGTCGGACGCGCACGTGGCGCGCGTGCTCGCGCTGTGCCCGCGGCTGCGCGCGCTCTCGCTGCTGGGCTGCGCGCGCGTCACCGACGCCACGCTCGAGGCCGCGTGCGCACGGGGAGGGCAGCAGCGGCACCAGCAGCGGCCACTGGAGCACGAGCAGCCGCAGCAGCTGCTGCAGCAGCAACATCAGCAGCAGCAACAGCAGGAGCAGCAGCAGCAGGAGCAGCAGCAACAGCAGCAGCAGGAGCAGCAGCAGCAGCAACAGCAGCAGCAGCACAAGCAGGAGCAGCAGCAACAACATCAGCAGCAGCAGCAGGAGCAGCAGCAACAACATCAGCAGCACCAGAAGGAGCAGCAGCAACAACATCAACAGCACCAGCAGGAGCAGCAGCAGCACAAGCAGGAGCAGCAACATCAGCAGCACAAGCAGCAACAGCAGCAACAGCAACTGCAACTGCAGCAAGAAGAGCAGCATCAGCAGCCGGCATCCCACAGGGCGCTCCCCGTGCCCCCTGCACGTCTGGAGCTGCTGCGTCTGCGTCGCTGCCGCAACGTGACCCAGGCCGGGGTGCGCGCCGCCGCTCTCTCCCCCGGCGCCCCGACCCGCCTGGACGTGGCCGACTGCGCCGAGTTGATGCCGGACGTGGCCGACATCGTCGTGGTGGTGACCTCGGGTCGGGGCGGAGACGCGGGGAGAGACGCGGGGAGCGACGCACGGAGCGACACGGGGAACGACGCGGGGAGAGACGCGGGACGACGCGGGGAGCGACGCGGGGAGAAACGCGGGGAACGACGCGGGGAACGACGCGGGGAGAGACGCGGGGAGAGACGCGGGGAACGACGCGGGGAGCGACGCGGGGAGAAACGCGGGGAACGACGCGGGGAACGACGCGGGGAGAGACGCGGGGAGAGACGCGGGGAGAGACGCGGGGAACGACGCGGGGAGAGACGCGGGGAACGACGCGGGGAACGACGCGGGGAACGACGCGGGGAACGACGCGGGGAGAGACGCGGGGAGAGACGCGGGGAACGACGCGGGGAACGACGCGGGGAACGACGCGGGGAACGACGCGGGGAACGACGCGGGGAACGACGCGGGGAACGACGCGGGGAACGACGCGGGGAGAGACGCGGGGAACGACGCGGGGAACGACGCGGGGAACGACGCGGGGAACGACGCGGGGAACGACGCGGGGAACGACGCGGGGAACGACGCGGGGAACGACGCGGGGAACGACGCGGGGAACGACGCGGGGAACGACGCGGGGAACGACGCGGGGAGAGACGCGGGGAGAGACGCGGGGAACGACGCGGTCGCCAGCAGAGAAGCGTGACCCAGCAAGTTGCTGGCACGCCGATTGAGCAATTGTGAAGAGCGAATAGGCAACTGAGCGAATGTGAGGCTCAGTGGCACCGACAATGCCATTATGAGTCGCACTGAGAGAGAGAGAAGAGCTCGGCATGCAGTTATGAGCTACCCGTCGGAGGCCGTTGGACTGCTAGAAGGGCTGCGTGCAGAACGAGAGAGAGAGAGCGAGAGAGTGAGCGAGAGAGAGAGCGAGAGGATGGGGGTTACATAAAGCAAAGATTAAAAAATTAACCCGTAAAAACAAAGTTTTTCACTATAAATCCTTTATATGCGTGGCAGCTAGAGTCCTCTCGTCCTCTGGCTTGAGATGGCTGCCACCTATGGGTCAGATGATTGCTTGCCACCATTAAGCAATTGGTAATTAAATATAAAAACATTTTTCCTAAAAAGTGTAACATTTTGGAAAAAAAATTTCACGAAAATAAATTGTCACGCACAACGAGTCTGTGTGCAAAATGTCAGCTCGATTGGATCACGGGAAGTGGGTTAAAACACGACCGAAATATTTGCACGGTCGTAAGCGCGCAAGCAAGCAAGTGAACTTAATATAAAGGATTTAAAAAAATACGAAATGATGAACGAAGCAAAATGCCGACTACACCGAGCATCTTCTTGTTTCCACTGATCGTAAAAAAAAGAGAGAGAGAAAGACAGAGGAGATATTAGTCCGGACAGGGTCATGTCGATCATTCAGCCTGGCGGCGGCGGTGACTTCGCTGCTGCACGTGACCTGCTGCCTGCCATCGACCACTGTGGAGGCAGCAGCAGCAGCAGCAGCGGGGGTTGGCGGAACATCGCACAGATCTTCTGCCACTCCCCTTACCGATGGGCGACGAGGAGAAGGCGGTTACAGCACAAATGTGGACTCCCACCTGCTCCACCTGTATGGGATAGAGTGTTTCCCCCTCGCACGCGTGTGTGTTTTTTCTCTGGCTGCTCCGGTTTCCTGCCACGTGTATAAGCACTCATTCATGGGCCGATAAACATCGCAATGCACAGAGGACCGCAGAGCTTGGCCATTGTTAGTAGCGCCGGCTCGCACCGTGTGGCTGTCGCTTCCTTCCCGCTCCTCGTCTGAGGTTCCTCTGTTACTGTCACTCGTTCCCGTTACGGTCACTCATTCCGAACCTGAGATTTTTGGACATGAATTAATGACTCATGGATGTTTCCATTCAACCCGAATAAAAAATCTAAAAACGGTGAAACATTGTTATTCTTCTTCTTGGTTCTTTCGGTAAAGTCACGTAGAATGGAAATAATAAAATAATAAAAATAAAACATTATTAAATAATTCTCACGACGTTTCGGCCACAACGCAAGCAGCCATCCTCAGGTGGAGAACAGGTCTGTCGAGAAGAGGACGGCTGCTTGCGTTGTGGCCGAAACGTCGTGAGAATTATTTTATTATGTTTTATTTTATTATTTCCATTCTACGTGACTTTACCGAAAGAACCAAGAAGATGAATCCCTGCAGTCACGAAAGCTTTACATCGAAATTGTTATTCTGGGAAATTTTATCACAAGTCACACGTGCTTAAACAGAACAAACATGCGCTCCGGTTAATCCGACACCCATGTGATCGCCTCTACAGTACAGTAGTTGCATGTCTTTACAACAGTGGGTGGCGTTTGGTTGATGTTGATTGACGTGGCTCTGCTGTCATCCACTTAGTGGGCCGAGTCTTCTGTGCGGGAGCAGGAAAGTGTTATCACTGAGCATGTGCATCAATCGGTCCTATGATCACTGTTACATTGTTTTTGTGGTTTTATTTTGGGGATTTCGAAAACGGGTTGGTCTAGCCATGTTGGTTTGTTGTAGTACAGAGTTAGCCTGATAACTTTAATCTACATTGTCTCATGGTTGTTATTGTTTGACTTGCATCCCACTGGGATTTTTGCACACAGCGTTGAAATGCGGTGTTTTTACTGGAAGACTTTGCTGTTTTTTCCAGGATTTTTCTGTTGCGTGTAGTCACTTTAAGATGTTTCTTGTTCATGTTTTTGTTTTGTTGCGGTTGCACCCGAGTCAAGAGCCGCATGCCTCACAGGGTTATACCTAATAAATGAAAGTGAAAACTGAAACTGATTCTTTACAACAAATTTTCGTTTTGTTCATTAACAAACTCAATTTTCTTAACTTATACACAATTTTATAAAAAAAAATGTACCCTTCTATCTGGCAACAAAACTGACACCTTTTTACAATGAGTCATGTTTGCATAGACCGCAATACCTGCAGTCATAATATGACTCCTTGTAAAAAGGTGTCAGTTTTGTTGCCAAATAGAAGGGTAAAAAACCAATTATCATATTTTTACTGGCAAATGAGGTTCCCATAGTTTAGACACAATTTATACAGGGACTCCTCTACTTTCGAACTTTCAAGAGATACGAACAAACTTGTCCGCATGTCCAGTTGCCTGTTCGGACCGAGATTCGTAAGTTCAACTGCCATGCAATAGATGGCGGTGGTGGCATCTACATCTGCAGAACATGAAGACACCAGTGGCATCTACATCTACATGAGATAATACAACCTTCAAAACAATTCCCCGTGTTTAGCGTACACGCCGTACAACACGTTTGGAACGGACAGCAGTAAAGTTGGACTTACGAACAAATCGACTTACGAACAGACCTCTGGAACCACTCGTTTGTAAGTAAAGGAGTCCCTGTACCTATAGGAGTGGTTTTGGCATGGAGGTCCGCGGATTAATGGTTTTACTTTTGGATTCTCCGCGATGTTGAATTAACCGCGGTCGTCCTCTCCGTCACGTGCGCGGATATCGAGAATATATTGTATTTGTGTGACCACTTCAAACCTGTTGCTACAAGGCCGCCTCGAGGTAAGGCCCTCTATAAACATAAAACGAGACAACTTCCGCGCCCTTTGTCAATCCACTGCTGGATGAAGGCCCCACGCTGCTGCTGCCACTGCACGTAACAGTCTCGAAGCATGCTGCCCTGGAGCTGCAGGTTCATGGTAAACTGGACTCCTATGGTAAACTGGACTCTCGTGGTAAACTGGACTCCCATGGTAAACTGGACTCCCGTGGTAACCTGGACTACCACGGTAAACTGGACTCCCATGGTTAACTGGACTCCCATGGTGAACTGGACTTCCATGGTAAACTGGACTTCCATGGTTAACTGGACTCCCATGGTAAACTGGACTCCCATGGTGAACTGGACTTCCATGGTGGACTGGACTCCCATGGTAAACTGGACTCCCATGGTGAACTGGACTCCCATGGTAAACTGGACTCCCATGGTAAACTGGACTCCCATGGTGGACTGGACTCCCATGGTGAACTGGACTCCCATGGTGAACTGGACTTCCATGGTAAACTGGACTCCCATGGTGAACTGGACTCCCATGGTGAATTGGACTCCCATGGTAAACTGGACTCCCATGGTAAACTGGACTCCCATGGTGGACTGGACTCCCATGGTGAACTGGACTCCCATGGTGAACTGGACTTCCATGGTAAACTGGACTCCCATGGTAAACTGGACTCCCATGGTGGACTGGACTCCCATGGTGAACTGGACTCCCATGGTGAACTGGACTCCCATGGTAAACTGGACTTCCATGGTAAACTGGACTCCCATGGTGGACTGGACTCCCATGGTAAACTGGACTCCCATGGTGAACTGGACTTTCATGGTAAACTGGACCCCCATGGTAAACTGGACTACCATGGTAAACTGAACTGCCGTGGTAAATGCACGTGAATACACACACACACATCACGTG
Source organism: Lethenteron reissneri (assembly GCF_015708825.2). Lineage (NCBI taxonomy): Eukaryota > Metazoa > Chordata > Hyperoartia > Petromyzontiformes > Petromyzontidae > Lethenteron > Lethenteron reissneri. The sequence goes on from NC_083779.1 coordinate 5,755,054, forward strand.
AACACACACACACACATTACGTCGAGAAGCAGTCCTTGAAGAGCTGCAGGTTGACAAACCCTGGCCTGAGACGCAGTTCAAGCTGTTTAAGGGGCCGTCCATAAATGACGTCACGCACCTAGGGGTGGGGGGGGGGGTCAGACATTTGTGACGAGGTGTGACGAGGGGGGGGGGGGTGTTTGAGAAATGTGACGTCACATCAAAATGCGCAACTTTAAATAAATATAGACAACACGTTCTACTTAATTTGATTAATGTTTTCTCCTACAACATCAGAGTGCAGCGCCACATTAAATACTCACCCATTCACTCATTCATTCACTCATTCACTCACTAACTCATTCCCTCACTCACTCATTCACTCACTCATTCCCTCCCTCACTCCTTCACTCATTCATTCACTCATTCACTCACACAGCTACCCACGGTGTGCGCGCGCCAGGTGGTGCACCACCTGCGTGTTGTGGGTGGGGCTCTCACCCCACAGGGGAAGGTGTGGGTGGTGGGGGGGGGCTCACCCCACAGGGGGGAGGAGGGGGGTGTGGGTTGTGGGTGGGGCTCTCACCCTACAGGGGGGGGGGGGGTTGTGGGTGGGGCTCTCACCCCACAGGGGGGGGGGTTGTGGGTGGGGCTCTCACCCCACAGGGGGGGGGGGGTTGTGGGTGGGGCTCTCACCCCACAGGGGGGGGGGTTGTGGGTGGGGCTCTCACCCCACAGGGGGGGGGGGGGGGTTGTGGGTGGGGCTCTCACCCCACAGGGGGGGGGGGTTGTGGGTGGGGCTCTCACCCCACAGGGGGGGGGGGTTGTGGGTGGGGCTCTCACCCTACAGGAGGGGGGGGGTTGTGGGTGGGGCTCTCACCCCACAGGGGGGGGGGGGTTGTGGGTGGGGCTCTCACCCCACAGGGGGGGGGGTTGTGGGTGGGGCTCTCACCCCACAGGGGGGGGGGGGTTGTGGGTGGGGCTCTCACCCCACAGGGGGGGGGAGGAGGGGGGTGTGGGTCTGGGTGAGGCTCACCCCAACAAGGGGAGGGAGGAGGGGGGTGTGGGTTGTGGGTGGGGCTCACCCCACAAGGGGAGGGAGGAGGGGGGTGTGGGTTGTGGGTGGGGCTCACCCCACGAGGGGAGGGAGGAGGGGGGTGTGGGTTGTAGGTGGGGGTGTGGGTTGTGGGTGGGGCTCACCCCACAAGGGGAGGGAGGAGGGGGGTGGGGGTTGTGGGTGGTGCCTCTCAGCGGTAACGGCGCCCCTCTCGAGACCCCCGAAGCGCCCTCGAGTCGTGGACAGAAGCCGGCGGGACAGGGGGTGGGGGGCGCGAGCGCGTGGGGGTCCAGCGAACCGCGGGGGTCATGAAAAGCCTTCGCGCTCGTTTCAAGAGGAATGAGGTAACGATGTCGCTCCCATCTTCACTTCGCGATCTTGGACGGCTCCGTCGTTCGCGTCCGCGCGGCGTGAACGACGCTGGATTCTTTGAATGGGGGGGGTGGGGGGGGTGCGCCGTGGGTTGTGTGGGGGAGAAGGTGGAGGAAGGATGGACGAGGAAGGATGGACAAGGAAGGAAGGAGGAGGAAGGAGGAGGAAGAAGGAAGGAGCGAGTTGATGGCGTGAAAAGGGGAAGTGGGACCGATTTCTCGGTAAATTCACGTAGAAGGGAAATAATAAAATAAAACAAATTAAACTCTAAAATTCTCACGACGTTTCGATTGCAACACAATCATCATCATCAGGTGTGAAAACTACAGCAAAACAAATTCTTGCTGTCGTGACAATTTGATTGTTAATTTTTTTTTTTATCATTCTATTATTTCCCTTCTACGTGACTTTACCGAAAGAACCAAGAAGATGAATCCCTGCTGCAGTCACGAAAGCTTTAAATCGAAATTTGGGACCAATCTCCTTCGCGTTCTAGCCTCGTGGTCAGCGAAGCCCGCGGACCCGAGTTCGATGTTGATGTGCGGTGCTTTTTCTCGAAGACTTTGATGTTTTTTCCTGGATTTTTCTGTTTGCCTGTAGTCACTTTAAGATGTTTTCTTGTTCACGTTCATGTTTCTGGAAGACTTTGCTGTTTTTTCCTGGATTTCTCTGTTTGCACATAGTCACATAGTCACTTTAAGATGTTTTCTTGTTCTAGTTTTTTGTTTGTTGCGGTTGCACCCGATTCAAGAGCCGAATGGCTCACAGGGCTATACCTAATCAATGAAAACTGAAAAACTGAAAATATCAGGTCACGTCTATGATGAGAATGGCATCGTTGGCTACAGATGCCCCCCACGACCGACACGGCCTGGGGATGGTGTTCATCCAGCAATGGATTAACAAAGTGGTCTGGGCAGTGAATGGCTCCGGTTATTATTATTTTAAAAAATCAAACTCTTTTTTTGTTTAGTAACTGACGATGTGGGAAGAGGTGAGAGGAAATGAGGCGACAGGTTTTTAATGTTTTAGCTTCAATAGATGTCCATGTCCGTCGTGAAGCCGGGATGGTCACTTGGCAAAGTTCATTATGTGACGGTATCACCGGATTGCTGCACTTGTTATGTTTAGTTTTTTTGTGTACGACGACTTTGCAGGCTTAATGATCGCAGTTGAGATTCGATCCCAGGCTACGGGTCTCTGTGCGAGTCTATGGGTCTCTATGTGAGTCTACGGGTCTCTATGTGAGTCTCTGGGTCTCTTTGCGAGTCTACGGGTCTCTGTGTTGAGTCTATGGATCTCTATATGAGTCTATGGGTCTCTGTGCGAGTCTACGGGTCTCTATGTGAGTCTACGGGTCTCTGTGTGAGTGAGTCTATGGGTCTCTATGTGAGTCTATGGATCTCTATGTGAGTCGATGGGTCTCTATGCGAGTCTACGGGTCTCTGTGTTGAGTCTATGGGTCTCTGTGCGAGTCTACGGGTCTCTATGTGAGTCTACGGGTCTCTATGTGAGTCTACGGGTCTCTGTGTGAGTGAGTCTATGGATCTCTGTGTGAGTATATGGGTCTCTGTGTGAGTCTACGGGTCTCTGTGTGAGTCTACGGGTCTCTGTGCGAGTCTACGGGTCTCTGTGCGAGTCTATGGGTCTCTGTGCGAGTCTACGGGTCTCTATGCGAGTTTACAGGTCTCTGTGTGAGTCTACGAGTCTCTGTGCGAGTCTATGGGTCTCTATGCGAGTCTACGGGTCTCTGTGCGAGTCTATGGGTCTCTGTGCGAGTCTACGGGTCTCTATGCGAGTTTACAAGTCTCTGTATGAGTCTACGAGTCTCTGTGTGAGTCTACAGGTCTCTACGCGAATCTACGGGTCTCTGTGCGAGTCTATGGGTCTCTGTGCGAGTCTACGGGTCTCTATGCGAGTTTACAGGTCTCTGTGCGAGTCTACGGGTCTCTATGCGAGTCTATGGATTTATGCGTGAGTCTACGGGTCTCTATGTAAGTCACTGGTGACCGGAATGAGACCATCACCGCGTGGTGGTGTGGCCTTGACAACGGTGCCTCACTGCTGTGAGATGCAGAATTGCTGAGGACTTGGAAGCCTTGAACGTGTATTTCCTATGTTCGATTAACGGTCATTTCAACATTTTAACAACGGTTTTCGCGGAACCAATAAAAATCGTGAACGGAAGGACCACTATCATAGCTGCAGTCAATCCATGCGGTGTTATTCTTGTACAGAGAAAGTGAGTTTACAGGTCCATACGGCGTACAACCGTTTCAGTACGGGCAAACAATAGTATTGTCTATTTTTTTGCGTTTCTCCCTGGTGATGGGACTTTGTAAGATGAACGTGGAGATGTATAAGGGGCACAGGGTGATCAATAAGGTCTTCATTGTATACGTGGCCGATCATTGACCCTACTTGCACAACAGCCTGGCAGCGCCTTCCTGAAAACGAGTCGCGTGACCCGGCGAGGCCTTTCCTTTGTAAACAATCCTCATGGATACGAAAACGAAAAATCATCGTACGTAGTGAATATATATAAATACGCGATATTGCTTTTGACAGCTGTGCAAAAGCACACACGCACGGCATATAATAACAACGACACTCAGCACGTTCGTCGATAACCCCTGGGGCCTCCTCAACGCACAATGTACACTCTAACATGCGACGTTTCGGGCGACGGGCCCTTCTTCATCATGGTGATACGAAGAGACACTTTATTTGAAGTTTTCTACTAAAGACTTCCACAACGATAGACCTCAGGCTTCGTTCCTGTCCTCCTGCTTTCATCTTCCTCCGAGCGTCCCCCACTCCTCGTGCTCTCCCCTTCTATCTCCCTCGGCTCCCTTTCTCGAACCTTCTTGTCCTTGTTTAAACCTCAAGGCAATCCCTGTCCTTTTCCCTTTAACGAATCATTTCCGTTTCCCCGTTCAACCCCCTTATTCTGCAATCCCTTGAAAAGTCTGCCTCGCCACCAATCGCTTCCAATCGGAGATCTTTGTTAATTTTTTTTAAATAGCCGTCGGGCTGCACATGACTTGGGGGTAATTTTTAAATCCTTTATATTAAGTTCACTTGCTTGCTTGCTTGCGCGCTTACGACCGTGCAAATCTTTCGGTCGTTTTTTAACCCACTTCCCGTGATCAAATCGAGCTGACATTTTGCACACAGACTCGTTGTGCGTGACAATTAATTTTCGTGAAAAAAAAATTCCCAAATTTTCCACTTTTTAGGAAAAAAAAAATGTCATATTTAATTTAAAATACCAATGTGATAAAAATGAAACTCTTACTCAAGAAAAACAGAAATGAATAATAAAATAAAACCGATGCCACGCATATAAAGGATTTATAGTGAAAAACTTTGTTTTTACGGGTTAATTTTTTGGGTCATTACATCAACGCAGGTGACGGACATCGACGGGCAGGTGAATGTACAGCGGCCGACTGATGTGGGCGTGGCTCACTCGCCCCGCCCTCCTGCTCGCGCGACGGCGTCACGCGGATGGGCTCGAGTTGCGTCTCCATGGCGACGAGGCGCCATTAAACTTTCATCGCCTCGGTGACCACGGCCCACAGCGCCCGCATGCTGATGAGGGTCACGATGAGGGTGATGAGGATCATGAGGGTCACGATGATAGTGATGATGATGATGAGGATCATGATGATGATGAGGATCATGATGATGAGGATGATGATGATAATGATCATGATGATAATGATCATGATGATGATAATGATCATGATGATGATAATGATCATGATGGTGATGAGGATCATGATGATGATGATAATGATCATGATGATGATGTACATGATGATGATGATCACGATGATGGTGATGATCATGATGATGAGGATGATGATGATAATGATCATGATATGATCATGATGATAATGATCATGATGATGATAATGATCATGATGGTGATGAGGATCATGATGATGATGATAATGATCATGATGATGATGATCATGATGATGATGATCACGATGATGGTGATGATGATGAGGATGATGATGATAATGATCATGATGATAATGATCATGATGATGATAATGATCATGATGATGATAATGATCATGATGGTGATGAGGATCATGATGATGATGATAATGATCATGATCATGATGATGATGATGATCATGATGATGATGATCACGATGATGGTGATGATCATGATGATGAGGATGATGATGATAATGATCATGATGATAATGATCATGATGATGATAATGATCATGATGATGATAATGATCATGATGGTGATGAGGATCATGATGATGATGATAATGATCATGATCATGATGATGATGATGATCATGATGATGATGATCACGATGATGGTGATGATCATGATGGTGATGATCATGATGATGAGGATGATGATGATAATGATCATGATGATGATAATGATCATGATGATGATAATGATGGTGATGAGGATCATGATGATGATGATAATGATCATGATGATGATGATGATCATGATGATGATGATTACGATGATGGTGATGATCATGATGATGGTGATGATCATGATGATGGTGATGATCATGATGATGGTGATGAGGATCATGATGATGATGAGGATCACGATGATGATCATGATGATGATGAGGATGATAAAGTCATCGGTAAGCACCACGTGACGGTTCGATCCCTCCTCGGAATCTGTATTTAGACTGGAGGAGGAGGATGAGGGGTGGGAGGAGGGGGAAAGAGGGGGAAGAGGGAGGGGGAGGAGGAGGGGGAGGAGGAAGGGGGAGGAGGAGAAAGGGAAGAGGAGGAGGGGGAGGAGGAGGATGAGGGGGGAGGAGGGGGAAAGAGGGGGAGGAGGAGGAGGGGAGGAGGAGGGGGAAGAGGGAGGGTGAAGAGGGAGGGGGAGGAGGAGGGTGAAGAGGGAGGGGGAGGAGGAGGGGGAGGAGGAAGGGGGAGGAGGAGAAAGGGAAGAGGAGGAGGGGGAGGAGGAGGATGAGGGGGGAGGAGGGGGAAAGAGGGGGAGGAGGAGGAGGGGAGGAGGAGGGGGAAGAGGGAGGGTGAAGAGGGAGGGGGAGGAGGAGGGTGAAGAGGGAGGGGTAATGGGAAGAGGAGGAGGGGAAGGGAGGAGGGGGAGGAGGAGGAGGGGAAGGGAGGAGGGGGAGGAATCCAGTGAGCTATGGAGCTCTTAGTTCACAGATGTCCAGCAGTGGGCACGGGGTCCGCGAGTTACACGGACAAACGACACGAACGACGACACGAGAGTGAAACCCACAACGACGCTCACAATCCGAGTTAACGACGTTTCGCTGGTGGCTCATTGTAAATGTTGTTGTGGGTTTACCTGTGTGTGTCGGAGAGCAAATGGGGAGTGGTGGTGCCGCGGTTAGCGCGGTGCGCTACGAATCTGGCGACCCGAGTTCGATTCCCGCTCACGGCCAACACCGGTGACGATTATCTGAACCTGGGCCTGGGCATTCCCTAGGTCGACTCAGCCTTAAATCAGTACCCGGTGTCATCGCCACTGGGGAGACAAAGGTGGTCGGGCGTGGTGCTAGCCACCCACCCCCTCGTACGCACTTCATAGGTGCTCGCTAACAGCACTTGCCCCAACAGTCTGTTCAGGCTACAGGGACTCCTTGACTTAGGGACGAGTTAGGTTCCAGAGGTCTGTTTGTAAGTTGATTTGTTCGTAAGTCCAACTTTACTCCTGTCGATTCCAAACGTGTTGTACGTCATGTACACTTAACACGGGGAATGGCTTTAAAGGTTGATAATATATATTTAGATGTGGATGCCACTGGTTCTTAACGTTCTGTAGATGTAGATGCCACTGGTTCTTCATGTTCTGCAGATGTAGATGCCACTGGTTCTTCACGTTCTCCAGATGTAGATGCCACTGGTTCTTCACGTTTTGCAGATGTAGATGCCACTGGTTCTTCACGTTCTGTAGATGTAGATGCCACTGGTTCTTCACGTTCTGTAGATGTAGATACCACTGGTTCTTCACGTTCTCCAGATGTAGATGCCATTGTTTCCTCACCTTCTCCAGATGTAGATGCCACCACCGCCATCTATTGCACGCCGGTTGAACTTACGAATCTCGGTCCGAACAGGAAACTGGACATGCAGACAGGTTGGTTCGTATCTCTGAAAGTTCGTAAGTCGAGTGTTCGTAAATACAGGAGTCCCTGTATGGGGGGGGGGGGGGATCTTTGTAAACCCACAAGAACATTTGACCATCCCCTCCCGTCGCTGTCCCCGCAGGGTGAGTGGGGCAAGGCGGAACAGCGGCTGCTGGCGGCCGTGGAGGCCCGCGACTACGAGAGGATCGCGGCGCTGCTGGCACGCAAGGCTGCGTCGCCCACCAAGCTGGACAGCGAGGGCCGCTCAGCGTGAGTTACCCTCTCCCTGGGGGCCGCAGAGCGTGAGTTACCCTCTCTGGGGGCCGCTGAGCGTGAGTTACCCTCTCTCTGGGGGGCCGCTTAGCGTGAGTTACCCTCTCCCTGGGGGGCCGCAGAGCGTGAGTTACCCTCTCTCTGGGGGGTCGCTGAGCGTGAGTTACCCTCTCCATGGGGGGCCATAGAGCGTGAGTTACCCTCTCCCTGGGGGGCCACAGAGCATGAGTTACCCTCTCCCTGTGCAGGTTCCACATGGCCGCGGCGAGGGGCTACGAGGAGTGTCTCGACGTCATCCTCTTCCACGGCGTCGACATCATGGCCACGGACGCCGCAGGTCAGAGTTCGACACCCCCGGCCTTTTGGGGGCGCAGCGAGCTGCAAAGACACACGCCTCGTGCAGACGGGAATGGGAAGAGTCCGTGTGTTTTTGTTTTGCTGTGCCGTCTTCTCCTGGCAGAGCCAGGGGGTACGGCTATCACTGCCTCGTGGTGACACTCGCTGGCGTCACACGGATGCCGTGAGCGGCCGTACTCATGAATTCATTACTCACCCTTGTTAATCTGGAATAACGCCCGACTGGCGAATACACACCCTGCGAGTGTGTATTCGGTATGGGGGTCAGAGCCAGTGGGTACAGCTCCTCCACGACGCCCATGGGAATGGGAGTTAAATGATAAACTATATTTTTATTTTATTTTACTAGGTGTAAGGCCCCACTGAGCTGTGTAGCTCTTTTTCAGAAGCGACCTGGCCATCACAAATGATAGCTCAACTAAGTGAGGTATCATGTGGAAGTTTATAGCAGCCAAATACCAAGAACGCATGTTGATTCTAAATGTGGAGGGAAAAACCGGAGGACCCGGAAACAAATCCTCAACATCACGGAGAGAGAGAAACGCAAACTCCAAATATACAACAGGCACCAGGGTCGGGATCGAACCCACGATCTCCTGCATACCAGGCGAGGCAGTGAACATCTCGCCACCGCGGCGCCCCTATCAACATCTGCGCGTGATCCACAAACCCTCGCTGCTGCTGCCTCCACAGGTCCGGGTCACGGCAGCCACGTGCAACGTAGCCACCACCATCGCCAGGCAGGTGCGGTAGAGCGAGCAGCTCCAAATCGGAAGGTTGCAAGTTCAAATCCTGGTCGTGGGGGTTGACTCAGGCCATCCGTCCCTCTGAGGTCGATAAAATATGTACTCCCCACGCCAAAGGAACGTGGAATTTCTACCACTGCCTCAGAGTTGAGATGACCACCAACGCATTAATGATCATTCTAGCTGGAAATCACTCTGACTTTGACTTTCTAGACACATAATGCCTAACACTACGTCATAGTGACGTATAAACAAATGTTGTCCACCCTGAGTGGCACAAGTTGTCCATTCAGATGGCCGCATGTCTCAAGGCAGCCGTGGCCTCTCATCTCTCTAGGGCAGACGGCCGTTCACCTGTCCGCCAAGTACGGTCAGCCACAGTGCATCAAGAAGCTCATACAGGTGAGATGGCACCCACAGGTAAGGTGGAAATAATACGAAAAAATTTATAGCCAACTCTTGTTTTCTTATTTATCCGGGAGAGCCGCTCTGGGTTGTAGGACGCTCGGGAGAAGTTGTGTCTACCGTGGTGTGTCTCCCTCAGTACATGTGTCCGGTGGGGACTCAGGACAACACCGGCCGGACTCCACTGCACTATGCAGGTAAGGGCCATCATATTGATCATAACCAATACGAAATCACCATCATATCACCATCACAGCCATCACAATGATCATCACCATTGCAATTTCACCATCACAGCCATCACAATGATCATCATCACTATTACGATATTACCATCACGTCCATCACAATGATCATCATCACCATTACAGTATCACCACCACGGCCATCACCATGATCATCATCACCATTACGATATTACCATCATGACCATCGCAATGATCATTATCGCCATCACAATGATATCACGACCATCACTCATCCCCTTGCGTTTTTGCCAATCCCAGCCGCCTGTGGGTGCCTTCTCTCCGTCCAACTTCTGTGCGACAACGAGGCGGACGTCAACACGAGAGACGAGGTTTGTTGCCTGCCCACCGCCCGACCTCTCGCTCTGAGCAGCCTCCCGGGTCAGCGACCTTAGGGGAGCTTCCGATTGGCCAGCGTTGAGTACGAAACTTAGGCTGGTGAGTCCAAGTAGGGAAGTGCAGGGCTTAATGTCCTTGCTGAATGTATTCCGGCTTGCCGGTCGACTGAGTGGAGTAAGCGACACGCGACTCGTGGGCCAGTCGTAGCGAGAGGTATACGACTGCACGTGGTGTGCCAGGCGTGCGGAAATATTTTTCTGGGGTCACTGAGACGGACAGAGCCAGTTGACGTTAATCCCTGTTAAAGTGGCTGTGTATGAATTGAGCTTGGTGAAACAGGAAGTGGCGGTGTATGAAGTGAGGTTGGTGAAACAGGAAGTGGCTGTGTATGAAGTGAGGTTGGTGAAACAGGAAGTGGTTGTGTATACATTGAGGTTGGTGAAACAGGAAGTGGCTGTGTATGAATTGAGGTTGGTGAAACAGGAAGTGGCTGTGTATGAATTGAGGTTGGTGAAACAGGAAGTGGCTGTGTATGAAGTGAGGTTGGTGAAACAGGAAGTGGCTGTGTATGAAGTGAGGTTGGTGAAACAGGAAGTGGCTGTGTATGAAGTGAGGTTGGTGAAACAGGAAGTGGCTCTGTATGAATTGAGGTTGGTGAAACAGGAAGTGGCTGTGTATGAATTGAGGTTGTGAAACAGGAAGTGGCTGTGTATGAAGTGAGGTTGTGAAACAGGAAGTGGCTGTGTATGAAGTGAGGCCGGTGAAACAGGAAGTGTCTGTGTATAAATTGAGGTTGGTGAATTGGGAAGAGCCCCAGACAATCCCCCCAAATCGTGTAGAACTTTTGAAGTTCGCGAAAAACCCAGATAAAGTCCACCACACTTTGTAGGGTTATTCGATCCTGATAAATGACTCTGCCACTCGCCTGCCCTCCCCTCCTCCTCGCTACCCTTCCCCCATTGGCGACAGGAAGGGGACACGGCGCTGGCCATGGCGGCTCGCTTCGGGCAGGCGGAGGTCTGCCGCTTCCTGCTCCAGCAGGGCGCCGAAGTCAACGGCGGCGACAACCTGAATCGGTCTCGACGCAGCGCACTGGGGCGCTCCGCTTCACCACACGCGGCTATACGGAGGGGTCCAAGAGTGGACGGCACCTCCTGTGTCACGATAAACGTCGTGATTCTCGCGTCTCACCTCCCCCTCCCTTGTCCTCCCCTCCGCTCCCACGCCCCCCATGCTCCATGGTCATGCCCCCCCCTCCCCCGTTTCCTTCGTCATTCCTGTTTCGTTCCCCGTCTGCATTGTCTTTCCCCCCAAGCTCCCATCTCCCTCTTCTCTCTCCAAATGGCACCCCCTGCAATCCCTATTCCTAATCCCACATCTCCCCTATCCTCTACCTTTTCTCCACCCTCAACTCCCTTCCGTCTCCCCCTCCATCGCTACCCAGTCTCCCATCCCATCGCCCACTGTTTCCTTCACCCCTCCTCCATCTCCACTCTGCCATTCCGTGTCTACCGTTCCTCCGCCCCCATCTCCCGCGCCATCTCTCCCACTGTCGCTCCACTTCTCCCTTTACACACCTCTGCATCCTCCCTGCCTTTTGCCTCCCGTCCCCCTCCCCTCGTCCTCCGGTGATCGGGAGGGGCGCTGCAGGACCCCTCTGATGCGCGCGTGCGAGCACGGGCGGCGCAGCGCCGTCGAGGTCCTCCTGGGCGCCGGCGCCGACACCAGCGTCGCCGACTTCCTGGGGAACAGCGCCGCTCACTACGCCGTGCTGTGCGCCGATAACCGCCCCGGGCTGCTGGAGCTGCTAAGAGCCAAGAACAAGCCGACAGCGGCCGCCGGTGGCACTGACAGCACAGCCGCCAGCGCCGGCAAAGCCGCCGCCCGTGGCGCCAACATCACCAGCGGCACGTCGGCCACCAGCACCACCAGCGGCACTACCACCACCACCAGCGGCATTACCGCCACCACCGCCAAAATCGGCACCACCGCCACAACCGCCACAACCGCCACCAGCGGAGCGACTGCCAGCGCTGCTGCTAGCGGCGCCAGTGGCAGCGCCGTCGCTGCCATAGCCAGTGCCACCACCGCCGCCATGGCGTCCTCCCGTGGAGCCACTCAACCTCCCGGCAAGGGTGAGAGTGGAAACCAAACCACAGCCAGGCCCAGTGTCTGGCTGTGTTTGAGACACCGAGCCAGCACTGTTGAGATCGCATTGTCCTCAGGAATATTATTCCTGGTGTTAGATCAAAATGGCCCTGCAGCACTTGAGATTATGAATGCAATGAAATGCGTGAAGGCTGGGTGGCTGCCTCACATGGGGTTCATCATGGATGCGTCTCCTGGGCAAAAGTATTAGCTGCTTAACACTTAATAGGCTTTCGCGACCAGTGTAGGTTTTTGTTTGTTAGATGGCGCAAATATGAATGTGTCGTTAAACCCGCCACCACCTGACAGCCACTTAAAAAGAACAATGTGCATGCATAATGTATGATTCTTACCATATGAATAACCCAACCGGCAATGGATACCCATTGTAATTTTTATGCATTCGTTAATTCCCCCCCCCCCTTCACACAAGAAGGGCTCACAAGTGACGTCATCACATCTACCCCTCTATTTAAGGAACGAAACAGGACGATTTATCCACAAATCTGGCTGTCGCCTGATGAAGATAGTCGTAATTACTGTCGTGCTCAGATTGTAAATGTTGTGGATTTGCTCTCCAACACACCGGTTAGTGCTGTACTAGTGACGAATTGGCACGTTCTGTTTATGTGACAACCCTTACTAGTTGGCTGTGTCGGGTGGTGGCGGGTTTAACGACACATTTATGTTTACGCGATCTAACCCAAAAAATTATGTATTAGCTTTTTTTTTATTAGCTTGATATGTAAACTCTGACTTTAACATAGCCACTTCCGTGACCAGTTACATGCTAATTCCTCACATTAACATCATGCTAATCTCCCAGTTACATGCTAATTTCTGACTTTAACATCCTGCTAATTCTCTCACATTAACACAGCTTATTCAATGCTAAGTTCTTCTGTTGATATGTAAACACCTTTGTCAAGGCACTCTTTTCCTCCCACCCAGCTTAAAATAAGCTGCCAAGCTTAGCAGTGTTCATTGGAGCGCTGTCTTTCAGACAGCTCTGTCTTCACCTGAGGACGGCTGCTTGCGTTGTGGCCGAAACGTCGTGAGAATTTTATTTTATTGTTTTATTTTTATTATTTTATTATTTCCCTTCTACGTGACTTTACCGAAATAACCAAGAAGAGGAAATTGTGTATTAGCTGCTGAATGTGATGGAGATCTCTTGACCCAAGCTTCGTGTGTCCACAGGGCCAGCACATGGCACACACCAGCAGGTACAGCCACACATACACCTGACCTATAAGGACAAAGATCCCCCATATAGCCTTTAATGGATGGTTGGGGAAAGTGCTGTTAGCGACTAGCCCCTAATAAGGCGGGCACGGCACACAAGGGGGTGGGCGGACAGAACCTCGCCTGGCCGCCTTTGTCTCCCCAGTGATGATGTTCACACACCAGGACACATTCAGATATCACCGATGTTTGGCCGTGAGCAGGAATTGAACTCGGGTCTCACCGGTTTCCTAGCACAGTGTGCTAACCACTGCGCCACCGCTCCCCACACACACAAACACACCACACAGACACATCTATAATAATAACAATTTTGTCAATCCACTGCTGGATGAAGGCCTCCCCACACCATGCCGGTTATGGAGGTTGTTTGACCATACTTCACCGCTCTGTTCAGTGCGGGTTGGCGAAGAGGGTGCGGGGGCTTAGGACTGGTCCAGATGTTAGCCGTGGCCGGGAATCGGAATCAGTTTGCTATCCATTATGCCACCACTCCAGACACCTGTAATACACATACATTCACAACTACACAAACAGGCCTAGACACATACATATGTTGAGGAGTTTCCACCGACGCCCTCGGAGACGCAGGTAAGTTGAGAGGCTTCCGCCAGAGGTTTATCAAGGATATAACAATAACACACAGGGTATATAACTTCCCAGGGGTTAGGGGTCCTACACTGACTCCCGCCACACGACCCTGCTCTGTCTGGTCCCAGCCCGGCTAGCTCCGGTCTCTCTCTCTCGTGTCGGATCGGGGACTCTGCCAACTCCACCGACCGGAGAGAGAAGCACCTCTACGGCTACCACCGGCTTCTCTTCAGACTCACCTCTTGATCCCTCTACCCCTGGTTCTCTCTCTACCCTTCTACCATTACCCGTTCCCACAGTGACCCCGCTTTCATCACAGGGTCTCCCTTAAGTACTCTAGGAGACGTGACGTCATCGCACTGAACGGCACACCTGACGTCGCATCCCCATTTCACTCCTCTACACATACACAGCCACTCCTCCAGGCACATCTATAACCACAAACCTATACACGCCAATATCCACTGGTTACATGCACAGCCATAGCGGCAGCTATAACCACACGACTGCAGACACCGCAGATGCAATTATAACCACACCTCCCTGACAACACCCACAACCTCACACACATCCAACCTGGGCACACGTGCGTAGCCACCCCGCCGCGGAGACACCTGTGCCCCCACATCCCACGCCCTGCCACGTGTGACGGTGCGGCCACTTGCCCAGCAGAAGGCCGCACAGCACCATGGGAAGGAGGGTGTCGGCCATGGGGGTGGCGACGGGGTCAAGAAGCGCAAGGCGCCACCGCCGCCCCAGCGGAGGCCGTCCGGCAAGGTAGCACGCACGCACGCGCGCGCAAACACAAAGGTCCCCCGTGTAGGCTTCACAGACTGAATGGGGCAAGTGCTGTTAGAGAGGAGCACCTGTGAAGGGGGTGGGTGGCCAGCACCACGCCGGACCGCCTTTGTCTCCCCAGTGGCGATGTTTACGCACTGCACCAGGTACTCATTTGAGGCTGAGCCGACCCACGGACCGTGAGTGGGAATTTACCTTGTGTCACCAGGTTCATAGCGCAGCGTAGCGTTAATCCGCTACACTACAGCTCCCTATACACACAGAGATGCATGCACACACATACAGGGATTCCTCTACTTACGATCGAGTTAGGTTCCAATGGTCTGTTCATAAGTCGATTTGTTCGTAAGTCCAACTTATGGCTTTAAAAGTTTAATAATCTCCTGTAGATGTAGATTACACTGGTTCTTCATGTTCTGCAGATGTAGATGCCACCACCACCATTTATTGAACTTACGCCTCTCGGTCTGAACAAGCAACTGGATATATGGACAGGCTTGTTCGTATCTCTGAAAGTTCGGAAGTAAAGGAGTCCGTGTACAGTATGGTACAGGGACTCTTCTGAACAGACTTTTGGGGCAAGTCCTGTTAGCAAGCACCTATGAAGGACGGAGCGGTACACGAGCGGGTGGGTGGCCAGCACCATACCCGACCGCTCACAGGCGCACGCACGCACAGAGGCCATCGCTACGTTTCGTCTCTCTCAGGGTCAAAAGCCCAGCAAGGTCGCAGAACCAACAGCGCCCTCCTCCACCTCAAAAACGACGGTGATGACGGCAGCGGCAGTAGCAGCAGCCGCCCCCTCCAAGGGGAAGGAGGCCAGAGAGGTGACGGGCAAAAGTTCGAACCCTAGCACCTGCCTCCTGACCCGTCGCATGGGCAGCAGGGCTCGTCAGCCGTGAAGTCGCCCGGTGCGAAGATCCCCGGTCCTGTTGAGAAGCCAATCCGGGCAGCCAAGGCGACCTCATCATCATCATCAACGATAATGACGAAGACGACGACGATGACGGACGTCCAACTCGAGCACGGCCGTCCGGACGCCATCGCCTCCCGCCGGGGTCCCCAGCGAGGCGCTCGCTAACAACGGCAACGCGAACAACGGCAAGCAGCGCATCCCCTGCCGCACAGGCCAACCACTCGGCACTTGCAGTCTCCGGAGAAACCGGAACGCAAGGTTTCAAAAGGTGCCGAGATTGTGGAGGAGGAGGGAGGAGGCGGAGGAGGCAACGGCCGTCTCTCCATCACCCAGCTCTAAACCTGACCAGCAAAAGCCGCCCACCTCTAAGTCTGACCAGCAAAAACCAGCAAGCACCAAACCAGACCAGCAGAGAGCGTCAACTTCTCAGTCTGACAATCGAAAGCCAGCAGATTCTCAATCTGACCAGAAAAAGGCTGCCGCCTCTAAGTCGGATCGCCAAAAGCCATCAGCTTCTCAATCTGAGCACCAGGAGCCACCCACCGTGTCTCAAACTAACGAGCAGAAGCCGGCAGCTTCTCCTCCAGCGGCAGTCGAGAAGACGTCGCCCTCGTCTCCTGCCGTCGTCGTCGTCGTCTGTCAGACAACCCAACAAGCAGCCCTCGCGGGAGGCCGTCACGTCGTCCAGCGAGCGGCCGCCCCCGTCGTCCCTCTCCCCCGGCCACAAGTCGGCCTCGGAGGAGTCGCTCGACCAGATCTCGGACTCCACCACGTGCAGCGAGGAAGCGGGCGGCTCCAGGCGGGACAGCTCCACGGTGAGGCCCGCGGCGAGCGCCGAGGTCAGTTCAGATCAGAGGTCGCAACCGGGTACCCTGATACCCGTACCCTACCCGATACCCGGCTACCCGTACCCAGCCAGGTACGGGTACGGGTAGCCGTTTGCGACCCTGGTGCAGCCGGGTACGGGTACGGGTACACCGTGAGTCACTGGTGAGTAACCGTTTGTCACTCATTTCGGGTAGGGTACGGGTAGGGAACGGCTACCCGTACCCAGCCGGGTACGGGTACCCATTTGCGACCCTGGTGCGGCCGGGTACGGGTACGGGTAAGGAATCAAAACCCGTTTGCGACCTCTGGTTCAGATGCGGCGGCGGTTGGCGAAGGTCGAGAGCTTGAGGAGGTAAAGGTCGGGCCGAAGCGAAAGGATCGTGGGTCAGCGTGAGCCACCGTCCGCCGAGTTCTGCTGGTGTCTGCGCGAGCTACGGAGACCCTGGGGAGGGGGAGGGCGAAAGGGTCGGTTATGCCAGGGCCTCAGGCCCCACGTGGCGTTGTGTGGCGGAAACACGAGCCCCGGGCTTCCAGGAGCCAGCGTGCGGGGCCTGCCGCAGCGCCGCTGCACACACCAACAGCCTGGCGCGCGTCTTTTACGCGTCCCGCAGAATGCGCCCGTTCCACACGTCGATCAAACTGCAATATGCCTGTGCTCATAATCGAGGATTAGTTTTTTTGGAAAAACGTCTTTAAATCTTCCATTTGTTCAACTTTGAACGGACTCAGATAACTGCTTTCATTATTTTGTATTAGTTAAAAAAAATGTATTGGCATGCTGGGTGTCTGCTTGCTGTGTATTGTCCAGCGCTTCGAGATCCCTGATGAAAGGCGATTTGTAAATACATATAATTACGAGCAACACGATGATTGGTGACCCAGAACGCTATGGTTGAGAACCCGGGGTTACAGTGGCGAGCAACATATGGGCCTCTACGTGAGTCTATGGGTCTCTGTATGAGTCTATGGGTCTCTGTGTGAGTCTATGGGTCTCTGTGTGAGTCTATGGGTCTTTATGTGAATCTTTGGGTCTCTGTTTAAGTCTATGGGTCTCTGTGTGAGTTTATGGGTCTCTATGTGAATCTTTGGGTCTCTGTGTGAGTCTATGGGTCTCTGTGTGAGTCTATGGGTCTTTATGTGAATCTTTGGATCTCTGTGTGAGTCTATGGGTCTCTGTGTGAGTCTATGGGTCTCTATGTGAATCTTTGGGTCTCTATGTGAGTGTATGGGTCTCTACGTGAGTCTATGGCTCTCTGTGTGAGTCTATAAGACCCCGGTCTAATTACCGTGGTTGGGGCTGAAATTCTGATTGCAATTCAGGACCTTAGCAGTGCCGGCTCCGCAATCGCTCACTGTACCGAGCCACTCGGCCACGTCACCATACTGAGCCACGCGGCCACGTCACTCACCGTACTGAGCCACGCGGCCACGTCACTCACTGTACTGAGCCACGCGGCCACGCCACTCACCGTACTGAGCCACGCGGCCACGTCACTCACTGTACTGAGCCACGCGGCCGCTCACCGTACCGAGCCACCCGGCTCCGCGTCGCGCTCACCGTACTCTTCGTTGTGCCAACCCCAGAGAGTGGAGCCCCGGAAGACGCCGAGCGGCATCACGAGGAGGAAAGAGGGCAGCCGCGACGTCCTGGCGACCATCCTGCGTCTGCAGGAGACCCTGGCGGCGCACGCGAAGGAGGCACCGCAGCAGGTGAGCGGCGCTACCTCCTGCAACTCCGGCACCTTGCAGCAACCTACTGGCTCCCCAGCAAAAATGTGGACCCCACCTGTTCCGTCTGTTTGGGATAGAGCGTTGCCCCCTCACACACGAGAGTTTTTTGCCGGTATTCCAGTTTCCTCCCACGTAAAAACACTCATTGGCTAATAACATGTTGATATATAGAGGACCACAGAGCTTGGGCATTGTTAGTGGCACCGGCTCCTCACCACCGCTTGGCTTCTACTGCTGCTGCTGCCTTCCCGCTCCTCATCTGTGGAAACGCCTCCGGCCCCTCCTCTGAGTCGTCCTCTCTCTCTCTGAGAGTCGTCTTTTCTCTCTGAGTCACCCGCTCTCTCTCGCTCTTCCTGCACCTCCGGCACCTTGCAGCAACCTACGGAGCGCCAGGGGGCGGGGGCCCGGTGGCGGCGCATTCGTCGCTCGTCGCAGAGGTCCGGCGGCCGCCCCTCCCCCCCCCCGCGGTTATTGGTGCTTCGCGAGAGCAGGCCACCATGTGCGCCACGGGCATCACAGGGCTCAAATGTCAAATTTTAAATTACTCGTACATCACTCATCACCACCTCCCCCCCCCCCCCCTTCCTGCTTACTGGCAAACAAATGCCCCCAAGTCGCTCTCGCGAATGAGACTCCTCCTAGTATGAAAAATTAAGAATAGGTTTTACCCTGTTTGGCAATACAACAGAAGGCGTTACGATGCTCAAACACCAATTAGACACCTTTTGCAAGGAGTCAAGTTCCTGCATTAACCACGCCGCACACAGCACTCGCGGCAAGCGTGCAACCAGGGCAGAAACCTGTTCCCGTCTTTCATACTTGGAGACTCATCCTGGTCTCCTTGAGTTCTCGTCGGGTGACACCGAGTGAACGTACCGCACGCGAGCGGCCAAGCTGAACGTTCACCACCACCAGCACCCCCGCCGACGTCGTCTCCTTCTCTGGCAGGCGGCGGCAGCAGCGGAGCGAGGGACAAAGATGCGGGGTCCTGATGCCTCGGGGACACCGGCGCCGGGTAACGCACGTGGGTAAACGCACGTGGTTAAACGCACGTGGATAAACGCACATGGGTTAAAGCACGTGGGTTAACACACGTGGGTAAACGCACTTGGATAAACGCACTGGGTAAACGCGCGTCGATAAACGCACGTGGATAAACGCACGTGGGTAAACGCACGTGGGTAAACGCGTGTCGATAAACGCACGTGGATAAACGCACGTGGGTAAACGCACGTGGGTAAACGCGCGTCGATAAACGCACGTGGATAAACGCGTGTCGATAAACGCACGTGGATAAACGCATGTGGGTAAACGCGCGTCGATAAACGCACGTGGATAAACGCACATGGATAAATGCACGTGGGTAAATGCACGTGTGCGCGTGTACTCACTCACACTCGGGTGGACTATGAGACGCCGCTGCCTCTGCCTTACAAGACCCTCAGTGGGCTTAGCCCCGCAATATTCACAGGAACTCATTCCGTGCCGACTCTCCCAACGAGGTCGCTGCGATCTTCGCATAGCCTCCTTCTCGAGTTCTCAGAGGTCAAGGCTCCGTTCCTGGGGTTGATCGAGATGTTCCCACTGCGCGGCTCGCAGGCTTACGGAACAACGCTTTGGTCATGAAACAATCCGAGTCGTGAGAGCTGTCTAAGTTCCGCCTCGAAAACTCGCCTCTTTAAACCGGCCTTTACACCCCACCGAGGTGTGGCCGCTTACCCTGCAGCTTCTGTTTGTGCCCCCTGCTTTCCATACACGGGGGGGCGCATTGGGATCTACGGATTTTATGCACCTTACAAGTGTAGTGACATAGGACGTCACTACTGTGTCGGCCCGTACAAGGGCTGGGGGCCCCAAGGGGGTGCCTGGGGGGTCACGTGGTGGAGGGACCCAGACCTCCCGTGAGGTGGGGGAAGGGAGGCGTGGTCTGGGCAGGGAGGCGTGGCCTGGGCAGAGCCGGCCACGCCGGAGGGGATATAAGCGGGGTGTGAACGGAGAGCGAGGCTGTTGTACTCCGAAGTGAAGACGATATCATCGGTCCTCAAGTTCTGGGTCGTCGTCCTGGACCAGGCAGCCCGTTGCCTGCCTGGTCCACTCTGTGTCGTGTTCCAGAGTGTTAGTGAGTTGAGGAAGGTGGTCACCACCTCATGTACAGTGTTATATTACTTACCGTTTAATAAATAGTGTTGCCTCCAAGCTGTGTGTGTGTGCACCTAATTCGAACCCACTACACAAGTGCTATGGTGTAGCTGGCACCACACCCAGCCACATTTGCCTCTCCATTGGTGACGTTTAAACACGAATTTATGGTGAGTTGACCCTTATCGAGACCCAGGTCCAGTTCAGATATCCGTCATTGATGCTGACCCCGTGCCCCTACTGGACATCTGTGACAAGGAGCTTCATAGCTCTTCGGATTCCTCCTCCAGGGAGAAACGAAGATTCTCAGTCTGAGCGTGAAGCTTCCTCACACGGTCGAGATGTCCCACCCTGCCCCCCCTCTCTCGTCCCCTTCGTCCCCCCCTCTCTCCCCCCCACCGTCCCCCCGGCAGCAGCTGGAGGAGTGGATGGCGATCGCGCGCCAGGCGGGGGAGGCCGCGGAGACCTCCGCTCGGCGCTCACCGACCTCCAGCAGCACATCCTGGTGCTGTGCCAGCAGAACCAGGAGCTCAGGAACTCCCAGGTGGGGGCCCGGGGGGGGGGGGGGGCCGGCTCGCGACGACCGTGCCGGTTCCGTTCCGGTGACTCACCATCACCACCGCCGCCGGCACCGCCACTGCCGCCGGTTGCTATCGGTTTGAGAGGCTCGCGGAGCGCGCTCGTCACGCCAGAGAGTGAATTTCCGGGACGGGAACCAGCGTGGGGCACAAAGGGGAGCAAGAGGGACTTGGGTTGCGATCAGGAGTCGTGGTGAAGAGGAGGGTGGGAGTCCTTTGTCGGGTTGGGAACGGGGACTGGGGTTAGGGTTGAGGTTCAGGACGGGATCCCGGTTTGGAGATCGGGTTCGGAGCAGGTTCGGTGACGATGGGTGATTTGTTTATCTTTCCTATACTTTTCACCCCTATCATGCTTTTGTGTTGTTGTTGTTGTGGCGTTCTTACCCTGTGCCCCGACTGGACATCTGTGAAAATGAGTTTTATAGCTTGTCAGATTCCTTTGACCCATTAGCCGCACGGCCTTCTGGGAGCGTGTAAGTTCAGCAGAAATTGATTCAGTGCAAGCAACGCTCTTGGGACCGGATTCGGAAACGCAGCGGAGTGAGGGGTTCGGGAATGGAGGTGGGCTAATGGTTTTTATTCACAGTTTCTCTCGTCGGTCGACTCGTCAAACACGTAGTCGAGTCACTCGAGTCGCTTGACCCAGCGCACCGCGCGCTCATGCGTTGCTTCACCCGTCGTGCCCGCTCACGTGGTGAACCCTCGATCCCCCAATAGCCTGCCCGCGGATAATCGAGCGTTGAACCCGCCTTGCCACGGCGGTCTCGCGGTTTGCGCCCAGCGGTCCGCCCCGGTTAATACTGCGGGGCGTACCAGCCGCAAATACTCTCACAGCGGCGTCGTCCTGAGGTCCCGTGACGCGATTCAAATCAAGAGCAGCCCTCGAGCGTGCCGGCGTCGCGCTCCAGATTTACCAAAAGCCACGCGCAACTTACTTCGTCGGGATAGGTGCACGAAGCAGCATCGCCCCCCACCTGCTGCGAGAAACAGCGGTGCTCATCCACGGAGGCCCCATGGAACCTCTGTGGGTGAGCACCACTCCGTGGGAACGGGTTTTTTCGATTCGAAATTTGGCCGGAAAAAAAATCCCCTAAGCTACCGGATCCGGCGCTCAACGCCAGTGCCGTCCATCCGTCTGTCGTTGTCGTCCACAGGCCAAGCCGGACGCGCCGGACGAGCCGACGGCCGGGGGCGCGGAGCTCGTCCCAAAATCCGAGCTGGACTCTCGCATCGCGGAGCTGGAGAGCCGGCGGCGCGAGCTGGAGTCGCGCGAGTCGGAGCTGGGGGCCGCTCGCGGACAACTGCGGGCGGTGGAGACCGAGGTGGAGTCCTCTGCGGGCGGAGCTGGAGTCCACCAGGGCAGAGCTCCAGGGCGAAAAACACGGAGCTGAGCCGCATTGAGGCGGAGCTGGGATCCCTGCGGGCGGAGCTGGAGTGCGCCCGCTCCGCCGGGGCCTTGACGGCGGCAAAGGCGGCGACGGCGAAGAGGGTGACGTGGGAAATCCCGGAGATAACCGAGACGGCGGACGACGACGACGACAGCGACGAAGCGGACACCGTGTCGGATGCCGACCTGGAGAGCAATTTCTTGAGGTTCACCAGCAAAGCGTCGTCGGCGCGGCGCAAGCAAGGCACGTGGCTCTCCTAACTCTCGACGCCCCCCCCGCACCTCTCGCCAACGTCGGCGAACGTTCCGTCGGCGTCGCGAGCGTTGGCTAGAGACGCGACGACCAATGAGGCTCTCGATTTTCCTTTTGCCTCCGCTCCGTTTTGTGTCCTGCTCCGTTGGCCTCGTTGCGGCTCTCTCGTTCTCTCCTCCCCGTCCAGCCGCTCGACGGAATTCGCCAGGTTCGTGAACTTCTGGCAGCAGCAGCAGCCACCCTGCACTGTTGCCGATCATCGTCATCATCATCATCATCGTTGTTGTATCCCATCCGCTGCTGATGTTTCCTCATCATTCCTCTCCAGCGCCCCTCCTTTCCTCGGTCGTCCTCTACCCTTCAGTTTCCTTCCACTTCTAGTTGCCATTTGCTCTTGCCGGGATTGCTGTCGGGTGGTGTCCGGTCTGCTTTCTTCAATTCCGTCCATCAGCGTTGGCTCCATCGTCACGTCCTTGTTGAGCGTAGCATCAGCGAACTTAAGCGTCCGTTAAAATCGCAAATCGTCGTTTCTCACGCGAGCGACGATCCCCGCTCGGGGAATTCTCCCCGTAAGGGGAATCCCCCGCGCGGGGGAATTTGTCGCGTTCCCCTTGCAGGCGCCATCCACGGGTCGGACGCCGGGGGGTCAGAGGTCGGGGGAGCGACTCCCGGGCAAGGGTTGGAGGTCGCGGGGGAGTTGTCGGCGGAGGGGCCGCCCGCGCGGCCGGCGCAGGAGGAGGAGGAGGCGTCGCGCCTTCGTGAGCAGTCCCTGCCGGGCGCCCCGCGAGCGGAGGACGGAGCGCTGCCGTCTGACCGCGACGGGAGCTCGCCCGCCGCGCGGCTCGGCCGAGGTGCGGCGCGCACGCACGCCTCCTGCCGCACGGCGACGCGATATTGTACGAATATTGATCTAATCCGTCGACACGAGCGTACGTCGCAACGGTGCTCGGAGAGGTTTCGAACGTCGGCGGCGTCCTTTCGTATTTCCCCCCGAACGTTGGTCGGCCCGCGATCGTTGCCGTGCGGAGCGTCCCGTCCGGGATTCCGGCAAGGGGCGAGCGTTTGCGTCCACCCCAAGGAATGCGCGCGCGCGGTTTATTTCTCCCCTCCCTCGGCTCTCTCCCGTTTTGACGGCTACAAGCGCCGTCCGTGGCGGCGGTCGCGCTGGTGGACAAGTGCGTGGGCACCGACCCCGTCGTCGTCGCCCCCGAGGGGCCGCGGCATCGCCACGCGCCGGCGCACGGGGAGCCAGACGATGGCGGCGGCGAGGAGGAGGAGGAGCGGGAAAACGAGGAGGAGGAAGAGGAGGGGGGGAAGGTGGCGGTTGCAGGAAGGAGGGGACGTCTGGGAGGAGACGATGAAACCGGACGGGGACGAGGAGGAGAGCGAGGTGAGCGGCGACGAGGTTATGGGTCCGGTCCCTGGAGCTGCTTGGGAGTTTCGTAATGGCCGTATCGGAGCCGCTAAGCGTGTAAATAACGCGCTGATTAAAAACAAAATATCCTCATGCTCACAGTGCACGATGAATTGTGGGTGTGAGAAAAGTTTTTCTCAATTTGCACAAAAAGTGCATTCTTTATTTATTACAATTTTTACACGCGGTGCCTTTCCTGCCACAAATCTGCTAAGCAAAGCACCGTCACATCGACGACTGCCTTTGTAAAATCCGCACTGGACGAAGGCCTCCCACGCCAGCCAGTGCGGGTTTCTCAAGGGAGTGGGGCGGCTTGGGCAGGGGTGGGGCCAGGATCCGGTTGACGGCAGCCACAAGCGGGAGTCGGGAACGGAACTCGGCTCGCCGGGTCGCTGGCGCGACCAGCGGCCGCTCACGTGGCAGGCCACGGTCCACCTCCGGAGAGGCACCAGCGGCCATCGCGAACCCTCGACCCGCTCGCTCTCTCTCTCCGTCTGACCGCTGCCCCCCCTCCTCCCTCCGGCAGGCCATCGGGCAGCCAGCGCTTCTCCGACCTCGAGCGCCGCTTCTCCGAGCTCAGCGACGGCTACCGCCGCGCCCGCGAAGAGCGAGCGGCGTCGGCGGCCGAGGCGCGAAGCCTGCGCTCGGAGCTGGCGTCCCTCGGGGAGCGGCTCGCCGAGGCGCGAGCCGACGCCGACCGCCTGCGCGCCCAACTCTCGGACGGGCGGCAAAGCGGGCAGGTCGCGGAGCTTCCACGGCGGCTTCCACCGGAACGCGACGGCGGCGACGGTGACGACGGCGGCGCGACGGCGGCGTCATCATCGTCGTCATCATCGTCGTCGTCGTCGGCCGGGCGCTCGAGGCGCCGGCGAGTGCCGTGTCGCGTGAGCTGGAGCGCGCGACGGCGCTGCTGGGGGAGCGCGACGCGGCGCTGGCCGCGGGGGAGGACGAGGCCCGCAGGTTGTCGGCGCGCGTCCAGGAGCTGGAGGCGGAGCTGCTCCAGCGGAAGGCTCGGGAGGAGGCAGGCGGTGGCGGCGGCGAAGGTGGCGGAAGGGAAATCGCAGGCGAAGGGCGCCGGCGACCTGGAGCGGCTGGAGAAGGCCAGGGCTGCCCTGGAGGCCGAGGTGAGTGATGTACGCTGAAGCTCGCTCGCACCGGACGTAGCCAACCGCGCTGAGCGGCGGTGGAGGTTCTGCGACACGGCTGGAGTTGGCGAGCAGCGGTGAGGGGCGGTCACGTGACTCTCGGTGCCCACGAGGCAGCTTTCGCACGACGATGATGACGATGATGACAATGATAACGACGATGATGACAGTGATTATGATGATGACGATGATGGCAGTGATGATGATGACGATGATGACAATGACAACGACGAGAATGACAGTGATGATGACAATGATAACGACGAAGATGACAGTGATGATGATGACAATGATAACGACGATGATGACAGTGATGATGATGACGACGATGATGACAGTGATGATGATGACGACGATGATGACAGTGATGATGATGACGATGATGACAATGATAACGATGATGTTGACGGTGATGATAATGACGACGATGATGACAATGATAACGATGATGATGACAGTGATGATGATGACGACGATGATGGCAGTGATGATGATGACGATGAAGGCAGTGATAACGATGATGATGACGATGATGATGACCGCATGGTATTGTAAAGTGTGAGATAAAAAGTCGCTGCCTTAATGTTTAAGCAACGCCCGATGAATGAAAACCCATGAATACGAAATCCTTTCGATGGGTTTTTATCCGGGCGGTGGTGGCTAGCACTGTGGAGGGAGCAGTGAGGGTTGGTGAAACTCCCTTCCCCTGGATCCCCAGCAGAAATGTGGACCCCACCTGTTCCGTCTGTTTGGGATAGAGCGTTGCCCCCTCACACACGCGTATAAACCAAGGCCGTAATTATAATATATCGCTCAAAATGTCCCCCCCAATATATTGCGATAAAATAGATTTTTGTTTATATGATTGTGGTTATGGTTGTACTTTATAAATCCCTAATCTCTGCCATTACATACAATGAAACAAGAAAAGGTAAAAAAAGAAAAAAACAGAGCAATGTAACTGAGGTGTGGACTCGAGTCATGTGACTTGGACTCGAGTCAGACTCGAGTCATGAATTTGATGACTTCAGACTCGACTTGGACTTGCATAACAATGACTTTGTCCCACCTCTGAGGTGTGGACTCGAGTCATGTGACTTGGACTCGAGTCAGACTCGAGTCATGAATTTGATGACTTCAGACTCGACTTGGACTTGCATAACAATGACTTTGTCTCACCTCTGCAATGTAATACAATACCCTATTAGACATTATTGTTAAAAATAATACAATACACTATTAGACATTATTGTTAAAAATAAAAAAAAAGTCAATCCAAGTGTTAGTGAATTTTTAAAATATTTTAGGCAGGAAATGGCAGGAAATTCGTTTTCAAATTTACATTTTTTTCTGGAAGATTTGGTCCCCCCCAATGTTGACTCCATGGCTACGGCCTTGGTGTCAACACTCATTGGCTAATAACATGTTGATATATAGAGGACCACAGAGCTTGGACATTGTTAGTGGCGCCGGCTCCTCACCACCGCTTGGCTTCTACTGCTGCTGCTGCCTTCCCGCTCCTCATCTGTGGCCCCCTCTGAGTCGTCCTCTCTCTCTCTGAGAGTCGTCTTTTCTCTCTCGTCCCTCTGAGTCGTCCTCTCTCTCTGAGTCACCCGCTCTCTCTCGCTTTTGGAGAGCGAGGAGCGGATACCGTGCGGCAAGTGGCGGTGCAGCATTACGATTTGGCATCATCACCACCACCACCATCATCGTCATCGTCGTAACCCTCGCGCGATGCCCGCCGTCTAGGTGGAGATGCTGGGGCGCAAGCTGTCCGTGCTGTCGGCGAACCACGAGAAGACGAGCTCCGAGGTGTTCCGCGTGCAGCGCGAGGCGCTCTACATGAAGACGGAGCGCGACGCCGCGCTGGCGCACGCCGACGCGGCCCAGCGCCGCATGGCCGCCCTCCTCGCCCGCGCCGAGCCCTCCCCCTCTCCCTCCTCCCCCTCCTCGCCCGCCGCCCGCCGCACCGACTCCCGCTCCGTCACCTTCCACGAGCCGCCGGACGACGGCGGCGTCGGCGGCGGCGGCCGAGCGCCGGCGAAAGGGAGCGGTGGGACGAGGGGCGACGCGGCGAGGGAGAAGGACGGGCGGGTGAGTGGGCGGGCTCAGCGAGCGCGTGGCACGGCCGCCGCGGGCAGCACAGCGGCAGGACGGCACCACGCCGGCCGCGCGGCACGGGGCGAGCGTGCCGCATCTCCCTGGCGGGGGGACGTTGGCTGGAGACGGTGGGAGTTGCGGTGGCGCTCCGACTCCCACGTTCACTCTCACGATTCGTTTTTCCCTCGCGTCCTTTGTGACGTAGCAGTCGTCGCGGTCTGTAGCCGGCCGGATTTACGGTGACTCTTGAAAGCATTTCGGGCCGCGCTGGTTCCCAAACACCACCTCCAGAGGGCGCTGCTAGACGAACCATCATCACCACCCGTACCTCACTTCCTGCCTCCCCATCCCTCTCCACCCCACCCACCCCCCTGACCCCCTGCCTCCCTGTCCTCCTGACCCTCTGCCCCCTCCTTGCCTCCCTGCCCACCCCCCCCGAGCAGATCAATGAGCTGCAGGAGGAGGTGAACGAGCTGCGTCGGACCCTCCGAGGGGTCGTCCCTCCGACTGCGGCCAACGCCGCCGCCACCGGCGCCACGACGCCGCCGAGATCCGGCGATCCGAGCCGCGAGGGCGGCACCGGCCAGGGGAAGCCGCAGGGCCGCTGCGGCCAGCAGGTCGCCGAGCTGGTGGCCCAGGTTGGGCAGCTGCGCCGGCAGAAGGAGGTGCGGGGGTCTCGGCGCTGGCGGCGGCGGTAACAGCGGTGATGGTGCTGCTGCTGCTGTGCGTGGTGGCGATGATGCTGATGATGATGTAGATAGTGATGATGATGTAGAGAGTGATGATGATGTAGACAGTGGTGATGATGATGCAGACTGATGATGATGTAGAGAGTGATGATGATAATGTAGAGAGTGATGATGATAATGTAGAGAGTGATGATGATGATGTAGAGTGATGATGATGAGAGTGATGATGATGTAGAGAGTGATGATGATGAGAGTGATGATGATGCAGACAGTGATGATGATGATGTAGAGTGATGATGATGAGAGTGATGATGATGATGTAGAGAGTGATGATGATGAGAGTGATGATGATGTAGAGAGTGATAATGATGATGAGAGTGATGATGATGATGATGTAGAGAGTGATGATGATGAGAGTGATGATGATGATGATGCAAACAGTGATGATGATGATGTAGAGAGTGATGATGATGAGAGTGATGATGATGATGATGTAGAGAGTGATGATGATGATGATGCAGACAGTGATTTTGGCTATGATTATAAACATTTTGAAAAAACTTGTATTTCACCAGGTAAGGCCCACTAAGCTGTACAGCTCTTTTTCAGAAGCGACCTGGCCACAAATGATAGCCCAACGAAGTGGCTTATCACGTGCAAATGTTTCGCAGCCAAATACTCTAAACGCGTGGTGATGTTGATTCTAAATGTGGAGGGAAAAACCGGAAGACCCGAAGAAAAATCCACAACTCCAAACTCCAAATATGCAGGAGGCGTCAGGGTCGGGATCGAACCCACAACCTCCTGCATACCGGGCGAGTTAGTTAACATCTCCTAGCCACCGTGATGATGATGAGAGAGAGAGACACGCAAACTCCAAATATACAGCAGCAGGCGTCAGGGTCGGGATCTAACCCACAACTTCCTGTATACCAGGCGAGGCAGTTAACATCTCCTAGCCACCGGCGGCCACCATCAAAGCGGTAGTGCTAGCGTCGGTCCATAATAGGCGCTCGCTAACCAGCGGTGCTTTGCGTGCGTGTGTGCGCAATCATTGCCGCCAGGAGGAGGAGAGGATTCACAAGGAAGTGGTCGATGCCTATCGAGCGCACCTGATGTGCGCCGTGCAGGTGAACGCCACTCTCACCACCCCGCTCCAACACACACACTCACTCCTTCGCTGGCAATCAACACTGGTTACTATAATTATCGTGTGTGAGAAAAATGTGCATGCATAATGTAAGTTGATAACCGTATAATTAAACCTACCGGTAATGTAAATGCATTCATCCTAAACCTCCCCCACCCCCGTCCTTCGTACCTCAGGGGCTCACAAGGGACATCATCACACCTACTTAAGAACGAAACAGGAGGATTTTTCCAAAAAATCTGTCTGTCGCCTGATGATGCCGGTTGTAATTACTGGCGAAACGTCGTACTCGGATTGTAAATGTTGTGGGTTGGCTCTCCAACACACAACCGGTGTTGCTGTACTCTGTTTACGTGACAACCCTTACTAGTTGGCTGTTGGGTGGTGGCGGGTTTAACAACACATTTATTCATTTATTTACACGATCTAACCCCAAAAAAACCTCTATTGTGGATGATATTGGTCGCGAAAGCCCACTTCGTGTGTAACGGTTCTTAACCTTTGCTGCAGTCTCCATCTTAAAAAAAAGTATAATGTTAATAAACACATAATAAAAAAAACCACCCTCTATTATAGAGAATTATTATACGAATGATCATCCTTTGCTTGTTTATCCAAGAGAGCCAAACGACTGAGTTGTTATTTTGTTCCGGAAGATTTCCACTGCCAGGAGATTGCGTTTTTTTTTAATTCACGAGATGTTTTCAGCCGATTTAATGACGAGTTGCGTTTAATGCTCACGTGTCTGGAGGAAACCCGTAGAATTACACAGAGACCCATATAATTACATAGAGACCCATATAATTATATAGAGACCCATTGCGCTACATTAAATACAAGCCAGGGTGCTGTAGTGTGATTGTGGCCTTGCCACCCAAACTATGGATCATATAGAAAACCCATAGAGAGTCGTAGAGATATATAGAGGTATAGATGCATGGAGACCATTCGATATGCAGAGGTACAGCCAATAGATAAAGGTTTGTCACCTAAACAGAACGCGGCCAATGCGTTACCGGTTCAGGACTAACCGGCTGTGTGTTGTGGAGTGAACCCACTACACACACACATTTACAATTCGTTACTGGTTCAGCACTAACCGGTTGTGTGTTGGAGAGTAAACCCACTACACACACACACACATTTACAATTCGTTACTGGTTCAGCACTAACCGGCTGTGTGTTAGAGAGTAAACCCATTACACACACACGCATTTACAATTCGTTACTGGTTCAGCACTAACCGGCTGTGTGTTGGAGAGTAAACCCACTACACACACACATTTACAATTCGTTACTGGTTCAGCACTAACCGGCTGTGTGTTAGAGAGTAAACCCACCACACACACATATTTACAATTCGTTACTGGTTCAGCACTAACCGGTTGTGTGTTGGAGAGTAAACCCACTACACACACACGCATTTACAATTCGTTACTAGTTCAGCACTAACCGGCTGTGTGTTGGTGAGTAAACCCACTACACACACACATTTACAATTGGTTACTAGTTCAGCACTAACCGGCTGTGTGTTGGAGAGTAAACCCACTACAAACACACACATTTACAATTCGTTACTGGTTCAGCACTAACAGGCTGTGTGTTGGAGAGTAAACCCACTACACACACATTTACAATTAGTTACTTTTCAGCACTAACTGGCTGTGTGTTAGAGAGTAAACCCACTACACACACACACACATTTACAATTCGTTACTGGTTCAGCACTAACCGGCTGTGTGTTGGAGAGTAAACCCACTACACACACGCATTTACAATTCGTTACCGGTTCAGCACTAACCGCCTGTGTGTTGAAGAGTGAACCCACTACAACATTTACCATTCCAGTACGGTGGCGTTTTGCCGGTAATTACAACAACAACAACCAGCATCATCAGGCGACAGCCACAGAGTTGTGGGTGAAACCCTCCTCCTGTTCCCATCTTAAATAGACGGGGGTCAATGTGATGTCATCACTTGTGAGCCAATCAGGTGTGAGCACCAGAGGCGGGGGGGGGGGGAGGTTAATATATTAATTTAAACTACAATGGATATCTATTGTTGGATTTCTCCACAACTCTGTGGCTGTCGCCTGATGATGCTGGTTGTTGCTGTTGTTGTTGTTGTAAATTACCGGCGAAACGTCACGGTACTCGAATGGTAAATGTTGTAGTGGGTTCACTCTCCAACACACAGCCGGTGTGTGCTGAACTAGTAACGAATTGACCGCGTTTTGTTCACGCGACGACCCCTTACTGATTTGGCCGTGGCGGGGTGGCGGCGGCTTTAACGACACACACATTTACAGTTACTCCATCTAACACAACAAAACCTCTATCGTGGATAAGATCGCTAAAGCCGCCTCCTCCTACTACGAGGTGTCGAGTCGGGTTAATATTGGGAGGGGTGGGGGTGTCACGAGACGTTTCATGAAACCAGCGAGCGTCGAGGGTTAGCGACGTCGCTCCACCACCGCAATGACTCCCACTAACCCCCCCCCCCCCACCCTCGTGTGTCCTTCTCCCCGCAGGGCTGCATGGACGAAGACGTCTACTCCTCGCTGGTGCACATCGTGCGCATGTCCCGACCCTCCACACCCGTACACAGGCCCTGACCACGCCTCAACCACCAGCGGCCTCACGGCCCCAAGGCCCCCGGTGAAGGGGCCTCGCCCATCGTCGCCCAACGCCTCGACTGGGCCTGAGGAGGGCCGGACCTTTTTTTATCCCGGCGTGAGCGAGCGGAATGGTTTGCTTATCCTCCGGCAATGCCGCGGTGTTTTTGCTCCCCCCCCCCCCGGCTTAGCCAAGCGGTGCGCCGCTGGTTCGAGGCGAACGGCGGAATGGCAGCCAAAGTGGAGGCGGTGGGGGTGAGGTGGGGGGATGCTCTCGGGTGCGGGCGCTCA
The DNA here is from genome assembly GCF_015708825.2 of Lethenteron reissneri. Taxonomy (NCBI): domain Eukaryota; kingdom Metazoa; phylum Chordata; class Hyperoartia; order Petromyzontiformes; family Petromyzontidae; genus Lethenteron; species Lethenteron reissneri. The sequence goes on from NC_083779.1 coordinate 5,786,954, forward strand.
TCGACGAGTCGGCATGTCACGCGGACGGCGGGACACGGTGGCGGCTCGGGGAAAGCCGTCCAGCAGTGGAGTGACCACGGCTGACTGATGACGACTGACGTTGAGCTGCGAGTGAGCTTTGGGCAGGAGCTTGTTTGCCTGCCGGGAGGGATGATGGCCGACGGACGAGACTCATGGAGACGTCCCCAGCAGGAGAGATGGAGCGAGGGGATCGGCTCGCGTGCGGGAGGCGGTGATCGGCTAATCGGCATCACACCGCGTGGCCGTGACGTCACAGCAGATCGGATTACACGACGACTTTTGCCATCGCTTCTTTTTCCGCGAATCAGCTCGCGTCGTCGTTGGAGGAGGAATGTAAATAAACGTGCAGCTCTTTATCAAACCCCGTGCTGGATTAATAAACGATACGTTCAACTCGTAACGGAGCACGGTATTCACTCATTCTCGGCGAGAGAGAACGACTCGGGGGGCGCCAGGAGGAACCTCGGATGAGCTTGGGGGGCAGCCACGCGCCCAGCCGGCACCACACATCTGTCCAAGCTCTGCGATCCTCTAGACATTGAAAGGTGTTATCGGGCCGATAACACCTGGGAGGGGGGGGGGAACCCAACACGTGCAAGGGGGAAACGACCTATCACATGCAGACGGAACATGTGCGGGGGGAGTCCACATATTCTTGGTTCTTTCGGTAAAGTCACGTAGAAGGGAAATAATAAAATAATAAAAACAAAACATAATAAAATTATTCAGACGCTGTCTCCCCGACAGACCTGGTCTTCACCTGAGGACAGCTGCTTGCGTTGTGGCCGAAACGTCGTGAGAATTATTTTATTATGTTTTATTTTTATTATTTTATTATTTCCCTTCTACGTGACTTTACCGAAAGAACCAAGAATATGAATCCCTGCAGTCACGAAAGCTTTAAATCGAAATTTTATTGTTTTATTTTTATTATTTTATTATTTCCCTTCTACGTGACTTTACCGAAAGAACCAAGAAGATGAATCCCTGCAGTCACGAAAGAAGCTTTAAATCGAAAGGAGTCCACATCGTCGCTGTTACCGCCTTCCTGGCGAGCTCGGGGTACGGCTCCTCCTGGATGCGCCCACTCACGGGGAGGGAGGTTCTCACGACATCCACCAACTCTCCAAACACAACGCCAGGCTCCAGGCCACGTGCGTATCAATCACTGCCCGGCTCAATGCATCCCCTCGCACGTGATGCTGGTCACCCAATCCCCAGTGCCGGATTAAGCTAGTGCGGGGCCCGTAGCATGATGTTATAGAGAGGCCCTAAATATAGAAAAAACACGTAAGTATTAAAACACATAAATATTTAACTTGCACAGCAAAGTAATTGTATTTTTTTCATTTGCCATACAGCCAGATAATACGACAAATCGCTGACCTTAAACACCCAGTCGTTCGCAAAAGTTGAAGGCGGTATAGTACTATAGTAATTGAGCAAGTGCAGAATCACTGAACCGGAATTGATAGCTTGAAAGCATTTAGCGCGGGGCCCGTAGCTACTACATATGTAGTAGTAGTAGCTACTACTACATATGTGTGTAGTAGTAGCTACTACAAGTAGCTACTACTACACACATGTGTGTGTGTAGTAGTAGCTACTACTACTAGTACACACATGTGTGTAGTAGTAGTAGCTACTACTAGTAGCTACTACTACACACATGTGTAGCTACTTTTGCTACTACGATAATCCCAGCGCTGCCCACCTGTTGTGCCTTCGTAGAGGTGCTTGCTCACAGCTCATGTTTAGCAGGCTATACGGGGGGGGGGGGTGGAATTTTTGTGTGATCAAAACTTTAACTCCACGCTGTTTCTTACTTTCCGGAGCGTCTCGCAATGTACAGCAGCGGTGACGAATTGGCCACGTTCTGTTTACGTGACAAGCCTTACTAGTTGGCTGTGTCGGGTGGTGGCGGGTTTTAACGACACATTTATTCATTTATTTACACGATCTAACCCCAAAAAAAGACTATTGTGGATGATATTGGTCGCGAAAGCCCACTTCGTGTTTAACGGTTCTTCACATTTGCTGCAGTCGTGTCAAAGGGGGGGGGGCCTTTCGTTCTCCGTCGTAAAAAAAAAGTACAATGTTAATAAACACATAATAGAGTTTCATCTTCTTGGTTCTTTCGGTAAAGTCACGTAGAATGGAAATAATAAAATAATAAAATAAAACATAATAAAATAATTCTCACGACGTTTCGGCCACAACGCAAGCAGCCGTCCTCAGGTGAAGACCAGGTCTGTCGGGGAGACAGCGTCACCTGAGGACGGCTGCTTGCGTTGTGGCCGAAACGTCGTGAGAATTATTTTATTATGTTTTATTTTATTATTTCCATTCTACGTGACTTTACCGAAAGAACAAAAAAGATTAATCCCTGCAGTCACGAAAGCTTTAAATCGAAACATAATAGAGTTTGATTAAACAACAGTTCTTTGTTATAATTGGTTTTTTACCCTTCTATCTGGCAACAAAACTGACACCTTTTTGCAAGGAGTCATGTTTGCATAGACCGCAATACCTGCAGTCATAATACAAACAAAAGAACATAACTCTGATAATGTGCACTGTCCTTGAAGTTGATTGGTCCACACCCGAGACAGCTTTCCTTCGAGCCTAGTCTCATATGGGTTGGACCAGATGACGCCAAAAGGCGCACAACTCAAGGACAATGCACGATCAGAGTATGAGAGCTCGGGGCAAGCATCTACACTATGGGGACCTCATTTGCCAGTAAAAATATTATCATATTTTATTATCATATTTTTACTGGCAAATGAGGTCCCCATAGTGTAGATGCTTGCCCCGAGCTCTCATACTCTGATCGTGCATTGTCCTTGAGTTGTGCGCCTTTTGGCGTCATCTGGTCCAACCCATATGAGACTAGGCTCGAAGGAAAGCTGTCTCGGGTGTGGACCAATCAACTTCAAGGACAGTGCACATTATCAGAGTTATGTTCTTTTGTTTGTATTATGACTGCAGGTATTGCGGTCTATGCAAACATGACTCCTTGCAAAAAGGTGTCAGTTTTGTTGCCAGATAGAAGGGTAAAAAACCAATTATCATATTTTTACTGGCAAATGAGGTCCCCATAGTTCTTTGTTACTCAACGTACCCCGTACTGAATTTTGTGTGTTCGATTATTTTACCGTCTAAAAAAAAAAAATCTGGCCTTAGCTAAGGGGCCGTCCATAAATGACGTCACGCGATTTTGGACGATTTTTGACCCCCCTCGTCACACGGCGTCACAAATGTCTGACCCCCCCCCAGCCCCCCCCCCCAGGTGCGTGACGTCATTTATGGACGGCCCCTAATAGGGTTTGATGAAACAAAAGTTCGTTGTTACTCAACGTACCCCGTGCTGAATTTTGTGTGTTTCGATGATTTTACCGTCTAAAAAAACACAAATCTGTCCCAAGCGAAGGGCCCAATCACTGGTCTAGAGACTCCGGTTGGCAAGTGCCTCGTGTCAGACGTGACACACCGGCATGGCTGGACAAAGCGCCCCATTGTAAGACTCACACGAGACGCGGCAGGGGTGGTGGAGTGGTGGTGGTGGGGGGGGTGTAGCTTTGCCTCCAGTCTCGGAGTGGAAGTCGCGGGCGCGTGTTCTGGCAGGCGCTGGTGGCTCAAAAGTGGCCACGAATTTCAGGGACACCGACGCGCTTTCGTCTTCTCTTTGCTTAACCTGCACCCCCCCCCCACAACCCGCGCCTAACAACGGAGGGCCTTGTGAGAGAACTCACACTAAGATCTCCCTGTAGTCTCAACGGACTGTGGGGGAGGAGGGAGGGTTGGCAAGTGCTGTTAGCGAGTGGCACCTATGAAAGCTGGCACGGTACACGACGGGGTGGGTCAGAATCAAAATATTTATTCATACAGGGGGGGGGGAATCCGATGAGCTATAAAGCTTTTTGTCACAGATGACCAGTAGTGTTTCGCAGCGGCCTTTGTCTTCCCAGCACCAGGTACTGATTTCAGCCTGAGTCGACCTAGGAGAGGCCCAGGACCGGTTCAGATAATCGTCACTGGCGTTGGCCGTGAGCTGGAACCGTCGGGTTCGTAGCGCAGGGCGCTACCCGCTAAAGACAAAGGTCCCCCGTATAGCCTCACCGGGGTGTTGGGGCAAGTGGTGTTAGCAAGCGAATCGGAATATGAATTACTACTGTAGGAGGGGGGTAGGGGTAGAGCTTTGTGACGTCATATTTGAGGGGGGGGTCTGACTTTTTGTGACGCCGTGTGACGAGGGGGGGGGGGTCAAAAATCGTCCAAAATCGCGTGACGTCATTTATGGACGGCCCCATACCAGGTGAAGCCCACTGCGCTATTATCTTATTTTTCAGAATCGACCTGGCCACACATAATAGCCCAACAAAGTGGCTTATAGCATCACGTGGACATTTCCAACAGCAAAATGATCTAAACACGAGATTAATCTTCTTGGTTCTTTCGGTAAAGTCACGTAGAAGAGAAATAATAAAATAATAAAAATAAAACATAATAAAATAAAAATTCTCACGACGTTTCGGCCACAACACAAGCAGCCGTCCTCAGGTGAAGAAACAGAGCTGTCGGAAAGACAGCGTCCCAATGAACACCGCCAAGCTTGGCAGCGTATTTAAGCTGGGTGGGGAGGAGGAGAGCGCCTTGACAAAGGAGTTTAATATCAACACCGGAATTAAGCCTATTGATGGCAAATGCAGATATGGGATTAGTCACTCCTTGTGGAATGTGTAGGTGGTGGGGGGGGGTCTCAAAGTCATATTATACTCGTGTATTACGTAGGATTAGCAGTGATAAAGAGAGGAAGTAGGATTAGCAGTAATAAAGAGAGGGAAATTTGAGCTGCAGCAGCCAAACCACCGCGTATCAAGCTCGTGCATTGTGTGGGCAACAAAGAAGGTGCTGTGGCCGAAACGTCGTGAGAATTTTTATTTTATTACGTTTTATTTTTTATTATTACTTTATTATTTCACTTCTCCGTGACTTTACCGAAATAACCAAGAAGATGAATCCCTGCAGTCACGAAAGCTTTCAATCGAAAATTAAACACGAGATGTCTACTCTCCGGGTGTACCACCGCGTGTCGTTCGCAACGGTGTCCGATGTTTCGCACCACGTGCCTGGAAGGGGTTGGCGGCGGAGTCTACTCCGTGAAGAACTTAAAGACGCAAACTTTAGCAAAACCATGGGTGGAAAAAACCCGATTTTTTCAGGCAGGCATCGGGTTCTTTCTTTTTTTTAACCCAATTTCGGGGAATTGAAACCTCGTTTAATGAATACGAAACTCTGATCCAAGGCTTAGGCTGCTTCCTCGTCGGTGCTGCTATCGTACTCGGGGGGGGGGGCCGTCGGGCACGGGGTAGTCGTAGAATGCGGCGGGCAGGTTGGTCTTGATGAACACGAGCTTCTCCTCCACAATCGTGGACGCCAGTGAGTTCCTCAGCTTGGAATGGATGAAGCCCATCGTTGAGAAGTGCGGTTCTGCAATTAGAAGCAATTTAACCGGATTTCTCCCAATCTCAGATGATCGGGTTTAATATAAAAAGACAATTAAACCTGGATTGTAAAAAAAACCCGACTGTGCCACCCTTGGGCAAAACGTCGGACAGACTTCCGAACGCGGCACGACCCACGGCTGGTATCAGCGGCGCTTGCTCTCTCCTGCCCCCCCCCCCCTTCACCAACCCGCAGTGACCAGCGTGGTGAAGTATGGTCAAAACGAGGAAGCCCTCCCCCTACAAGACAACGGGATAGTCCAGGGGCTGGGGTGCCACGGGACCGTTTGCCGCGCGTTCTTAAACAAACCCCCAAAGGTATTTCCATGAACAGCAAAGTTAACCCGTGCAGCAGCTCGCACAGAACACCGCTGGAGCCACCAAAACGCCACGCCTTAAGTCTGGAACACGCAACGCATTGCTACAAAGCAACACCACCAGGTTACAATGCAACGCCAGGTCACAATGAAACACCAGGTTACAATGCAACGCCATGTCACAATGCAGCGCTATAGGTTACAATGCAGCGCTGTAGGTTACAATGCAACGCCAGGTCATAATGCAACTCCAGGTCACAATGCAACGCCAGGTTACAATGCAGAGCCAGGTTACAATGCAGCGCTATAGGTCACAATGCAGCGCTATAGGTTACAATGCAGCGCTATAGGTTACAATGCAACGCCAGGTTACAATGCAGAGCCAGGTCACAATGCAACGCCAGGTCACAATGCAGCGCTATAGGTCACAATGCAACTCCAGGTCACAATGCAACGCCAGGTTACAATGCAGGGCCAGGTTACAATGCAGCGTTATAGGTCACAATGCAGCGCTATAGGTTACAATGCAGGGCCAGGTCACGATGCAACTTTAGGTTACAATGCAGGGCCAGGTTACAATGCAACGCTATAGGTTACGATGCAGCGCTATAGGTTACAATGCAGCGCTGGGCTGGGTGAGTCTCCGTGACGGTTCCGCGCTGCGTAGGATGGGGATGGTTTAGTTGCTGTAGTTCTAAGTGTTTGAATGATTTGTTTACCTTTCTTGTACTTTGCACAACTCTCGTGTTATTGTGCCGTTTGTTGTTGTAACGTTCTAACCCCGTGCGACCCTGACTGGACATGTGAAAAAAATAGCTTCATAGCTCATCGGATTCCTCCAGGGATAAGTTAAATATCCTGACTCTGGAAACGCAGGTAGCAGCAACAGTCCTGTGCCTATCAAGATGCTTCCAGGCAGTCAGCAACGACGAGAGGTGTTACCGGCACGAGGAGGAGAGTGGACAACTAGGATGAAAGCCACAGGCGGCGAGGAGATCGAGATTAACACATTCCTGTGGAGGGAGCTGGTAGGAACGTTGGGTTGCTCGGTCAATGGCCAGGGTCAACGGCGGCGTGGTGTATTCCGCAAATATAAATATGGCCGACTGTGAGGGCGGGCACAAGCCGGTATGAGTAGGTTAAACGTTGAGTTGTATAAGGGCACCACGGGGTGACCAGCACCTCCCCACTCAGCCCCATCCCTCCCACCCCCCACCCAGCCCCACCCTACCCCACCCACCCCTCCCACCACCCAGCCCCTCCCCCACCCTCACCCACCCCAGCCCCTCCCCACCCTCCCCTCTCCACCCAGCCCCACCCCTCCCATTTTTGGATACACGACGGATGGACGGACACAATAATCCCCATGTGGGCTGGTGGAACCAGGAGGTTCCTATCAGGGACGCAGGCGACGAACACTCCACCCTTTGCTGCACCGCCTTCTCCCAGTAAGCCGTTATAGTTTTTAAATTGCACATTAGGTCATAAACTCGCAATTACCCGTACTACATTTATCACTCTAATCCCAAAAATTGGCAAAGGCAAAATAACAAAAAATCCCAACTTCTCGCAATCCACGCAGCACCACACCCCCCGTCTCTGTCCGTCTCTTGCCAGGCCCTGCTCCAAATCGCCGATGAGCAAATGCCCGAGCGACTTGCCAAACTTCCCCACCCCCCCAACGGAGTTTGTCTGCTGGGCACACGGAAATCTGTGGGGCGTAGGCTGGCGTGGAGCCATCAGTCACCACAACGTTTGCACTGGCTCAACTCAAAAAAAGACAAAGATCCCCCTCCCGTGTAGCCTCAACAGACTGTAGGGGGCAAGTGCTGTTAGCGAGCAGCACCTATGAAGGTTGGCACGGCACGCCAACACGGCACGCCCTGCCCGCCTTGGTCTCCCTCGTGGCGATTGTTTTCAACATCGCACCAGGTACTCATTTGAGGCTGAGTCGACCTCGGGGGGGAGGCAGGATCGGTTCAAACAACAATCACTTGTGTTGGCCGTGAGCGGGAATCGAACCCGGGTCGCCAGGTTTGTAGCGCAGCGCTAACCGCTTCATCACCACTCCCTACTATAAAAACACTCACTCACTCACACTAACACACACACACGCTCAACAACAACAACCGCCATTCGCCACTAAGTGGCGGATGACGTCACCACGACACTTGTGCCAGGCCATGTGCACCTTGAGGCCACGTGAAGTGTCGAACGCCCGCTGGCAAGAGGTCACGGGGCAGACCCAGCAGGTGCCACGGGTCGACTGACTGAGATGACCGAGATGACTGGCTGATGCACCACCTGTGCCCCCTGCTGTGCCAACTTGCTGTGCTTTAGCCACCCGGCGCTCCGCTCGTTGTTGTGAGCGTCGCTCCTCCGCCCTCCGTTGTTGCTGGAGGGCGACTGCCTCCAACTGCCCAGTAGCGTCCTTCACGAGCCTCCTCCACAGAGGCCGATGTTGACACCGCTGGTACCAGTCATCGGCAAGTCCACTCAGCTCCACGTCCTCCTGTACCACATCACTCCATCTCTTCTCCAGCCCGTGCCGCGCCCGTTTAGCCCCCTCGATCCGGCCGAACAAAAGCTGTTTCGGCATGCGGTGGCTGGGCATGCGTCACACACACGCTCAATAACACTAACACACACACGCTCACTCACACTAACACACACACACGCCACACCCTCTGTATGCGACACTAGGGCGACTGTCTGCCGATCTATCCCCCGCAGCTCTCGGATTAGCATGCCACGTGTACACGTGCAGCCCGTGTTACCTGGAGAGAGGCCAGCGCACACGAGGGGGTACCGCATTCTGCTTGCGTGTGAGTGCGCCACGGTGGCTAGGAGATGTTAACCACCTCGCCTGGTCTACAGGTGGTCGTGGGTTCGATCCCGACCCTGACGCCTGCTGCTGTATATTTGGAATTTGCGTGTCTCTCTCTCTCATCATCACGGTGGCTATGAGATGTTAACTGCCTCACCTGGTCTACAGGAGGTCGTGGGTTAGATCCCGACCCTGACGCCTGAAGTATATTTGGAGTTTGCGTGTCTCTCTCATCATCATCATGGTTGCTAGGAGATGTTAACTACCTCGCCTGGTATGAAGGAGGTCGTGGGTTAAATCCCGACCCTGACGCCTGCTGCTGTATATTTGGAGTTTGCGTGTCTCTCATCATCATCATCACGGTGGCTATGAGATGTTAACTGCCTCGCCTGGTATACAGGAGGTCGTGGGTTAAATCCCGACCCTGGCGCCTGCTGCTGTATATTTGGAGTTTGCGTGTCTCTCTCTCTCTCATCATCACGGTGGCTAGGAGATGTTAACTGCCTCGCCTGGTCTACAGGAGGTCGTGGGTTAGATCCCGACCCTGATGCCTGAAGTATATTTAGAGTTTGCGTGCCTCTCTCATCATCATCATTATCATCATGGTGGCTGAGATGCTAACAACATCGCCTGGTGTACAGGAGGTCGTGGGTTAAATCCCGACCCTGACGCCTGCTGCTGTCTATTTGGAGTTTGCGTGTCTCTCCCGCTGGTCGCGTGGATGTTTTTTTTCTCCGGGTCCTCCGGTCCCGTCCCCCCACATCTAGAAACGTGAGTTTAGAATGTCGGGCTGCTGTAAATTTCCACGCGACGACGGTGATGATATCATTTCATTTGTGGCCGGGTGTCGCTTCTGAAAAAAAATCTATACAGCTCATTTGGGGCCTTCCCTGGTAAAATAAAAATATATAAATAGTTAACTAATGAAATGAACATATCTATTTTTTTAAAGTGCGAATGTCCAGGTCTGCTTGCCACGACGGAGCACTTGTCCGAATAAAGAGACCAGAGTCGTATGATCTGATCGACCACAGTAGGCACTGAACATAGGGCCTCCACTGATGTTCATCGTCGGTAGGGGCGTCAGCAACCACCACCACCACCATCTCTCGCCTCTTGTTGATGGAGAGGCGAGCCCACAGTATGCCTGGGACTTACAGCTTCCCACACCTCACCGGCACGCTCCCAACACTCCCTTCATTATTTTGTTTCAAAAAGGGTGCCACTCCCTACTATCTCGTAGTTTCCTGCACGCACAAAGATCCCCCGTGTAGCCTGTAACAGACTGTAGGGGCAAGTGCTGTTAGCGAGCACCTATGAAGGCCGGAACGGCACACGAGGGGGTGGGTGGCCAGCACCACGCCCGACCGCCTTTGTCTCCCCAGTGGCGATGCTTACACGTCACGCCAGGTACTGATTTGAGGCTGAGTCGACCTAGAGGAGGCCCGGGACCGGTTAAGATAATCGTCACTGGTGTTGGCCGTGAGCGGGAATCGAACCCGGGTCGCCGGGTTCGTAGCGCAGCGCATTAACAGAGATCGCATGCGTTCACGATCCAAAACGAACCACGAGATCGCATCCGCAAGAAAGGAGAGGAGGAGGAATCCGCTGTGAGTGAGCGAACAACACAAGGAGGGAGGCATCAGCACAACATTCATTCCCGTTTAATAAACAACAACAACAACAGCAGCAGCAGCAGCAGTGACAGTATTTACTCCCCGCCAGCTCATGGACGACTTTCGGCACAACCAAATATTAAGCCATTGTCTCAGGCTGGGTTTCGGTCTTCGGGTCTCATCAGCTTGTTAAAGCACCACTGCTGGATTACTCGATGGAAGGAGGGGGGGGGGGTGCAAAACCATCTCGGATGAGTTTAACACGTAGGCTTGCAAAATGTCAATTGTCAATGTGGGGCTTCGGGGCCGTCCATAAATGACGTCACGCGATTATGGACGATTTTTGACCCCTCCCCCCCCCTTGTCACACGGCGTCACAAAAAGTCAGACCCCCCCCCTCAAATTTGACGTCACAAAGCTCTGCCCGCCCCCAAAAATAATACATGCTTTAAATCGCTTTAAACTATTGTCATTGTAGTGCGTATTTAATGTGGCGCTGCACTCTGATGTTGTAGGAGAAAACATTTATTAAAAAGTATATTTAATTAAGTAGAACGTGTTGTCTATATTTATTTAAAGTTGCGCATTTTGATATGACGTCACATTTCTCAAACACCCCCCCCCCTCTTGTCACACATCGTCACAAATATTTAACCCCCCCCCCCTAGTTGCGTGACGTCATTTATGGACGTCCCCTTATTCAGGCAACGCACAACCGGTGGTCACAAATTGGCACGTTTCGTGTCACGTGACAACCCCTCGCTCATTGTGCTGTGTCGGGTGGTTGACGGTGATGGGTAAAACGGACACGTGAATCTTGACGCGAGCAAACCCAACAAAGCCCTCTTCTTACTACATCTCGGATGGGCCGGCTCGATGGGGGCTTGGAGCCAGCGGGTCCGATGACTCACATCCACCCCCCCCCCCAAACCACTGCTGCTGTTGACTCAGTGGCTCCCACGCGTTTTGAAATCGCTCGAGGAAACAAAAACAAACCCCCTTTTTTGGGCTTCTTCGCCGTGGTAAAAATGCGGGTTTCGCCATCGGCCACGATCTCATCCACCGCTGGATGAAGTCCCCTCCACCGAGCTGTCGCGCCCCCAATCCTCCTCTCATCGCAGTGCCACAATGCGACAACAACAACAGCAGCAGCAGCGACAACAACAACAACATGAGTCAGCAGCAATGAGGACATTTGGATAATTATTGCCTCCCCCATCCATGAGGCCTCCCCCATCCATGAGCGTTCCCCCACAGTCGTCCATTTGCCTGTTCAACCCCAAAATGATCAACGCATCTACTTCTACAACGAAGGAAATGGCCAACAACAGGCCCTGGCTCCGCAAGATATCGCCCTGATGGCGTTCTTGGTTTTGTGCCAAAGTTACCCATTTGCTGCCAACCTGTTGTAAAAGTTCCAATGTGTGTGTGTAAGTTGATGTCTGTGTGTGTAAGTCCATGTGTGTGTGTTAGTCAATATCTGTGTGTTTAGGTCGATGTGTGTGTGAGTCTATGTATGTGAGTCGATGTGTGTGTGTGTGTGGCTCGATATGTTTGTGTGTGTGGATCGATGTCTGTGTGTGTGTAAGTCGATGTGTGTGTGGGTCGATGTGTTTGTGTGTGTAGGTCGATGTCTGCGTGTGTGTAAGTCGATGTGTGTATGTGTGGGTCGATGTCTGTGTGTGTGGGTCGATGTCTGTGTGTGTGTAAGTCGATGTGTGTATGTGTGGGTCGATGTCTGTGTGTGTGGGTCGATGTCTGTGTGTGTGTAAGTCGATGTGTGTATGTGTGGGTCGATGTCTGTGTGTGTGGGTCGATGTCTGCGTGTGTGTAAGTCGATGTGTGTGTATGTGTGGCTCGATGTGTTTGTGTGTGGGTCGATGTTTGCGTGTGTGTAAGTCGATGTGTGTGCGTCTTTTTTGCAACGCCGGATACTTCCCGCTAGTTTGTTATATAATATCCCAGAAATGTGTGTAACGCGCGTGACGTCACTCTCCCCCCACCCCCCGTGATTAATAATAAAATAATCATGAGCGAGTGTATTTTTACGCTCACGCGGAAGAAGGTCGAGCAGAATATTTTTTTTCGCAAAGTCGCTTCAAATATGACGGCGTTTCTTTACGGAAAGTGACGGTCAAAAATGTATATCGTTAATCCGACGTCACCGCAAAAGAGCCCCCCCCCGCCCCCCGTCATTTGGGGCCGTCCATAAATGACGTCACGCACCTGGGAGGTGGGGTCAGACATTTGTGACGTCATATTTGAGGGGGGGGGGTCTGACTTTTTGTGACGTCGTGTGACGAAGGGGGGGTGCGTCAAAAATCGTAAAAAATCGCGTGACGTCATTTATGGACGGCCTCTTACTATAATAAGCAAGACATTTTTTTTACGAAAATTCGCTTAAAATTGTAGGTTTATGTATTGAAATTTAATCAAATAAATAAATCTACGCGGACGTTTCTTGACAGAAAGTGACGGTAAAAAATAAATATACGCAGCACAGTGCTACATCCGTACGTGACGTCACTGCAAAATAGCGGGTGGATTTTTACTCTCCCCCAGGTCGAGCGGATAATTTTTTTTTACGCAAATTCTCTTTAAATTTGACGTTTCTTCATTGAAATTTTATCAATTAAATAAGTCGACTCAGCAACAAAGTGCTTCTGGTGTACTCGTTGTTTTTTTCCGGTAAAGTCACATAGGTAAACCAATTAATGTAATAAAATAAATGTAAACAACTCAATTAAATCACGACGTTTCGGAGGCAACACAAGCCTCCCTCATCAGGTGTAAAAAGGCACATCAAAATGTGTGTGTAGGTCGATGTGTATGTGAGTCTATTTATGTGTATGTGAGTCGATGTGTTTGTCGATGTGTGTGTGTGTGGCTCGATTTTATTTTATTGATTGTTTTACCTACGTGATTTTACCGAAAAAACAAAGAGTATGAATCCTTGCAGTCACGAAAACTTCAAATCTAGAATGCTTTTGGTGTCTTTACTTATTTCTTCAGCACTTGAAACAAAAGGTAAGTAAATTTTTTGCTTATAAATTACGATAAAACTAAACAAACGCTGGCGAGTTGTGAAACCTTTGAAACAGTGATAAGAGATTCACGAAATTTCGTATACCGAGAAATAATTCCAAAGTCCTTAATTAATTTTTTAAACTTAAGAATAATTTATTTATGTGCAACAATTCCTAAAAAATGTATAATCACACGAGAAAACGTAAATGCACATCTTTAATATTACAGCTTCCGTCTTATTATAAAGGGACCCTAAATATAAAAAAACACAAAATTGTAACTTTAACTGTTTCATTTGCTATAAAGTCAGATCATACGACAAATCGCTAACCTTATACACCCAGTCGTTCATAAAAGTTGAAGGCGGTATAGTACTATAGTAATAGAGCAAGTGCAGAATCACTGAACCGGAATTGATAGCTTGAAAGCATTTAGCGCGGGGCCCTTGAAAGTGCGGGGCCCCTAGCTACTACTTGTGTAGTAGCTACTACGACATATGTAGTAATAGCTACTACATATGTAGCTACTACTACATATGTAGCTACTTTTGCTACTACAACAATCAGGCACTTCTCCCCCCTTGACCCCCCCCCCACCACCACTTTATTTGCTGAACAGGCAATACGAACTATGACGGAATCTCCCGTGGCCTGCGCTGCCACGTTTCTCTCAATCCCATGCCAGAGTTCACGAAGGGCACCGCCGCTGAGCTGCGCCAGAAAGGGCCGCAGGAAATGCGTCTCTGTCCAGATGGCAGGAGGGGGGCCACGCGGGTGGGGGGTAGCGTTTGATGAAAATATGTAGGGCTGGCAGGCGTTGAGGGGCGCCACGGTGGCTAGGAGATGTTAAATCACTCGCCTGGTATGCAGAAGGTCGTGGGTTCGATCCTGACCCTGACTCCTGCTGTCCTGGATTTTTCTGTTTGCGCATAGTCACTTTAAGATGTTTTCTTGTTCATGTTTTTGTTTTTTGTTTGCTGCGGTTGCACCCGATTCGAGAGCCGAATGGCTCACAGGGCTCTACCAAATAAATGAAACTGAAATTGAAAAAAAACTGTATTTGGAGTTTACGTCTCTCTGTCTCATCATCATCACGGTGGCTAGGAGATGTTAACTGCCTCGCCTGGTATGCAGGAGGTCGTGGGTTCGATCTCGACCCTGACGCCTGCTGTGTATTTGGAGTTTGCATCTCTCTCTTTCTCTCATCATCATCACGGTGGCTAGGAGATGTTAACTGCCTGGCCTGGTGTGCAGGAGGTCGTGGGTTCGATCCCGACCCTGACGCCTGCTGCTGTATATTTGAAGTTTGCGTGTCTCTACGTGGTGATGAGCCATTTCCTTGAGCTGGTATCATTTGTGGTGGCCAGATCACTTCCGACAAAAGAGCTAAATAGTTCAGTGGGGAGTTTCCTGGTAAAATATATTTTTTTAATTGAGGGTAGAGCAGTGGTAGTGCGATTGAGGGTGGCGGCATCTCCTCTGAATCTATCAACTCCTCGTGAGATGACAAGAAGGGGATGTCGACCAGCGATAGAGATGAGATGTTACGAGACGAGAGACGCGCAGACAACAGTCGGTAGAGATGTAGTGAGGGGTAAGGGATGCAGACCAAATATGAGAGATTGCGAGGTAAGAGAGATTGCGAGATTAATTGTCTTGTGTTCAATCGCTCGCGATGTTTGCGAGGTTTATGATTTCTAGCCGGTGGGTATTTTATTGACATGAATCCGCAGGTCCTCAATCTTCTTGGCGGCTCTGTGCCTTTGCTTGTTTTGCTTTTGCCACTGGGGTGAGAGGTCGGTAGGGCTGGGGTAAATGTGTGCGAGTGAGGTTATGGTACAGGAAGCGGTAGGGGTATGGACAGGGAAACTGTTGGGGTACAGATAGGGGTAGGGTTCTAGATTTGAAGCTTTCGTGACTGCAATGATTCATATTCTTAGGTTTTTTCGGTAAAGTCACGTAGGTAAAAATTTAAAATAAAATTTAATAAAAGTAAAATACAAATTTTAATAATAAAGACGGAGGCTTGTGTTGCCTCCGAAACGTCGTGATTTTTTTTTGTTATTTAATCTTTATTTGACTTTTATTAATTTTAATTGAAAAAATTTACCTACGTGACTTTACCGAAAAAAAACTAAGAATAGGGGTAGGGTTGGTGTGAGTGTGTGGGTTAGGATCGGGGTGCAGAGAGGAGTAGGGTTGGCGTGAGCGTGTGGGTTTGGGTTTACATTTAGGGGCCGATAGGGTGGAGAATCGTTGCATGGCGAGACGGCGAGAGATGGCGATGGCTAAGGGAGCCCTTCACACAGCAGTGGAGAGATCCTGGCTGATCATGAGAGTTGAGCTCTTTAAGGACTGTTTCGTGACGTTATTTGTTTCGGACCCACCGTCTCGTAACCACCACCTACAAAGAAAATCTGAAATATTCAGATTTTGATAATCTGAATTATTCAAAGAAAATCTGAAATGTTCAAAGAAAATCTGAAATATTCAGATTTTGAAAATCTGAAATATTCAGAAATCTGACATATTCTAAGAAAATCTGAAATATTCAGATTTTCTTTGTTTTTGTACCAAATTGTGAGAAAAAAAAATGCCTCCTTGTTGGTTTAAATTCCCGATCTCCGGCTCGTGTTTGCGTTCGTGTTGGGCATGGGTTTCATTGTGAGTACTGTCTGGGCAGGGTTCGTGTTGGGGTTGGGTGAGTGTTTGTGTTTCGGGTTAATGATTAAGGAGGCACAGGTTCGGATTAACGATATAATTTGGGGTCCTGCATGCAATAAAAAGGCGTGACAGACGCGACTCGCTCTCTCCACCCGTGCATAAACCCACGCAAAGAGACAAAGATCCCCCGTGTAGCCCTAACAGACTGTTGGGGCAAGTGCTGTTAGCGAGCGCCTATGAAGGCCGGCACGGTACACGATGGGGGTGGGTGGCCAACACCACGCCCGACCGCCTTTGTCTCCCCAGTGGTGATGTTTGTACACACCACCAGGTTCTCATTTTAGGCTGAGTTGACCGAAGGGGAGGCGGAAGACCGGTTCAGATTAAATCGTCACCGGTGTTGGCCGTGAGTAGGAATCGAACTCGGCTTGCCGGGTTCATAGCGCAGCGCGCTAACCGCTGCACCACCGCTCCCCACACACGCACGCACATTGGAGTCGGCCAGCCCTCTGGAGCTTCTCTCCGCTTTGATGATCAGGTTGTAGCGCAAAGCATAACCCGATTAGCAAGTGTTGGCTACGTACGGTGCGAAAGAAGTCCAACGTATGAACAAAGTGTTATTAGCGACGTTGTCTGACGTTTCGCTCCACACGCTGGGAGCTGCTTCCCTTCCCACCACAGTATCGGCTTGTTGATGTTAACAATCTTGTTGCGTGTACGCAGAAAAGAGTGACATGATAGGGAGACCTCGCTCGATTTTGAGACGGCACAACTTTACCGCTGTCCTCAACCTATCAAGTTCAAGTTCATTGATTAGGTAGAGCCCTGTGAGCCATTCGGCTCTTGAATCGGGTGCAACCGCAACAAACAAAAAACATGAACAAGAAAGCATCTTAAAGTGACTAAGTGCAAACAGAAAATCCAAGAAAAAACAGAAAAATATTGCAGAAAAAGCACCGTACACCAACGCTGTGTGCAAAAATCCCAGTGGAATGCAAGTCAAACAACAACAACCACAAGACAACTTAGATTAAGGCCATCAGTCTAACTCTGTACTACAACAAACAAACATGGCCAAAGCAAAAAACTTTTCGAAAATCACCAAAATAAAGCCATTAAAGCAATTGAACAGTGATAATCGAGTTTATGTTGTGTTTGCAGACCACGAGGTGAGGACTCGAGTGGCCAGGATAGAGGAGTCGCATTTGTAAGAGTGGGTGGCTTGGGTCACTAAAAGTGACAAGATTAAATGCATCGCAAACAAAGCACCGCGGACATTCTAAGATATCGTTGGGTCACTGGAACAATTCTAGATTTGAAGCTTTCGTGACTGCAAGGATTCATACTCTTAGGTTTTTTCGGTAAAGTCACGTAAGTAAAAATAAATCATAATAATAAAATAAAAATTTAAAATAATAGAACAATGCCCCGGATAGTTCGAGGACCATTGGTGAGATTTAATCATTTTTTAAAATGTTATTTTAACTTTCTTTTTAATAGCTTTATATATGTTGGCTGTCTATATTCTTGGTTCTTTTGGTAAAGTCACGTAGAAGGGAAATAATAAAATAATATTAATATAAAACAATAAAAATTCTCACGACGTTTTTTAAATATTTAATATTAATATTATTTTATTATTCCCCTTCTACGTGACTTTACCGAAAGAACCAAGAATATGAATCCCTGCAGTCACGAAAGCTTTAAATCAAAAATGTTGGCTATCTCTTTACTTGTGATTCGAAAATGTGTTATTGTTCGTTTTAATGTTTGATTAGTAACGCTTAGTCGGTGTTTCTCTCCAGCTGTCTGGGTGCAAAGTGGGCTCGATTTGTTTTGTCCCAATCCTGGCACCGGCTGGCGAAACAAACTTAATCATTGAATGGCAGCCACCCATTAAGTTTACGATTCTCAAATTTCATAGAGAAATGGCAACCACATCTTATGTTTACGATTCTAAAATTTCATAGAGAAATGGCAACCACAGCCTATGTTTACGATTCTCAAACTTAATAAAGGAATGGCAGCCACGGCTTAAGCTCACAATGATTAACCAAACCAGTCGTTTGCAAATCAGTGAGCCATCTAGAAACAGATCGGCCCTGAAGAGTGAAACCACAACATTTACAATTTTGTACATTTACAATTTTGTAAATGTTGTTTACCGCCATCCACTCTTCAACACACCGGTGGGCTAAAGCAGTGAACTATTTGTCTTTTGTCAACGTGACACTTTTTTGTTGCTGGTTGGCCGTGTCGGGTGGTGGAGGGTTACGACACATTCATAAATAACGCGATCTAACCCAAAAACGTTTATTGTGAATAATACTGGTCGCGAAAGCCTACGTGTTATTCTGAGTCCGTGTTTGTTGGAGGTCGAGGATTATGTGATCCAAGGCGCGGCGGCCGCGTGACGGGCACAACATCGGCCGAACCGACTGGACCGCAAGCTTTTTCAAATATTTAACTTTCCCGTTGAGCCACAGGCAGAATTTAAAATGAGCATTAAGATGTCGTAACGGCTGTGTGTTCACGTGCCCACTGATATCTCTTCTCCACAGCTCTCTCTATTATCTCACGATCTCTGGTGTCGCTCTTTCGTCTCACGAATCTGCATCTATCTCGTGCCTGTAGTTCTCTCTCTTTTATCTCTCGCTATTGTTCAGCTCACTTCTAAGGCCTTTTGCAGCACCGATCACAACCCCAGCATCAACCACAACTCCAGCACCAACCACAACTGCTACACCAACAATTGTCGCTCCAACCACAACTGATGCACCAACAACTGTTATACCAACAACTGTCGCTCCAACCACAACTGCTACACCAACAACTGTTGCTCCAACCACAACTGCTGCACCAACAACTGTTGATCCAACCACAACTGCAGCACCAACAACTGTTGCTCCAACCACAACTGCTACACCAACAACTGTTGATCCAACCACAACTTCCGCACCAACAACTGTTGATCCAACCACAACTGCTGCACCAACAACCGTTGCTCCAACCACAACTGCTGCACTAACAACTGTTGCTCCAACCACAACTGCTACACCAACAACTGTTGCTCCAACCACAACTAATGCACCAACAACTGTTGATCCAACCACAACTAATGCACCAACAACTGTTGCTCCAACCACAACTGCTGCACCAACAACTGTTGCTCCAACCACAACTGCTACACCAACAACTGTTGCTCCAACCACAACTGCAGCACCAACAACTGTTGCTCCAACCACAACTGCTGCACCAACAACTGTTGCTCCAACCACAACTGCTGCACCAACAACTGTTGCTCCAACCACAACTGCTGCACAAACTACTGTTGCTCCAACAAAAACTGCTGCACTAACAACTGTTGCTCCAACAACAACTGCTACACCAACAACAGTTGCTCCAACCACAACTGCAGCACCAACAACTGTTGCTCCAATCACAACTGTAGCACCAACAACTGTTGCTCCAATCACAACTGCTACACCAACAACTGTTGCTCCAACCACAACTGCTACACCAACAACAGTTGCTCCAACCACAACTGCTACACCAACAACTGTTGCTCCAACCACAACTGCTACACCAACAACTGTTGCTCCAACCACAACTGCTACACCAACAACAGTTGCTCCAACCACAACTGCAGCACCAACAACTGTTGCTCCAACCACAACTGCAGCACCAACAACTGTTGCTCCAACCACAACTGCAGCACCAACAACTGTTGCTCCAACCACAACTGCAGCACCAACAACTGTTGCTCCAACCACAACTGCAGCACCAACAACTGTTGCTCCAACCACAACTGCTACACCAACAACTGTTGCTCCAACAACAACTGCTACACCAACAACTGTTGCTCCAACAACTGCTGCACCAACAACTGTTGCTCCAACCACAACTGCTACACAAACAACTGTTGCTCCAACCACAACTGCTACACCAACAACAGTTGCTCCAACCACAACTGCTACACCAACGACTGTTGCTCCAACCACAACTGCTACACCAACAACTGTTGCTCCAACCACAACTGCTACACCAACAACAGTTGCTCCAACCACAACTGCTGCACCAACAACTGTTGCTCCAACCACAACTGCATCACCAACAACCGTCGCTCCTTCCAGGCCGCATCTCGCCCGCTGGCCGCCAGCCTGAAGAACCCTGCATGAAGAAACTCGGCACATGCGGGACATACGATGTCGAAGATGCCTGACCGGCGTGGAAGAGTAGGCCAAATACCCTTTGCTCGCTCTCGTGGAATTCCCTTCCACTATCAGCGACGTGAGCAGGATATTGCAGGGCTGCACCTTTATATTTTACAATACCGGGAACATTTGTACTGCGGTACAAGTACATTGCACGCGTTACATAACTGCCTGGGACACTTGCAGAAACGGGGAGCATTTGTTTAAACATTGCGTACGGAGCAAAAAAAAAGTTACTGGCCAATTCTGGACAAGAGTGAACACAAACCAGACGCCCTCTGATCGTTATCGAGAGCGGCCCGTTTCTTTTTGCGTGCCACTTTGCATTGGACGATTAATGATTTGGACAAAGACAAAGATCCCCTGTATAGCCTTAGCAGACTTTTTGGGCAAGTGCTGATAGTGAATGGCATGAAGAAGGCCGGAACGGCGCACGAGGAGGTGGGTGGCCAACACCACGCCCGGTCGCCTTTGTCTTCCCAGTGGCGATGTTTACTCACTGCACCGCGTGCTCATTTGAGGCTGAGTCGACCTAGGGGAGGAAAAGGCGCAGGAACCGGTTCGGATAATCGTCACTGGTATTCAAGGCCGTAATTATAATTTATATTAGCCCCCCAATATATTGCTATGAAATAGATTTCTGTTTATATGATTGTGATTATGGTTTGTACTTTATTAATCCCTAATCTCTGCCATTACATACAATGAAACGAGAAAATGTAAAAAAGAAAAAAACAGAGCAATGTAATACAATACACTATTAGGCATTATTGTAAAAAATAAATTCAAAGTCCATCCTATGTGTTAGTAAAAAATAATTATATTTTAGGCAAGAAATTCGTTTTCAAATTTAGATTTTTTTCTGGGGGGGGGGGGATCCCCATACCCCCTGGAAGATTTGGTCCCCCCCAATGTTGACTCCATGGCTACGGCCTTGCTGATATTGGCCGTAAGCAGGAATTGAACTCGGGTCACTGGGTTCGTAGCACAGCGTGCTAACCGTTACCCCACCGCTCCTCACGCGCGCAAAAAAACTAAACAGGAAGAAGAACGATGCACACGCTTGGATTGTGTAACACTTACCGACACGCTCTTGGGGCCGTCCATAAATGACGTCACGCGATTTTTTACGATTTTTTACCGCCCCCCCCCCCCTCGTCACACGGCGTCACAAAAAGTCAGACCCCCCCCCCTCAAATATGACGTCACAAAGCTCTGCCCCCCCCCCAAAACCATATTTCCATTTTTAAAATAAAACATGCTCTAAATCGCTTTCAACTATTGTCATTGTAGTGCGTATTTAATGTGGCGCTGCACTCTGATGTTGTAGGAGAAAACATTAATTAAAACGTCTATTTAATTAAGTAAAACGTGTTGTCTATTTTTATTTTAAGTTGCGCATTTTGATGTGACGTCACATTTTTCAACCCCCCCCCCCCCCTCGTCACACATCGTTACAAATGTCTGACCCCCCCCCCTCCGTCCAAAATCGCGTGACGTCATTTATGGACGGCCCCTTAAAACTCGCACACTGAAGTTTCGCTCTTATCGGATCATCTTTACGAGGGTTAGAATGACCCCCCTCCCCGCCTTCCCAAGCAACATTACGGATGCATAGAGCTGACGCTTAAACGCATTCCACCAAAGTTAGAAAGCGTTAAAACCCGCTGAGCGAACGTTCAAACGACATTCGCTATATTACAAAAAAAAAGTGTTTTCTGGGTTAGATCTCGTAGATATAAATGTGTCGTTAAACCCGCCACCACCCGACACAGCGACCAATGCACTGAACGGTTCTGTTTTTGCACGAGCGACTGATCGATCCCACATCTTACGCTTGATCCAAGGCCGTAGTTATGATAAATATTGGGGGTGAACACATCCCCACCCAATATTCAAATATGCTCAAAATGTTCCCCCTAAATATATTGCTATAAAATAGATTTCTGTTTATATGATTGTGGTTATGGTTGTACTTTATTCATTCCTAATCTCTGACATTACATACAATGAAACAAGAAAAGGTTAAACAGAAAAAAACAGAGCAATGTAATACAATACACTATTAGACATTATTGTAAAAAATAAATAATAGGCAAAAGAGCTGCTGGTAACAGAGGATTATATATAATCCTGTTTTTTGCTGTGGTTGTCCCACCTGATGACGGACGCTTGTGTTGTGTCAGAAACGTCGTGATTTAATTTATTTTATTTTCTTTACCTACGTGACTTTACCGATAGAACCAAAGAGTATGGATCCTTGCAGTCACGAAAGCTTCTAATCTAGAATTTATATAATACCTCGTCACAGAGGCGTTGTTTCTCTGTGTGTCTCTGTGTGTGTCTCTCCTCTATGTGTGTCTCTCTCTCTGTGTGTCACTCTCTCCATGTGTGTCTCTCTGTGTGTGTCTCTCTCTCTCTGTGTCTCTCTCTGTGTGTGTCTCTCTCTCTCTCTCTGTGTCTCTCTCTGTGTGTCTCTCTCCGTGTCTGTGTGTGTCTCTCTCTCTATGTATGTGTCCCTCTCCGAGCTTGCATTTACATATAGTTCTCACCTGATGACGGTTGCTTGTGTTGCAATCGAAACGTCGTGATCTATTATTTATTTTATTCTTTCTACGTGACTTTACCGAAATAACCAAAAAGTGGTGAACAGACCTCGACATTGGCATCGAGCTCCGGAACATGTTGCTGCCACACGCAAGAATACACTCGAATTTAATTTAAATATGTATTATTATTTAGAGGTGTGAGATGCGTAATAGTGAACGTTCGGTCGCAGATGTTGTTGGCGGAGTTTCAATCCTGGCGCGGATTCGTGGCTCCAACTTCCACATTTCATTGTCATTTTAATCCACAACTTCTGGATTTTTTTTGTAATCGAAATACCAGCTGCTACTTGGGAGTCTTGTGCAAATAGCACGTGCAAACAAGGCAGTGCCGCTCTGAGATTAGTTTTGTTTTATCTATTCCAATTTGGTGCCGTTCCAGACTTCATGACAGTAATTAATTTGACATCTTCTTGGTTCTTTCGGTAAAGTCACGTAGAAGGGAAATAATAAAGTAATAAAAATATAAAACAATAAAATTCTCACGACGTTTACCGAAAGAACCAAGAATATGAATCCCTGCAGTCACGAAAGCTTTAAATCAAAATGTAATTTTACATCGTTTTGTCCATGCACTGCTGGATGAAGGCCTCTCAATCCACATGGTGGTCAGCCATGGTGGATGTTGAACCGTACTTCACCATGCTGTGTGAAGGTGAAATTAGTGGGATTTGGATCCGTGCTGGTATCACTCACCACCGCTGCTATCCGAGGCTGGTCGACAAACTCGATTCGCTGGGTTCATTGCACAATGTGAAAATACTTGAAACCTCGCCTGCCATACACATATATTTGTTTTACTTTCAGGGCCACAGTGTTGTTGACGAATGTGGTGAGTTTTTTTGTATATAGGGCTCCCCGGTGGCTGTGAGATGTTAACTCCCTCTCCTGGTATACAGGAGGTCGTGGGTTCGATCCCGACCCTGACGCCTGCTGCTGTATATTTGGAGTTTGCATTTTCTCCCTGTGGTCGCGTGGTCTTTTCTCCAGGTACGCCGTTTTTTCCCTCCACATTTAGAATTAGCACGCGTTTAGAGTATTTGGCTGCTATACATTGTCAAATGATAAGCCACTAAATTGGGCTATCATTTACGGGCAGATCGCGTCTGAAAGAGAGCCAAAGAGCTCAGTGGGTCTTCACCTGGTAAAATAAATAGTTTAGTTAAATGCGTGGTGGTCAAGCTGCCCGGAGAGGTGGCTGCCTCAGGGGCTATTTTGACCCAGGCCTCGCACAAAAGAGGGCATCACAACTGGCCCGGTTATTGTCGCTCACGAGCAAGGGAACCCCACGTGGCGTGCTACCCTGGGCCTCCAAGAACCTCTGGGCTGCCCTGGCTGAGTGGTCGCCCATCCAAGCATTCCACCCTGCTTAACAACAACAATAATGATAATTTACACAATTGGAACCTCATTTGCCAGTAAAAAATATGATAATTTGTTTTTACAAGGAGTCATGTTTGCATAGACCACAATACCTGCAGTCATAATGCAAACAAAAAACATAACTCTGATAATGTATGCACTGTCCTTGAAGTTTTTTTACTGGAAAATGAGGTTCCAATGGTGTAAATGCTTACCCCGAGCTCTCATACTCTGATGGTGCATTGTCTTTGAGTTGTGCGCCTTTTGGCGTCATCTGGTCCAACCCATGTGAGACTAGGCTCTAAGGAAAGCTGTTTCGGGTGTGGACCAATCAACTTCAAGGACAGTGCATACATTATCAGAGTTAGGTTTTTTGTTTGCATTATGACTGCAGGTATTGTGGTCTATGCAAACATGACTCCTTGTAAAAAAAAGGTGTCAGTTTTGTTGCCAGATAGAAGGGTAAAAAAAACAATTATCAATAATGATAATCTTTAGTTTTAGACAGAGGAGTCGTACGGCGCAAATTTCATTTCACAATCGCCGCCTATGACACATTTGTCCTTTTAAGTGCACAGCGTTCTTGACAACTGCCGAGGAACCGCAGGAGACGAACGAGTTGGGAAGTGAGGCATGAAGTGAGCTCGCGCCGACGATTACCCAAGCTTCCGAAATCTGGCCGCATTTGGGGCAATTGTGGTGAGCGGCATGTGGAACATTCCAGAAGGTTGCTGGAATGTACGTTGCCATGACCGTGCCCACTCGAGCGCCGGAGCTCTCGGTCCACTAGACAAACGACGTGAGTCAGGCGGAGAAAATGCACTTTGTTCTTGCGATGGTTCTGGAAGGAATTAGACTGCGGGAACAACAAGCTAATTGTGAAACACAGAGCACCGATTTTATTTCAACCTGGCGAGGGAATGCCAGAAGCAGAAATTGGGCCGAGATTGAACAATTGACACGCAGAACAAAACCCTTTGGCAGTAACAACCTCAGCCCTGAACCACAATTCCCTGAGCGATCCACACTGTGCACGTGGAATGAAACGTCAGCATCTGATTTAGAGCAATAGTTAATGAATGTAGGGTCCTTTATCAATCCACTGACGGATGAAGGCCTCCCCCACGCTTTTGGAGGAGGTTGGGAGCACAGATGTGCATACCTCTCAACCCCTTATCAGTGCCCTAACTTATTACAGACCAATTCAGACATTATTGGTCACCCCGTGCCCCGTATAAAACTCAACGTTCATCCCACAAAGTCACCATCGCAAGGGAGGAACACAAACAAATCTCAACAAAATCTGCCCGTATTGAGACGGCTGTATGCCGTATGGACCCGGAAAACTAAATTTACCTGTACAAGAATACGGGTTAAACCGTTATGGGTTGACAGCCGTGAAAAAACCCCTCGCACGGTGGACACGGTACCGTAAACGCGCCCCCACATAATTTTGACAACGACATTCCAATTCATAATCATCGCAGTCATCACCAGCCATGGTCAATCCCCACGTGAGCCTGCGGTGTATAATAATGCTCACCGGCCCGTTACGAGTATCTTGCGGTGCGTGCATCTCCCGGTGCGTGTATCTCGCGGTTTGTATATCTAGCGGTGCACGCATCTAGCGGTGCACAGATCTAACGGTTCGTGTATCTAGTAGTGCACGCATCTCCCGGTGCGTGTATCTAGTGGTGTGTGTATCTCGCGGTGCAGTGCGTGTATCTCGCAGTTTGTATATCTAGCGGTGCACGCATCTAGCGGTGCAGAGATCTAACTGTTCGTGTATCTAGTAGTTCGTGTATCTCGGGGTTCGTGTATCTATCGGTTCGTGTATCTAGCAGCGCACGCATCTCCCGCTGCGTGTATGTAGCGGTGTGTGTATCTCACGGTGCATCTCCCGCTGCGTGTATGTAGCGGTGCAGTACATCTCGCGATTGCGAGCATCTGCCCACGTGTTGTTTTTGAGGACGCACCGCGCTTCAGGTCCCTCAACGACGAGAGAGAGGCAGCCTGCGGAAGGAAATTGACTTGAAACGTTTGGGCTCAACGCAAGGTTGGTGGTGGTGGAGGACAGAGACAGGCACAGTGCCGGACTAAGCTAGTGCGGGGCCTGTAGCATATGTTAGAAGGGTACCCTAAATAAAAAAAAAACCATCAATATTAAAAACAATTTTTTTCTTATAATAGGGTTTCCCCTTTTTTTCTGGCAACAAAACTGAAACATTTTTTCAAGGAATCTTGTTAACACTAACCACAATACCGGCGGTCAGAATGCAAACGAAAAAACACACTCTGATAATGTATGCATTGTCCTTGAAATTGATCGGTCCACACCAAAAGGCGTCATCTGGTCGAACACCGCATGAGACTAGGCTCTAAGGAAAGCTGTCTCTGGTGTGGACCAATCAATTTCAAGGACAATGCATACATTATCAGAGTGTGTTTTTTGTTTGCATTCTGACCGCAGGTATTGTGGTTAATGTAAACATGATTCCTCGTAAAAAGGTTTCAGTTTTGTTGCCAGAAAAAATGGGAAAAAACCTATTATTATATTTTGGTACTGGCAAAAGAGGCCTCATAATGTAAACACATGTTTTACTTGCACAGTAAAGTAATTGTATGTTCTTCATTTGCTATACAGCCAGATAATACGACAAATTGCTAACCTTAAACACCCATATCTGCATTTGTCAGCAATATGCTAAATTCCTCTGTTGATATGTAAACTCCTTTGTCAAGGCTCTCTCCTCCTCCCACCCAGCTTAAAAATACGCTGCCAAGCTTAGCAGTGTTCATTAGGACGCTGTCTTTCCGACAGCCCTGTTCTTCACCTAAGGACGGCTGCTTGCGTTGTGGCCGAAACGTCGTGAGAATTTTATCTGATTATGTTTTATATGTATTATTTTATTATTTCCCTTCTACGTGACTTTACCGAAAGAACCAACAATATCTTAAACACCCAGTGGTTCGTAAAAGTTGAAGGCGGTATAGTACTATAGTGATAGAGCAAGTGCAGAATCACTGAACCGGAACTGATAGCTTGAAAGCATTTAGCGCGGAGCCCTTGAAATTGCGGGACCCGTAGCTATATTTGTGGCTACTTTTGCTCCTACGATAATTCCGGCACTGGACAGGCGGTGAGGAACAGCGACAGAAGGGCGGCTATGAAGCGGCTATGCAGTGGCGTTGCTGCACCGGACAGGGGAAACGGTCTCAGACGTGGACAAGATGGGGCGCGTCTGCAGTAGGTTCAGACGAGGACTGAACGATGAGTCGATTTCAAATCGAAATCGCAATTTGAAACAATGCGATTAGCAAATCTCAAAGGCTGCGATTTTTTGCGATTTGAAAAGTCCTCTTACTTTCTTATTGGAATTGTTTTATTTTTGATTATTATAACTTTATTTATTTACTTAACAGTTGTTCTGTTTGATTTTAATAAATACATGTTGGAAGCAATTCATATCTTTTAAGTTCTCATCCTTGCATTGGAATATATAGAGCAGTTCATATTTTGATGGTATCATGTGGTAATGCTCCATCACATGTTTGAAATCTATTGCACAGTGAATATTTCACTGAAGCTTGACTTTTAAAAATGTTATCGCAAATCGCAATCGCAATGTCTGTCAAAAAAAAATTGCAATTAGATATTTTCCCCAAATCGTTCAGCCCTAGTTCAGACGGGACACACTTTCCTTGGACTCGTCGACAGCAGAAGGAAACGGAGCGTGGCCGGGTGGGTAGCGTCGGTTAGACGGCAGATCTGGAGGTGGGGGACCGTCTATAAATGACGTCACGCACCGAGACGGGGAGGGCGGGTCAGATATTTGTGACGATGTGTGACGAGGGGGAGGGGGGTTGAGAAATGTGACGTCACATCAAAATGCGCAAGTTTAAATAAATATAGAATTGTTATAACAACACTAATTGTTATAACAACACTCCTACAGCATCAGAGTGCAGCGCCACATTAAATACGCACTACAATGACAATAGTTTAAAGCCATTTGAAGCATGTTTTATTTTCAAAATAGAAATATGGTTTTTGGGGGGCTTTGTGACGTCATATTTGAGGGGGGGGGGGTCTGACTTTTTGTGACGCCGTGTGACGAGGGGGGGGGGGGTCAAAAATCGTCCAAAATCGCGTGACGTCATTTATGGACGACCCCCTAGTAATGTCAAAAGGCGACGTCACAAGCCGACGTCACAAGCCGACGTCACAAGGCGACGTCACAACGCGACGTCACAAGGCGACGTCACAAGCCGACGTCACAAGGCGACGTCACAACGCGACGTCACAAGGCGACGTCACAAGCCGACGTCACAAGGCGACGTCACAACGCGACGTCACAACGCGACGTCACAAGCCGACGTCACAAGCCGACGTCACAAGGCGACGTCACAACGCGACGTCACAAGGCGACGTCACAAGCCGCCGCTGTCTGGGCAAGTGTAAGCGGGCAGTAACGTTGCTCTTCAATAACGGGCAAAAAGAAATCACACACACACACATCTGTTTGGTAAACGATTAACACTGATTTAAACGTAACACTGACACAGAAATACTCGTCGCAAAACACTTTCGAGTTGTGGCAGCAAACAACCAATCGCGTCGCTCGAGAGACGGGTCGCGGCGTCCACAACTGGAGCGACCGCGTGGCGCTCTTCGTCCCATCCGAAATGCTGTAACAGCAGAGGTCGCAACCGGGTACCCGATACCCGTACCCTACCCGATACCCGGCTACCCGTACCCGGCCCTAGTAGCCGCACGTGACTCACCCCAACCAATGAGTGAGAAGGCCGTGAGTCACTGGTGAGTAACCGTTTGTCACTCATTTCCCAACGTCTTGTCTCTTCTCACAATTCAAGTTCCTAGAATCAACCCACCCGTGCCTGCAACATGACTTCATCCCAGAGGTCGCAATCGGGTACCCGATACCCGTACCCTACCCGATACCCATACGGGTAGCCGGATATCGGGTAGGGTACGGGTACCCGTTTGTGACCCTGGTGTGGCCGGGTACGGGTAAGGAATCAAAACCCGTTTGCGACCTCTGTGTAACAGCCTCCCCGCCATCGCGCTGGGCAGAATGTAACAATTTCAAATTACCGGAGAGACACGACGTGGATTACAGCGAGTAGTCACGCTGAGCTTTGTCCATTGGACACTGATAGCAAGTTACGCGTCGGAGTAAACTTTACATAATGAATGTACGTGTCATTTAGAAAGTGCCTATCTCTGGCGACAAGACGCCTCAAAATATATTCTTTCACCGCTGGTGGGAACTGATGGATGCAGCCAGCCATGCTGACACGGCTCACGTGGGGATGGTTGGCCAGCGTTACGCCCGGCCGCCTTTGTCTCCACAGTGGCTTTTTGTTGACACACCGCACCAGATACTGATTTGCGGGGTGGCCCAGGACCGATTTTAGATAATCACCACCGGTTACTGGCGGTGGTCGTGAGCGGTTATCGAACTCGGGTCGTCAGGTTCGTAGCGCAGCGCTAACCGCCAGCGCCACCGCTCCCCCCACACGATGCACATTCCTCCCGCGAGCCCTCCCAAACGAGCAGTCATTGTACATTCATTACGATATCCGAGAACTTCCAGTCGATCCGCACACCCCGTGTGTGCACGTGGTCTGACCCTGACGCGCCGCTGGCAAAGCAAAGCGCCTGGAAATGAGATGCAAAGCGTCCACGCGATGTTGGGCTTCTTCAATTCAGTTCGTGGTTCCGTTCCTGAAGGGCTGTTGTTGTTGTTTTTTGTTACAGCTCAGGTAAAGGAAAAATGTCGCTGGCAATTTACTTTTCGCGAGGAAGCACTCGATCACAACTTTCGCTTTGATGGCGCCAGCTCGTTGAATCAAACCGTCTCCGATCACTCAAAGTCTCAAAAAATATTTTCGATTTGTGAAACCAAGCGAGCAACATTGTTTTTTTTTGTCATCACCCATTTCCATCTGAAAAATAATACATTCACAGTTCCCCCACGCTGGCGATGTTACACCGCAGCAAACTCAAATGTTCATCGCAGAGATCAAGTTCCTCGTTCATTTACAATCACAACGCCCTTTCACGTGTTTTGACCGATAACCGATCTGGTGAAGACTGCTGCTGCCGCCGCCGCTGCTACGTTGACAGTCAAAGCGCAAACGACAAACAAACACAACGCGATCCGTCATTTATGACGCCCGGTACGGCCTTGAAAGTAAAATATATATATGATAGGCGACGTTTCGGGCAAATGACCCTACTCGATTGGGTGCTATTTGAAGAAGGGCCAATGCCTATTCTATATTTCTCCATTTGAAGGCCACACACACAAACGCACGCGGCGTTATTGACACACGCGTGCGAGGGGGGCAAGGGGGGGGCTTCTTCGGTTCGCTTCGCGAAGGCGTGCGGCACGAAACGTTGGACATCATCGCGCCAAGCAACAAAGTGGCTTTCAACCTGAGCGCACATCGGGGAGCTCTGCAGCACAACCGTGAGAACTTATGCGGTCGTGAAAAAACGCAAACTCAAACCACATTGGTTTTGTTTTGTTGTGAACCCCCCCCACACACGCGCACATCCGCTTTGGTTGAATAAATAAATAACCCCCAGGCTTCTTTGTCAAATGGATTCCATGTGTCCCTTCCTCGCAGCCTAAACGGCAGCGGGACGGATGAGGAAAAGATCTTTGGCACTGACGCTGGAGAATCAGCTACTTCTGCAGCTATGGGGTTTGCGAGTGAGCTGCGGGAACGTCGATTTCTGCCGTCGTTCACAATTCGACGTACAGAGGGCATTTAGCAAAGAGCACCCTCGAGCCAAGACCCAGAACCCGACTTGAAAGGGTTCTTGCCTATAAACGCGTCTGGCAGTTCAACCCAGCGTCGATTGGGTTCGAGCGAGCAGCCCGACTCTGCTCACGAAACACTGGAATGTAAAAAAAAAGTGGTCGAGAATTTCGCTTGGTGCTAATCCAATGCCACTGAAATTGGGGACGTGTTTGTTTTTGTCAAACAATCAAAAAAAGCGTGGATTTAAAGCACACGTGGACCTTCGCGACCGATAATATTCGCAATTGATTTTGGGTCAGATCGCCATGCGAGTATAGTGGCACGGCAAACATTGGCACGGCACACATTGGCAAGGCTCACATTGGCACGGCACACACGTATGTGTGTTGAACTTCTTTCGCACCGTACGTAGCCACACGTGATAATCGGAGGTGTGGGGGAAAGACAACAAACGGAACACATAAGACAGTTCTAAAGAAATTAGTTTTCAATCTAGATTTAAAGGTGCATAGCTCCAATGGCAGAAGCGCATCTGAAAGCGTGCGATGTGGTGACCGTCTATGTTCAATGGCTAGCCCAAAGCCGCTGTGATGATGACCGGAGTTGGCATGATGGTTTGTGTTCCTTGACGAGATCAGCAAGGTATTGTGGTTCATTTGTGGAAAGCACTTTGTGTGTAATGAGTGCGAACTTATATTGTATTCGTTCACCATTGGAACCTCATTTGCCAGTAAAAAATATGATAATTGGTTTTTTACCCTTCTATCTGGCAACAAAACTGACATGTGAGACTAGGCTCTAAGGAAAGCTGTCTCGGGTGTGGACCAATCAACTTCAAGGACAGTGCACATTATCAGAGTTATGTTTTTTGTTTGCATTATGACTGCAGGTATTGTGGTCTATGCAAACATGACTCCTTGTAAAAAAGGTGTCAGTTTTGTTGCCAGATAGAAGGGTAAAAAAACAATTATCATTGTATTCGTTCGTCAACTGGAAGCCAATGCAGAGTCACGAGCACTGAAAGCAGATGGTCAGATCTTGCAGTGCCCGCCATGACATGTGCCAAATAATTTAATATATGCTGCAGCTTGGTAATGTTTTGCCAGACATCCCGTAGCATAGTAAGTTGCAATACTCGATCCTTGTTGATATTTTGATACACGACTCAATAGTGGTCGAATGTGTAGAGCCCTTGTTATATTCTAGTCGAGCATGGTGCCGCGGCTCTATAGACGAGTAGAAAACTGAATCCTGGAGTCTGTGACCACCACATCTGATCCTCCAACAACATACATTGATTTGCCAAAAAAATGGCGATCCTGAGACAACCAGAACAAGTGGCAATTCTCCCGAACAACCCATCAGGGGTCCTCCTGAAAGACAATGTTGACACTCAGCGAGGCTTTCCTGGAAGGTTACGGCAAGCCCCTCAAACGACACCCTTCTGAAGACCCTGGCCAGGCCTCAGAACCTACCCTAAAGGCCTCACCACAACCGAAGATCTCAACTAGGCCTGAAGAAGAACGAGGCAGACTTTTCTGGGTAACAGATTAAAATAAAAGCAATTCTCTTATCGGCAGCACCAAATCCAGTCACTTCAGTAAGCCTGTCGTTACCCCCTGCTCGCTAATCTGCATCGCTCAGGAAGAGACATGCGAAACTAGGAGGTCGAGATGCCGCCGCCCGGAGACCCGCGGACCGACGACACCCCCTCAAAACGGATGGCTTTTGTCCCCGGCTTCCTCCACCTTGAGCCCCTCAGTCCCCACGTCCTCCAACAGCAGCCCGTCCTCGTATTTCAGGATAGCCCTGAGCTGGGCCCAGAAAAAGCTCTGCTTGGTGGCCTCCGCGGGCCACTCCAGGTAGGTCTTCTTGGACAGCAGCTTGCGCAGCTTGCAGAAGCGGCTGGGCAGCGATTCGGGGCGGATGGGCTCCTTGAGGAGCAGCACGAGGTCCTCCATGGCGTCGTGCGCCGGCCGCTGGTGCGCAAAGTACAGCTCGTAGTTGCACCACTCGCTGTCGACGAAGGCACTGGACAGCACGAAGATCACCTTGCGGCTGAGCTCGATGCTGTCGATGATGTTGTCGATGATCCACATGCCGGGCGTGAAGTCGCGCTCGTGCACGCACACGCGCAGCGGCGGGCGCGCCGACTCGAGCTGCGGCATGAGGTTCTCGCGCACCCACGCGGCGTCCTCGTGGCTGTACGAGATGAACGCGTGGAAGCGGTAGTCCCGCCCCCCCGGCGCAAACTGCCTGCCGCCCCCCCTCATCCGCTTGCGCCGCTTCGAGCGCAGCAGGTTCCACATTGCGCAGATGTACCAGGGCACGTCGAAGCGGCGGCACAGCGCGAGGCACACGACCGCCAGTGCCGCCGTCACCACCACCGACACCAGCACCACGAGTCGCACGTCACACTCCAGCGAGCCGGGTCGGAAACGCTCGAGCTGCGTGCCCAGCAGCTGCGCCGGGTGGTAGCACGTGTAGTTGTTGGGCCAGCCCTCGAGCCGCACGGGCGAGTCGTGGGCCCGCACCTCCGTCAGGAAGCCCCACAGGTCGCAGGTGCACTGGAAGGGGTTGTTGTCAGCCCGCAGGCTGCGCAGGGCCACCATGAGCTCGAAGGTGCCACGGTCGATGACGCCGAAGGAGTTGCGGTCGATGGCAAGGAAGCGCAGGACAGGCGCTCGCCAGCCCGACGGGATGTACTTGATGTTGTTGCCGCTGAGCAGCAGGCACTCGAGCCTGTCGGCGCGGGCGAAGTAGCCGAGGTCGAGCCGGTCGACGTCGCTGAAGGACAGGTCGAGGTGGCGCAGCGTGAGTGGCAGGCAGCCGTAGACGTCGCCCGCCGCGCGGTTGTACGACAGGTCCAGCCACTCGATCGGCTGGCTCCAGTTGCAGCGCTCGACCGCGCCGCCGATGGAGTTGCGCGCCAGCGAGATGTTGCGCAGCGCGCCCCAATCGCGCACCAGCTGCGCCACCGTCGCCAGCCGTGTCAGCGCGTTTTCGGCGAGCAGTAGCGTGCCCAGGAGTGGCACCGTGCCGCGGTAGTCGCAGCCCACGTTGAGGAGCGCCGAATCCGTGAGCCGATTGTTGGAGATGTCCGCCGTGACCACGCGGCGCATGGCGGCCCAGGCGGGGCACGGGATGACGTTGAAGTTGACGTTGTTGATCGTCAGCACGTCGAGGCTACTGTACCAGTTGAAGTTGCCGTCGAACAGCAGCACCTCCGGGTTGGTGATGTCGCGGAAGGCCAGCGCCCGCAACGGCAGCATCCCCACAGGCACGCGGGGTCGCTCCGTCACGGCCGATTTCGTGAAGTCGACGGCGATCAGCGCCATTGCCTCCACGAAGCTGCGCTGCAGGTGCTTGAGGATCAGGTAGTGCAGGTTCTCGTTGAACTTGCCGCGGAAGAACTCGAGGTTGCGCAGGCCGGAGAGGCGCGGCAGCGGCGAGAAGAGGTCGTCGGCGCCCATGTAGTAGTTGGTGGCGAAGAGGCGACGGAAGCGCAGGCTGCGGACGCTCGTGGCCGCGAGGTCGGCCAGCATCGGCGTCACCGTCGTCGGCGCCGCGTCCAAGTCACAGTCCAGGGTGATGGCCGGCTTGGCGCTCCCGGCCAGCGAGGCCAGGGCACCCGGCTCATAACTCCGGAAGCCCTGCCCGGTCTTGAGGGAGAAGATCGTCAAGTCGAGCGAGCGGAGGGCCGCGAGGTCGTCAGCCCTCACGTCCGACACCAGCTCGCCGCCGAGCCACAGGTGGCGCAGCGAGGTGAGGCGCGAGAAGGTGGTGCCCAGCTCGACGCGCTGGTACATGTTGTTCGAGACGTTGAGCATGCGCAGGCTGCCGAGCAGAGGCAACAGCTGAGCGTCGGGCACCACCGTGAGGCTGCGGGCGGAGAGGGGGAAGGGTCACGTGATGCATAACCAGAACCCCCCCCCCGCAGCGTCGGCAATGCTGGAGGGGGTCGAGCCCCCCCCCCCCCCCCCCCCGCTGCTCAACGCTCAGAAACCTCACCCACCCCCGCCGTTTCAAAATTCTTATATCTGTACATTTTTTGGCCGGCCATGCATCCATGTGTCAGTGCGTCCAACCCACCCGCCCATCCGTCCATTCGTTTCTCCCGTTCGTTCTTCCGTCCATCTATCCGAACGTCCGTACGTCGGCCCATCCATCCCAACGCGTCCGTCTCTCCGCCCGCGCGACCACCCGCCCACACGCCCGCATCCGCGTCACCTGTTGTTGAAGAGGTCGAGCTCTTCGAGGGCGTTGCAGCCAAGGAAGGCGCTGTCGTGCATGCGCGCCATAACGTTGAACTGCAGCTTGAGCTGGCGCAGCACCGGGTAGCGCCCGAATGCCCGCTCGCCCAACTCCGCCAGCTCGTTCCGCGACAGGTCCAGCGAGGAGATGTTCGCCGGCAGCCCCTGGGGCACGCGCGTCAGCCTGCGCCCCGAGCAGTCCGCGTGCGAGTCCGTCAGCTTGCAGTTCTCGGCTGCCTCCACCGACCCCGTGGATGACCCAGCCGATGGACCAGCTGATGACCCAGCTGATGACCCAGCCGATGACCCAGCTGATGACCCAGCCGATGGACCAGATGCAGCTGATGACCCAGCTGATGACCCAGCCGATGGACCAGCTGATGACCCAGCTGATGACTCAGCTGATGACCCAGCCGATGGACCAGCTGATGAACCAGCCGATGGACCAGCCAATGACCCAGCTGATGAACCAGCCGATGACCCAGCTGATGACCCGGCTGATGACCCAGCCGATGACCCAGCTGATGAACCAGCCGATGACCCAGCCGATGACCCAGCTGATGACCCAGCCGATGACCCAGCTGATGAACCAGCCGATGACCCAGCCGATGACCCAGCTGATGACCCAGCCGATGACCCAGCTGATGAACCAGCCGATGACCCAGCCGATGACCCAGCTGATGAACCAGCCGGTGACTCGTCCCTTCTCGACTCCCACGGTGGCGTAGCTGGTGTCCCAGCTGGTGATCTGGCGGATGATCTAGCCGTTGACGCCACTCTTGACTCGTCCAATAACCCGGCTAGTGACTCGACCAATGACACCGACGATGAAGCCGTTGCTGCTGATGCTGCTGGTGATCTTCCCGCTGGCCCTGTTGCTGACCTCCCTCTTGACCTCAATACTGACCCCCCGGTTGACTGCACCGGTAATGTTAACGCCGTCCCTGCTGCTGCTTCTGCCGAGCCCAACGCTGACCCCAAGGGCTCGCGATCTCTGTCTGGTGTCGCCCATCCAGCGATGGGTAGCAGGGAGCACAGCAAGAAGGTTGCCATGGGTGTGGTCCAGAAACTGGGAAGCATCGTTCCGCCTGGTCTGACGCAAAGACACGTTCACACACACACAGATATTGATCCACTGCGGGACGAGGGCCAATCGCATCACGCTGTTTAAGTTGACCGCACTTCACCACGCTGGTCAGTTTGGGTCGGTGAACGTGGGGGGGGGGGGGGCATAGGTAGACGTGGCAGCATAGAAGTGCGGTACAACGACGGATTTGGCTTCAGCGTCCACGAGATTTAACGTGCTCGGTGTGTTCCGTGTGATTCGCTGCAGCCTGCGGTGACTGCAGGCCGTGCCCTACACTAACCTGTGATTTACACATGTTACAGCGCAGCATCGCACATTCCATGCCGTACGTGAGATGGACAAACCCTCAACTATACGCCGCTAGGCAGGGCTTATTGGGGGGGGACATGTGGTTTAGAGTCAAGGCGCACATCAATAACGTGGCGGTTAATATCAGCAGCGGGTGATTGTTTGACAAGCCTGGGAGTCGTCGAGAACCAGAAAGGCAAAAAAAACCGGTCCAGAATTTGCACGCTTAGGTAAACACTTTTTTTTCGCTCGGCAAAAAGTGTGCACGCGACTCGAACTCGATGAGCCCAGAACGCGCCGCGGATCTAAGCAGGGTCGAAGCAGTGCTGTGGGGCCGTCCATAAATGACGTCACGCAGCTAGGGGAGGGGGGGGGTCAGACATTTGTGACGATGTGTGATGGGGGGGGGGGGAGAAATGTGACGTCACATCAAAATGCGTAACTTTAAATAAGTATAGACAACACGTTCTACCTTAATTAAATAGACGTTTTAATAAATGTTTTCTCCTACAACATCAGAGTGCAGCGACACATTAAATACGCACTGCAATGACAATAGTTTAAAGCGATTTGAAGCATGTTTTATTTTTGCGGGGGGGGGGGCAGAGCTTTGTGACGGGAGGGGGGAGGTCCAATATCTCAAATATGACGTCACAAAGCTCTGCCCCCCCCCCGCAAAAATAAAACATGCTTCAAATCGCTTTAAACTATTGTCATTGCAGTGCGTATTTAATGTGGCGCTGCACTCTGATGTTGTAGGAGAAAACATTTATTACAAAGACTATTTAATTATGTAGAACGTCTTGTCAATATTTATTTAAAGTTGCGCATTTTGATGTGACGTCACATTTCTCCCCCCCCCCCCCCCCCATCACACATCGTCACAAATGTCTGACCCCCCCCCAAGTGCGTGACGTCATTTATGGACGGTCCCTTAACCGTGGCCGGCTGTCGAACTCGGTGCGCCAACCACTGTGCCACCGCTCCCCTGAACTGCAGGATTTAAAAAGTCCACGTGCGTACAGGGAGGGGGGGAGGGGTCAGGTTTTGACAGACTTGTGCGTACCTACTCAATGGATGGCCCCTTACACCCCCCCATGAGCGTCAGGCATGAGCCACAGGCGCTGCTTACATTGGCAAGCGATGTCTGAACCGAGTTTCTCAACGCGACTTCACCAATCCCCAGTGGTGGTGACAATCAGTGCGGCTCAACAGCCTCCATGGACCGACACAGCGTTGAGAGGCCCTCCTCATTCAGCAGCAGTGGATTTGCAAAAAAAGTGTGTGGAAGCTTGGGGTGTGTAACGTTTCGAGTTTGACCACAAGAAACAGGGGGCTTGTGCCGAGCAAGGGGCAATCATGAGCACCGTGTATATGGTGGTTGCAGTCTGGAACGTGTCCAGTTTGAATTAGTTTAATTTGGCCCAATTCGTCAGCCAGTCCAGACAAGCCCTCTGTGTAAGAAGGCGACAGATCAGGGGTCGGCAATCTGCGGCTTTGGAGCCGCGTGCGGGCCTTTACGGACTGCTTCGTCACGTGTTGCTGTATTTTCTTGGATGTTCTGTTTGCACTCAGTCACATATTCACTTTAAGATGTTTTTTGTTCATGTTTTAGTTTTTTTGTTTGTTGCGGTTGCACCCGATTCAAGAGCCGTAAGGCTCACAGGGCTATACCTAATAAATGAACTTGAAACTTGAACTTGCTTCGCAGGGCAGGAAAAGAGGGCGGCACCTTGCACAGCATCGGCGTCTTAAGTGTTGCCAGATGTTGCTTCAGCTCAAGGCCGGAGCCATGGAGTCAACATTGGGGGGGAGGGGCAATCTTCCAGGCGGTCTGGGGGTCCCCCCCCCCCCCCCCAGAAAAAAAAATCTAAATTTAAAAACTCAATTCCTGCCATTTCCTGCCTAAAATATTACAAAATTCACTAACACATAGGATGGACTTTTTATTATTTTTTTTTACAATAATGTCTAATAGTGTATTGTATAACATTGCTCTGTTTTTTTTTTACCTTTTCTTGTTCCATTGTATGTAATGGCAGTGATTAGGGATTAATAAAGTATAACCATAACCACAATCATATAAACAGAAATGTCTTTTATAGCAATATATTGGGGGGGGCATTTTGAGCATATTTGAATATTGGGGGGAGATGTGTCCTCCCCCAATCTATATTATAATAACGTCCTTGCTTCAGCTATAATAATAGGGGTTTTCACCTTTTTTCTGGCAACAAAACTGAAACCTTTTACAAGGAACCATGTGTGCATTGACCACAAGTATTGTGCTAGAAAAAAGGGGAAAACCCCTATTATCATATTTTGGTACTGGCAAAGGAGGGCTAATGCTGCTGCTTGCTTCGGCTACTCAATGGTCACAATTCTCGAGATAATCCGTGGGCGGATTTTCCGGTTGACATATTTATCCTTATTTGCGACGAGAAAAAGAAAAAAAAACGGAGGCTTTCGTGACCAATATCATCCATAATACAGGTTTTTTTGGGGGGGGGTTAGATCGCGTAAATATATAAATGTGGTGTCGTTAAACCCGCTACCACCCGACACAGCCAACTAGTAAGGCGTTTGTCACGTAAACAGAACGTGCCAATTCGTTACGAGTACAGCACTAACCGGTGTGTTGAAGAGCAAATCCACAACATTGTAAATGTTGTAAATGTTGTGTATTTGCGAACCCAAAAGAACATGTATTACACTGGTCAACACACTTTTTCTGGCATAAGGTATTCCAACGGTTTTAAGGTAATTTTGGGGTGCTGATTCCAAATCTGGCATCAGTTTTTGTCTATCACATCAGGTTTTTGAGATATCAAATATTGCATTTTCAATAAAAACTGCAGAAGAAAAATATTAAATAAATGTGGATATCTACATAAAATGACATTATAAACACACTATCCTAAAAATACAGCACCATATTTTAACACTAACGCAGTCACTGACTCGCAACAACTTGCAATCATAAGTGACAGAGTTAATTTCGGGTAGAATCAATGAAAATGGGGTATGCCGATAGCATAAAAATGAGACGTGATAGAGCAGATTTGGAATCAGAACCCTAAAATTAGTCTAAACAGCTGCAAAAATCCAGGCCAGAAAAAAATGTTTATATTTTGTTGACCAGTGTTACAGAAAAATAAACTGTTGCAGGCTTTTGGGGTCAATGATTAAGCTGCTCAAGGGCAGGTGACTCATGAGGATACAAATAGTCCGTTGGGGGGGGGGGGAGCGGTTGTGCAGTGGTCAGCGCGCTACGCTACGATCCCGGCCACCCGGGTTCGATTCCCGCTCACGGCCAACACCAGTGACAACTATCTGAATCGGTCCTGGGCATCGCCTTGGTTGACTCAGCTAAAAAAAAAAAACGAGAACCTGGTTTAATGTGTAAACATCGTCATCGGGGAGACAAAGGTGACCGGGCGTGTCGCTGGCCACACAACACCTCTCCCGTGCTGTGCCGGCCTTCATAGGTGCTGCTCGCTCACAGCACTTTGCCCCGACAGCCTGTAGAGGCTACACAGGAGGGGGATCTTTTGTCTTTGCACTGAGGCAGCGAGATAAACACAGCGCTCGACTTTAAGAATTCCAAAAACCAAAAACAAACAAACGTGGGAGTTCATCGGCAGGCTGCACAGATGTAATATTAACATATCGTGCGTGTGGTCTCGGGGTCACTCTGCGATCCGGCTAATCCACATACACTTCCCAAATTCCGGTGTTCGACTATCCATCGGACGCGCGTGCCATACGCCGCTCGCAAATCTAAGAGAGCTTCCCTCCCATTGAGGAGCGAGGGACATTTGTTGACTCTGCACAACTGGCGAGAGATCGAGACAGCTGGCGCAGCGGTCGTTTAAATCCCCACGACACTCGGCGCGCGGTACAATATCTGTCGCGGGCAGGACATTCAGACAAGGGACTTGATTTGAATTCGAGCAGGGCCCCCTAAATAAAAAAACACGTAAATATAAAAACACAAATTTTTAACTTGCATAGAAAAGTAATTGTATTTTTGCATTTGCTGTACAGCCAGATAATACTACAAATCGCTAGCCTTAAACACCCAGTCGTTCATAAAATTTGAAGGCGGTATAGTACTATAGTAATAGAGCAAGTGCAGAATCACTGAACCGGAATTGATAGCTTGAAAGCATTTAGCGTGGGGCCCTTAAAAGTGCGGGGCCCGTAGCTACTACATGTGTAGCTACTACATATGTAGTAGCTACTACATATGTAGTAGCTACTACATATGTAGTAGCTACTACACGTGTAGTTGCTGCTACATGTGTAGCTACTACATATGTAGTAGCTACACATGTAGCAGCAACTATACGTGTAGTAGCTACTACACGTGTAGTAGCTACACATGTAGTAGCTACGGGCCCCGCACTTTTAAGGGCCCCGCGCTAAACGCTTTCAAGCTATCAATTCCGCTTCAGTGTAGTAGCTACTACTACATATGTTGCTACTTTTGCTACTACGATAATCTGGCACTGAACCCGGGCACGTGCCTCGTTCGTTCTGCATCTCGGCTCGCGGCGAGTTCTGGGTGTACACGAGGTCGCTGCTGTAGCCCCTTGCGAGTGGGGCACGTTCCCCTCCACCTCTGCCGTGTCCCGTAAACTACCGCCACTGCCGACCGCCTTAGGGCTGTGGTCATCACAGAGCCGCTTGGCTCAATGTGGGCACCCCCCACCCCTCTCCTGACCCAGCTGACACAACGTAGCCTGGTTCTGGCAGCCACAATTGACTTGAACCTCACTGGCACTCGCCTCCTTCAACGGAGGAAGAACAGCAACAAAACGACACCAACTCTCCATCTCTCTCTCGAAGACCTCTCGTCGTGTCCAGCAGCAGACCTCGACATTGTACACTGAGCCCCTGAGTGTATCGCACCTGCTGCTGCTGCTGCTGCTGCCTCCTTCACGCAAAGAAAGAGATCAGAAGCGTCGCATTTGCGCTCGGACGTTGCGCCACCCGCTCCACGTCCACAATCCGCTCCGCACCTTTGACGCGCGGTTGGCGCACCGAGCAGGTACGCGCACGACAGTCGCGGTGGGCATGCGGCGACAGGGTGAGAGTCTCATTACCTGCTGGCACCTGGGCTCACTCGTAGCAGTGGGAGCGGTCGTGGCCGAGTCGCAAAGCCACCGACCCGCCACGGAAGAGACGCGCTCGCACGGCCGAGACAAAACGTCGAAGTCTTCCTCCTCCTCCTCTTCTTCTTCTAGCGGCGGTGGCTGTGGACTCGGTGGCGTCGCGGCCGATTGAATGCGACCCATTGGCCCCTCTTCACGCGGACAGCAGCAGGGCGCAGTGGCCGTTCCATCGGCAACACGAAACTCAAGAGAGGCGGAGAAACAAAAGAAAAGACAAAGTTCCTCCCCAGCCCCGTATAGCCTCAGCAGACTTCTGGGACAAGTGCCGTTAGCGAGTAGCACCTGTGGAGGCCGGCACTGTGGCACACGACGGGGTTGGGGTAGTCGGCACCACGCCCGGACGCCTTTGTCTTCCCCAAGTGGTGATACGTTACGCGGCGCACCGGGAGCTCATTTGAGGCCGCGTCGACCTCGGAGATGCCAAGAACCGGTTCGGATAATCGTCGTGAGCAGGAATTGAACTCGGGTGGCCGGGGTTGGTGGCGCAGCGCAGCGCTAACCGCAACGCCACCGCTCCCCGCGAGGCTCGGTCAACAAAGATCCCCCGCATCGCAAGATCCCATAACCACACACAACACGCAACACACGGAGTCTGCCAAAACCCTCCTCCTCTTCCTTGTCGAGTTAGGCACCAACAGGCGAGTGCTCCCACCACGAGCGCCACGCGTAACCGGCCGTCTCTCTGTTGATCCACACGCGGCGTTTCCTCTTCACCGAGTGGCGGGCTCTCTACCAAACCCTCCTCCTATTCTCTCGATGTTGTTACGTCATTGGTGACCAGGCAGAGAGTTAAACATGCGTGTCTGGGTGTGCGTGTGTGTGCGTGTGTGTGCATGTTTGTGTGTCTGGGTGTGTGTGCATGTCTGGGTGTGCGTGTCTGGGTGTGTGTGTGTGCATGTCTGGGTGTTTATGTGCGTGTCTGGGTGTGTGTGTATGTGCGTGTTTGGGTGTGTGTGCGTGTCTGTATCGTTTCGGCCTTCATAGGCGCTCGCTAACAGCACTTGCCCCTACAGTCTGCTAAGGCTACACGGGGGGATCTTTGTCTTTGTGTGCGAGTGGTGGAGCAGCGGTTAGCGCGGTGCGCTACTTACCGAACAGAGACACGATTTCGATTTCCGCTCACCGGTCCTGGGCCTTCCCTAGGTCGACTCAGCCTCAAATGAGTACCTGGTGAGACAAAGGCGGCCGGGCGTGGTGCTGGCCACCCACCCCCTCGTGTGCCGTGCCGGCCTTCAAAGGTGCTCCCTAACAGCACTTGCCCCAACAGTCTGCGAAGGCTATACGGGGGATCTTTGTCTTGTTTGTGTGTTTTCAGCTGTGGCGATGACTACTTTGGCAGTGGTGCTGTGCATGAGCAAGCACTAATAGCGCCAGGCATTCGCCCCAAAGTCACTGTGGCCTTGAACAGGAATAAGATATATAATGAATAAGCGACGTTTCGGGGGAAATGGTCCTTATTCCATAGCAGGTAGAACTGAGTCATTTTGTTTCGGCCGATGACTTCTTCTTCACAGCACATAAATAAGCAATGTATGTGCCCAAACTGTCTAAAAACAATATGTACATTTTTTCCCTCCCCCTATTAAGGCCACACACACACACTGTGTGTTGTGACTGCGACAGAACGCGTTAATCTTCTCGTCATTAACCGCGCCTGTGCACCTACTGCCAAAACGGCAG
This sequence comes from Lethenteron reissneri, assembly GCF_015708825.2. Lineage (NCBI taxonomy): Eukaryota > Metazoa > Chordata > Hyperoartia > Petromyzontiformes > Petromyzontidae > Lethenteron > Lethenteron reissneri. Next base: position 5,830,394 of record NC_083779.1, read on the forward strand.
CAGCAGCAGCAACAGCAAACAGCGTCATTAAAGAATGGGTCGCCCTAACGTGTTCAATTGAGACATTTAAATGACCTAGGAAAAAAATGATGACTCCGTATGATCGAGGCACCGGCTGGCAATTAAATCCGAGCAAGCGTTGCTCAAGGCACTCGAGCGCTGCATTTGCCAACGAGTATTTATTGACGGGTTTTGATTTACAGCTGCAATGGCCCTCCGAGTCGTGAATCTGATAATTGTTTTTTTACCCTTCTATCTGGCAACAAAACTGACACCTTTTTTTTACAATGAGTCATGTTTGCATAGACCACAAAACCTGCAGCCATAATGCAAACAAAAAACATAAATCTGATAATATATGCACTGTCTAGATTTGAAGCTTTCGTGACTGCAAGGATTCATATTCTTAGGTTTTTTCGGTAAAGTCACGTATGTAAAAAAATTAAAATGAATAAAAGTAAAATAAAATAAAAATCACGACGTTTCGGAGGCAACACAAGCTGACGGTTCCACCTGAAGACGGAAGCTTGTGTTGCCTCCGAAACGTCGTGATTTTTATTTTATTTTACTTTCATTAATTTTAAATTCTTTTTACCTACGTGACTTTACCGAAAAAACCTAAGAATATATGCACTGTCCTTGAAGTTGATTGGTCCACACCCGAGACAGCTTTCCTTAGGGCCTAGTCTCACATGGTGTTGGACCAGATGACGCCAAAAGGCGCATATATTATCAGAGTTATGTTTTTGTTTGCATTATGGCTGCAGGTATTGTGGTCTATGCAAACATGACTCCTTGTAATAAAAAAAAGTGTCAGTTTTGTTGCCAGATAGAAGGGTAAAAAAACAATTATTATATTTTTTTACTGGCAAATGAAGTTCCAATGGTGACTCGTGAATCGTTCACCCTTCGCGGCGTTTGGCGAGAAGCCACCGCAAGTCAATAAATGTCTTCGCTTTTCAAACGCTTGTCTGGAAGGTTGAGTGTCGTCTCGACTGTGCCACGGTAGGCGATGTTATGAACATGTGATGTATATAGTTTATTGTAAAAGTTCAAACATAGTTCCGATGATCACTGTTACATTGATTTTATAGCTTTATTTTGGTGATTTCGAAAACGTTTATGGTTTAGCCATGTTTGTTTGTTGTAGTACAGAGTTAGACTGATAACTTGAATCTAAATTGTCTTATGGTTGTTATTGTTTGACTTGCATCCCACTGGGATTTTTGCACACAGCTTTGATATACGGTGTTTTTTTCTCGAAGACTTTGCTGTTTTTTCCTGGATTTTTCTGTTTGAGCGTAGTCACTTTAAGATGTTACTTGTTCATGTTTTTGTTTGTTGCGGTTGCACCCGGATTCAAGAGCCGAATGGCTCACAGGGCTATACCTGATAAATGAAACTGATGGCTTCTGTTCAACTTTACGAGGCGGCTTGGGTCCAGGCGGCGCACAAGGCGTGCAAACACGACAAGATTAAATCGATATCTCTTATCGCTCCGTTATAAAACGTTAATCATCGACGAGCCCAGTAATTAATCCAGCGGCCTGCTGCGCGTCCAAAAAAAAAGTTATTTTCTCCAGACATTGGTGTTCATCTCTCGTTTACAGCACTGCCTGCAGAGCCAGTCCTGGACATTCCACGTTTCTGTGACGGGGACGAGTCCACCAGTACGAGTCAACCACTGTTGGTTGGCTTCACCCACGGCGGCATTGATTTGATCGCCCCCAGAAGAGATGGTGGCCTCAATATCGATTTGAAGCTTTCGTGACTGCAGGAATCCATACTCTTTGGTTCTTTCGGTAAAAGTCACGTAGTTAGGAAAACTATAGATCACGACGTTTCGATCGCAACACAAGACGGTCGCTTGCGTTGCGATCGAAACGTCGTGATATATTATATTTTCTACCTACGTGACTTTCACCGAAAGAACCAAAGAGTATGGTGGCCTCAGTTCAGCCTCCCAACCAGGATTTGAAATAGTCCTAGGAAGTATGGAGTTCATGATAATGATAATGACCGTTACCTTCCAGGACGGCGTGGCACGGATCAACCCGCTGTGATCCCGGCTCACCGGGACAAGGAAGTGCGCTGAAAAAGACGTGGATTCTACCCGTTCCGTCTGTGTGGGATACAGCGTTGCCCCCTCACACGCGCGTAGATTTTCTCCCGGTGCTCCGCTTTCATTCCCATTTGCACAAACACTCGTTCATTGGCCGAGAACGCCTTCATTTATAGAGGATCGCAGAGCTCGGGCAATGTTTGGTAGTGGAGCTGACTCACACCGCCGACTCACGCAGGCTTGAGAGGGATCACCATTATCTTCGCTACAAATCACCACAGGCTTTCCCCACGGTTCAGACCCGAATGGCAAACGGAACTACAGTTTCGTTCACACCGAATCAACTTCATGGAGGGGGTGGGGGGGTTGATCGTGACGCCCCATGCTCTTTGTGTTTAGTTTATTGTCCCACACCACATCCGATTAGCACAGTTGGCTACGTACGGACAGGGAGCGTTTTTTGTTTTTTGTTTTTTACCGCTCAGCGTTAACATTCAAGATAACAGATCTCCGAACCAGAAGGGCGACTCCGCCAGGTCACCGGAGACGATATACATCTCCAGCGAATTCTGATCGCTGGACAACATCGGCGCGAACCTGCTCCGATGCTATCGTACAATCTCCTGTCGTGGCTATTTTAGTCGAGGGCACGGAACGGCGAGCTGCGAAAGGTGGTCAAGGCAATAGCGCCTCGGGTCGACACGAAAGTGAGATTTGACTACGCAGTCGGAAGGAAGAGGGCGCCTTTGTGAATGAAATGTGGTCGCTTTGCATGTCGCACGTTCAGGGGACGACGGATAAGAAGCTGTTTGGCGAGCACGTATTGAGGCCGGCACGGCGACACGGGGACAGTGACCCTCGGTCTTTGTCTCATTGTCTCGCCCCCCCCCAAGGGTGGCCGACGTCGTTCGCACGAACCACGGGCACGGTAGACGGATAAGAAGCTAAATTTCGATTTAAAGCTTTCGTGACTGCAGGGATTCATCTTCTTGGTTCTTTCGGTAAAGTCACGTAGAAGGGAAGTAATCAAATAATAAAAATAAAACATAATAAAATAATATTTTTTTATGTTTTATTTTTATTATTTTATTATTTCCCTTCTACTTGACTTTACCGAAAGAACCAAGAAGATGAAATAAAATAATATTTTATTGTTTTATTTTTTATATTTTATTACTTCCCTTCTACGTGACTTTACCGAAAGAACCAAGAAGATGAAAGGATAAGAAGCTGTTTGGCGAGCACGTATTGAGGCCGGCACGGCGACACGGGGACAGTGACCCCCCGTCTTTGTCTCATTGTCTCCCCCCCCCGCCCCCCCAAGGGTGGCCGACGTCGGTCGCACGAACCACGGGAACGATATTCACATTGAAGGCTGAATCGACATAAGGGGGCAGGCGGGGTCTGAAACCAGTCGATGATGACGCTGCTGCTGCTGCTGTTGTTTCGCCATGGTCAGGAGTCAAACTCAGGCACGATTGGAGGCGGCGGCGATTCGTCTGCCACAAGGGAGAGGTGTTGTGGCCACGGCTTCGGGGTGGGTCGACTCGTACATCCAGCAGTGGATTGAACATGGGTCCATGGGAGATGCGGTTAATAGCCGAGTCAAACGCTCCTCTCTTCGTCCGCTTTAAGTCAACCCGCGTGCTCGCACTCATCTCCGGATTGAGCAGGGGGGGGTTGGTTGGTGGTTCCATCCAACGACGATCCCCACAGCGTCGCATCGACGCAGCAACGGAAGGCAAATAAGTATAACCAGTAAAAACAAAGTTTTTCACTATAAATCCTTTATATGCGTGGCGGCTAGAGTCCTCTCGTCCTCTGGCTTGAGATGGCTGCCACCTATGGGTCAGATGATTGTCTGCCAGTATTAAGCAATTGGTAATTAAATATTTAATTTGTTTTCCCTAAACAGTGTAAAATTTTGGAGAAAAAATTTTCACGAACATTAATTGTCTCGCACAACGAGTCTGTGCAAAATGTCAGCTCGATTGGATCACGGGAAGTGGGTTAAAAAACGACCGAAAGATTTGCACCGTCGTAAGCAAGCAAGCAAGCACGCAAGCACACTTAATATAAAGGATTTAAAAAAAGAAACCGGTTTTGAAACAAGCTACGCGGACGTGCCTCGCTTATTACATACTTGTGAATGAATTGTTGGAAAAAAAGCGCAATTAGATTTGGTGACGGAAATAACTTTACCTGGCATGAGTCAGCCAGCCATGAACGATTACACGGTTGAGTAATTCGGAAATTTCAACCGTTTTCCTTGATGGAAATTATCGTGTAGCGGTACACAGTCATCGAATTAACTCCATAAATGTCATTACACCAGCAACGGCAATTCGGAAATGTCAACTGTTTTTTTTTATGGAAATGCTAGAGGCGGTCTAGTGTGGGGGGGTGGTGCTGGGTCTGGATAAGGCATTCACTCGCCACTGATGTTAGCCGTGGCCACAAACCACACTCGCTTCCTCATAGCCCAGCGCCTGCCCCCCATGCCCCATGAGACCCAGTGGTGCAGCTGCACTGCCTGCACACTCGACACCTACGAAGCCTAAAACGCCTCGCCGGTTCCCCACTCCGCGCGTTACCCATCTCTCATACCCTCGCACCTTGCAACAAGGTCCTGTAGGCAAGCCGGCAGGATTCCTCCTGGAACACTTAAAATGTGATTTTTCTTTTCCCCCCCAAACTATATTCTGATTGCGCAATCAGCACGGGCACAACCGATGTATTTGGAAGGTGGAAGTCTCGCGGAGCCATGCTTTTGCAACCCTCCGTGCGATGAGAACGGCAAAACATTCCAAGATGCCCCCGACCTCGATGCAAGGGTGAACGTTCGTCGCGCAAAGAGTCAAACCGTCACATTATTCTGCGAGCTGGAAGATTTGCTGGTTTATCCCAGGATGTTTCTGTTGCGCGTCGTCGTTTTCAGATGTTCTCCGTTCATATTTTGTTTGTTGCGGTTGCACCCGACTCAAGAGCCGCATGGCTCACAGGGCTATACCTAATACATGCAACTTGAATGAGCCGGGTTGAAGTGCGGGAACCAAATTGATTGCGATGCGAGAGTTTTTTGTGCGGTCATTGGTGACCGACTTTGAGACGAAGCAACGTTCAATCGCAGGCAGATGTCAACCTGGATTCGAACGGAGGGATTTCACTGGGCGGGACGATGTCGCTGGCCTGGGAATGCCTCGGGATTCCCCAGGAAGAGCTCAAGTCTGTCGCCAGGGAAAGGGAGGTCTGGACGGCCCAACTCAACATGCTGCCGTGACCCTCAACAGGACAAGCGGAATGAGACACGGACGGATCTGTGGTGCATATTCTTGGTTCTTTCGGTAAAGTCACGTAGATAGAAAACAAAAATCTAAATTAAAAGCAAAAAACCCACGACGTTTCAATCGCTACACAAGCGGTCTTCTTCAGGTGGAGAGAAAAGAGGGGGCAAGCCTCCAATTGTAGCTGCTTATAAGTACCATCGCCTTAGAGAACTCTATTTCATGTGAGCCAGCCGCATAAAAGTAAAGATCAGCTACGGCAAGAGTATTGGTACTGACAAGTTTTAGTTTCTGCCTTGTGTTCACGAACACGGTCCGAGACATGTCGTTTGGTTTCCCCAATGTAACTGCTGCCGCAGGTACAGTTTAGTTTGTAGGCGCCGGGATATTGCATGTCAGGAATCTTGTCCTTCACAGATGGGATCAGGTCACGAATGTTGTGCAGTGTTAAATCGGACCTGGATCTTGTTTTTGTTAAAGATTTAGGAAATCTTTTTGGTTATCCCTGCTATGTAAGGTGACTATGTAAGGTAAGGTGATCTGTGGTGCAGCGGAGTGCTCCGACCTTCCAGCCATCCAGGGCCACATCCCTTGCAGAATTACTGGACAAAACTCCACAAAACTCCTCGACGGATCTGAAACTCCCGAGACCCCAGCAGCACGCACCGCCCAACCGTGCCCTATTCCATCGGTTTATTTTTAAATTATGAGCATCTTAAGACATCGTACAAGGCAAACGTTAATCTCTAAGTAAAGTCAAACATTTCGTTATCTAGACACCACCTTTATTTATATGGTGACAACCTGGTCTTACCGACGCCCCCCCCCCCCTCCCGACCTTTTCCTCCCCTACACAATAACCAAAATAGATCTGCCCCTTTCGACCCCCTCTACCGTTACATCGAGCCAACCCTGTGTGTGAACGATGACACCCCCACCCCCTACGCAACCCCCGCCACAGACCCCCCCCCCCCATCAACAATCGCACAGCTCTACAAAGCCCACAGTAATTGCGAGACCCAATGAGCAGAGGAATGGAGGCTGGGTGCGTTGGCGTTTCACTGCAGCACGCAGACTTTGTCGATCCCGTTGGGTTGCAAGGCGGCGTAGACGATGGTGGGGGAGGGAGAGCACTCGGCCTGCGCACCGCGCCATGCCGCTGTCCCGCGTCCTGCGACTTTGTGTTGTATCAAATATCGGACAAACGCAGCCGGAGAGAAGTTTTATTTAAAGCGTGGATTTCGGTAGATTCCACCACGACCGTCAATCGCACGTCCGCGTTCTGTACTGCGGTAGGGCCGCCCCCCCCCCATCACCACCATTCCCAAGCAAGGGCAGTCGGTGGTTGTGGGACGCAGATTCTCCTCCATCCCTTCTAATCCCACCCCCATTCCATCCCCTCCCCCTCTTTGCAGAGCAACGTTTGCCACCAAGGCCAGACACTCATTTACTCCTTTTTCCACTGCCACATCCGAGCAGACGCAGCGACCAGGGCTCTCACGGACCGGGTTGGGTTTTTCCACTGGCTATTTTCCCCGAGCCGAGCCGGAACACCAAGCAGCGATGTTGCTGCTTGCCTCACGAGACATCCGAATACGGATCGAGGCTGAGCAGGACCAAAGGGGGGTTGTGACGTCAGCTGGTACGCCGCGAGGACACGTGGTTACCGCACCGTCTAGGTGCTTCCCAATTGATTTGGTCCTCGGGATGCGAGGCAGTGGAAAAATAACCCGAGCTGCGCCAGGCTGGCGTGGCACGACACCTGCCGGATGACGCCAGGCTGGCGAGGCACGACCCTGGCGCAGCTCGATTGTGCCAGTGGAAAAAAACCATCACTCGCACCCGTCGACCCATCAGCCCCCCTTGCCAGCATTCCCTCCCATCTGCCCCGATCGGACGAACGGATGGACAGGCAGGCGGTGGCGTCTCGGAAATGGCGATTAAATCAACGGTAATCAACATGGCGTCTCTGAATTGTGTTCTCAACATTAGGTTCGTCTTTCGTCGGTAATGTTTACGATATAATATATTTATTTCATTTTAACTTTCGTTCCCCTCCCCCCACTTCCTCCCCCCCCCCCCCCCCCCATTGATGTACGACTGCTTGCTTGTTTTTTTTTTACTTTTCTCTCTATTTAATAAGTGGCCGGGACACGGTGGTTTAATGACTGGATGAAATGTACGTGGCTGGTGTTGCGATACAGCGGTCGGCGGAGCAAGCCCTGATAATGAGTGGCGGCACATGTGTTTTTTTAAATAAAACCAAAAAAAATAATGATAAGGCCAAGACTAAACGAATGAGAGAGAAACAAATATAACCCCCCTCCCGTGTGTTGTCAACTGGGTGCTGAGCGGGGGGGGGGGGGGGGGGGGCGGTGGGGGGGGGCGCCCTGTGGGGCAGTGGGCAGAGCCCGTGGGGGGAGGGGGGGGGAGAGGGGAGGGGCTAGGAGCCCAGGAGCCGCTCTATGGCGGCGTTGATATCTCCGCCCGTCGCTATCAGCGCCTGCAGGTTCGCGTCCCGGTTCACGAAGCCCATGGCCTGCAGTTGGTCCAGCTGCGAGCGGAACCGCACCTCGGGGCTCACGATGGCACCCCCGAGTGGCTGCACTCACACAAACAAAAGACAAAGGTCGCCCATGTAGCTTTGAACTGTCGGGGCAAGTGCTGTTAACGAGTAGCATTTAAAAAAAGGCCGACGTGGCGCACAAGGGGGGGGGGGGTGTGGGGTGCCCAGCACCACGCCAGGCCGCCTTTGTCTCCCCAGAACTGATGTTTACACATGGCACCGGGGTACTTCTTCAACGCTGTCGACCTAGGGGAGATCTCCAGGAACGATTCCCGGTCACAGCCACCATTGTCGTTGGCTGCGAGCGGGAATAAAATTTGGGTCACTGGGTTCTTAGCGCGCGCACACACAAACAAGATCGATGGAACTCTCCAGGCGCAGCGTTTTCGGGTTGCTACCGCATGCCATCCAAACAATGTAAGAAGCTGCTGGCACGTGAAATGAAACGTCGGACACCACGACAAACGGCACGCGGGGCGACCGGAAGACAGATCACGAGTTGTGTCGCACGACTCGCCGAACCTCCGCAATCGTGACCCTGCCATGTTTTTTGTAATCCATGCCAAGCGCGACCGACATGTTTAGATTTTCACCGACGGTAAAAATTTTTATGGATGTCGTATAAAACAGGCAAGCCTACATCAAGGCCTTGGTGACTTATACGCCCCCGATATTAAAAATTCTCAGAACTGGAACTTTAAGAGAAAAAACACACTTTCTGTGCAGTCACTGTTGACCGGGGCAGAGCCCATGAACTCACTACACTTGAGAACAAGGTTTTAAACAATAAAACTATTTAAAATATAAAATTTTTTACCAAGTAAGGCCCACTGAGCTGTACAGCTCTTTTTCAGAAGCGACCTGGCCACAAGTGATAGCTCAACTAAGCGGCTTATCACGTTGAAATTTCTAACAGCCAAATACTCTCAAAGCATGTTTCTAAATGTGGAGGGAAAAACCGAAGGACCTGGAGAAAAATCCACACAACCACGGAGAGTACATGCAGACTACAAATATACAGGCATCAGTCGGGATCGAACCCACGACCTCCTGTTTTATCAAGCGAGGTAGTTAACATTCGGCATTTAATCCCAGTCATCTGAAAACTGGATTGGAAACTCGCCAAAATACGTCGGTTTTGAGCCACAACGGCCATGAATTACGACCGTGTTGAGGTCTCCTTGGCTGTATCGCCTGCAGGCACTACACATCCCATGTATGATCAGTGGACTCCAGGCCTCGTAGCATTTATATTTCCTAACTTCGTGCATTGCACACGGAGATCCCTTGATGAACTGCGCCTTGTAACTGACAATTATTTTTACATGGGAATGAAACGTTATCTGCTTATTTAGATTGCTAGCTATATTCTCCACGAAGAAGCTAATGATTATTTTTCTGGCATTCACCGTTTACTTAGTTGCAAACATGAAAAAATTATTCGTTCGACAGCGCCCGTTGTTGGACAACCACGTGGTCCCAGACCGGGCGAGCCGCTACCACAAATGAAATAGGGGCTGATGACCATCTAACAGCGGCCATAAATAAAGGGGGCGTGGGAGTTATTCTGTGGCTAACCGCACAGCATCCTGCCTACGAGCTGCTACCGTAAAACCGTCACCGATTACCTTCGAAAACCAACGTGCGAAACCACACACGGCCGACAACAAAAGCGGTGTTACAACGCAGCGGAAAACGACGGATTTGCGACAACAACAACCGGCTCTCACCTGCGAGCTGCTGCTCATCCCCGCAAGTGCCTGCAGCATCTGCTGCATGAACTCCTGCTGCGCCGGAGTGGGAGCCTGCCCCAAGCCCAGGCCCGCCGCCGCCGTTCCAACGCCGCCCGTGCCTCCCCCCCCCAACGTTCCGCTGCCCCCCAACGTTCCGCCCGCCGTTCCCCCGGCGGCGGTGGTCGTGGCCGTGCCTCCGTCTGTCGCCTGTCCCGCTCGCCGGCGCTGCCGCCGACTCTGGCTGGGCACCGCCCCCCGGGACGGAGAGTGCCGCCCCCCCGACGCCGTCAAAGCTGCCCGGCACCAGCCTGCGTGGAGGACGGGGGGACGGGCGGGAGGGAAGGGCGCAGCATCAAGCGATGTGGCCGGCGAAACTTCAGAGACCTCTTTCTACCGCGCAAACAGAGCCCGCGTGCCGTGGACAGTGCCGAGTCAGCCTGGCGCGGTTCGGAAAGCTACCAGTGGACTTTTCTACCGCGGAAGCTGAGCCCGTTCCCAACATGTCCAAGTGAGTGATTGAAGGCGAGAAAATTTATCGATGCAGCAATGAAGTCGGTTTCACGTGCGGGAGCCCGACGCGGCGACGGCTCGGGGTGGCCTTTGTCCAGCAGTGAACTGATCATGGCTCCGATTAGCACGGTTGGCTACGTACGGTGCAAAATAAGTTGAACGTACGTACGTACGTATATACGTGGCTAACATTGATGTGTGTGCTGCTCTCTCACCCCGGCATGAGGCCTGGAACCTCGTTGGCGAGGACCTGCAGCCCCTGCTGGATCTGCATGAGCGCCATCATGGCGCGCGGGTTCGCGATGGCCGACATCACGTCCGGGTTCTGCATCTGTGTTGGGCGGAGCATGGGGGTGACGCGCACGGGGGTAGAGACACGCACGGGGGTAGAGACACGCACGGGGGTAGAGACACGCACGGGGAGAGACGCGCAAGGGGGGAGAGACACACACGGGGGTAGAGACGCGCACGGGGGTAGAGACACGCACGGGGAGAGACACGCACGGGGGTAGAGACACGCACGGGGGTAGAGACACGCACGGGGGTAGAGACACGCACGGGGGTAGAGACACGCACGGGGAGAGACGCGCAAGGGGGGAGAGACGCACACGGGGAGGGACACAGGGAAAAACACACATGGGGAGACATATGATGGTTTGAGCAATGGCATTGTGTTCCCTGCCCCCATACGCAGTGAGTTGCATTTGAGCATGGCTAGGATACCGGTCTAGTAGACACGAATATCTGTCCACGATTACCAACTTTAAGGTAGCTGATGTAGCGTCCAGCTTAATTTGCATACAAATGGAATAGGATGGCGATCGGGGTTAGGCTGCCCCTGCGGGAATCACGAGCTCTGGCGTTTTGAGACCAACTGCCTTTAGACTGAAATTGGAATTCACATATAATTTGAATGAATTACAATAAATTATTACAGGTGTAGAGGAGTAAAATGGGGACGTGACGTCATGTGTGCCGTTCAGTGCGATGACGTCACGTCTCCTAGAGTACTTCAGGGAGACCCCGTGACGAAAGCGGGGTCACTGCGAGAACGGGTAGAATAAGAAGGGTGAAGAGGGAACCAGGGGTAGAGGGATCGAGTAGTGAGTCTGGGGAGAAGCCGGTGGTAGCCGATAGAGGTGCTTTCTCTCCGGTCGGTGGAGTCGGCAGAGTCCCCGATCCGACACGAGAGAGAGAGAGACCGGAGCTAGCCAGCAGGGACCCGGACTCAGAGTAGGACCCCTAGCCCCTGGGAGTTGTGTACCCTTGTGTGTAAAGTGGAAGTCTGTAATAAACCCTTGGCGAAAGCCCATAACTTACCTCCGTCTCCGAGTGCGTCCGTGGGAACTCCTCAACACAGGCATGCACCAACCAATATTGCATAACATGTGCATCGTATAACTATCAAATGCAATCAGATACAAGTTATTGAACCAGGTGACAACCCAGTGAGACCTGGGCTAATGTATACAGTCGACGAATCATGCAGTGTGAGCAGCGTCGCGCATTCGCACGTGCGGAGGTAACCCACAAAAGGCCCACGTGCAAAGAACCCCAATCGTCGCCGCTTATAAAACACGTCTAGCAGTCAAACGTGGCTCGTGCGGCTGCTTACGGAGCAGTGTGCCTGCCGCACGAGAAAGTAACGAGGCACAGGCTGGGGGGGGGAGGTAGGGACACAGCCATCCTCACACCTGCTGTAGGAACACGGGGAGCTGCGTCCTCATGTGCTCTCTGAGTTGCGGGTTCCCTTCGAAGATGGGGCTCGTTAGGAACACCTGGCAGGTTCAAGGGAACAAGGTGGGGAGAGACACGTAGAATACAATCTCGCTTGCCCAGCCTCGCCCGTGACACCACTTCTCTTTAAGATACGGCAAGATATCAAATTTCGCGACGTGACGTTAATCTCTATAATATCGGTTTCGCCCGCAACTCGTCGGGGGGTTTTATCAACGTCAGTTTCGTAAATCAAAATATACATTCGCACCTCCATAAGAGGTTTTTTTTCGGGTTAGATCGCATAAATGCGTCGTCCAAACCCGCCACCACCCGACACAGCCGAATAGTAAGGTTTGTCCCTTTTAACACGTAGGCTTTCGCGACCAGTATTATTCATAATATAGGTTTTTGGGTCAGATCGCGTTATTTATAAATGTGTCGTAACCCTCCACCACCCGACACGGCCAAACAGTACAAAATGTGTCACGTTTTTCAAAGGACAAAAGCCTATATCATGAGTATTATGAAGGTTTGTCCCGTCAACAAAACGTGCCAATTCGTTACTACATCAGCACACCGGTGCGTTGGAAGAGTGACGAAGAGGCGTGTGACCGTCGGTGAGCGAGTGGCCGAATCGAATCGGCGAGCGTTGTATCATCAATCACCCGAACCGTTTCACGTCGAGTTTCTTTCGGGTGCCAGTGAGATAGGAACTGGGGGTGGCTCCGCTCCAGATATGACGGCAGGATTCCAACTTGAGCTACATTTGTGATTAGACGGTCGCAAGAGTGCCGTTGTGTATTTGAAACGTTAAAAACTCAAGTTTAATTTACCATCAGAGGGAAAGAGAGGTGCAGGGGTAATCACACCTTGCCCCCCGCTGCATGGGTAGGTCGGGAGCTTCATAAAATTGCGCTATGATCTACCAACCCTCACCTCCAAAGTGCTCCATTACAGGCATGTGCCACCAGCATATGTACGGACGTGCGTGCGGCTGTGCGTACGGTCGTGCGTGTGCGTGTGATCGTATGTATGGTTGTGCGTGCGTGCGTGCGGCCATAGTTACGTACGGCGGATGTGCGTGCGGTCGTACGTACGCTTGTGTGTGCGATTGTCCATACGGTTGCGTGCGTGCGTGTGTGCAAACGCGTGTGGCCGTGTAAACGCGTGCAACTGCCGCCAGGTGCGTACCTGCTCAGCGAGCGAGGGGTTCAGGGCGAGCGCCTGTAGCATCGCGGGCATGTACGGCGCCGACATCATGTTCTGCATGAGCTGGGGGTTCGCCGCAACCTGCCTCATCACGCCTCCTGGGATCACCAGCATCGCTGCCACACGCGCGCACACACGCACACGCACACCAGACGCACACGCGCACGCACGGGGAACAAAGACGCCCTCCGTTTAGCCGTGCGGACCTGCTGCAACATGCGCCGTTAGCGACTGACAATTAACGGGAGGCCCCCGACTTACGGCGGCATGTACGCCCCCCCCAACTCTCGCGCCCCACCACAGCCACTTTTATCTCCCCCTGGTGGTGATGGTGGTGAAACCGTGGGACGCGGCGATACGAGAGACCGCTGCCACGCTGGTCAGCGTGGGTTCGGTGATGGTTTGGGACGATAAGAGAGTACGACAACGCATTTTGCTACACCGCCCTCTGCTGCCCTCCAGGTAGAACTGCAGTCCACACAAGGTGATCGCCGTCGCAGCACTATCCAGGGCTCGACCGGCTTCCGCGATCCGACGAGATCGGGCGATTATTATCATTTAAAAAAAGGCAAAGGTGCAGCGCTGCAATTTCTAACTCACGCCACTGCTGGAGGAAGGGCCTCCAGTAGAGCGAGCTCCACGAGCCCATCTAGTAGGGCGTTATTGGGCCTACTCTCCCACGCTGGCCAGACTATATGTTCAAAGAGGTGAGAGTACTGCACTTAAAACTTTACCACAGCGCAACCCGCCGATCAAATTAACTGTGGTGAAGCTCATACCCACAGCTTGGTATACAGAGGGCGGCAGAGGCAGTGGGGCATTTTAAAAACTTGCCCCACGGCTTCAACTGCCACACCGGGGAGATAGAATCGAACCAGTGACATCTCGGTCGCGAGCAAAATATGCCACTCACCATCACACTGCTGTGGCAGCAGCATCCCTTAGTGCCGCATCGTCGTCATCAAAATCAGAATATTTATTTATACTGGAGGAATCCGATGAGCTATAAAGCTCTTTTTCACAGATGTCAGGTCAGGGCACGGGGTCAGAACGTTACAGGAACAAACAATAGAAAAACAAGACTCAAGATTTGTTCAAAAGCGTGTCCCTCTTACTTCCTGTCATCCTAAAATCCGTAACCATCCCCGCCCTTCCCCTGGCTACCATAAATGATCATAAATAACAGCGTGAGTAAAACGCCGGCGCCACCGACCGGGATGGATGCCCAGCGGGTTGGAGACGCTGGGCGTCGCGCCGGGCGTCTGCTGCTGGAGGAGCGGCGAGGCGGGCGAGGCGGAGCCGGGCCGTGGCGACAGCGCCGGCCCCCACGGGTTGGGCAGCGGCTCGCGGTTCTCCGTGCGCGACGGTTGCCCCTCGGCGTTGCCGCCGCCTGGCGCCGTGCCTCCCGTTCCTCCCGAGCCCGCGTTGCCGCCGGGGCCGCTGAGCAGCGAGGCGAACGGGTTCCCTCCGAACTGCGGAGGGGGCGGAGAGATGGTGCGGGGGGGGTGGGGAGTGATGCAGAGAGATTGATGGATAAAGAGGCGGATCGTTACCGTGCGGGGCTGTAGACGGTTGTCTTCCTTCTCGTGGTGGCTCCCCCGCCCCCCACCTGTTACGTCTTTTCGTGTCACCTTAAAACGCAACTAATGTACCGTAACTCTGCGTCGAAATGGACGTCGTCAATTCTAATTCAAGAAAATAAATAAATGGTTCGTTCCTGAATTCCCCGGTTAATTGAAAAAGGCGTACACACCGCATCTCAGCGCTACCATTCTATTGCTCCTGCTGCAGCCAAGCCAAGGGGACCCCCAGCCCCCTAGTGGCAGCTGTCCATGCACATCAGAAGGTGCACCGGACTGCCCTGTCCTCATGCTAGCCTGAGAAAACGTTCTGTCGTTGCGTTTGTTAATTTCGCACGATGCACTACCAGACCTGCAGCTGCGTCAAGTAGTTAACTGTGCGACACCTCCTGAATCAACTGCATCAACCGAGTCGCCTCCACCACTCACATTACCCTTGACACCAGCTGAATCATCTGCCCCAATTGCATTCATCCCTCTCTTACGCTTATGTAGTGGCATAGCGCCGGCTGCTGGCGGAAAAGGATAACTGTGGTGTACGGCAGTACTCACGTCAGCAGGCCACGATATATACGAGAGGGGGACATCTAAAGTGGAAAGGTCACAGAAGGGGTCCATCGGGAAACCCCGGGGACACGCTAGTAGGTTCCAGAAAGGGGGCGTGGCCGGGGGTGGAGCAAGGCCACGCTGGGAGTATAAGAGGCCCCCCCCCCCCCTCTGTGCGGGACCTCGTGGATGTTGCTGGAAGTGGGATCCCCAACGTACTACTCAAGATCATCGTCGTCACCATCTCGTCGTCGTCATCGCCATCTCCTCGTCGTCGTCTCCGTCTTCACCACCCCGGGGCGCTGTTAGTCAGACGGCCTACCAACTCTTCTAACCAAGTAGTGCCGCCAGCAATAGACGGTCTTAATAATAAGTGCGCACCCACTTGGGTGTGTGTTATCCCGATGGTCCTTGTTAAATAAAAGAAGTGCATCCAGTTATTACGGTCTCCGAGTTGAGTCACTACACTCATATTTGTCCCCTGCACATCATTGAGATCAAACTTCATTGCCTCAACTCTACGCATCACCTGAATCAACTGCATTACCTGAGTCAACACAGGGTTGTTGCTATTACTGTTGCTAACGTTTGGCCGTTGATATTGAATACATGAGCAGTTCACTGGACAAAGGCTCCTCTCTCTATTAGTCCGGCCAGCCAGGGTTTTTACTGCATTTTAAAGTACAATCGCAGCACGTGATATTATCACGAACCATTAGCTGCAGCACTTGCATTGCTCGTTAACATCCCTCCGCATCCCTTACCCCCCCTCCCTCCCCACCGCCCACTCCCACCCCCCTCCCCGCCACCACCCCCTCCCCCCTGTGTCGTCACCTGCTCCTGCGCGGCGCTCAGCATGGGCTCCTGGATGTCGGTGTACATACGGCGCAGCGCGTTGTACCCGCCGGGGATGCTTTCCAGGTTGCTGAGCGCGCGGTCCTGGTTTCGCATCATTTCCTGCATCATGGCCGGGTTGCGCGCCAGTTCCATCGTCTGCGCAGACGCACGCACGGAAAGATGAACAGACAAACGCAGGCATGCACAGAAGAACAGGACACGGACGCATGCGCGCAAATGACGTGCGGATGGATGGACGGACGCACGGAAACGTATGGAGGCATGCAGGCAGACACGCGCGCGCACACACACACACGGCACACATACGTATACACACAGGCATATACATGGACACATGCACAGACACAAAAAAGAGATGGACACAGATGATGACATCCACAGACACAAGGGCAGATAAAAGCAGAAACACACACAAACACGAGGGCATACACACACACATACGGACGTACAGTCAAATGCACACACGGAGAGACAGACAAGCGGTTACAATGATCGGGAAACCCACGCTGAGACACGGATGTGTATTGCACAAATGGGGCAGCGAGAAGGTACAGCGAGGTCCTCTAAATACCGGGCGACTTCAGCGGCAGGGTGTCCTGATATATCCTTTTAATCTCATAAGAACCTCGTTATTTCCATGAAGACCAAGCTCATTACCCGCATGACCACTGGGAGTATTAGCACTACCAACACCATTACCAGCATCGCCTCCAACCCCGCAACGGTTTCAAACTCACCCCGAGGGACCTGCGGGGTCGGCAACCCGCCTGCTGTACTGCGTCTCACCTGCCGCAGCAGCTCGGGGTTGTTGAGCATGTGCGTGATCTCGGGGTTGCGCTCCATTAGCTGCTGCATCTGTGGGTTGGTCATGATGAGCTGCCTCATCATCTCCGGGTTGCTGATCATCGTCTGCACAAAGGGGTTCTCCATGACCTGCAGTGGTATAAGGTGGGTTTGTGGGGGGGTGGGGGGAGGAGGCGTGGGGAAGGGGGTGGAGAGCACGAGGCATGTAGTTGAGTGCCACGGTGAGGGGTGCTACGGTGGCTAGATGTTAACTACCTCGCCTGGTATGCAAGCGGTCATGTGTTCGATCCCGAGTTTGCGTGTCTCTCTCGCTGTGGTCGTGTGGATTAGGGTTTTGTTTATAGTGCGATACAGCAAAACAATTCTGAACAACACAGTGGCACGGTTACAAACAGAAGGATGGCATGATTCCAATCATACCTTGCATGCATGTCATGTTTTTCTTTTTGAAACAGTTGCTAGGCACAGGCCCAAGGGCCCAAAACGTCAAGCGGCCAGCAACAAGCGGCACAATAAAAGTGGTTAGCAGATAATTAAGAAGAGACAGACTTCTTGAGTTGAGCAACGTTATTATTATTACAATTACAAGAACCTGGGGGGGGGGAGAGGCGATCGGAGGGGATTTCCCAAGTGAAGCAGTACCAGGGAAGAAGCGGAAAGAGAAGCGTGGTGAGCGAGTAGTTGAGTGAGAGTGAGTGAGTGAGCAGGTAAGTGGCTGGGTGAGTGTGGTGCTTGAACACATCTTGTTTATGTCATTTATTGTGAAAATTCCGTCACAGTTCCTATGATCACCGTTTCATTGCTTTCATGGCTTTATTTTGGTGATTTCGAAAAGTGTATTGGTTTGGCCATGTTTGTTTGTTGTAGTACAGAGTTAGACTGATGGCCTTAATCTAAGTTGTCTTGTTGTTGTTGTTGTTTGACTTGCATCCCACTGGGATTTTTGCACACAGCGTTGGTGTACAGTGTTTTTTCTGCAATATTTTGCTGTCTTTTCTTAGATTTTCTGTTTGCACTCAGTCACATATTCACTTTAAGATGTTTTTTTGTTCATGTTTTGTTTTTTGTTTGTTGCGGTTGCACCTGATTCAAGAGCCGAATGGCTCACAGGGCTATACCTAATAAATTAACTTGAACTTGAAGACAGCATGGATGAGGCGAAAAGGTCCGTCTGGTTGACCCGAGTCAACAACATCATGGGGTAGAGGAACCAAAGAGCGAAGTTCACTGGAACAGTGACCATGGTGGTAGTCGTAGTAGCAATAGAAGAGTGATAGGAGTGAAGTAGATGTAACCACCACATTGCTTGTACAATGTTGCTCAGCCTTATGGTGGTGACCGTGTGGAGGTAACATTCACCAGGTGAGTGGAGTTTAGTTCGGCATTGTGAGCCGCAAGAGCCATGGGGCCAGCCAGGGGCAGGGATTCAAACCTGGCTGAGCAGCTCGGGGTTGGACATGAGCTGGCGCTGCATCTGCTGCTGCATCTCCATGAAGTTGGAAGAGCCGACGCCGAGGTTACTGAGGCTGGCGAGACCACCGAGGTTCCCCCCTGCACCACCACGGACAGCGAGGGCACAGTCAGTGCGTGAACGCGTGAACCTCATGAATTTCATTCGCTCAGTCCCTTCCGCCCACAATGAGGGGGCACGACAACTCTCGAAAGGACAACGCGAAGCAAATTAAACGTTAGCACAAAGTTAAGTCGCAAGTGAGGATTAGTGTAGGGGAAGCCTGCGCCAGTCAGAAGAAGCGAGGTGACCTCGGGTGACACTAGCAAGCGCCATCCTGACAAGTCCCCCATGATGAAGCACAAGCGTCCGAGTTGTGGGAAGATCTGGCTTGCTCGCTCATCAACGGAAGCACCCCGACAAACTGGTCAATGAAGATGGAGGAGTCATCACCTAATGGGATGGACAGTGATGACAATTAACGGCTTAGCGTATTGAAAAATTGGCCAAAATATATCAAAAGGGGGTGAACCAAAACTGGCAGAGAACACTGGAGCGTGAAGGAGCCAACACCACAGCATCCTGGCCACTCCGGACGAGCCAAAACACCACCGCCGCCAAACCATTCAATCGCACCACTCCACTCAATCACACAGCCACACAGCACTGCCACACCACTCCACTCACCGAGGAAGAATGGCGGCAGGCCGGGAAGCGGCTGTGTGGGGGGTGGTGCGGTGGTGCTGCTGCTGCTGCTGCTGCTGGAGCCTGTGGAGGTGGGTGTGGTGCTGGCGCCCGAGGAGGTCGCCGCCGGCTGTGACGCCGGCTCCTGTGATCTGGGGGTCACAGATGGGGAGAGGGACCAGCGGGGGTTGTTGATGGGGGGGGCAGGGGGTGTCAGAGTTTCAGCAGTGGCAGAGAAGTGATCTTTCTGTTGTTGTTGCTGTTGCATTTGTTTTCCACGTGGATTCTTGAAACGAGCCATGCTGGATTCATCACCACGAGCCTTCTCCGTTATAAAACTCAACAGTTTAACCTACTCACGCCGGCTTGTGTCCGCCCTCAGTCGGGCATATTTGCGGAATACACCACGCCGCCGTTGACCCTGCAGCCATTGACCGAGCAACCCAACGTTCTTACCAGCTCCCTCCGCAGGAATATGTTAATTGAGCCAACTATTGCATTATAATTGACAGTCAACTGTATTGTATTGTAATTGAGAGCCAATTGTATTGTAATTGAGAGCCAATTGTATTGTAATTGAGAGCCAATTGTATTGTAATTGAGAGCCGACTGTATTGCATTGTAATTGAGTCAACTCCTATTGCATTACAATTGAAAGCCAACTGTATTGTATTGTAATGAAATAGCCTTGGCTGCGAGCCACTGCCAGGCTTTCCGTGACCCCGGGGCCATCCAGCGAACGTGCGCTCCCAGTATTAATTTAGTCAGCAATTTTTTGTATTATTTTACTCGGTCTAAATACAGCAACCAGTGGAATTCTAGTCGAGTCTCATTCTATTAGTATCATCAACTACAGCAGTCACTTATTTAGTCAAAGCGGAGTTATTCAACACGTTGATGCGACAGGCCGCTCAATATCCCCCAATATTACCAGGTCAGCCAATCAGAAAATCTTTTTTTTACATACAGTACTCTCGATTTATCCACGTGTGGTTTATCCTGATTTCTGGATGAGCCGCACGCACATCAGATTTTGACATGTATTAATAACTCACGGGTGTTTCCCTTCAGCCCAAATTATTAATATAAAAACAGTTATACATTGTTATTCTTGAAAATGTGAATGACAAGTCACATGCTTAAACCTAACAAATATGTGCTGCGGTTAATCCAAAATCCACGTTGATCGCCTCAATAGTAAAGTAGTTGCATATCTTTACAACAGTTTGATTTATGTTGATTGCCATGGTTCTGCTACCCAATTCGTCGAGTCTTCTGCGAGGGAGCAGGAAAGTGTTATCATCATCACGCGCATCGATCGGTCGATCGTGAGTATTCGTTCTTAATTTATAGAGATCCGCAGAAAATTTTTATTTTTGTTCTAGATTTGAAGCTTTCGTGACTGCAAGGATTCATACTCTTAGGTTTTTTCGGTAAAGTCACGTAGGTAAAAAATAAAATTAAAAGTTAATAAAATAATGGAAATAAAATAAAATAATAAATCACGCCGTTTCGGAGGCAACACAAGTCTCCGTCATCAGGTGGGACCGTCACAGCTAAAATGACTGCATCAAGGGTAATTTTGATGCAGTAATTTTAACTTTTAATTTAATTTTTTACCTACGTGACTTTATATTTCTGGATTATCTGCAATTTTGAATAATCCGCGGCCGTCCTCCCCGTCATGAGAGCGGACAATCAAGTCTACTGTACATACATATGGTTAATGATCACATTTGGCCTTCTTGAGTGCACCGCGGTCTCGAACAATGTCGCTGAATAATCTCAAAGTCTTTATCAGGACCCGCTAATTCCATATTGTCACAGCCAGTCATGCTTTTGTCTTTGACGGAGTAGGCAGGTCGCCGTCGATGAAGAATTTTCATCGCTCATCGTCGTTTAAAAGCGAAACGCTACGCCGCCGCGCGGGTTACCCACCTGCCCTGCGTCTTGATGACCAGGTGAACTGTGAGACCGTCCTTCACGCCGTTCTGGCTCAGCGAGTCCGGATCCTTGAGGATCTTCCCCGCGAAGATGAGCACCAGCTGATCGGGCTGAGCCTTGAATCGCTTCGAGATCTCCTCCTTGAACTGAATGTGCACGGGGGGAGGAGCAAGAGGCCGGCAATGTTTTTGTTATTCTACGTTTGTCTTTAGCCCAATTCTATCTCGACTGTGCTACGGATTGTCATGTCGAAGAATTCATTCGGATCTCTCGCAGAAGCTGCACACCCCTTGGAGATTCATTTAAGCGAATTGTGGTCCACGCAGTCAAGGCCAGCACTCCCCCACCCACTCTGCTCCTGAATAGTAATGTTTTAAATATTCTTAACAGCTGGAATTTAGCCAAACTAAGTGCACAATTAAAACTCCACGAATATAAAGTATTTCGAGGTGTCAGGCTTCGTGACTCCGGCCAGCCATTATCAGCCAGCACCTTTCAAACCCTGAGCCACCTGGGCGTTTCCAAGAGGCCCTCTTTTAACACGATTAAGAATCCAAGGGACCAGCATTGTTGAGTGTGTGGAGAGCAGGAACACAGTCCTGCAGGTGTCAGTGTCCCACAGGTTGGGTCTTGTGGTGCGCGACCGTCACCCGGTGCTTTGGAGGCAAGGGTTGGTGAGTCATACGGAGCTTTACGAAACTCCCAAATCCACGAGGATGCGGTTCGTCAACTGGCGGCCCACAGGGCGCACTCAGGGGTAAGGTTTGCCGAGATGAAAAGACGTACAGACGAGTGAGATGAAACAGAGTCAAACAAGAGATAGGGATGAGAGAGAGCTGTCGACAAAATATAAAGAAGCCTAAAGTGAGATAAACACGAGCCACAAATTGTTGGTAACGTGCATGGATGGTATGACATCTAATGGTGCTGTGAAGTCAAAGAGTCTGTACAGAGACACTATGATGTTAAGACACGGCACGAAGCATGACATCACGTGTCGCAGCAGCTTGCACTAATTTTATTGGTAAAATATATTATTGGAAGACGCCTGCACTAGGAAACAGTGCTTATGAGATGTGTTATCCCCACAGCCAAAAGAGGTTTGTATGTATGAGAACTTCTTTCGCACCGTATGTAGCCAGCCGTGCTAATTGAAGGTGCGGGTTTTCCTACCGACTCGAGTTTTCCTCCAACATGCAAAACGCTACTTACAAAGGAATATCCGAAACATCCGAGTGATCCACAATTGATTTGTGTCAGATGGCATAAGTCAAATGTGGGTCGTAAATCCTCCTCCACCTGAAACACCCAATCAGCAGAGCTGCTGGGTGAACAAACGTGCCGATTTGCGTCCGCTTCAGCACATGACCGGTGTGCTGTACAGCGATCCACGCACATTGAACTATTTGTGTTGGGCTGAGGAGGGTCTACGACACACATTTTACTTCTGTAATCAGACCCAGCAATCAATTACAAATAGTAAATATTGGTCGTGAAGGCCTACGTGTTCAATCGGGAAAAGTCAACCTGAAAACGCGTATGAAAGAGTTAATGTATGAAGAGTTAACTAGATTTCTCAGATAAATAAAAATAAATATGTTACATTGAAGTCTCTCAACTCGAGCCAAGACCGACACCAACGAAAACAACCGAGTGCAAGCGTGGCATGCAAATAAGATAGGCGTGCCCGATTTTCTGGATCATCTACTTAATAATCTGGTGTATTTTTGTCTGTATATATGTGTACGCATAACACCACCTAAATCGCTCTAGCAATTGAAACAAACGAGTTAGTTGCTCGAAAGTTTGTGATTTGGAAATGTACGCACGACGTCGAAATAGCAACAACAAAAAAACATCGACTTATCCGCTTTGTAATTTACAATAACTGCCACGTGATGGGAGTCCCGTTTTCAATAATCACACAACAGGATTGGCGAGCACCATTAATTACGGTTTAATCTCAACAGGCTTCCCACCAATTAGGCGAACATTGCACCACCAGCGGCACAAGTGACGCTCTCGTGACGTTGAGGTGAGGAGCGCGCGAGAAGCGGCTGGAATGTTCCCTGGCATCATC
This sequence comes from Lethenteron reissneri, assembly GCF_015708825.2. Taxonomy (NCBI): domain Eukaryota; kingdom Metazoa; phylum Chordata; class Hyperoartia; order Petromyzontiformes; family Petromyzontidae; genus Lethenteron; species Lethenteron reissneri. Next base: position 5,853,423 of record NC_083779.1, read on the forward strand.
AACCCTGGGTCCAAGGTCTACTGACTGTAGCCCCCACCCTCCTCCCCACGTGCCTGCACCGATGCCACCGTAATGCCCCCGAGTTCCTCGTGCAACGCACGAGTCACAGAGGCAGAACGCCTCCAGAGCTCCCGTGCTTACCGGATGACTCATCATCATCAGCCATGATCAATCCCACTGATGGGCAAGGTCTCCCCCGAGCCGTTACCATCTCTCATGATAATCCGCCAAGCGCCTGCACCATTAGCTAAATTTTTTCTTGATCCATCCCCTAGGCGCGTACCCTCGGAGGAATTCCATTCCTCGCTTGCCGCTCCCCATCACTATTCTCGACCATCGGCCATCACCCCTTCTCGCCATGACGTGTCCTGTGCCCAAGCCCACCGACTTTTTTTCAATGTGTCAGTTCAGCAAGATCTGAACAACGCGACAGTCCGGGTGTTGTACGTAGCAGCGATGGCCATAGTTGTCCACTTCATACCCATGTAACGCCGACAACTGCGGTTGGTTTCTTTTTAAGCTTTATTCATAATCAAGTGCAAACGTAATTTGTAAACATCAATTATCGGTCTGCCGCACATTTTTTTCATGCCGAACTATGAAGGCAAAGGCTCAGCGCTGTGCGTGTGTATCTGCCTGATCGCATTAGCCAACGTGCTGACTGATGAGCCCATACACATACATAGACTTAGATGAGCAACTCAATACACTTGTATAGTGACCCATACACTTACATAGGCTTACATCTGCTAAGCCAAAAGCTTCATTATTTGCATAAGGTCAGTTGCTCAGATGTTCTCTCTCCATGTGCTTCTATTCTGTGCCTCTACGCTCGTTACATCCACTGTCCTCACCTCTCGTTCACACACATCCTGTCATCTCACCCTCGGTCTCCAACTCCTTCCTTCTGGTGCCTTCCCCAGAATGAAACTCAGATTCAACAACAGAGATAAGCGTAAATAACGAAGGTCGGCCACAATGCTCTGTTAGCAACATTTCCCAGTTGACTGCGACATAGACTCGCATTCAACGGTCAAGGCCTTTGAAAGTTTTAACTCTGTGAAAACAAAACTGATGCCCAATGCAGTAATGAAGAGGTCTCACAATTAACACCCACAGCAGATATACCCACTGACTGGAAACATGTTTTTATACAGAAATAGTGCGTGCTGGGATGAATGGAGTGCAGTCACCAACCCAATCTCTGGTTCACCAGGAGATCCAAACAAACTTCTTAAGACACCCATGTAGGTATGAGCATAGTCTTGTTCGCAAGAATACCTGGTCAACGTATAATTAACAAATGTGCCAGGATATGTTACCCTATGTTTTAAACAGCAGCTGGGTTATATAATGCAAGCTCCGAGAAATAAATGACTTTGCGTCCATGTCTATGCAACTCCTCTTATCCGTGAAAGGATGTGGATAATAAGGCCAACCTGGCACTTCCAGGAGATCAATTCTGGGTGATTTATCTGTGGATAAAAGTGGATATGATGAATTCACCACAACTTCCGGGTCACACCTCTTATCTGAAAACGGGAAGCATTCTTTAGCGGATATAATATTTTCTTGCATCGATTAGGATATGGATAACATAAATGACTTTATCGTCTACTCTGCGAGTTTAAGATCTCAGCTCGGTCACCAAATTGTTTCTCCATTTCATCCGGCTAAATTCCAGTGTTTGAGATTTAAAAAAAAAATATCGGTTAGTGCGACAGACTATATTCTTATGTGTTTTCGGTAAAGTCACGTAGGTAAAACATCAATAATAAAATAAAAATAAAGATCACGACGTTTCGGAGGCAACACAAGTCTCCGTCATCAGGTGGGACAGTCACAGCAAGATCAGCTGCATCAAGTGAGGCAATGATTCAAGATGTAATCCCTTAAAAGCGAGTTGAGGGGGGAGGAGAGGCTGGGGGGGGCTCATCAGAATGTGGTAGCCAATGAATGGAAAGTATCGGGAGAGAAGGGCCAAAAAGTTCACATTGCAGAGAAACAATGTCATAGGGGAACTTGACATTAGTCGTAATGACACTGGGGGCTCAAGACAATGGGGGGGGGGGGGGATGACTAGATGATTGCCAGTGTAATATTAGTCATCAGTTCTGACTTTTAAGACCGTCAAGCAGTTTTGAACGTTACATCACAACCACGGAAAACATTGTGAAACATTTAAAACGATTAAGAATTTTGATGTAAAGCGTTCGTGACTGCAAGGATTCATATTCTTGGTTCTTTCTGTAAAGTCACGTAGAAGGGAAATAATAAAATCGTCGTGAGAATTTTTTTTGTTTTATATTTTGATTATTTTATTATTTCCCTTCTACGTGACTTTACCGAAAGAACCAAAGATTATGATTAAGAATTAAAAAATTTGTCTATTCAAAGAGAACGGACGTGCAAGTGAGTGGCATTCTTCCGTGCGATTTTTTTTTGCGAGAGATTAAAACTCGACCACGTAAATTGCCCCCACCCCCACGTCAAAAAACACACAAACATATATTGATGTAAAATCTGGTAAACATATTTTATGATAAATCGAATGTTTGTTTCGGGACTAAAGGTAAACGCCGGTAGTCTTAAACAAGGCCCGGGCAGCGATTTCGATGCATTTCGAGTGCAAATACCCCCCACCCCCCAACAAAATTGTGACTTTTGTTTGACTGCAGGCATTAAAACGCAGATATAGCCTTGCAGGAGGCATTACATTAATCGACCTACGTTTAAATACACGTTTAAAATGTGTTTAGAAATAACCAAAATCGCGCCTATACGCGCTGAGGCCTACACGGCGAGGCCTGCGCTCGCCTAGTTCGACGCATAGCTTACGACTCGATATTGTCCTCTGAATAAACTACGTTAATCTACCTATTACAATTGCGACTTTAAAACCCCCACCACGAATACGTTAAGGCGGAACAATACAATGCGGGCGATGAATGTGAAGATGTTTAAATCGCGACGAATGTTTGTATGGTTATTTGGTGGTACAGTAATATATACTGTACTGTTAAACCACATTGCATCTGGATGCTTTTGATTGCTATCTTGGCAGCAACAATGGGCCGTCATCATAGCATAAATAATGTCCTTGACAGATAGTTATTTTAAAACTATACTTTACAGTATTAATTGCTAATAAAACACCGTATTCTCATAAGACCAGGGCCTCTCCCACGCCGTGCCAGTTCATGGGGGGGGGGGGTGTTTCACCATACTTCACCACCACGCTGATCAGTACGGGGGGGATATGTAAAGATTAAATGCCTTATCGCGACGTCCAACGTGGTGAAGTATGGTCGAATAACCCCCAAAAGGCCGGGGGCAAACGCTCATCCAGCGGTGGTTTGACAAAGAGGGCCCTACCCGCAACGTACGTGTATGAGAATGCGTTTGCATCATTTTTAAAACATCGGAAAATGACTGTAAAGGGGTTAAACGTCACAAACTACAGCGATCTAAAGGGTACGTCCAACGAAGATACAAATTTAGCGACGATTAAATCAGCTGGGAGGATTATATGGCAGCACTGCGAGAGATGGTGGTGGATTTAGGAAGGTTTTTATCCAGCAGTTTGATTGACCATGGCTGCTGTTGTTGTTGCTGATGATGATGATGGAAGCTTTAATTGTACAAGATGCAATTCAGTATAACAGAAGATGCGTTTAATGTCCTAACAATTCGCCCTTACAATGGGAATGCGGAATTCATCCCATATTGATAACCCTAAGAGCAAAGAACTTACATCAACTACTCACTTTACGTGGGGTCTTTAGACAATTACTAAACACTGATGTCGTTGAATTAGAAAAATCATTGCCCATGATATAATTGTTTCGGTTAGATCGCGTAAATATAAATGTTGTGTCGTTAAACCCGCGACAGCCAATTAATAAGGGTTTGTCACGTAAAGCAGAACGTGGCCAATTCGTTACTTAGTACAGCAACTAACCTGTGTGTTGGAGAGTAAACCCACAACATTTACAATTCAAGCGTGCTGTACTAGTAACGAATTGGCGTGGTTTTTTTTACGTGACAAGCTTTACGAATTGCCAGTGTCGGGTGGTGACAGGTTTAACGACACATTTTCGCAATGTCATCCAAAAAATTCTTATGGATATTGATCGCGAAAGACCTACGACTCTGTGTTAAACCTAGTCACTGCATGTTATTTGAAAAACACGTTTGTTGTTAACATCAGTACTGATAAACAATTATCAACACTACTATAGCGATTTTTTTTTCTGAACCAGTACTGATGATGAACGTAAAGTACTGTACGTGTTTAAAGAGGATATTTATGATAATTTACAGTAATCACTGGCATGCTATCAGTAACGAGCAGTGAGAATGTGTTTGGTTACGTGGACATTATGCGACTATTAAAACACTGCTGATGGTCACGAGTGGCATTAGTATTCATATAGTGTCACTGATGACCACCGTAGACTATTCAATTCAATGACTAACGTTAAACATAATGAACATGCGGATGACCAAATCACCCGGAATGTGTCCAATCTCGTAAAATATCTGAGCTATGCAAGCTTAGAACATTAATATTGCTCGTTTGTGTAACCATTATGCGCAACAGGTTGCTATCGTCTGCTTCGGGGCCACGTTGCGGGCAGTAGTGAGCAGTGTACAAAATGCAATTGTACTGTACTTCTATGCTCCCAACCTTCACACCAACACGTATTGACCAGCGTGGTGAAGTATGGTCAAACACCCTCATGACCAGCTCGGCGTTACGAAAGCATTCATCCAGGAGGAGATTTTGCAATATGTAAATGAGTGTCAATATTGAGCACACTCATTGAGACTCTACATTGCACAGGACAATGTTGTTATCAGCAGTGTTCGAATTTCAAACTCTCTCATTTACACTTCTAAACATTTATTACGGTCTTGTGATTCGTAACGGTGTTAGTAATAGGCACTTGAGCTCTTTGGAGTACTGTATGCAGGAAATGAAACAACGCTACGATTCAATGGGTGTTAAAATCAGTCAGGAACCAGCACAACATTCAATTACGCACATCACTGATGATATCCCGGCAGTGTTCCTGTGACTACAATCATAATTAATGTTCCATCAATGAGTGGGCCATACTTGACACGTTACCGTCGAGTGCATTGATTGACCACTTCTGCGTCTATCACGAGTCGTGATGCTGGTATAATTACTGCAGTACACTCATACACAGCCTAATTCTCACATTGCACATTTACCGGTGGCTGTCTACGCTGTGTTGTACGGAATCTCCATCCCTCCTCTATGCGTCTTGGTCTACAGCAGCGTGAATACCCCTGCATCTAGTGTACATCTCAGTCAATCCACTGCTGGATGAGGGCCTCTCCCACGCCGTGTCAGGGGTATTTGACCATACTTCACCACGCTGATCAGTACGGGGGGGGGGGAGGGTGGGATAGAGAAGGCAGCGATCATAGTCGAACAGTACAACAATTAAGTGTGTGCCCTCTATTACCGATCGCTTTGCAAGCACCACGTCGTGTGACACACCCAATTCTCCATGTTACTGTACTTTAACCACATATGCTATCAACAGACTATCATGCGTATGACTGCAGTTCAGTGACATCAAGAACATACAATAACCACTCTATCTTATTTAATGTAGCGGTCAGACTATAACAGTGACGTACCGTAGTGCCTAGCATTAAGTGTCCAGTCTTAATTCACACAATTGTGAAGCACTAACTGGTACTAGCAGCAGTGGTGATGATTGGTACCCAGGAAAGCCGCAGTCAGCCGTAGAACTCTGATGGTATTTATATGACAAGTGTTTTAAGCTAATTAGTGATGAGTTGTGTTGATTAAACACGTGGGTGGAAAACCCACGCCCCGCGAAAGGTCAATACTCTTGAGATCACCGGCGAATACGAATTCCTTCCCAAGCCTACTTGGAGAATCTATAAGTCGTTGTTCATTAGCCATGCGAATTCATCATCACCAAAGTCTACGCGAGCCACATGCAAACACTGTGAGTGGCCAATCTAATTAACGCTTCGTTCAACCTTCGCTGCTACCATGAGTCGTGATGTAAATAGTGCTTATTGCAATACACTACATTTCGATTTAAAGCTTTCGTGACTGCAGGGATTCATCTTCTTGGTTTTTTCGGTAAAGTCACGTAGAAGGGAAGTAATAAAATAATAAAACATAATAAATTAATTCTCACGAGAATTATTTTATGTTTTATTTTTATTATTTTATTACTTCCCTTCTACGTGACTTTACCGAAAAAAACAAGAAGATGCAATGCACTAATTAGTGCCAATTAACGCCGCTCTTGTTAAAGTTCACCAAGACAGCAAAACGTCGTGCCAGCAATGGGATGAGGGCACTTCGTTTAAACTATACAGTACTTAACCACGACCGACACTAATCATACTATTACTAGATCACCAGTAAACACCATGCACTGTATATTAATTAACACTAAAACGTGTTTATTAAAGCCCCAGGGGATGTTTTCACGATGACAGTGACACATGACAATGCACAGCATTGGGATGAGTGGCTTATCAAAGCCACCCAACACATAACCCACTGCTACTGTCAATAGTATTGCAGAATCAGTAACACAGACTCCCTCATTGACCCCTATCTCTCTCTCTCTACACATTAACCACTCGATCTTCGTAACGTAACCTGCATGCTAGGCACGTTTAGAATACCATAGTAACGTAAAGTGGTGGCATCCGCCCTGGGCCTAATTCACACTCTAACGCGACCGTCAACGATACTAGAACTGCTAAGGCGAGTAAGAAACACCATACCCAATGTAACAAACACCTTAAAGTCCCAACAATAAGCGCGTGTTAGTAGCGTGACGTGAACGCTGGGGCCTCGCGTTAATAGGGCCTATCGCACCCAACACTCAACCCCACGATTTATAAATCCCACAGAGTAACACGGCGGACGCGTCTACGAAACTCGTCTTGGTACGACAACGCAGCGCCAACAACACCAACAACAAGGCCACGGACACAGGCCACAGATACAGGCCACGGCTGTGTCACCCCGTAGGGGCATGCGGGCAGGCGGGCGCGGCACCGGGGCTACGAAGGGGAGGCCCGGACCCCGAAGGGGAGGCCCGGACCCCGATGCCGCCATGTCCCGCCGGTATCCGCCCCCGTCGCACGCACCTCCTTCACGGTGGACGAGGCTGCGATCACGAAGTCCTCCTTATCCTTGGGCGTCTTCACCGTCACGCGGATCTTGTCACCCTCCGCCATGGCGAGAGGGGAGGTTGCGTGCGTGCGTGAGTGGTGGTGGGTGGGTGGGGGGGGAAACCGGTGCCGATGAGAGCGAGCGGCGAGTGAAGGGAAGAGAGAGATGACGAGAGAGATGACGAGAGAGAGAGACAGACAGAGAGAGAGCCAAAGCGACTACCACCACCACCACCGTAGCCGCCACTGCAGAGCCACGGACCAACCGCCAGGGGACCAATCACAGGCGGCGACGAGCGTCACGTGACGGGCCGAGGCGAGTTGAAGTCCCCGGGCGTTCCATGTTGCGTGGGGGCAAGAGACATTTTAGTGCCGCATGGAGCGGAGGAGGAGAGCGGGTTTTTTTAAATTATTATTATTTTTAAAGGAATTATTGCACGTTTTTTTATTATTATTATACGTTTATTATTATTACACGTTTTTTATTATTATTACACATTTTTTATTATAATTTTTACACGTGTTTTATTAATATTACACGTTTTTTTATTATTACAAGCTTTTTATTATTATTACACCTTTTTTATTATTATTACACGTTTTTATTATTATACGCTTTTTATTATTATTACATGTTTTTATTATTATTACACGTTTTTTATTATTATAAGCTATTATTATTACACGTTTTTATTATTATTACACGTTTGTTTTTATTATTATACGCTTTTTATTATTACATGTTTTTATTATTATTACATATTTTTTATTATTATTAAAAAAAATTATATATATTATACGTTTTTTTATTATTATTACTTTTTTATTATTATACGCTTTTATTATTATTACACTTTTTATTATTATACGCTTTTTTATTATTATTACATGATTTTATTATTATTACACTTCTTTTTTATTATTATTACACGTTTTTTATTATTACACGTTTTTTATTATTATTACACGCTTTTTATTATTACACGCTTTTTATTATTATTACACACTTTTTATTATTATTACAAGCTTTTTTATTATTATACGCGTTTTATTATTATGACACGTTTTTTATTATTATACGCTTTTTTATTATTACATGTTTTTATTATTATTACGTTTTTTATTATTATTACACGTTTTATTATTATTATTACACGTTTTTTTATTATTATTACACGCTTTTTATTATTACATGCTTTTTATTATTATTACACACTTTTTATTATTATTACAAGCTTTTTTATTATACGCTTTTTATTATTATTACACGTTTTTTATTATTATACGCTTTTTATTATTATTACATGTTTTTATTATTATTACACGTTTTTTATTATTATTACACGCTTTTTATTATTACACGCTTTTTATTATTATTACACACTTTTTATTATTATTACAAGCTTTTTATTAACTCACTGTCTATTTTATCCTCAAATCTTGTAAGTTTATTTTTACCCACTTCCCAATGTGGTATCGACTGCAAATTTGGTATACTTACGTCATACTGGTGACAATACTATATTCTATCATTTAAAATAAAATAAAGATATTTTAAACAATATTTTTTATATGTTATGTTTCGGCTTGGGTCTAATTATCCACGCTCAACTGACGTTGGCTGTAAATCACCACGGTCCCTTACGTTATGGCAAGCCTCGGGGCCACTTGCCATTACTAGTACGGTACATTTCATTAAAGCGTGTTTTTAAAATAAGAACTGTATTTTTAAAATATTACTTATTATTTGGCTCTGGTCACCGCTTGCATTGAAAATCTTTGCCAACCCCCCCCCCCCCCCCCAATGGCGTCTCAAAAGGATGGAGCGGTAGCGTCGTCAGGCATCTTGGTAAGGGGTTTTGCAGGCTTCATAGTTGGGATTGAACATTATCATAATCATGTTTCGATTTAAAGCTTTTGGGACTGCAAGAATTAATATTCTTGGTTCTTTCGGTAAAGTCACCTAGAAGGGAAATAATAAAAATAAAACCAAAAAATGTTATTGTTTTATTAAAATAATAATACAATTTTATTAAAATAAAAATAATACAATTGTATTGTTTTTATTAAAATAAATTAAAATAAAAACAATATAATTGTATAGTTTTATAAAAATTAAAAACAGTTTTTTATTGTTTTCATTAAAATAAAAACAATAAAATAAAATTTTTATTCTAATAAAACCAATACAATTGTATTGTTTTATAAAAATAAAAATACAATTTTATTGTTTTATTATAATAATAGATTTATAAGGGCACGGGGTGACCAATGAGGTCTGAATTTGGTTTGTAATAAGTAGGGCACTGATAAGGAGTTGACAGGTATTAATCCGAAATGTAGAAATCATATATTTTGATTCATATTTGCTTAATTTTGGGTGGGATCGTTTGGGTATGTCACATTTAAACTATAACCCAACACCACCCGACAGAACAAATGAAATCGAGTTGTCACGTTGCGAAAATATGCCCTAATTGATTTGGTTTCTCAGCAAAACTAAAATGTTGAAAAGCTGAGCTTTCATTTTTAAATCCTTTATATTAAGTTCGCTTGCTTGTTTGCTTGCTTGCGTGCTTGCTTGCTTACGACCGTGCAAATCTTTCGGTCGTTTTTTAACCCACTTCCCGTGATCCAATCGAGCTGACATTTTGCACACAGACTCGTTGTGCGAGACAATTAATTTTGGTGAAATTTTTTTTCAAAAATGTTACACTGTTTAGGGAATTTTTTATTTATTTAATTACCAATTGCTTAATGCTGCCAGACAATCATCTGACCCATAGGTGGCAGCCATCTCAAGCCAGAGGACGAGAGGACTCTAGCCGCCACGCATATAAAGGATTTATAGTGAAAAACTTTGTTTTTACGGGTTATACTTATTTCTACGTGATTTCATTAGATTTGTCCGGTGGTGGAGGGGTATAGTCACCAAATATAAACTCATGAATTTGGTATTTTTTGAAACTCTAATCTCGTTGCAAAAATAATAACTCACAGACATCGTCAATCTGCTGGATGAGGGGCCCTCCCCACGCCATAAGGCTACAAAACACATCTAAATACCGAATCTGTAAAATATAACTCATCAAATTAATATTACTTAGGCAGTGATTGTTTAATGGGTACTGGTATCGTATCAAATTTGCGTTGCACTCAGAACCCATATCGTCGAGAGAAGGCCCTGGCCTCCAAACATCTGGCAGTGTCTCTGAATATTGATATTCAGTGTCTTTGAGACATTTTCAGTGTCTCTGAGACACTGAATATCGGAACAGGTCACACACACACAGAGTCATGTTGGCCTTGAATCAATGCTGCTGAGAAAGCATGCAACTCCCCGAAAGAAGACCGTGCAGCTGATGGATACGCATACCTGTCAACCCCTTATCAGTTGACCAACCTTATTATAGACCAATTCAGATCCTTATTGGTCACCCGGTGTCTTTAAAAATCTCAACGTTTATCCTACAAAGTCCCATCACAAGGGAGAAACACTATGTATTTATTTTTTTGCTGTATAGACCTGAAAACTCAATTTACCTGTACAAGAATACGGATAAACCGTATGGGTTGACACGGTATGGATACGTGAGCAGATAATGCTCATGAAGTTGCAGATTTTTAAAAAATTTCAAACAGATGCCTCATGCCCCACTGAAGATGGCTACAGCGAAGGCTTCAGGTTCTGCTAATGACGTCACCGCCGCTTGACGTTGCTTTAATCGTGTGTACAGCCAAAATCCACTTTTTTGTTGTAACAATACGATAAAAAAAATGTTTTTACTCAAAAGGAATGTCACCGGATGCGCAAACAAAACTGGATTCGATATTTCCGCATCAGAACTTGGGAGGCTAACCGGAAGTGGCCAGACCGCCATCTTACGTAGGGGGAGATGCGGACGGAAGCACGTGCCGAGTGGGGGTCTACAGGCACAATCACAATGATATCAATACAGCCTACAGGCACAATGATAATCCCAGCAATACAGCCTACAGGCACAATCATAGCCATACAGCCTACAGGAACCATCATAGCAATACAGCCTACAGGCACCATCATAATCACAGCAATACAGTCTACAGGCATCATCAGCAATACAGCCTACAGGCACCTTCATAATCACAGCAATACAGCCTACAGGCACCATCATAATCACAGCAATACAGCCCGCAGGCACCATCATAATAATAGCAATACAGCCTACAGGCACCTTCATAATAATAGCAATACAGCCTACAGGCACAATCATAATAATAGCAATGCAGCCTACAGGCACAATCATAATAATACAGCCTAGCCTACAGGCACAATGATAATCATAGCAATACAGACTACAGGCACCATCACAGCAATACAGCCTACAGGCACCATCACAGCAATACAGCCTACAGGCACAATGATAATCTCAGCAATACAGCCTACAGGCACAATGATAATCTCAGCAATACAGCCTACAGGCACACTGATAATCTCAGCAATACAGCCTACAGGCACACTGATAATCTCAGCAATACAGCCTACAGACACAATGATAATCTCAGCAATACAGCCTACAGGCACACTGATAATCTCAGCAATACAGCCTACAGGCACTATGATAATCTCAGCAATACAGCCTACAGGCACTATGATAATCTCAGCAATACAGCCTACAGGCACAATGATAATCTCAGCAATACAGCCTACAGGCACACTGATAATCTCAGCAATACAGCCTACAGGCACTATGATAATCTCAGCAATACAGCCTACAGGCACTATGATAATCTCAGCAATACAGCCTACAGGCACAATGATAATCTCAGCAATACAGCATACAGGCACACTGATAATCTCAGCAATACAGCCTACAGGCACACTGATAATCTCAGCAATACAGCCTACAGGCACAATGATAATCTCAGCAATACAGCCTACAGGCACAATGATAATCACAGCAATACAGCCTACAGGCACACTGATAATCACAGCAATACAGCCTACAGGCACACTGATAATCACAGCAATACAGCCTACAGGCACACTGATAATCACAGCAATACAGCCTACAGGCACAATGATAATCTCAGCAATACAGCCTACAGACACAATGATAATCTCAGCAATACAGCCTACAGACACAATGATAATCTCAGCAATACAGCCTACAGGCACAATCACAATCATAGCAATACAGCCTACAGACACAATCATAGCAATACAGCCTACAGACACAATGATAATCTCAGCAATACAGCCTACAGACACAATGATAATCTCAGCAATACAGCCTACAGGCACAATCACAATCATAGCAATACAGCCTACAGACACAATCATAGCAATACAGCCTACAGGCACCATCATAATAATAGCAATACAGCCTACAGGCACAATGATAATCCCAGCAATACAGCCTACAGGCACAATCACAATCATAGCAATACAGCCTACAGACACAATCATAGCAATACAGCCTACAGGCACCATCATAATAATAGCAATACAGCCTACAGGCACAATGATAATCCCAGCAATACAGCCTACAGGCACAATCACAATCATAGCAATACAGCCTACAGACACAATCATAGCAATACAGCCTCCAGGCACCATCATAATAATAGCAATACAGCCTACAGGCACAATGATAATCTGAGCAATACAGCCTACAGGCACAATCACAATCATAGCAATACAGCCTACAGGCACAATGATAATCCCAGCAATACAGCCTACAGGCACAATCATAATCAGCAATACAGCCTACAGGCACAATCATAATAATACAGCCTACAGGCACAATGATAATCCCAGCAATACAGCCTACAGGCACAATCATAATCACAGCAATACAGCCTACAGGCACAATCATAATAATACAGCCTACAGGCACCATCATAATCATAGCAATACAGCCTACGAGCACCATCATAATAATAGCAATACAGCCTACGGAATCCGATGAACTACAAAGCTCTATATCACAGATGTACTGTATAAGCGGATTAGAACGTTACAACAGTAAAAAAAACATTAATGTAGTGCAAAGTATAAGAAAGGTAAACAACTCACCCAAACACATGCAAATAAAACTAAACCATCCCCATCCTACCAAAGCCTACTGAGGTATTCACTTATTTTCAAAAGCGACCTGGCCACAAATGATAACTCAGCAAAGCGGCTCATCATGTGGACATTTATAACAGCAAAACAAGGCCGTAATAAAAAAAAATTACTCAAAATGTCCCCCCCAATATATTGCTATATAATAGGTTTCTGTTAATATGATTGTGGTTATGGTTGTACTTTAATGTAATCCCTAATCTCTGCCATTACATACAATGAAACAAGAAAAGAAAAAAACAGAGCAATGTAATACAATACACTATTAGACATTATTGTAAAACATAAATAAAAAGTCCATCACATGTGTTAGTGAATTTATAAATATTTTAGGCAGGAAATGGCAGGAAGTGAGTTTTAAAATTAATATTTGTTTCTGGGAGGGGGGGGGGGGACCCCCTGCTAGGTTTGGTCCCCCCCCAATGTTGACTCCATGGCTACGGTCTTGCAGCAAAATAATCTAAATAGTGTAAATACAGGCTTCATTTTGTCAGACGAACAGTGAAATTACATTTTAGACCATCGGTTTCAGATTTACATCTCGCCCTCCGCTCCGACGCATCCCTTATCTGAGTACCATTCACTTTTTGTCGTTCTCTGGTCTGACACTGATAAGACAGGGCCATAAAGAAGGCCGTCTCTGTTGTAGGACAATCAGTAAAAAAAAAAAACAATGCATATATTATCGGAGCAAGTTGGTTAGCGTGTTCACCATAAGTACTCTGTGTGTGGTTAATGCAGACTTGATTCCTTGCAAAAGGTTTCGACTTTGGTGTTTGAACATCTTGACACCTGTTTTATTGACAGAAAGGGTAGCACCTATTTTTATACTGGTAGGAACCCACTGGTTACACCAGCCCACAGGGGATTATTGTGTCCGTCCGTCCGTCGTGCAGGGAGGGGCTGGGTGGGGAGGGTGGGCAGGGGCTGGGTGGGCAGGGGCTGGGTGGGGAGGGTCGGGCTGGGTGGGGGGTGGGGCTGGGTGGGGGGTGGGGCTGGGTGGGGAGGGGCTGGTCACCCCGTGGTGCCCTTATAAAACTCAACGTTTAACCTACTCATTCCGGCTTGTGCCCGCCCTCACAGTCGGGCATATTTGCGGAATACACCACGCCGCCGTTGACCCTGGCCATTGACCGAGCAACCCAACGTTCCTACCAGCGTAGGATTTCGCGACCAATATAATCGATAATTATCGATTGTAAATGTTGTGGATTTGCTCTCCAACACACCGGTGTGCTGTACGAGTAACACATTGGCACGTTCTGTTTACGTGACAACCCTTACTAATTGGCTGTCGGGTGGTGGCGGGTTTAAAGACACATTTATGTTTACGCGACCTAACCCAAAAAACCTGTACTATGCTTATTTTTTCATACTCGAGGGCAGTGTCGGCTCGTGACATTTCCACTAAGCGGGGCTGTTGTGAGTGACCTCTGAAAATGCGGTGTTCTAATATATAAAAAAACCTCGTCATGTTATTGGCCTTCCCGTTGAAGTGATATAGCTGCCTTATCTACCCACGGTAGGCATTTATAAACAACTAGCGGGAAGTAGCCGGCGTTTCCCGGGCAAAAAGACACACACACATCGACTTACACACAGACATCGACCCACAAACACATCGACTTCCACACACACGTAGACTTACACAGACACATCGACCTACACACACACAAATAGGGCCCGACATTGATATTATACTTTCCTATATTAGAACTGCTTTTTGTGTTGTTTGTTGTCCTTTTCCCACACTTCCGATTAGCTCAGTTGGCTATGTAAAGGTGCGAAAGACGCTCAACATACATACAGGAAAAAAAAGCTTCGCTGGCACACACGTGCGTGGTGACATTGTGCGTGTGTGAAGTAGGGTCAAGCCACCGATAACTGACGTGGTATGGAGCCATTCATACAGCTGTGGATTGAAACGGCTTAAAATTATTTTAATCTGGATACCCTCCCATTGTTACGATCTTAAATACACTTGATATATAAAGGTAAAGACTGAAAACCTTGTCTGGAACACAATAAAAATGTTAAACCCTTAACCCAGAAACGAGCCACCGCGTGTTAATATTTTTCATAATGGTCCTTTAAATAAAGGGTTTGGTTTTGTGCGAGAGGAATCCAGGACAGCCACACTAAAATGGGGCGACACTGAGCACTCCTGGCCACCTCGCAGCCGAAGGCGACAGCATCCCGAATTCCAAGTCTCAAACTCGAGCACTGACCAGGTTTCATCATCTTAGCTTCGAAAATCTAACGAGATCGGCCAATTTATAACAACTTTTTAGTGTAAACATACAGTAAAAACGTTTAAAACAAGACACACAAGATAGAAAACGCAACACAACAAAATAATGAAAGACACTAGCAAGTGTTATTTATTTTTCATCGTTTAGAAACAAAAATGACATTTCATGTAATTTACCCAGAAAAACTTCAGAGTAAATAATCCTGGTCATGGGGGGGTCATGCTTTTAGAGGTTTGCCCAATTGGCCACAGTGTGTATTTCTGTTAGGGCTGTGTGGAGCGGTGGGGCAGCGGTTAGGCAACTGGCTTGAGTTCAATTCCTGGCCATGGCTAACATCAGTAGTGATATATAAACCAGTAGAGCCCCCACTCCTTTCAGCAACCTGTAGTCCCTTGTATATCTCTCGTCTCAAAACACATTCCTGCGGAGGGAGCTGGTAGGAACGTTGGGTTGCTCGGTCAATGGTTAGGGTCAACGGCGGCGTGGTGTATTCCACAAATATGCCCGACTGAGGGCGGGCACAAGCCGGCGTGAGTAGGTTAAACGTTGAGTTTTATAAGGGCACCACGGGGTGACCAGCCCCTCCCCACCCAGCCCCACCCCTCCCACCCTCCCCCACCCAGCCCCTCCCTACCCAGCCCCTCCCTGCACGACGGACGGATACAATAATCCCGTGGGCTGTTGGAACCAGTGGGTTCCTACCAGTATAACCTGAATCTCTCTTTGCCTCGGTGAGCCATATTTCTGTGGGTCATAGCTCGGTGTGCTTCGAGAATAGCCTT
Source organism: Lethenteron reissneri (assembly GCF_015708825.2). Taxonomy (NCBI): domain Eukaryota; kingdom Metazoa; phylum Chordata; class Hyperoartia; order Petromyzontiformes; family Petromyzontidae; genus Lethenteron; species Lethenteron reissneri. The sequence continues at coordinate 5,869,772 of NC_083779.1, forward strand.
CTGGCTCATGGGCTGCCAGTTGAAAAACCTTGAATTGAAAATCCAGGCTCAAAGCAAGAATATATAGACTTCATTTCTAATTTTTCCATTAAAAGTGCGCTGGGTTGGTTTAGTTGCTGCCGGTTTTTGCTACCAGCAGGCGGATTGTGTTGAAAGACGGTCGAAAGTATGGCTCTGCATAAGCAAATGTGACAATTTCATTTTTACTTAACTGGGAATACCATATGTACTGTTACTACTCTTGGGCCCCGAATCGTGACAACCAAATCGTGGTTATCGGTGGGAAGCAATTGCTATACGCAGGGATTATTTTACCACCCAATATTTTCCGGGTCACTGGTAGACCATAGTAGGTGGCACATGACAAGTAGCCACAGCCATAGCAAGAAGTATAATGGATGTGGTATGTCAGCTACAAATATATTTTTTGGGCCGCTGAACCACAGAGAACCAGCTGAAATTAAGCCCTGCGTACAAAGCCTCATTGGAAGATATATTGTGGGGTGTACATACGTGATGAGATTCACGCCTGTGTGGGTTTTCACGGATTGTGCTGTACAGTTCTACGATGTTTTCAGGTTGTACTGCGATGTTCAGCGTGATGCCAAATGTTTTGCTCCACGTGCTGGGAGTTTTTAGTTCTTGGAAAAGCTCTCAGCACATGGTGCAAAAAACTTCAGCATCAAGGATAATAATAAAAAAAAATTCAAGTATAGTGGCTTTATGGTCTCGGCCCAGTTCTCCAATGACTGTGATTTGGCTGAATTTAAGCTCTGACAATTAAACCATATAATGGATTGTAAAAGCAACAACATTAACCGGCGATGACCCATTCTTGGGTTGTCAGCTCCATTTCCAACCTGCTTCCTGCATACAACGCAGTCATTTGTGAAGACACTGGTGGACCATGAACTGCATCAGAATATTAACAGGCCGCTGCAAACATTTTCATTCATGTAAAGTTAAAGACAAGTCACAGTGCGACTGTGGCCATGTAACCCAAACTATGGACCATGACATAACCACTGTCATCTGCGCTCCTCCAAGAAGGAATTGCAAAACTATGCCAACTGTCTCCTGAAGCCCTCTTGTGGCTAGCAGGCCTCGATGCAGGCATTTAGCTCCTGGACATGTTTCCACATGCAAGAATATAATAGAATTCGGTGAATGTTGTCTGCAACCACGTGCTTGCAGTTCCTAAACAAGTTCCTCGTACGCAGAGCCAAAGGCCGGAGATCACGCTGAACAACACGTGGTACAACCAGAAAACACACACGGGAGACATTCACTCTGCCGGCCCGTGCGTCTCAACGTCCATGATGAAGCTCTCGACGGCCTTCAGGTACGCAGGCTTCAGGTAGTCCTTCAGCTCGCGCCGCGTCACCCAGACGTGGCGCGGCCCCGCGGTGGCACCAGCATCAGCGACAGTGCCAGTGACATCACCGCCCAGCAGCACTGCCTTGAAGAAGAACACTTTGGCTCCAATGGCGCTGGGCTGACGCATGGCGACCGGGAACTTGTAGCGGTAGAACCCAAACGGTGCGTTTCCCATGAACTTAGCTTGCAGCCCAGAACCTGCGCCGCCACACATGGTCGTCATTAGCATCATCAACCATGGTCAATCCCGTTTCGAGATAAAAGCCTTCCCAAGCGATCGACATCTTTCATAGCCTTGAGACGTAACAATTCGCCTCGCACATTATAACAAGCCGATTTCATCACTCGCGGGCACGTTAAGTAGTATGGTTGTAGTGCAGCAGTGCTATGGTGATGGTGCGATGATGCCGTCGTGATGTGGTGGGCACAGTGAAGAATATGCAAGCGGTGCTATGATGATGGTGCGATGATGCTGCCGTGATGTGGTGGCGCAGTGAAGAATATGCAAGCGCTACAGCGGGCAGCTAGCTGTCACCCTCATCCCTCTAACAAGCTGATTTCATCACTCGTGGGCACGTTCAGTAATATGGTTGTAGTGCAGCGGTGCTATGATGATGGTGCAATGATGCTGCCGTGATGTGGTGGCGCAGTGAAGAATATGCGAGCGCTACAGCGGGCAGCTAGCTGCCCCCTCATCCCTCTATCTCACCCGCAGCGTCTCCGAGTGCTCTCTCAGCTGTGTCGCGTAGCGTCTCGCCCTCGTTCCACGCCACCTGCGGCAGGAGCCACACGTCCTCCTGACCCAGTCGCTGTTGCACTATCAGCACAAGCTTGTCGTCCAGGCGCCGCTCCAGCGATGTGCGGTCGTCACGAGTGTCTGCGTCTGCCCGTGGGGACACACACGCCCTGACCATTATAACATTAACCGTTATTACGTCTTACGGGAATAAACTACAGGAAATGTCAGAAGACATATAATAAAAAGTAGTGAATTATGTTTTGTATTACTAATTTTCTGCCCATTATACCAACTTAAATGACTAACATTTGTGCGGACAGGCCACCGCACGGTGAGTATTGGTTCTTAAATCATACGCTGTGCACGGCTCCTTTTCACATATTACACGGATGCACATTTAGGCATCGTTAACATTGGTGATAATCGCATACACAAAACCCGAAAATAATCATTAGGTTTTCATCACACATAGAAACGGCTTTCCAAAGTTCAACCCTGTACATGCATATATGTACCAAGACGCTGAAAAAGTAACGTGCTGCTTAGAGACTTGAATGAAAGAATGGGGTGGCAGGGGGTGGTGTTAAGTGAAATTGAGACGAAAGCTCAGGATCGGACAAGGCAGGGGGAGTTAGAGCCACTGAGCGGAGGGACTACCAGTGACTCTGGATCCGGGCTGGAACTGCTTGAGCCTCTGCTCGTACATGTCCTCCTTATCTTCGGCAGTCACGATGCCGGGCCGATCATCCTCGTCGTCCGAGTCCAACTCCTCGTTAGCCTGGCGCATCTGAATCCTCGCCGCATCCTCCACCAGCTGGATCTCGTGGTCGGACAGCGCGCTTCTCTCCAGCTCAATCTGCTGCACCAGCTCCCCGAACAGTTTCTCCTCCGCGCTCAGCTCTTGAGAAAGGCGCGGGTAGCGCTCCACGCACGCGGCCGCGAACAGCTTCCATTGCGGCGTCCCCGACGTCTCGGGACTCTGCGGCCTAGCGCCTCCCCGCCGTGAAATGCCACTCTTTCCCGCGGAGCCGCTAGGCGAGGCCGGTCCCGGTAGCCGAGCCCCACCGTGCACGGCGGCGCCCGCCGCGTAGGGACGCGACAGCGGCGGCAATAGCAGCCGGGACGAGGCGAGAGCGAGGCTCGGCCTCTGAGCTCGAGGCCACAGAGACGCGTAGCCCGCAGCGGACGATGACAGCCGTCGGGCTAGTGTGGTCAAGGGCGCCGCCATTGCTTGTGGCACCTGAGCACGCTGTTGCGGGGCGGCGATGACGATGCTCGTGACGCAATGAGGGCCGCGTGCAACACGGACGCCATCTTACGTAGGGGAGCGGTCGTATTGCATTGGGGCGGCGTCGGTTGCGTTGGGTGCGGGAATCTCTCCCCACGTAAGATGGCAGCCGCGGGCGTCTCGGAGTGTTGCGCCACGTTGGGAGGAATCCGATGAGCCCCCCAGGTTGACGGAACACAGCAAAACGACACCAACTCTTCTGCTGGAGCCCTCTCTCGCCCTGGTTTAACAGACCTCGACATTGGCACCGAGCTCATGAACACGTTGCTGCAGACATCATGCAACAAAATGCAACGCTGCCTTCAAAGCACAAATGTTAGGCAGATGTCCCGTCTGCATAGCAGATGAGTCATAAGGGCCATTGTCCAAAACCTCTGCTTTTGTTTCCTTTGAATGTGTTATTGACAAATGTGTTGTTGTGCTTTTATTTTTCCATAAGAGGCGGCTTTCCCATACACCGACATTCGCCACGAAGTGGCGGTGACGTCACCACGGCGCTTGTGCCAGGCTAGGTGCACGTTAAGGCCGATGCACCACCTGTGCCCCCCGACTCTGCCAACTTGCTGAGTTTTATCCGCCCGGCTCTCCGCTCGTTGTTGTGAGCGTCGTTACTCGGCCCTCCGTTGTTGCTGGAGGGCGCCTGCCCATAAACACCAAAATTCACCACTAAGTGACGGAGACGTCACCACGGCGCCTGTGCCAGGCTAGGTGCACTTTGAGGACACGTGAAGTGTCGAAGGCTCGCTGACAGGAGGTCTCGGGACAGACCCAGCAGGTGCCATGAGTTGGCTGACTGAGATGATTGGTAGATGCATCCCACTCTGCCAACTTGTTATATTTTATCGACCCAGCGCTCCACGCGTTGTTGTGAGCGTCGCTCCTCCGCCCTTCGTTGTCGTTGGAGGGCGACTGCCCTTATAAACCGACGGCACTCTGGACGAGTCGACTATTGGTGGTGGGGGGGTGTTTAGAAATGTTAAAGTCTAATAGTAAACAAATAATACAGTGAATCTAAGTGTGACGTTGTACTCTGCGAAACTATAATTGCTTTATGTAAACAATTGTATTATATAAACAAATCAAATAAAAACTTATCGTGACAACTTCACAAAAGTTGTATCTTTTTTTTTATTCCTGTCTGTAAAGTCACGTAGGTAAAATAATAATAAAATAATAAGAAATGAATGAAAATAACTAAATATAGTTATTAACTAAATATAGTTATTTTCATTAATAATAAATGAATGAAATTAACTAAATACTGTCTAGTTATTTTCATTTATTATTATTATATTATTATAACTAAATTGAGTAATTTTCATTTATTATTATTTTATTATTATAACTAAATTTAGTTATTTTCAGTTATTATTATTTTATTATTACAGTATATTTTTTTTACCTACGTGACTTTACCGAAAAAGTATGAATCCTTGCAGTCGCGAAAGCTTCAAATCTGGAATTATCCCTATCCGACTTGGTACATTCCTCGCCCGGGGGAGGTCACAAGGCGTGTGACACTGAACAGCGTGCAACCCCCAAAACCATTCACCAAACCAACAATCAAACCTGAGCCTGTCACAGAGGCACTCTCTCGCCGAATAAACAACGCCGACATGTTCACGCTGAGGAACTCCCTGCTCTGCTGCCGTCAATTGTCACGCACATGGCGCCTGCCCGCGCCCTTGACCCGGTAGGTCCCCTGTTTCCTAGCCGCTCTACCGACAAGCCTGAGCTAGGCCGCCCGCAGAGTGGGGCCGTGGCCTTCTCGGCGGTTGGAGCTCGACCCGAGTCTCCGGTGTTTTAAGTGTTTGTGAGATGTATTGAATTAAACGCCCCCCACCATCCCAGTCATGAGGTCCCGCCGCAGAGATGGAGCGCTGAAATCAGATCGACAGGCTTCGCGAGAGGCTGGCGGCGGACTCGTTGGAGGCTTTCATCCAGCAGTGGATTGACTACAGCTGATGACGATTAGGGACTGTGGGTGATGGAGCTTTGCCCACAAGGCCATCATTATAATTCATATCTTGGGGGGGGGGGGGGGACACCTCCCCCCCAATATTCAAATATGCCCAAAATGCCCCCCCCCCCACACAATATATTGCTATAAAAAATTGCTATGCTATGTAAATAATAACAATTTGCTAAACCTTGGCCACAATATCTGGAATTCATATAAATCAATGCATATATTTCTGTTTACATGATTGTGGTTATGGTTGTACTTTATTAATCCCTAATCTATGCCATTACATACAATGAAACAAGAAAAGGTAAAAAAAAAACAGCAATGTAATACAATACACTATTAGACATTATTGTAAAAAATAAATAAAAAGTCCATCCTATGTGTTAGTGAATTTTTAAATATTTTAGGCAGGAAATGGCAGGAAATTCGTTTTAAAATTTTGATTTTTTTTTTTTCTGGGGGGGGAGGGGCCCCAGACCCCCTGGAAGGTTTGGTCCAGCCCAATGTTGACTCCATGGCTACGGCCTTGTTTGCCCAGGTGCCCCGCAGTGGCTGCAAGTATCCACACGAGTGGACGGGCGGAGGATCCGGAGACGACAGAGAGCGCAACCTCTGAATACAGGTGAGGAGTTTGTGTCAAGGCGTTCAGTCACTTCCTGCTCGCTCTTCTATCGCTACTACCGTGGTTACCCTTCCCGTAAACTTCACTCCGACCATATAGGCCCTTAACAAACACTGAGACGTGCAACCGTATATAGAGCACAGCCGCCTGAATTTGAAATCCTGATGTTCAATTTGGGGTGGATTTGATAGAATTCAACGTATAATGGTTACTGTTTCCCGTGACCTTCACTCGTTGATTTCGCAAATCGTCAAGTTATGTATTCAACTAAAATACCCGTGTGAGTGTGAATATAACTCACCAATTATAAGTTGTTGGGGGGAAGTGGTGGCACAGTGGTTCGCACATTGCCCTATGAGCATGGTCACCCGAGTTCGATTCCTGGCCACGGACAACATCACTATCGGGTGATGTCTAAACAATTCCTGGGCATCCACTCCCCTCATCACCTCCTACTGACCGGCATATTGACGTATGGACAAACGAGGCTATTCCCTCGTCCTGCAGTTGGCTGGCAAAAAGGCTGCATACGTCCATTTAAAAATGACATTGCTGTTGTGTTGTTTGGTGCTCGTGCCTTGCACTCCGGCAGCATCTTTGCACCGTTGCCCGATCAGGAAGTGCAGCCGACATGGGCAGGGAAGAAGTACAACGACCTCCACATCGCGCACGTCAAGGCCACGCACAACAAGTGAGACACGCATCCGGCGGTTCCACCACCGCTCGCCTGCCAAACAACGCAGACCCTCCTGGGCGTGCGTTTCACGTTTATTTAGTTTAGCCAGTCGAGAACTCGAGAAACAATGGTAATATTGACTCAAAGCTTTCGTGACTGCAGGAATTCATATTCTTTTTGGTTCTTTCGGTAAAGCCACGTAGATAGAAAAAATAAATATATCACGACGTTTCGTTCGCCACGCAAGCAGTCACGAAAGCTTTAAGTCAAGATCTTACTAATCGGCTTTGTCGGGTGGTGGCCGATTTAACGAACATTTATATCTATGCTGTCTAACCAAAAGAAATTCCTATGGATGATAGTCTTATTTTCAAGTGACCTCGAGTGTGGTGTAGCGTATGTTGGTGCGGTGTGTTGTGTGTGGCGTATGTGTATGATGCATGTGATGTGTTTCAAATTAGTTTTAACCAGGTGAGAACTTCAAGAGACCACGATAGTCTCATAAGCAAGACTGACCTGTGGCATTAATCTGTCAGGTAGAGACCATTGACGTGACTTTACCGAAAGAACCAAGAAGATGAATCCCTGCAGTCACGAAAGCTTTAAATCGAAATTTAGACCATTAATTATGTATTATCCCAATAGAGTAATTTGTCAAATTAGTGTGCTGTATCATGTGTATGTAGTGTATGTGTGGGTATATGTGCAGTAGGTGGCACAATCCATTTCAAACTCAGCAACTCGGGTTTGATTCCCGAACACAGCTAACATTGCTGGTCTTATCAAAACCCGTCCCTGGGGCAACTCGGCCTTAAGTAAATCGCTGTTGTGGTGTGTGATCAGCACACACATACAGATCATGGAGAGCAGTGGCGTGTCTCTGGTGAGGACGTCGTGTGGTACGGAGGGCTTCAAGAACTGCAAGAAAGGGACGACTATTGCGGCGCAGACCGCTGCCATCGCTGCCGCCAACGTAAGGGCAACCGCGCCCACCGCCACGGGTTACACAACGATTCAGAGATGGCTCATGACGGCCATGTCGGTGACACTAAGCTGGCATCGCAGAGATCGCGAGTTCAACAGTTGGAAGCTCGATGGAGGGGATAGCACTGCCAAGTTGGCACTGCCGAAATGCTGGGGTTTAAATCGAGTTCTCCGGTGTAGCGAGTCGATGGCTTCAACTTGCTCACCAGTGCACAAAATACCACCGTTTTTTATCACGGTAAATTTTGGTTTGCACGTGATTTGTTACTAAATTCCAGCTCCACCATTTAAATAGCAAGTTTGAATGTGATGTGACAGTGTCATAGCAGAGAGTGTTGAAAGGTGAAGGTTGTGGAAGGATTACACAGGTCAACACACGTTTTCTGGCATAAGGTATTCCAATGGTTTCAATGTAGTTTTGGGGTGCTGATTCCAAATCTGGCATCAGTTTTTGTCTATCACATCAGGTTTTTGAGATATCAAATATTGCATTTTCAATAAAAACTGCAGAAGAAAAATATTAAATAAATGTGGATATCTACATAAAATATTATAAACACACTATCCTAATCACGTTCCTTCGGAGTGGGCAGGTAGGAACTTGGTTGGACAGCGCATTCGTGCACGACAGACAGACAAATAATCCCTGGTTGGCAGTGTGGAACCTGTTGTTCCTACCTGTATGTATAAAAGATAACTTGACTTTAGGTAGCCAGGCAGACAGCCCCCTTAACTATCGCCCCCCCCCCTCCCTTAGGCCCCTCCCCCCTTAGGCCCCTCCCCTGACCCCCCCTCCCCCATATCTTCAGGCCCCTCCCCCCATATCTTCAAGCCCCTCCCCTGACCCCCCCCCCCCCCTTCCTTAGGCCCCTCCCCTGACCCTCCTCCCTTAGGCACCTCCCCTCTCCGGACCCGGCAGTAGGTCTCCACCAATCAAAGAGCTGTTTGTAAGGTCTCCACCAATCAAAGAGCTGTGTGTATTATATATTTATTTATGCACGACAGACAGACAGTCAGACAGACAGCTAAATAATCCCTGGTAGGCAGTGTGGAACATTGTTCCTCCCTGTAAAATACAGCACCATATTTTAACACTAAAGCAGTCACTGACTCGCAACAACTTGCAATCATAAGTGACAGAGTTAATTTCGGGTAAAATCAATGAAAATGGGGTATGCCGATAGCATGAAAAATTAACCCGTAAAAACAAAGTTTTTCACTATATATGCGTGGCGGCTAGAGTCCTCTCGTCCTCTGGCTTGAGATGGCTGCCACCTATGGGTCAGATGATTGCCTGCCACCATTAAGCAATTGGTAATTAAATATAATTTATTTTTTCCTAAAAAGTGTAACATTTTGGAAAAAAAATTTCACGAAAATAAATTGTCACGCACAACGAGTCTGTGTGCAAAATGTCAGCTCGATTGGATCACGGGAAGTGGGTTAAAAAACGACCGAAAGATTTGTACGGTCGTAAGCGCGCAAGCAAGCAAGTAAACTTAATATACAGGATTTAAAAATGAGATGTGATAGAGCAAATCTGAGATCAGATTTGAATCAGCACCCTGAAATTAGTCTAAAACAGCTGCAAAAGTCCAGGCCAGAATTTGTTTTTTGTTGACCAGTGTTATTCATCTCATGTATTGGCACTGGTAGTACAATTGGAATAAATTGTGGCCTGGCCTGGTGGACGCCCGCCATTACTGGCAGACTTTTGCCGGGTTTTCGAGGAACTCTGCTCGTCTTGTTGTTTGCCCCCCTGCGCAGAAGGTGATGAGGAAGGGCGTGGGCTTCGTGCGAGTGGTGGTGAAAGGCCTGGGACCCGGGCGCCAGGTGAGGGACACTTAACGCCACTCCTTACAGACAATACCAATAAATAATCCACCAATGGATGGAGACCTTTTCCCCCACGCCATGTCAGTCTTGAGGGTTTCTTTTGTTTGTTTTAATCATACTTGGCCACACTGATCAGTGCAAGTTGCCGAAGGCGGGGAATTAGGGGCAGCAATTATTCCGGTCTCACTTGCCCACTGATGTTAGCCAATGCTGAGAATCTAACTCTGGTTGCTGGGTTCGGAGCGCTACCAGCTTGCCACTGCTCCATCCCCATGGAAAATAACACTACTGGCAGAAATAACACCTCCTGCAGCTGCCATTTCCACACCGCAGCTGCTGCCGTGATCCTTACCATGCCTCAACTCCTGACTCAATTGTTACAACATCCCTCTCTCCTCAAGCATCCCAGTTGATCCAAACAATGCACGAAAGTATACTAATAGGGTTTTTCCCCTTTTTTCTGGCAACAAAACTGACACCTTTTGCAAGGAATCATGCTTACATTAACCACAATACTTGCAGTCAAATGCAAACAAAAAACAATACTCTGATAATTTATGCATTGTCTTTGAAACTGATTGGTCCACACCAGAGACAGCTTTTTTTAGAGCCTAGTCTCATATGGTGTTCGACCAGATGACGCCAAAAGGCGTCATCAAAAGGGGAAAAACCCTATTAGTATATTTTGGTACTGGCAAAGGAGGTCCCATGATGTTAATGCACGAAAGGTTTTTTTTTACGTAAAAATTAACTCGGTTTTCTTTTGCTGCAGGCGGCGATCAAGGGTCTGACGATGGGAGGTCTGGAAGTAGTCTCCATCACCGACACCACCCCCATCCCCCATAATGGGTGTCGTCCACGCAAAGCCAGGCGCCTCTGAGGCTGGCAGCCGCCACCACCACCTCTCTGCTCAGCCACCCCTGCCGTACCCCACAACCGCTTGCGAAGACTTTTGTTAGGATGTGCGATGTTCCGGTTGTGCTCTAGCACTAGTTGTCTCGTCACAAGGTGAAGAAGTGAATCTGTCTGGGATTCTCACGGCCGTCAGAGACTTCACGGCTACAGAAGAAGATGTCACCGCGGGGTTCGGCAATAACCGTCGCTCACTCACATACAACACCACACACGGACTCTTCACGCTCTGTAAAGAACGTTCACCACCACTTGAAAGTAAAATACATTTATTATAAGAGATGGAATATCCCAAATGCAATAAAAACCCAAATGTTGTACGAGTGTTTCATGTTTTTAATTGCTCACCAAATCACCTGGAATGCTTCCAATCTCGTCAGATCTCAGAAACCAAGCAGAGCCTGCATAATGCTTAGATTGACTACCCTGCATAAAAAGGGTGTTATATACGCTGCTGCACGCCGATGCTGTCAGCAAGAGGCAATATCCATTGTAATGATAGTGGCTGTACACGGCATTGTATTGTGCAGATAACCCTCCACTTTGTAAGTGAAAGGCTGCTTAATTGTGGTCTAAAAGATATAAAACTCATGAACTCCCCATGTTCTCGCTAAAACCGAGGCCATGTTTTCCAGTCCATTGTGGCAGGTGTCACGAAATTTTCCCAAATCTGCACGCAATCGCGCTAAGGCAATGGAAACCTTGATTCCGTCAAAAATGGAGTTTAAAATGTAAATTTTTTACATCCACACCGTAGGTGCACTGCTTGTACAAATGTTTGCGGTTGATGGAACAAAGCAATAATGCACCCACCAAAGACACACATGGTACCCTCTGTATACACCCACAACGTTATTCCACGTGAAATTTTAAAGAAAAAACACCAATAAAACTTGAAATAATGAATACCTGCACTTGCCCCATTTTCATGTTCACACTGCGAGTCCAATAAAAATTTATTAGAAAAAATAAAACACCGCTCGCATCTGCGGCGTCGATTCCATTTTGATGACTGTACGTAACTCTGTGATTCGTACAGAGTAGGTGACGGCTGCCAAGACCATCGCTCTGTAGCGGGAACATGATACGTCACGACCCCCTCAGGTGATGGAACAATAAGGGTGAGGCCTTGTCGATGAACCAGAGACGGCGGTGACATATCCTACTTGATGCCCGGCCAGATGTCAATTCCAATGGGAATTGACTTTACAACATCCGCTTCCACAGTTTCTTCCATTCGCTTTTATCAGTTTTTTTTGTAACTGCTCCGACATTGTTGCCCGATAAAGGTCCAACCTTGCTGATGGACAAATTCCACCAGCAGCTCGACGCTTCTCCTGAGCTTCTGCGAGACACTTTTGGGCGACGATCAAACCCAATCCTTGAACGTTGAACAATTTCGCGTTTTCAGCTTCCCTTGAAATGTTGCCAGTTTTTGTTCAATTTTATTGTTGATTACCTCCCGGCTCCGGCGCTAGTGCCCGGCCGCGCTGGCGCAGCCCCCGCCGCCACCAGCTCCTTGGTGCACACGTGCCGCATGTGGAAGTTGACAACGTACTCGGCGTTGGTGCGCTGCACCGAGATGGCGAAGGGCTCGGACGGGTGGAAGGTGAACGCCACGAGGCGGCGCGCCGACGGAGGGACGGGGCGTCCCAGCATCCCCGCCTGAATCTTGAACTTGAGCAGGCCGGAGTCGCGAGCGTAAAACCTGGGACGAAAGACAAAACGATAAAAAGCCCATCGCGGGATTTCCCCGTAAGGCTCCCACCGTTACCCAGCAGAGTTGATGCAGCGTCTAGAAGTCGCGGATGCAGATCGGCACTGAAGCGTGACCCTGGGGGCACAAAGCTCCTCACCGTATCGGGTGGTCTCCGCAGGCCTTGGGCCGCTCCATGACCGAGACCCACTTGTCGTCGTAGCTGAAGAGCGACAGGTCGAGGTACGGGCTGCTGCTGTAGGACTGCGCGCTGATGGGCAGTTGAGCCAGCAGCCTCTTCACCGCCTCCGTGTTGCCGCCGTACTTGGCGTTGATGATCGTGTGCTTGAACCTGCCGCACGAGACGCGAGGGTCGCGTGACATCGCCGGGTCGTCGAGGCAGGAGCCTCCCGAGAGGGGCATTGAGATTCGGCAAATGAGCGTGCGGAGCGATTGCTTGCGGGCGAATTTGTTCAAAGGTGCATTAACTTGTGGGGAGTGTTTAAGCGTTTCAGAATCGCATTCATGTGGTGTTATGGTTTGTACTGTAACGTTCTTCTCATCTTATCTAAACGAAATTGACAACGGCACAACATATGAATGTAATGGTGGAGATGAAATGAATAAAATAGATAAAGTGCTTGATGTTCTAAAAGATGGAGGTCATAAGAATTAGACGTCACTGTGTTGAAATACCCTGCCATGGGTTTGGCCTCAGTCACAATTATGGGTTAAAACTAGTTTAATTATCAACTTAATGTTTCCTCACGTTTTCCAATGCTATCTCAAATGTGCGATTGGTGCCATCGCAAGATGAAGAATCCATTCGGATCTCTGGCAGAGGAGCAGCAACCCTTTGTGTTATAGAATGGCCCGCAGATGCGGATACCACAGAGCTACCTCTGAGATCCTATCAAGGGATCTCTGGTCCACATTCTAGGGGGTGGGCACTTTCCACTTTCCCATCCCTCCTGCCCATGAAAATAACGTTTGTCACACGACAATCAAACCAATATATTTTTTGTCAGAGCTGGAATTCAGCCAAATTAAGTGCAAAACCAATTTGAAAGTGAAGACTTTTTTTCATGCAGTCATCGTGACCGGGCTGAGACCATCAACTTGAGAACCTTATTTAACCTCATGCAGCTGAAACCTCGAATCAAACCAAGACTTCTGACCCACCTGCCTAGGACTTAACGATATTTTACAAACAGGACAATGTGATTATCATGGACCTTATATTGTAGGATACATCGCTGCATTGAGGAACCAACATGTGTGCAGTGTTATTTAGTTCGCATGTTTCAATTTAGTTAAGGGTCTGGTTTCTGACAACCTGTGGAATTCAAGTTGGGTTACAACAGTGTGTGACATCACCTAATAGTCTACCTGACTAAGGCAGGCACACATTGAGTCAAACAGTCTTCATTATCAAAAGTTTGGCGTGAACGGCATGCAATCTTTCCCAAGCCAATATTATTGGGCCAGCCGATCAATTATATATTATTGGCCGGCCAGTCGGTAAAACTCGCGATAAATCAAGACAGCCAATTACCTCTGTCGGTCTTCCTCAGTGCACTGCATTCTCTAACCGCGTTACTAAATCATTTTGTGTGCGTCTTTATTCATTCCAAGTCATCGTCGCGCTCCGCTCGTTGTTCACGGTCATCGTTGATGATAACGCAACACCCGACGCTCGAGTGAAGCGAGTGAACGCTGCGAAAGGGTCATCGCACCTGCGCTGGATCTGCCGCGCGTGGTTGTTGCTGGAGGCGGAGCAGGGGAACTGCGCGGCGTCGCTGTGCAGAGTTGCGTTGCGGAAGAGGTCGCAGAAGTTCTCGAACAAATCCAGGAGCTCCTCGGATGTGTTCTCAAACACCGCCAGCACCTCGGTGCTCACCATATTGTACACCACGAAGAACGACGGCTGCTGTCCCCGGTGCGAGGGTGGAGTGCGAGAGCGTGTGTGTGCGTGTGCGCGTGTGAGAGTGTACGGGGAGAGGCAGGTTAGGTTGCCCATCCCGGTGGGCCATGCGTGGCGTGGTAAGCGAAGTGTGGGTGGATAGAGGGCGTAGGTCATAATCTCAGACTGCGATCTTTGAAACACACCGCTTTCCCTGAACTAGAACTGTTAAATTTCGATTTAAAGCTTTCGTGACTGCAGGGATTCATCTTCTTGGTTCTTTCGGTAAAGTCACGTAGAAGGGAAGTAATAAAATAATAAAAATAAAAATAAAACATAATAAAACAATTCTCACGAGAATTATTTTATGTTTTATTTTTATTATTTTATTACTTCCCTTCTACGTGACTTTACCGAAAGAACCAAGAAGATAGAACTGTTAACCCTAGACCCACCCCTACACATACCCAGACCTCTTATCCTTAAACTAGCCCCCACACTAACCTGACCCGTAACACGAGCTCTAACCCTACCTCTTAACACTCGCACTGGCCTGACCCTTAACCCTAAAGTTAGCCTACCCCTAACCCTGACACTACCATCATCTTTATCTAAAATTCTATGTCTAACCCTAACACTTAACGCTGACCCCTAACCCTCAACAAATCCCGAACCCACAGCCCTGGCCACACAACCTCTCAACACCCGGCGCTAACCCGACCTCTAGCTCCAACCCGTCCCTCCGCACCTGCGAGGGGTCGGTGACCTTGAGCGTGACGACGTCCTCCCCGGCGTACTTCACCAGCAGGTGGCTCTCGTCCAGCAGCTGCATCTTCCACATGCGCAGGGCGCGCAGCTGGTCGAAGCGCTGGAAGAAGCGGCGCCGCGCCGTCGCGTCGCCCTCCCTCTCGGCGCGCCGCCACAGGTGCACGAGCAGACGGTGCTTCAGCGAGTTGATGGTGGGCTCGCAGAACGCGCGCAGGCCGCCCACTTAAGGGGAGGGGGCGGCGGTGGGTGGGGGTAGGGGGTTGGGGGTAACGGCACAGGCGCCAGCGTGGATTTAATCGGACCGATGGTTTTAGGGTCGTCGCGGCGTCGTACGCGTGGGGTCGTGCGTTGTGCGAGCATCGGGTTTGCACGAAGCCGTTTGAGAATCACGCGCTCACGTGGGTTGACCCGTAGGATGACGGCGGAAAACGAAGGAGGCAGAACGAATGAGATGGCGCAGACCAGGCGAACGGTACAGACAGGACAGGGCAGACAACGGACAATCGAGGTAACGAGGCAGGACGGTCGACCAACAGCACAGACGGAACACACGGTGCAAATGATGCTTTGAGAAACAGATGATACGATCGATTATCGTGGATCTTATATCGTACAATGTGTCGTAGTTTTGCAGAAAAGACAGACCGGCAGAGACGCTGATATAGACAGATAGGCCTCGAGGCATACAGGCAGGCAGAGATACAGAGAGACAGACAGAAAGGCCACCAGAGAGACACGATAATCGTGGGTATGATATCATAGGATAAGCCGTAGTGTCATCGCGAGCTCACCGGCTGCGCCGTTTGCGTTGCCGCTGCCCCCCGGGTGGGTGCACGGATACACAGCGCCCAGGGTCAAGAGGTCATCCTCGTAGCAGAAGCGGCCGATGGAGCGGACGTCGATGAACGTCCCCTCGCTCGTCACCTGAGCACAGGGGCCGGAAAAGAGATGGGAGATGTCTGAAGTTATACAGAGATAGATATAGGTGAGTACCGATACAGATAGAAGGGCAGAGGTATAAATAAACAATCAGAGATACAGATAGACTAAAGGAAGAGATAGAGAAACAAGCATTGAATCAGACAGCAGACAAGCAGAGATTTTTGTTAATTTTACGCGTGTTTGCCCAGGACTCTGTCAGGAAGTTCCTGCCAAGTTTTCGCAGTGGGGGGGTGCAGGCGATGTTAAGGGTTGAGAGATAAAATAAGACACACACGGATAAAAACAGACAGAAGCAGAGATACAGACAGGCAGAAAGAGCAACTCGGTGGGTGAGCGAGCGAGCGAGTGAGCGAGCAGGCAGGCTGATGAGTGGGGGTTGACCAGGTGAACGAGTAAGCAAACGAGCAGGTGAGTGAACGAGTGATCGATCCAAGAAGCAAAGTGGGCGAGCAAGCGACCAGGCAGGTTGACGAGTAGGTGTTGACCAGGTGAATAAGTAAGCGAGCAAGCAGGTGAGAAACCGAGCTATCGATCTAAGGAGCGAGTGGGTGGATGGGCAAGCGAGTGACCTGGAAAGTGGATGAGTGGGGGTTGACCAGTTGAACGAGTAAGCGAGCAGGTGAGCGACTGAGCCATCGGAACGAGTGAGCGAGCGAGTGAGCGAGCGAGCGGGCGGGCGGCAACGCTGCATGGCACCTGGAAGACGTGAATGGTCTGCTGCTGCACGGAGAGCACGGCAAGGATGTTGCGGTAGAGGTAGAGGCCCTGGTTGTGCGACAGGAAGATCTTGTCGCACTTGAAGTGGCGCGAGTCGCAGAGGCGGCCCGTGTGCAGGTCCACGATGTGCAGCGAGTAATCCTCGAGTGGAGAGCGAGGGTTCGGCGTCACCGACTCGTTGTTGCGATAAACCTAGCGGAGAAAGTGGGGGGGGGGGGGGTCGTGCGTGGGGAGTGGGTGGGGAGTAAAATAGAAACGATAACAATAACCGCTCCGCTCACCACCCAGCCCACCACCACACTCACCACCACACTCACCACCACGCTCACCACCACGCTCACCACCACGCTCACCACCACGCTCACCACCACGCTCACCACCACGCTCACCGCCACGCTCACCGCCCTGATCACCGCCCTGCTCACCGCCCTGCTCACCAACCACGCTCACCACCACCTCTCACCACCCTGCTCACTACCCTGCTCACCACCACCACCACCACGCCCAACACCACGCTCACCACTCCCGACTCAGCAGACCACCACGTTCACCACCTCGCGCACCGCCACGTTCACCGCCACGTTCACCGCCACGCTCACCAACCACGCTCACCAACCCAGGACCTGCCTCGTCTCACCTCGTAGAACATGGGCTGCTGATCGTCGGGGTGGTATGCCGCCGAGCCCACCACCACGTGGCGGCAGTCGTCGGTGAAGAGGCTACACTCGCGGTTCAGGTGCTCGCCCGGTGGTGCCGCCGCCGTCACGTGCGCCAGCTCGAAGAAGCGCTCAAACAGGCGGCTGCACACGGCCGCGGCGCGGGGGTCGGGAGCCGGCCCGCCGGGGGAACCGGCGGCGTCGGCGCCGGCGGAAGAGCCGGCGCCGCTGCCGTTCACCAGAACGTCTCCGTCAAAGTCCTGCAGGAGGTCCTCGGCCGCCTGTTGCGCAGAAGCCGTTCAAGCGAAATGTCGATGACGCTCGATCCTCGATTATCCCGGCAAACGCGGAGGAAGAAGGAAGAGGTGGCCAGAATAAAACAAAAAACAAGGAGTGCCCACATGATATGTAAAATAGTTGGACACTGCTGCTGCAACGGTTGACGCACTAGAAACTAGAGGTGCCTCTGTCCACCCAGTAGTGTAAATAGGTTCACCCAATTTAAAGCTTTCGTGACCGCAGGGATTCATATTCTTGGTTCTTTCGTTAAAGTCACGTAGAAGGGAAATAATAGACGTAATGAGGCAGGACGTGACTTTACCAAAAGAACCAAGAATCCATATTCTTGGTTTTTTCGGTAAAGTCAAGTAGGTAAAGAAACGTCGTGATTAAAATGTATTTATTTTCGTTAATTTTTTTTTTCTTTACCTACGTGACTTTACTGAAAGAACCAAGAATATGGAGCCTTGCAGTCACGAAAACTTCAAATCTAGAAAGAACCAAGAATATAGGTTCACCCAGTTGGTGGAACGTCAGGTCGTGTGCGCATGGGGGGGGAGAACTAGACCCTCTTCCAAGACATCTGGCCTAGAGGGTATATTTGGCGACTCTTCAACAGCAGCCAGACGTCTTGCAAGAGGTGGGGACTACCCAAGCACGGAGACGTGCCGGTTGACCTAGAACGTACGGACAAGCCGCCTGTACACACGGAAAACCGACATCTCCACCGCGCCCGAGCCTCGGTCACCTGGCAGCCCCGGTAGCGGTAGATCTCCAGCGACGTCTGGTCGGCGGAGAAGGCCACAAAGTAGCGCCCGTCGGGGGAGAACTTGCGCAGGAAGCACGGCGGCTTCTCCACGTTCACCACCGTGAAGTTGGGCAGCACGTTCTGGTGAAGGCGGCGCACGCCGTACCACTGGGCGCCCGGCGGGCCCGAGCTCACCCGCCGCCCGTCCAGCCGGTGCACCACGTTCTGGCTGTCGATGCGGCGCGGCCGCAGCGCGTGTTGCTCGCTCATCACCGCCACGCCGATCTGCCGCTGCCGGCGGAGGGGCGGGCGGAACAACGGGCCGATGGGTGGACGGAGAGAGGAGCGGAGAGGTGGAGAGGCTGCGGAGGGGGTAGGGGTAGTGTGGTGGAGAAGCAGGAGGCGAGGCGGAGAGGCGAATGCGTATGTGGAGTGACAGATTAAGAGGTGGGTGGTGATGTGAGCGGACGGGTGAATGGATGGGCAGGTAGGGGGTGAGCAGTGAGGCGAAAGGTTGCGTGGATAGATGGGCAGAGAAGAAGATGCAGAGGTGAACGGTGAAGTGGTGGCGTTGGCAGAGAGGTGAAGTTGGCAAGGGAGGAGAACCAGGCGGGGAGATGGGTGGTGAGGAGAGACGAATGGTGAGATGGACAGGTGGAGAGGCGGAGAGGTGAGATGGATGGAGTGGTGGGTGGTGAAGCGGATGGAGAGGTGAGTGGACAGGTAAGCATACAGGTAGGCAGACAGGTAGGCTGACAGGTGGGCGGAGAGCCCAGTAGATCAGTGCCAAGCCAGGCAGAGAGGTGGAGGGATGGGAGAGGTGCAGAGACGCCAGAGAGTTGGGTGGACCGAGGGATGGGAGGAGGGTGTCGGGGCTGTGGTGGTGGTGGTGGCGTCCTCTCGTCCTGGCGCTGTGGTGCAGCCGTCCTGGGCTCACGGCAGCCACAGCTGAGCCGTAACGAAGCTCACCGACTCCTGGAAGTGGAGGAAGTGTCTATGAGGCAGGACAAGTCGTGCTGGGAACACACGAGCCGGTTAGTGCTGTGGGTTTCTGAGTGAGGGTTAATGAGGATGTCACGGCTTGAGGTTATGGCTCCGTGGTATGGGACAGTAAAGTTGCCACAATTATGGCAGCTGCCCGATTGACGACGGCCGTGTAGGGTGGAGGAGGGTTTACGACACACGACCACAAAACATAAAAACCGCAATCATGAATCCGCAGTGATATCTATTGTTGTACCGTACTACGCCCCCGCGGCCTGCTTCAAACGACCACCACCAGCCGAACCGGCACGCGGCGTCACGAGCTTACCACTGCCCTCTCTTCATCCAGCAGTGGAGTGACACAATAGAGAGGGTGGTGGTGATGATGATGCGGCGTGGGGGGGGCCTGGTGCCTGTCACGTTGTGTGGCGGTTTTGTGTCTCTCTCTCTCTCACCATTGAACTCTGCCCCCTCGCCAGCGCCGCCCTCTTCACGCGACTCGCAGCCCGCAAACTGCGCGCTCACGAACCGGTTAATTAACCGGTTAAATAACCGGTTGCGACTCGGAATGCCCACCCCCCCCAAATCACCACCAGCCAAACCCACGCGGCAACGGCGTCACGGAGCCGTCAGCTGATCGAGGCCCCCCGCCAGAAATCCCCGCGCTGATTGGACGGCGCCCGCGCCAAAGACTCGGCGCGCCCATTGGTCCGCGCGTGCCGCTCGTCCGCTCGGCCAATGGAATCACGCGCCGCCGAGGGTGGGCGGGGCGAGGCGGAAAGGGGGCGGAGTCAACGCGGCCGATCACGTGGTATGGATTCTGAAAGGGGGCGGTGGCTTGCACCCGGAAGACGCCGCCGCCGCGCGCCAATCAAAGCCGGGAGGGGGAGAAGGAAGAAGAAGCGTGCACACGCGTGGGGACCAACACGTGGCCGTCAACTAGAGGTCGCAACCGGGTACCCGATACCCGTACCCTACCCGATACCCGGCTACCCGTACCCGGCCAGGTACCCTGGTTCGGCCGGGTACGGGTAGGCCGTGAGTCACTGGTGAGTCACCGTTTTCTTGGTTCTTTCGGTAAAGTCACGTAGAAGGGAAGTAATAAAATAATAAAAATAAAACATAAAATAATTCTCACGACGTTTCGTCTACAACGGCTGCTTGCGTTGTAGCCGAAACGTCGTGAGAATTATTTTATTATGTTTTATTTTTATTATTTTATTACTTCCCTTCTACGTGACTTTACCGAAAGAACCAAGAAGATGAATCCCTGCAGTCACGAAAGCTTTAAATCGAAAAAAGAGTAACCGTTTGTCACTCATTTCGGGTAGGTGCGGCCGGGTACGGGTAAGGAATCAAAACCCGTTTGCGACCTCTGCCGTCAACCTCGCACGGGTGATAGCTCGTATTATTGTACGGGGAAATTGAGTTTTCGGGGGTGGTGGGTGTGGTGTCTATTTGTTTGTGTTTCTGTCCTTGTGAAGGTGACATTGTAGGATGAACGTTTGAGATTTAGGGCCGTCCATAAATGACGTAACGCGATTTTGGCCGATTTTTTACCCTTGTCACACGGCGTCACAAAAAGTCAGACCCCCCTCAAGCATGACGTCACAAAGCTCTGCCCCCCCCCCAAACCATATTTCCATTTTGAAAAGAAAACATGCTTCAAATCACTTTAAACTATTGTCATTGTAGTGCGTATTTAATGTGGCGCTGCACTCTGATGTTGTAGGAGAAAACACGTATAAAAAATTAGGCGTTGGAAAGCTGAAATTTAGCATAAAATTCACTTGAAAATATTCAACGTCTAACTAAAACTGCAGATGTTCAGCATATTATATTGAAATTCTCTTATTATAAAATATTAAAAGTATTTATAACTATAAAAAAATACTTGAAACTTTGTAGTAGAACGAAGCAAAATGTACAGTACAATTATAACAAGCCCTGGTTGAATCATTACAATAAAAATGTTTAATAACAATCATTAAAACTTTTTACTACATTTATGCTTCTCCATTCTCCCATGGAGAAGCAAAATGCTCTTTAATGGAATAAATAAAAGGTCACCTTAGTAAATTTAAATAATCCAATAGTGAACAATGAAAATTAAATAAACAATTCTATTGTTTATATTTATTTAAAGTTGCGCATTTTGATTTGACGTCACATTTCTCAAACCCCCCTCCCCCCCTCGTCACACATCGTCCTTGCGACGCCGTGAGTACAGCCGCGAGGTACATGATAGGGCATGAACATTTGGGAACTTGAGTAGCCGTAGGCTTGGCTCTGCTCGTAGAATATTCCCTCCGGGCAGTGCGGGGTTTGCGCCGCGAATAAAAGTTAGTACAGAGCATCGGTGTGGTGTCGGTGATTCCTGTGTGGAGTGGCTGCTTGAGCGGACGCGCGGCGAGAGCGGAGCCGCAGCATGACGGCGCGTTGAGATCATCGCTCACAGGTGTAGGTGCCAGTGTGCCCGCTGCGGACTGCGTTAACCATGGGGCGCGACGTCGCTCCCCACCTGCCTAGCGAGGGCGGTGGGGTGGACGTCAGCCATCACAAGAACATCAACAGGCCGATGTCCCGCATCTCCTTCATGAACGTCAAATTAAAGACACCAGCCGCAGTATGTGTGTTGAACTTCTTTCGCACCGCACAATCGTGCTCATCATAGGTGCGGTTGTGGACATGCAACTCACACTATGGACCTGGCAGTAAACCAACTGTGGCATGCGCTCCTTCAGCGGAGGAGTGACAGCGAGCCGACACGAACTCTCTCTGCTGAAGCCCTCTCGTCGTTCTAGATTAGAAGTTTTCGTGACTGTGAGGATCCATACTCTTTGGCTCTTTTGGTAAAGTCACGTAGATGAAAGTAAAATAATAAAATGAAAATAACTCAATTAAATCACGACGTTTTGGAGGCAACACAAGCTTCCGTTATCAGGTGGAACAGCCATAGCAAAATCACTGTAGTCGAGGAGGGGGGGGGGGGGTCAAAAATCGTCATGCCCAGCAGCAGCAGACCTCAACATTGGCATCGGTGAAAATCGTTGATTGCCACCATCACACAAGAATAGAATATATTTAAATTTTTAAACAATGCAGCTATTCTTAAAAGCAATTGTTCGCAAGTCCACAGTTAGGACTGGCGAGACATCACAAGAGTTCCCTTCTGATCCATGTCACAGACCTCTAGCCCAGCCCAACTCCTCTCGTTAGCTAATCGGTTCAATGTCGGGGACATTCCCAGACACTTATTGCTCAAGAGCACACCTGTCGGCTCTGGGCAGCAGAGGGGCGCGCCTATACACACGGAGGCAAGAGCTGTCGCTCAGTGGTGAGTGCACTGCGCTACTAAACTTATTTTAATTCAGCTTTAAATTAGTACCTGGTACGGAGTGTAAAACATCTCTGGGGCGACAAAGGCCGTCGGGTGGTGTCCCTATGCAGTGAATACATATTTAGCCTTAATAGTCTGTAACACGTAGGCATTCGCAACCAATATTCATAGGGTTTTTGTGTCGTAACCCTCCACCACCCGACACAGCCAATTAGTAAGGTTTGTCACGGAGAGAAAACATGCCAATTCATTGCCTAGTTCACGTTTTATTTACGTGATTAACCTTACTAATTGGCTGTGTCGGGTGGTGGCAGGTTTAACGACACCACATTTATATTTACGCGATACAAGTAAAACTCGTGCTGTCAGGCTTATCCGTTCGTTGCAGCAGACACCTTCACGATGTAGTCTCGAACGTTTATTGTGATCCATAAAGCAAGCACACGACACTCGGCAACGCATGGGGCAAATTAACTCCAGCACAGCAAAGTCGCCACTAAAATATTACGAGGCACACGCGGCGAGCACGAACACGACCCCACTGCACTTGGGTTGCCCTTCGGTGATATTTTTCAGACTTTTGAATTTGCCGCAATTTCATAATTAATTTTTCGTGTTTTCATATTTGAATTTATTAAATCTTAAATTACGGATTTTTGTTGTTCCAGAGTAATACTTTTTTATAACCGTCATTGCTTATGCACTATTTGCAATTTTTTGTAAAATATGAAATCATTTAATTTGAATGTTTAATCATTTAAATGTGAACATTTTAAAATCATGTTGTGCCGCGTGCCGTCAAAAGGACGTCACGTGGAGATGGGAGCGACGTCATTCTCTTACATGACATTTCCCAGATTTTCCTAAATATTTGTTTAGAAAAATCAGATTTTTGTTCATATCTAGGACAATTTTTTTCTGTGTATCAACCTGCAAATCTAGAAAGCAACCCTGTACCCTTCAGTGAACACTGAAAAACAAACCCTAGCCCAGTATAGAAGTCGAAAAAATGTACAAAATTGGACGGCATCACTCAGTAGTAGCTTCCGGCCATCGCAAGCGAGGCACTGGCGTCAAGGACAGTCAAAAATCAGAGTTGTTTACAGCCCAAATTAATCACGGGGAGTGGGGGGGCAACTCATCCGTTTACATTCCTAAAGCAGATAAGGAAATCCCACCTGGCAGAGAGGAGACATACATACCACACATCCACCTGTGGACGTTCCCGCAAAGTGGTTCAACACTTTACCCACCACGCCCGTAGGAGGGAACGGTCGACTGGGAAGGGGAGGACGTCACACGCTCGTCCAAAAAAAACCCGTCGTCAAAGCGCCGTCGAGTTTAAAATGATGCGTGCAAGGCCAGGGAGAGCGGGTTGCTTGTGTGATGGACAGTGCCGAGACACCTTGGGGTTAGGCGAGGGCACGGAGGACCCCCCCATCTTCCACTTGTGCTAGGAGCTACACGCAGGCATTTACCGGTTCACGTCGCTCACCACGCACGCATCGAATCTCGCCCTTGAGAAGCCGCTATTTTTCGATTCGTTTCTACTGCACGTTGCGTGCAAGCGACTTTCATGAAGCCCCTGGGAGTGTCGCCAGGCACTGCGCCGAGAAGCGCCCGGTGGCACGTGGAGCGAAACGTCGGACGCCGTGCCAAACGACGCGTGGCCACAACCCGAAAAACGCCGGAGAGCTCCACGGCAGTGTAACAGCGAAAACTTTACCCGGTAGCAGAGACTCTGCATGCCCCCCGCCCCCACAACCCCTCTTCCATGTGCGTGCTCTCTCTCTGGACAATCCAACGGCCAAGCGAACCGCGGGAGCGCCTTCAGCGTGGCCCCCTCGTCCACCGGGTGTAGGTCGCAGTTCCACAGCCAGGTGGCGGACAGGCAGTACCCAAACATCTCGACGGAGACCGTGCCCAGCGACGCCGTCATGAGCCGTGTTCCCGTCGCGGCCACCGCCTGCTTGTGCCACGTCAGGCACTGGCCGGCGAAGGCGGCGCGTGGGAGAGCGGCCCTTAGTACACGGCCTAGTCAGAAGGCACCGTCGGGCGAGTCAGGCTGTTGCCACCCGGGCTGCAGAGAGAAGCAGTCTGGGTCCTGGGCGATGGGAGCAAGGCGTCCTCCTTGACTGCCGGTCTCACAGGGTGCCTGGGGGTGGCCCTGTCCTGTGGAATGGTCGAATTGCGCTCGTTTTAGGCAACGATCGACATTGCTTTCACGAAACCCACAACCATAGTTTTCGTTTTTTTCTCGTGGTTTTTTGTTCTTAAAATTTTCATTGTGCCCTGGAAATGGCGTTCATTGCACATCGATCACCACAGTCAGTTTGCACTGCTGTCGTGAAAGCAGGTACCACCAGAACCGGCCCTAGACCTTTGGGGGCCCTAAGCAAAATTTGGTTGGAGGCCCCTTTGATGTATGATTTTTTTCACCCACTAGCTAGCAGTGACTCTAGGGGGCTCTCTGCTGGCCACGGGGCCCTTTGCAATTGCAAGGGTCGCTTAGTGGCTGGGCCGGCTCTGGGTACCACCACAGTCAGTTTGCACTGCTGTCGTGAAAAGCAGGTACCACCACAGTCGGTATGCACTGCTGTAGTGATAGTAGATACTGCTATCGAGTTGGTAGATACTGCTATATAGAGTTAGTAGATACTAAACCAGTCAGTATATACCACTAGTAAGTCAATACTGCTACAGTCAGTATATACCAGAGGTGGGACAAAGTCATTGTTATGCAAGTCCAAGTCGAGTCTGAAGTCATCAAATTCATGACTCGAGTCTGACTCGAGTCCAAGTCACATGACTCGAGTCCACACCTCAGAGGTGGGACAAAGTCATTGTTATGCAAGTCCAAGTCGAGTCTGAAGTCATCAAATTCATGACTCGAGTCTGACTCGAGTCCAAGTCACATGACTCGAGTCCACACCTCTGGTATATACTACTATAAAGTCAGTACATACTACTACGGTGAGTAGCTACTAGAGTCAGTAGATACTACTATAGAGTGAGTAGATACTGCTATAGAGTTAATAGTTACTACTATAGTCAGTGGATACTACTATAGAGTCAGCAGATACTATACAGTTAGTCATTACTACAATAGAATCAGTAGATACTACTGTAGGCCCAGTAAATACTACTATGGTCAGTCGTTACTGCTACAATCAGTAAATACTACTATACAGTCAGTAGCTACTACTGGCTCAGTAGATACTACTGTACAGTCACTAGATACAACTACAGAGTCAATAGATACTACTTCCTCTATTTAACCCGCACTTTCTATAACTTTTTGGTGGGGAAATGGACAAACGGCCCACCGGGCTTTCACAATACCTTAGTATCTTATATTCTTAGGTTTTTTTCGGTAAAGTCACGTAGGTAAAAAAATTAAAATTAAAATTAATAAATGTAAAATAAAAATAAAATAAAAATAACGACGTTTCGGAGGCAACACAAGCTTCACGAAAGCTTCAAATCTACCTTAGTATCTGTGTATTTATATGTATGCTTTTTAAGATAAGATTTGAAATATATTTTTTGCCCGGGCAACGCCGGGTACTTCCCGCTAGTATGTTATAAAGGGACCCTAAATAAAATTTAAAAAACACAAATATTCAAATATTTTTTAACTTGCATAAAGTACTTATTATTTTTTTTTATTTGCTATACAGCCAGATAATACGACAAATCGCTAGCCTTAAACACACAGTCGTTCATAATATTTGAAGGCAGTATACTAGTATAGTATTATAGTAATAGAGCAGGTGCAGAATCACTGAACCGGAATTGATAGCTTGAAAGCATTTAGCGCGGGGGCCTTTAAAGTGCGGGGCCCGTAGCATAAGCTACTTTTGCTTCTAGGATAATCCACCACCGACGTTACCGGAAGGCTCAATTGCATCACATTTTAAAGTGGCATTTAATGCAACAATTAAATCGTAACGAGTTGAGTGGGAGCAGCGGCGCAGTTTTCTGTTAACTGCACTGCGAACCGGGCGACCCGAGTCCAATCCCTGCCACGGCCAATACCGGTGGTGAGTTAAGCAACATCAGTGGCGAGTAATATCTAAACTCTAAATGCTTATTATTGTAAATTCTAACACTGTTTGAGACTAGGCTCTAAAGAAAGCCGTCTATGGTGTGGAACAATCAGTTTCAAAGACAATGCACATCCTGTCAGAGCATGTTTTTTTGCATGTTCACCACAAGTATGTGGTTATAATTGTTTTTTTTTACCCTTCTATCTGGCAACAAAACTGACACCTTTTTTTACAAGGAGTCATGTTTGCATAGACCACAATACCTGCAGTCATTATGCAAACAAAAAACATAACTCTGATAATGTATGCACTGTCCTTGAAGTTTATTGGTCCACACCCGAGACAGCTTTCCTTAGAGCCTAGTCTCACATGGGTTGGACCAGATGACGCCAAAAGGCGCACAACTCAAAGACAATGCACCATCAGAGTACGAGAGCTCGGGGTAAGCATTTACACCATTGGAACCTCATTTGCCAGTAGTAAAATATGATAATTGTTTTTTCTACCCTTCTATCTGGCAACAAAACTGACACCTTTTTTTACAAGGACAGTGCATACATTATCAGAGTTATGTTTTTTGTTTGCATTATGACTGCAGGTATTGTGGTCTATGCAAACATGACTCCTTGTAAAAAAGGTGTCAGTTTTGTTGCCAGATAGAAGGGTGAAAAACCAATAATCATATTTTTTACTGGCAAATGAGGTTCCAATGGTGTATGTGGTTAATGCAGACATGATTCCTTGCAAAGGTTTCAGTTTGGTGTTTTAACATCGTAACACTTGTTTTATTGCCATGAAAGGGGATCAACCTATTTTCATGTTTATTAAAGTAGAGTAAGGCTGTGAGACTGCTGACCTGTGACCTGACTGCTCGAATAGGCTTTACCCAAATAAAAAAAAATCAGGGTAAAGTCCAATTCTCATGTTTTCATTATTTTGATACTGGCATTAAGGTCCCGTAGATAATCGATTCACCCATGTCACAACCACATCTTAAAAGCCAACCCCATGGACATTTTTCACGTCAAAGCTTTTTTTTTAAGTAATAATTTGAACAATTTGTTTTTAAAGCTCTAGCAGCATGAAGAACAGACCTTCTTCCCTGGGCCGCTCCCCCATCATCGCTGGCCAACCGTGGGGCCTCGGCAACGTCTCCTCCATCCTCACGGGCCCCCAGGCGACAAGGGGAAGCCTTGCAGAGTCCAAGCGTGCGCATCTGCAGGAGACTGGAGACCGACTCACGGTGACACAATGGACACTTCAACTCTGCTGACAGCAATGGCGATGCTTGGAAAGCAGTAAAGTTCGATGTCAAACTCCTCGCGAGAGACGATACGATGCAGAACACCCCCTGGGCTTTGAAAGCCTATGGACCAATAACCCCCCCCCCCCCCCAACAGCATCGTCCACTGCACATCAACCATGGCAGATGCAGATACTCAGTAGTGGTGAAGATGCACAACGGGAGATGACAACCTCTCCTGGCGGTGGGCTGAGACTGGTTCTGCGCTAGGGTGGTGACCACATAGCCGCGTCACGTGGACTCCGTAACGACTCAAACACGGAGCAGGGCTGGCTATCGTCACAGCAGCGATGACTCACTACTCTGGCTACTCCTGACGCAATCTCATTCACCAACTATGCAAAAGGAGTTGGTCCGTCTACATCAGCCATATGAAGCCGATAGGTGTAATAGCAATCCATTCTCATGTTCACAACTCAAAATTTTCCATTTTCACGCAGCTGCTGCTGTGTGGGACTGTTCTGCACAACGAACCTTGCAATGAGTTCCACTCCTGGGCAGTTACCGTCATTAGCAACTGCTCCAAATTCTAGCTCCACCTCCCATAACCAACACGATGGTCAAAAACCCAGTCGAGGGCTTCATCCAGCAGGGAATTTAAGTATTGAATTGCCCATGTAGTTAATGCAAGACTCCTTTACAGCTGCTAGGTTGTTACCAGTAGATACGAGTCAACATGTAACCACGAATAGCAGCGTCTGTACGGTTGGGGGGACAGGTAGTGCATTTACAGACGGGTTAGGGAGCATGCGTTCAAACCCCCACCCCCAACCACATTGAACATGGCCCTAGGGGTTAATGTAGCCCTTTGCGTGCAGAAACAAACATGTTAGGATGCAATACCCCCCCTTCCCTGTACACCAAATCCACCTCCTGACCAAGATGTGGGTAATCTCTTAAGGCAGCACTGAAGTTCCTCTTAAGCACTGGATATATGCAGCATTCAAAAATAAATTGACAGCATCAGGGGTAATGAAAGTCATTAGGATTTTAGCAGGATCAGTGTTATAGCACAAAGCACTATTCCCCCCCCCCCTCCCAGGAAAATCAGCTCCACACCCACGGGTCTCATTCGTGAAGGGATTATTGAAGAGTGCAGTGGGAAACAATACAGCTGGCATTTAAGTGCAGGAGAAAATTGGATGGCATCGCAGGAAGCCCAGCCGGGTTTTATCAAGAGCCCTTCACCCGTTAGAATATTTGAAATTAAGGGGGGGGGGGGCAGGAAATGGAAAGTGACAGGGTGAGTGTTACGACAGCGCTCAGGGAGGGATTTAACCAGGTGGAACAAGAGCTCACAAAGAAACACAACCACCATGAAATTGGAGAATTGGTGGAACCCCCAGGCCAAAAATGGAGGTGCATTGGCAATGTCGTCAGGGGACACAAGGTGCTGCGAGTTTTTCCATTATGCTCGATGGCGTCGCAAGCCGAGCTAGGTATTATCCATTTGGAGCAGTGCAACCCCCTAGGGCAGGGGTCGGCAACCTACGGCTCCGGAGCCGCATGCGGCTCTTTACGGGCTGCTCCTTGACGATGAGTACGTATGTACTCGGATGCATTGCGGCTCTTGAAATACTGAATTTTGTACCGAATTGGAAAGAAATGGCTCTTGTTATTTTGGTTGCCGACCCCTGCCCTAGGGTTAAACATGCCTAAGAGATAGCCAGGCAAGACACCCTTTCGTTGTTAATCGTCTACCATTAAAGCTGGTGCAGAACTTCCAAACCCTCCACTGTGGAGACTCCAGGGCCATGACAGCCCAAGCAGAACTGGAGAATTGCCAAATTGCCCCACCAAAAAGGAGGCGAGATGAAGTCATGGGCAAGTGGGCAGAGGCCAAATGTCACTTGGGAGACTTAACCACGGGTGGCTGCCTAGCTTTAACCCCAGGTTCAAGCAGTGGCAGTCCCATGTGCAAAGCCACGTGTACAGCAGCAGCCTCAACCCTTGAGCACGTCACTGGGTCAGGCCACAAGGTCTTGGAGGCTTTAATGGACAATGCACGCGACTGTCAAGTTGCATAGCACGCAATTAAGCGGGAATCACCACACGAGTGCAAGGATGTGCAGCAGAAATTCGGTTTATTTATGTTACACAGGGGAACAAACGCCGCATGCCAGACATAGCCACCAACAGCACCATTTTCTCAAATCTAAACAGGACCCTGATATTTTCTATAAAGTTAAAGGCAAAACCAACGTCAAAAAGCTGGTGTCCATTAACACACCCAGCACTGTAAACTCGACTGCAGACAATCCAGATCTCCCCCCCCCCCGCTCCATGTCAGCCGAGTGTCACAAGATCTGTTTTTGCCAAGGAAGCTTCAGACAAACCTGGCAAATGACTCGGCATGGTTCTGTAAACGCCAAGTGTGTCACCATGATGCATGTTTGGGAAACCAATGCCAACCGCTTCAAAATTTTAAGCTGGCCAGTTATTTAGCATTTGCTTGCAAAATTAGTAATTTGAACATCACTACAACCCTGGCTGGCTTACAGTCCCTTAGCACGACACTTCAGGAGATGTGGAACACCATAAAAACACGTGCACACCAAGCTCCAACGTCAAAGCATGTAATAACGTTAAGTATCCAGTTGCCTTGGTGGCATCAGCAAGCTAGAAGGATAAACTTGACAAGGCAGCGATTAATCCACTCCAGTCTTGGGCTGGAATTTATAGCCGTAGTGAAATGTGCCTGGGGAGGGCATTCAAGTAGCCAATAAATACAAAGACTAGCAGATTATTCTGCATTAAGGATGGGTGCATCTGGAGATGCTCATGGGATTATAATAGAACACGTTGCATGGATTGGGGAGGGGGGGGGAAATCGGATGACGTTGTCAGTCGTTACAGGTCATCGGCGAGCTCCCCAGGGAAGCCGAACACGTGGCCGTGGTAGAAGGGACCTACCACCCAGTTAAGCGACGAGTTGTTGATGGCGTGGTCGTACGCACGGTTCACCACGGCTGTGCACATAGACTTGGCCACGGCGAGGGAGCGGCGCGCCAGCCAGCCCACGGGCATCAGCGCCTTGGAGAGCAGCAATGGGATTTTGATGGTGCACTTCTGAGACTGGGGGAGGGGCGAGGGGGGTGTAGACGAGACTTAAAAATTGGCTGCACAATTAACAAGGGCAGAGCCATACTAAAAGTGGCCAAAAAGAGCATTGTTAAAGTGGTCAAGCGTTGAGAAAATATTAACTGTGGGTAAGAAAAAAGTGAACTTGAGATGTTGGCATGAGGCCTTCATCTTCACCACAACCAAATCGGCATTTCCACCACGTGAGAAACGTGCTACAAACAGCACCGATGGCAGGGGGGGGGGGGGGGGGGTGTGTGATGTGTTCCAGCAGGAGGCTATACGTACATTAGCGTCGCTGGGCTCCTGCTGCTACGAAGCCCACGCAGGAGTGGTGCATGGCGCTGGCTCTGCGCGCACACAGGTCGTAGAGGCCTCGCGTCACACGGCCGGCCAGCAACGCCACACGCACCACGGGGTGGGAATCCTTCCCGTGGTAGACTGCTTCTGCCTCAGGAGCCATTCCACCTGGAAGGTGGAGGGAGGGGGGGGGGGGAAGTCACAAAAATGTACACGGTGGTTGTCGCTGTGCGCAAGGGAACCCACACCCATAGGTGTGACAGGGTCACGTAGTCACCTGGTACAGCCAGCAGTGTTGCACCTGGAGATTGCCATTGCAGAGACTGGCCATGTAAACAGGGAGGGACACTGTGCAACTCAGGACTGCCAAAATCACGACCCCCCCACGTGAAGGTTTTTGTACAGCTATTTGGCAATAGCCATGAATTTCCATGAGACCTTGAAGACTGTTTGAAACAAGAATCGGTGCTTGGCAACTCTGCATGCGGCCTTTTCATCATAAACCAGAGCCACCCAGCATCCATTATAAAATCAGAACCTGCCATGGAATCAATTCGTTGGTGTCATTTGAGCACCACTTAGTCTTTCCAGATGGGCCTCACTTGCCATAAAATATGAAAGGCAAAGTTGTGATTGTGTGTCCGTTCAAAATGTGTAGCGTACTTCCCAACATACAAACTTGAAATGTGCCATGTGGATACTTTCCAGATTTTCATAATTTGTGCATTATGTACAACACAAGTCTGCTTTTTTGGGGGCGGAGAGCTCAACGCATATTTTTTGTACGGCAAATGAGTCGTGCTGTCAAGTGGAAGCATAACGCAGTGTAGTGGTTAGCACGCTGCGAACAGAGTTAGATTCCTGCTCACGTCAACTGGTCCTGGGCCTCCTAGGTCGACACAAACAAGTAACTGGTGTGTTGTGCGTGAACATCGCCAATGGGGATGCAAAGGCAGCCAGGCATGGTGAATCCAAGTCCGCGGCAAAGCCGGTATAGTACAGCTAGTGTGGCATAAAATCGGGTTCTACATTAGACTGTACGGACATGATGCAATTGACGTTTCATTTAAAAACTAATTACTACAGGTGGTTCTTAACACTGGGTGAGAGAGCTGGCCACATTTCAGGTGAAAAATAGTGCCAGTGCTTAAACTTGTAGTTGCAAATGTTTCAAACCCATGTATTTAACGTTACATTCACTTAAAACCCAACAGGGGTGTGTGGACGCAGCAATGGTTTAACCAGCATCGATGTACAGCAAATCAGCCACAGGTGGCTACCCTAGGGAGTTGCAGGCCTCACCATCGTGGCCTTGGCCCTTCAGGTAGCAGCCGACGTATTCCTCAGTGCGGCACAGCACGCAGTCCACACCCGACAGCAGCCTGGGCCCCAGCTGGCCCAGCAGGGAGCGTGAGGCGCTCACGGCGCCGGAGAGCACGCTGGCAACGGCGCCAGCCACGCTGCCCAGGGCGGAGGAGGCAGCTGGGATCTCGCCGCTTTCCACCTGTGCACAAATTACAGCAGAGTTCCGCAAGATGGAGGTCTGATGCAAATGCTTACAGAGTTCAATACTCCGATGGTGCGTTGTCCGAATTGTGCACCTTTGTGTCATCTGGCCAAACACCATAGACTGGGCTCTAAAAAAAAAAAAAATCTGTCTTGGGTGTGGACCAACCAGTTAAGGACAAAGTATACATTATCAGAGAGCTGTTTTTTTGCATTTTGACCACAGGTCTTGTGGTTGATGCAAACACAACCCCTTGTAAAAGGTAACATCTTCTTGGTTCTTTCGGTAAAGTCACGTAGAAGGGAAGTAATAAAATAATAAATAATTATTTTATTATTTTATTACTTCCCTTCTACGTGACTTTACCGAAAGAACCAAGAAGATGAATCCCTGCAGTCATGAAAGCTTTAAATCGAAGGTAACAGTTGTGCAGAATAACCCATTATTATATTCTGCAAGATGGTATAAAATGTTAGGCCGACTTGATGATTAGAAATGCCATTTAAAATATTGGTTTGAGTTGCAGCAACGGCTCGAAATGCAAGCATTGTATACAAGGCCCATGTTGTGGTAGATAGTACAAAATAAACTTAGACTCAATCATTCGATCCCAAAAATAATGTTTATCATGGGGTCATAAGTGTGTAACTTTAATAAAGTGTTCCAACAAGCAAAACAAAAAAGTTTACATTAAGCACACGTGACAAGCCTCGCGATGTGGGGTGCAGAGATGTCACATTGTGGCCTGTATTACAACTGCCAAAGAAAAAAAAGCCTCCGTCTACATTTCCATGGAGACCAACCTCGTGGTCCGAGGGGTGCAGCAGCGACAGCTTTGTCTCCAGGAAGTCCACGCCTCTCACCGCCAGACGGCTGGCCACCACCACTGGGGGTCCACACCCACCACATTACAACGTCACATCTCACACCCACATCTTTCAGTCAAGCCCATCAAGCAATTATTTTGTCCTAAAAAAGTCTCGATGTACACCTTTGTGACGTTTGCATGGAGCCTTTAACCGCACAAGATTGTTGGGCCAAAGCATCACTTGGCCGATTTATCGTCGGCCGAATGTCAGCAGCAAGCCTCGTGAAAATTATTAGTGCGCTTCAAAAAAGTTCAGAGAATTTGCAATACCACGAGAGAATGTGTCCTCCAGGCTCTGGAGAAGAGTCTAGGCGCTTGACAACGATGGCAAGTGGACTCTTACTGCAAGTTACTTTTGTTATGCAAGTTTTGCCCATTCTTTCCATTAAAAAGAATAGTCTCAAAGTGTTAACATTTTTACAAGCACCCTCTTGCGTGTAATAACATTTCACAGCATGTTGCCACGTGGTGGAGGCAAAGTGCTTAGCAAAATTCATGGCAATTAGAAACTCTTCAGCATCATTTCCCATGACAGAAAAATTGTATACGACAGGAGACTGGCAGAGCAACCTTGGGGAGGAGCCAGGTCAAGGCGTTTACTACAAACTGACAAACCAACCCACCAGAGAGGGACATGGCAAGTGCACCTCATGCCAGCTGCATTTGGGCACTGGATCAAGAGACTGGACCGATCAGCACCCCCCAGATACATATGGGCACGAGGTCAGATAGGCCATAGTGGTTTGAAGACAGCGGTCAAGTGCCATGACACAGCACGGCCTTAAAAATCGATTGCATTTGTACCGTAATGCCAGTGCAAGACTGACCAAAAATTGGCAAACCCCACACCCACCATCTACACGTAGGTTGAGTGGATCACTTTCAGCATTCCATATCTGGCTCACAGAACACGATTTTCGAGATCTCCACTGCACTACATCGAGCCAACCCCACAGCTACTCACGTTGCGGCTTCAGGGCCCAGGCCACAGGCCAGGCGGTGGTAGAGGCCACGGTGGTGGCGACAGATAGGCCAGTCTCGGCGACCTTGCACGCAGCACCCACGACACCGCCCCGGGCACGCACAGTGCCGTAGGTGCCCCCCACCCGGTCCAGCAGAGAAGCAACCAGCGGCACGCGGTGCAGACGCGCCACCACACCTTCCTCCGTGGCGGTGATGTGTGGGTTCACCGCATGGCTCTGCGGCACCTCCACGGAAGCCTGTGGATAGGTGGTCATCAACATCCCCCACCACCAAATGCCACTGGAGCCAGCAACCACCGCCACCATCATTATCGTTGTGCCTATTTTCCACACTAGCACCAGTGAGCACAAGATTCTTCCAGTTTGGAACAGGGGCTGGATGAAGCCACGTCAAGTCCCACGTACTGCAAGAGTCGGAGGACAGAGTTTTACGGCCAGGCACAATGTAAGTGCATAGCAATCGATTAGAGTTGCCGCATGTGGGGGGCCCACGC
The DNA here is from genome assembly GCF_015708825.2 of Lethenteron reissneri. NCBI lineage: Eukaryota > Metazoa > Chordata > Hyperoartia > Petromyzontiformes > Petromyzontidae > Lethenteron > Lethenteron reissneri. The sequence goes on from NC_083779.1 coordinate 5,904,793, forward strand.
AAACCCCAGCCCGAACGCAATTCCAAAAACAGGACCCTGCGGGGTAGGCTGGTAGGAACGAATAACCAAAGAATAAACATAATGTATTATTACACTTGTTTAGCCAGGAAAGCCTCACCGAGTCTAAAGGTTTTTGTAGGGTCATGCCAAGTGTTTGCAGTAGGGGGCGATGTTGCTACATGTAATCGGACGGACGGACTAACCTATTGTAGGCTGGTTCACTTCGTTCCTACCAGTATAAGCCCAATAGCTCAGGACAATTGTACGTCTGGATCAACCATGAGTGTGCAAAGTGGGGGAACAGACTCCCCCCCCCTCACCACCAGGAAACATTACTGAACAGAGTTCTAGCAAGCCGTGGGGAGCATAGGCAATGGCGACCCCCCCCCCCTTCCCACCTATCCAGGAGCTGCCCATGTTAGACCTGGCTTTAAAAAAAAAAAGCGCAATTAGTTATTTTGGCGGACCATGTATTTTGGGAGGGACCTGTACGAATTAGAGCCAAGTTGGAGCTATAGGGTACTCAGCCGAAGACCACACACACCAGAGTGGACAAACCTCGCACTGTTGTTCAACGTATTCGGCCATTGTGAATCCTCAAAGCAGTTGCAGACCTTGGAGGGGCAGAGGAGAAAGCAGAGATTAGAAACGGCAGCAACAAGGACAGATTGCGTTAATCAGGATGCACGTCATACGTTTACCAAGCCCACAGATGGACAAAGCGACTAAAAAAATTGAGCCCAAATTAAAACCGCGAAATTGGTCTGGCTGGAATCCAGCATCTAAAAACCACTTCACCTGCAACAGCCACTCGCCACAAGAACGGCAATACTAGCCATTTGTTTACCGTGCCAATGCAACAGTCACAGTAGTCCATTTGAAACAATTAACTCTATCGACTATTTCAATGCCGCAAATAAACCAAAACAGCCACTCGTCTCAGCACAGGAGCTCTGCATACAGCTGGTAAGGGGGCTTACACGCAAAACTAGTGGCACTCGACCAAAGTTTGGCAAACCCGCAGCCTTGCAGGGATGCCGCTGTTGGAAGTGCTTCGAAAGAGCATTTGGCCAAACGATGTTACACATTTCCACACGTGCATCCGACAGCAGCATCGCCTACCAGTCCACGCGTCCCACATACCTGCAGAGCTGGATTGTAATGGGCATTGTAAAGTCACAATTTGGCACGGCAATTAAAAACAGAACCTCGTGTCAATAGCCCTCCTGGGGGAGAGCCACACATCAAGTGGTTCTATTCAGGGTGGTGGATGTGGGTGTCATCTTGGGTTCGAAGCGTTTTGAAAACGTCGACGCACGCTGCAGCCGGCTCCCCCATGGGGCAAAGCGCAGCAAGCCTCGGGTTTAGACGACTACTTCCCTTTTTAGTAGCAGCGAACGTCATGGGATGATTATTACACGAGCCAATTACTAGATGTGCCTACCACGCACGAATCACATTTAAAAATGTGTTCCCATAAAAGGTCCTGGTGACGTGCCAAAAAACAATGCTGTACCGCACTTCTATGCTCCCCCACCTCACAGACCGATGCCCCTGGTATTACTCGGTGTGACAGTGTATGCAGTCACCCCTCCAGATCCCGTGTGGACGAGGCTCAAACTCACCCCCACTTTCCAGATAAACATGGGCACAAATCCAATGGCCTGGATTGTGTGTACTGCATGGCAAACACGAGCGCCACGCAGGCCGTCTGTAGAGGCTTTGGGGGAATGTTGCTGTTAGCGAGCACCTATTAAAGCCCAGCACAAGTGCTGCTTGTGGCGGCACAACCGATGCCCGGCCGTCTTTGTCTTCCTTCCCCCCAGCACAGATTTATCAAGAGGCAGAGCCGATCTTAGGCGGGGGGGGGGGGGGGGGGTCTACTAAACAGTCGCCACCCGATGGCTGAAGAGTGGAGGTCGGGAATTGAAAGCGTGGTTACCAGGTTGGTACGTGCGAACCACTACGCCACAGATCCGTGTCGGGGTCGTGCACGCGGACACCAAAGAGCTCCCCCCACCCACGCACATCGCTCAAGATGCGCGACTCGCGAAGTGGAGCCGACCCACGCCCGTGCTGGGAGCGAGCGCTGTTTTAGAGAGCACCTATTAAGGCCGGCGGTGTGTGTGGCTGGCACCACGCCTCGGCCGCCTTTGTCTCTCCTAGCGAGCACCAGCCATCACGATAATGGATAAACACAGGCGACGTCGCAAGCAGCATGGAGAGGAGAGACAAAGAACCCCCGTGTAGCGTACACAGCCTTGCGGGACAAGGGCTGTTAGCGAGCACATTAAACGCCACCGCGATGTGGTCAGCACCACGCCCGGCTGCCTTTGTCTCCCTTCCCTAGGATGCGGCGTTAAAGCATCCTACGCATAAGAAAAAAGGACAAAGTCGAAAGAGCCATTAGCTACAACAAACACCCGCCACCAACGTTACCCCGTGGCAGGGAAGGCAACCCAGCTTGCCTGTGTTGGTAGCAAGCGCAGTGGGCACAAACCCATCACACGCGTGTAGCGCTGTAACCACGCTCACCCCCGCAGCGATGGCCTCTACCGAACCAGTAACCCCGTGCAGGCAAATTTATCCACCCTGTGGTGGTTGTGGGTCGTCGTTGGAGAACCCCGGAGGCGAGCGTGGCGAGAGAGCGTGCCACTCACCGGGGGAGCTGATGGAGCGAGGCAGAAGCAGTGATGACGCAGCGTCGTGCAGACTCTCAAACGCCGTCACTATATAGACCCACAACGCGCGCGCAATGAACGCACACGAAACTCATTGTTCACGATTGCAGTTGCGTGCAGGGCGACCGGTTTGAGTGGCGATATCGATTGATAAGTGGTGGCCACGTGGAGAGAGGGGGGAGGACGGTGGTGGATGGGGGGGAGGTGATTACGAACTAATTGGGATGATCGAGAGAAACGCTGCACGCAAAGACAAAGGCATTGCCGCTTCGCCAACACGCTATCATCGCCAACACTCACAAAGACAAAGATCCCCCGGATAGCCTGTAACGGACTGTTGGGGCAAGTGCTGTTGGCGAGCTCCTTTGACAAAGACAAAGATCCCCCGGATAGCCTGTAACGGACTGTTGGGACAAGTGCTGTTGGCGAGCTCCTTTGACAAAGACAAAGATCCCCCGGATAGCCTGTCACGGACTGTTGGGGCAAGTGCTGTTGGCGAGCTCCTTTGACAAAGACAAAGATCCCCCGGATAGCCTGTCACGGACTGTTGGGGCAAGTGCTGTTGGCGAGCTCCTTTGACAAAGACAAAGATCCCCCGGATAGCCTGTCACGGACTGTTGGGGCAAGTGCTGTTGGCGAGCTCCTTTGACAAAGACAAAGATCCCCCGGATAGCCTGTCACGGACTGTTGGGACAAGTGCTGTTGGCGAGCTCCTTTGACAAAGACAAAGATCCCCCGGATAGCCTGTCACGGACTGTTGGGACAAGTGCTGTTGGCGAGCTCCTTTGACAAAGACAAAGATCCCTCGGATAGCCTGTCACGGACTGTTGGGGCAAGTGCTGTTGGCGAGCTCCTTTGACAAAGACAAAGATCCCCCGGATAGCCTGTCACGGACTGTTGGGGCAAGTGCTGTTGGCGAGCTCCTTTGACAAAGACAAAGATCCCCCGGATAGCCTGTCACGGACTGTTGGGGCAAGTGCTGTTGGCGAGCTCCTTTGACAAAGACAAAGATCCCCCGGATAGCCTGTCACGGACTGTTGGGGCAAGTGCTGTTGGCGAGCTCCTTTGACAAAGACAAAGATCCCCCGGATAGCCTGTCACGGACTGTTGGGACAAGTGCTGTTGGCGAGCTCATTTGAAGGCCGGTCAGCACCACGCGCGACCGCCTTTGTCTCCCTCGTGGCGATGTTTACACACCGCACCAGTTATATGAGATGCATGATTGCTATCCCAGCGATCACCTGATTGGCACCGTTAATGGGCACGTGCGTATATTGGACTTATTTCGCAACCGTGCGTCGCCCAACCGTGATGATCCCAGGGTGCTGGAGTTTGTGAGTTGAGCACGTGGCGAGGGGGTAGGAGGGGATGACACAAGCTGGCACTGACTTCATTTTCATTGCGTCATTGAGAGAGGATCAGTGGCTCTTCACCTGGGGTGCACGCTGGGGGTACGAGATGCCGTTCTGGGGGTGCGAGATGTATTGCCAGATTTAGTTTAGAAAGTAAATAATCGAAAACACAAATTAAGCACGGGTGCGTAAGGGGCCGTCCATAAATGACGTCACGCACCTAGGGGGAGGTCAGACATTTGTGACGATGTGTGACGGGGGGGGGGGGGAAATGTGACGTCACATCAAAATGCGCAACTTTAAATAAATATAGACAACACGTTCTACTTAATTAAGTATACTTTTAATAAAGTTTTCGCCTACAACATTGGAGTGCAGCGGCACATTAAATACGCACTACAATGACAATAGTTTAAAGCGATTTGAAGCATGTTTTATTTTCAAAATGGAAATATGGTTTTGGGGGGGGAGGGGAAGAGCTTTGTGACGTCATATTTGAGGGGGGGGGGGGTCTGACTTTTTGTGACGCCGCGTGACGAGGGGGGGGGGTCAAAAAATCGTCCAATATCGCGTGACGTCATTTATGGACGGCCCCTGAATGCACCACGATCTGTGCGCCTCACCGCACTGAGCGAGCGTGGTGAAGTATGGTCCCAACAACCCCCCCACCCCACCCCAGCCCCCACCGCGACCCGCACGGTGTGGGGGGGGGGCACTCATCCAGCAGTGGATTGAGCAAGTTGAGCGTTACACACAAAAAAGACAAAGACCCCCCCTCCCCCCGTATAGCCTGAACAGACTGTAGGGGCAAGTGCCGTTAGCGTAGCACCTATGAAGGCCGGCACGGCGCACGAGGGGGGTGGGTGGCCAACACCACGCCCGGCCGCCTTTGTTTCCCTAGTGGCGATGTTTACTACACACCGCACCAGGTACTCATTTGAGACTGAGTCGACCTAGGGGAGGCCATGCCCGGTTCAGACAATCGTCACTGTTGGTGTTGGCCGTGAGCGGGAATCGAACTCGGCTCGTCGTGTTCGTAGCGCAGCGTAGCGCTAACCGCTGCGCCACCGCTCACACGCGCACGCGCTTTGCACGGGAGGATAATAACTTGTCGACACAAGAGGGGTAATTTTTTTTCTCGGTTCCTAATTGTTGTGGGTTTTACTCTCAAACACACAACCGGTTAGTGCTGTCCTCGCAACGAATTGGCACGTTCTGTTTACGTGACAACTCCCTTACTAATTCTAGACTTGAAAATTTCGTGACTGCAAGGATTCATACTCTTTGGTTTTTTCGGTAAAGTCACGTAGGTAGAAAATAAATAAATGAAAAACAACTAAATAAAATCAAGACGTTTCGGAGGCAACACAAGCTTCCGTCTTCAGGTGAAATCGTTACAGCCAAAATCACTGTGTGTTGCCTCCGAAACGTCGTGATTTAATTTAGTTGTTTTTCATTGATTGATTTTTAACCTATAACACAATTCTCAAAAAAAATTCGGTCAAATTACAAAAAAATATTACTGCCAACTTTCTGCCAGGAAAGTTACTGTTAATTTACAGATCTAATTGTTTTACAGTCATGGGATAATATATTGTTTTTTTACTGAATACAACTGTGTTTTTACGTAGAAATTACTGTAAAAAAACACGGATGGTATTATGTGAAAATATAGTAGATACTGTAAATTTGTGTTAATATTTCTGTAAAAAAATGGGATTTCATCTTCCGTATAATTACGGTAAATTTCACTGGTAACTTTCTGCCAGAAAAGTTACTGTAAATTTACGGAAGAATTTTTTACAGTGTACGTGACTTTAGCGAAAAAAAGAAAGAGTATGAACCCTTACTAAATGGCTGTGTCGGGTGGTGGCGGGTTTAACGACACAACATTTATATTTACGCGATCTAACCTAAAAAAACCCCTCTATTATGGATAATGTTGGTCGCGAAAGCCTCCTCCTACTCCCGTTGTTAGAATGCAAATTACTTGGTCCACCGATGATGCGGCTCATAATTGACCAGTAAACACGGAACGTCCAGCCAAAACGTTGACACGGCCAATTGATAAAATTACAAACGTGGCCAATTACAAAGACAAAGATATTCCCCCCCCGGGATAGCCTTCACAGGACCGTTGGGGCAAGTGCTGTTAGCTAGCCGCACCGATGCAGGTCGAAACGGCACACGAGGGCGTGGTGTGGCCAGGACTATGTCCGGCCGCCTTTGTCTCCCCAGTGGCGATGTTTACACACCGCACCAGGTACTCAATTCAGACTGAGTCGACCTAGGAGAGGCCCAGGACCGGTTCAGATAATCGTCACTGGCGTTGGCCGTGAGCGGGAATCGAACTCGCCTGGCCGGGTTCGGAGCGCAACGCGCTGATCACTGCGCCACCGCTCCCCCACAAAGATCCCCCGTATAGCCTTCAACATACCGTTGGGACAAGTGCTGTTCGCGAGCAGCCCCTATGCAAGCACACACACACGCACGCGCAGCCTACATCTCTCTCGCAACCTCCTCTTGTGTGGCGCGCATTATCCCGTGGAGAAAAAGCCTTTGGCGATTTCCTCCCTCGTCGAAATGAGCACGAAGACATCTCAGTAATCACGTAGGTAAAAAAATAAAATTAATAAAAGTACATTTTTATTTTATTTTATTTTTATTTTACTTCTATTAATTTTAATATATATATTTTTACCTACGTGACTTTACTGAAAAAACCTCAGAATATGAATCCTTGCAGTCACGAAAGCTTCAAATCTAGAATACATCTCAGTAAGCCGCGCGCAACATCATTTCGACGTAACTCATTCACGTCGGTGTCCATCTCCTCCCGTTTTCCAGCCCCCACCTGAGCCAGGAGTTGACAATTCCACCACCTTCGTACGTCGGGGGGGCGATTCCATCCATAGTACAACCGCCGTTGATGTTCCCAATCGGGTGGCTCTTCACTTTATCGACCGCTGAGGGATGGATGGGCTCTCTGAGCCGACCCGCAAATCTAGATGTGAACTCGCGCAGAACTTGGGATTTCCAGCTGCTCGACAGACTCTGAACGAGTGTGTCCTTAACCTTTTACTGCAAGCCTCCAAGCGTGTAGAATGTTAATAAATACGTAAGGGTTTGACGAAACAAAATTGTACTTACGTGCCCGCGGCTTCATTCGTGTTTCGATGATTTACCTCCACCCAGAGAGGGCATCTCGCAGACACCGAAGGGTGCGCGCACCCCAGGCTAAGAACCGCTGCTGTAAACCACCACAGCACGTACTCTTTGGTTCTTTCTTCACACCTGAAGACGGTCCCTTGTTGTTGCGATCGAAACGTCGTGATGTATTAGTTTTTTTTTCTATCTACGTGACTTTACCGAAAGAACCAAAGAGTATGGATTCCTGCAGTCACGAAAGCTTCAAATCAATAATCCACCACAGCACCTTCGACAAATACCTTGCGACGTTTGGTCGGCGTTCTTCTCCGATGAACGAAGATTCCACGTTCCTGCGACGGGGCCAGGATCTATCCCGTCCGACACGCAAGCTCACGAGACCCGTGGCAGCGAGCGCCAGCCCCAGGCGCGGCGATGCGCGGCACCAATCGGACGCGTGCCCGGTGATGACTTTTAATCGCGGTTGAGGTCATAACGAACGCCAACCAACACGTGATCCTCCTGGAAGGGTGAGATCATGAACGAGTGGATGGCCCAGTGGGGTGTGTGTTTGCGTGGGTTTTTTTTCTTCCACCCATTCATAATTTCGACCGAATTCATTCCCTGAATCCAGATGTTTTATTCTTCGGGTTTTATTTTCATATAAACAGGGGTGCTTAAAAAAAAAAATGTGAACACATCTGAGAATTTGCAACACCACCACGGGAAATGTGCCTCCGGGCTCTGGAGACCACCTGGAGAAGAATCCAGGCCACGCGTTGACAATGATGGTGAACAAATGGAGACTCTTTGACTTTTTGAAGCTATTAACACACATTTGTTATCTCGCTACATTGTAGTATTATCCGTTCTTCTCTCCATTGAAAGCGCGAGTCCCATGTGAGTCCCATGTAAGTGTTAACGTTTTACAGGTAGGAACAACAGGTTCCACACTGCCCACCAGGGATTATGTGTCTGTCTGTCGTGCACGAATGCGCTGTTCAACCATGTTCCTACCTGCCCACTCCGAAGGAACGTGTTTTTGAAGCACCGTGAACAACTCGGTGCCTTCCCTACCCACATCGCGCGGCACGTGGTTCGCTCGCGAATAGAGGCCGCAGAGCGCGCAAGAAAGTTAAGCGTGGAAGCGGCGTTTGCTCGGAAGTTTTAAACGGCTGGGCACAAAGAAGAACACGTGCAATCACAACAACTTCAAATCTAGAAGGAACACGTGGCTTGGAGGCGCCGCTGGTTTCATTACAGACCCGTGACTCGACGCGTTCACGACAGCGAGCGGCGCTTGGGGTAGTCCCGCCACGTGGCCAGACACGTGGCGACGATCGAGAGAGAGGGCCATTAACAGGAGTGGCAGCCAGGGAATGGAACGCGTCCCAGGGTGGGGGGGGGGGACATCCCACACGGGAGATGGAACCACGCGACGAACTCGTTGCACGGCTGCTGTGCGGATTGGTGCAACGCGGCTCCGCGAGGCATTCATTCAGCAGTGGATTGATCGTGGCTAAATGATGTTTCGATGGTTTTGCTTGTGTCAATGGAGTCACTGTGCCCGTAAGAAGCTTGGGGTTTAACGCCAAGTGTGGAACAACAGAAGGTGACTGATGAAAAATAAACATATACGAAACTTGGGGACTGTATACAAATGATTTCATGGAATGTATCAATACTGTAGTGCTTTTATAGCATCCTGAGGGGACCCTTGGCTCACTGGGTTCACAATAGTCAGGTCAGAGACACTGAGCCGGTGCCATTGACTGCTGGGGACATGCGTTTGAATCCGGGGTTGGGCCGCCCTTGATTAAAGTGGTTTCACAAGTGTTACGCGTGACAAAATTGCTCACGGGAGACCCACAGACTTACACAGACCCATAGTCTCATAACTCGCATAGAGACAAGATTGATGATGAAACGTAAGCTCTCAATTGTTCCCAGTTGATGGGTATTATCAGGTTCACAATGAGAGCCATAAACTCACACAGACTTTCACAATTAAACAAATCGAGTTCTCAAGTGTGAGTACATGGTCTCAGCCCGGTCACCAATGACTTAGACACATAGACCTACAGACTCACACAGAGACCCAATAACTTACATAGACACCCATAGACTCACACAGAGACCTACAGACTCACACAGACCCAATGACCTACATAGACCCCCATAGGCTCACACAGAGACCTACAGACTCACACAGAGACCCACTGACTTACATAGACACACATAGACTCACACAGAGACCTACAGACTCACACAGAGACCCAATGACTTACATAGACACACATAGACTCACACAGAGACCTACATACTCACACAGAGACCCAATGACTTACATGGACACCCATAGACTCACACAGAGACCTACAGACTCACACAGACACCCAATGACTCACACAGAGACATACAGACTCATACAGAGACCTACAGTCTCACAGAAACCCAATGACTTACATAGACACCCATAGACTCACACAGAGACCTACAGACTCACACAGAAACCCAATGACTTACATAGACACCCATAGACTCACACAGAGACCTACACACTCACACAGAGACCCAATGACTTACAGAGACACCCATAGACTCACACAGAGACCTACAGACTCACACAGAGACCCAATGACTTACATAGACACCCATAGACTCACACAGAGACATACAGACTCACAGAGACCCAATGACTTACAGAGACACTCATAGACTCACATAGAGACCTACAGACTCACACAGACACCCAATGACTTACATAGACACACATAGACTCATACAGAGACCTACAGACTCACAGAGACCCAATGACTTACATAGACACCCATAGACTCACACAGAGACCTACATACTCACACAGAGACCAAATGACTTACATAGACTCGCACAGAGATCGACAGACTCACAGAGACCCAATGACTTACATAGACACCCATAGACTCACAGAGACATACAGACTCACACAGAGACCCAATGACTTACATAGACACCACTCACACAGACAGCGAGGCTCGCATGGATAACTGACGTATAAAAAGGGCTGCAAAGGCGCAATTGCGAGTTGAATTGCCGACATTTAAATCATTAATCATGCAATTCAGGCAAGCTATGATTCAGGCGAGAATGAAAGCGTTGCGAGACAGGTAATGGTAAAGGGGAGCGTTGGTGACTATCCCATTACGGACCATTTGCCCGAATTAAAAATAACCGTGATTATGCTGTACACAATTACGTCAATGGGAGTAACACTGCAACATTGGCCAAGCCATTGCGAAACCCACACCAACCGAACGGTGTCATTATTGTTTTTTTAAGATTCCCAACTTAAGTTGAACGAGTTCATTTGCGCCTAAGCTCTGCCCGTGTGGCTGGTGGCACGAGGAGGGGGGTAGAGGACAGTGGGAGAGGGGGGTTACAACTCGAGTGAAGATGATGATGACACCGATGTTGCAAAAGTTCGGCGCGTAAAGTCGCGCTCCTATTCGGGACTCTCCGTGCGCAAGAGGCCACAGTGGCCACAAGTTTCGCTTAACGCACGAAACAATAACGCAGAGCCACAGGCTTCTAAATTGTGTTGAATTTCCCCCTTCGCCCTCTCCCCCCACAAATGCATTTAGCCCCAACAGCCAACCCGGTGGTCGGCTTTGACGTGTCCTGCCAATTCACTCCGTGCGATGGCACATTTAACGCGAGCGTGACACAAATAGTGCATCCTCACTGTTGGCTTTATTTTTTTTAAAAAATCCTTTATATTAAGTTCGCTTGCTTGCTTGCGTGCTTGCTTGCTTACGACCGTGCAAACTTTTCGGTCGTTTTTTAACCCACTTCCCGTGATCCAATCGAGCTGACATTTTGCACACATACTCGTTGTGCGAGACAATTAATGTTCATGTAAAACAATTTCCAAAATGTTACACTGTTTAGGGAAAACAAATTAAATATTTAATTACCAATTGTTTAATACTGGCAGACAATCATCTGACCCATAGGTGGCAGCCATCTCAAGCCAAAGGACGAGAGGACTCTAGCCGCCACGCATATAAAGGATTTAGAGTGAAAAACTTTGTTTTTACGGGTTATACTTATTAACTCCCTGATTGAATGGAACTAGCCGGCAACGTTTCAGGGCTTCCTTGAGCCCGGCCAGTCCCAACGAAGCCCTCCACGGTTCGCTCCCCGACCCCGGCACGGAAATACCACGCGGCGAGATGGTAACTCCCTCGCCTGATGTACAGGAGGTCGTGGGTTCGACCCCGATCCAGACCCCGACGCCTGCTGTATATTACGAAGTTTTGCAGTGTATCGCTTTCCGTGGGTTCGACCCCGACGCCTGCTGTATATTACGAAGTATTGCAGTGTCTCTCTATCCGTGGGTTCGATCCCGATGCAGACCCTGACGCCTGCTGTATATTACGAAGTCTTGCAGTGTATCTCTATCCGTGGGTTCGATCCCGATGCAGACCCTGACGCCTGCTGTATATTACGAAGTCTTGCAGTGTATCTCTATCCGTGGGTTCGATCCCGATGCAGACCCTGACGCCTGCTGTATATTACGAAGTCTTGCAGTGTATCTCTATCCGTGGGTTCGATCCCGATCCAGACCCCGACGCCTGCTGTATATTACGAAGTCTTGCAGGGTATCTCTATCCGTGGGTTCGATCCCGATCCAGACCCGACGCCTGCTGTATATTACGAAGTCTTGCAGCGTCTCTCTATCCGTGGTTCGCGTGGATTTTCCTCCGGATCCTCCAGGATTTTCCCCCCTCCACATTTAGAATCAACGTCACGAGCTCAAGAGCATGCGGCTCAGGAGACGCATGGTGACGACCCCAGGTTTAGAGTATTTGGCTGATGCTATAGATTTCCACGTGATAAGCCACTTCTGTTGAGCTATCATTCGTGATAGCCAGGTCGCTTCTGAAAAAGAGCTACAAGGCTCAGCGGGAACTTACCTGGTAAAATAAGTTTTAATAAGACGACACACACATACAACCAGCTTGCCATTCGTAGTCAAGACTTCGACAAGAACGAACCACGACGTGATACAAAAGCAAAGCACTCCGGTGTGTTTTTTTCCTAAAACCGGTTACTCATTTCAAAACTTTTATTTACAAAGTTTCTGCGTTGGAAAATGCAGACGGAGGAGAGAGGCATTCGCGACATGCAGCGCCCACGGCCCACCACCCGGCTTCCCCTGCTCCATGGGTTACCGCATACAAACCATAGCGTACATACATAGACACGTATCGTGCGCGTGTGTGTGTATATATATGTAGACACACACCCATGTATACATATAAAATTGGTCAGGGTGGATATTGCGACGTTGTGCTGTGTATAATAACAAATTGTGGCGGCGAGGATAACGGACGCAGGACCAGATCGAGGTCACACAGACACGGCCGACATCTGCTACTTGCCGTACGTTGCAGTTGCCACGAGCCATCGGGCAAGCGATCGTGGTACCACACAGCGCACACTCGCTAACACACACGCGTATACGCACGCACTCGCTAACGCACACACTTGTATACGCACGCACTCACTAACACACACACGTATACGCACTCGCACGCACTTGCTAACACACACACGTATACGCATGCACTCGCTTACGCACGCACTCGCTAACACACGCAGTCGCTAACACACACGTATACTCACGCACTCGCTAACACACACGTATAAGCACACTCGCTAACACACACACAGATACGTACGCACACACTCGTGTACACAGACGTATGCGCATACGTTCAGTTCACACACTCACACATATGCACACTTGCGTACACACTCGCACACACGTCCGTGCACGCATACACACACACTCACGAACACACACATACGCACACATTTGCGTGCACTCATTACGCACACACTCGCTAACACACAGACAGGTTCGGAACAATGCAACGTGCAAACCACGCCACTACCGCACACCCCACACACAAGACACACACACGTATGCACACCAACAAAGACATACACCCACACACGCACACACTTGCGTGTATTCTCTCGTAACCCGTGGTGGGACAAGGGAGCTCCGACGGGGCGAGGGGATCGCAGCCGACGGCGTCAACAACAGCGGCCGTGCCGTCACGTCGCGGTCTTGCGCTTCTTGACGGCGGGCCGATCGAAAATGTCACGCACGCCGGCTGCCTTCTGCTTGTAGAACTTGGTGTTCTGCGCGTTGTCCTGGGCCCAGGCCGAGTCGAAGGCCGTGGTGTCCTGGTCCACCAGGTGAGTGTACTTGGTGCGGCCTGAACGGCCAAAGTTCTTGACCTGCGGGCGGGCGGACGGGGACGGGCGGTCGGTGGTCGGCCCCCACAAAACAACTCGTCAGCGTTGTACGGAGCGGTAGCCGGTATCCAACATGTGATCACCCCCTTGCCTGCCTCCAACTCTGTACACGAGACCACGTGACCTCGGTACACTCTCATCCCCCCGATGGCTCCCAGCGCAATGCCGCATCAATTTCAAGATCGCAACACTCGCCGTCTTCAAGATCCTCCGTGGACTCTGCCACGCCTACCGCTCCCCTCTCATCTCACTCTGCTCCCCTCCACGCACTCTCCTGCCTCTCCTCTCTCGTCTCACTCTACTCCCCTCCACGCACTCTCCTGCCTCTCCTCTCTCGTCTCACTCTACTCCCCTCCACGCACTCTCCTGCCTCTCCTCTCTCGTCTCACTCTACTCCCCTCCACGCACTCTCCTGCCTCTCCTCTCTCGTCTCACTCTTCCCCTCCACACACTCTCCTACCTCTCCCCTCTCATCTCACTCCACTCCCCTCCAAGCACTCTCCTGCCTCTCCTCTCTCGTCTCACTCTACTCCCCTCCACGCACTCTCCTGCCTCTCCCCTCTCATCTCACTCCACTCCCCTCCACGCACTCTCCTACCTCTCCCCTCTTATCTCACTCCACTCCCCTCCACGCACTCTCCTACCTCTCCCCTCTCATCTCACTCCACTCCCCTCCACGCACTCTCCTACTTCTCCCCTCTCATCTCACTCTGCTCCCCTCCACGCACTCTCCTACCTCTCCCCTCTCATCTCACTCCACTCCCCTCCACGCACTCTCCTGCCTCTCCCCTCTCATCTCACTCCACTCCCCTCCACGCACTCTCCTGCCTCTCCCCTCTCGTCTCACTCTACTCCCCTCCATGCACTCTTCTGCCTCTCTCCTCTTGTCTCGCTCTACTCCCCTCCATGAACTCTCCTGTCCCCTCTCATCTCACTCTACTCTTCTCCACGCACTCTCCTACCTCTCATCTCACTCGACTCCCCACCATGCACTCCCCTAGTTCTCCCCTATCATCTAGTCACTGTTCCCCACCACTCACTCTCCTGATGATAGGGACAATGACAACAATGAGGTCGTGATCATGATGGTGGTGGCCATGATGATGGTGATGGCGATGATGATGGCGATGATGATGAGGTCTTGATCATGAAGATAAGAGGACGAGGTGGTATCCGGTTCCCACCTGCATGACTTTAGGGAGGATGGTCTTGTCAAAGTGATCCTCAAGAGTGGGCTCCGTGAAGTCTCGCTTGTACACGTTCTCCTCTTCGTCCTGCGAAATTGCACAACAACAACAACAACAACCACAACCACGTCAACAACCACTCAAACCAGGCGGCTTGGTCGTACCAGCGGTGGGTAACACAAATCAACGCTCGATCATCCACGGCTGGATTATCCGGTTGGCAGAATAAACGTCCTTGCGAAAACATTCAACGTAAGATACGAACGTTTATGACGGTACTCTTAGGTTTTTTCGGTAAAGTCACGTAGGTAAAAAAAATAGAAGTAATAATAGAAATAAAATAATAAAAGTTTATGACGGTGTCAACCGTTAAATACACTTCACGGGGAATCGAACTCTGCTCGCCAGGTCTGTCGCGCATCGCGCCGACCCCTGCACCGTGACCACTCCCACACGCTCACGGTCTCCGCACGCTCACGGTCCCCGCGTGTTCGCGGTCCCCGTGGGAACGGCGTGACTCCCGTGTAGCAGCGCTCACCATGAAGAAGGCTCCGCGGTGGTAGTACTTCTGCAGGAACTTGTACTTGCCCTTGGACACGCGATTGGTGATAACCTTGGGGTTGGCACGCAGCTCCGCCCGCCGCTCCTCCTCCGTCATGGTGTGCATGCGGTCCAGCTCCAGCTTGTCCTTCTCAGCGCTGCGCAGGGGGACCCCACGGACAAAGCAACCCCACCCCCCGATCAACAACAACGCACGGCAGGTACTCTCCTTTTTTGTATTTGATTGTCAGCCAACACTGGGTAAAAAACAACATGGGCATTTTCGTTCTCTTCTAGCATGTGCACCAACAGGTGCTTGTGCACAAACAGGTCCACGTACACCTCTTGTTCTCTTTTAGCCCCCACCCTCCCAATACGTTCCATTCATTGGCTACCACATTCTGATAAGCTCCCCCCCCCCTCCTCCCCCTTAACTTGTATTTAAGAACTTGTATCTCGGAATCTCTGCCTCACTTGATACAGCAAATCTGGCTGTGACGGTCCCACCTGATGACGGAGACTTGTGTTGCCTCCGAAACGTCGTGATTTATTATTTTATTTCTATTATTACTTTTATTAATTTTATGTTTTACCTACGTGACTTTACCGAAAAAAACCTAAGAGTATAAGGGGAAAACGCTTCGCCAACCTGCTTGCTGTGCTGCCAACTCGCGGCCCAGCCGGTTCAGCAAATCTCTACGCGATTCACCAACCCTGGCCTACACAGTGCTGGGTCACAGGCGTGTACCACCATGGCGGGCTGCCCTCAGAGATGATGCTATCGGTACAAGGTTACCGCAGCCAGTTTAAACATGCACCATCATGCGCTCCGTTTCTCTGTATACCCTGTGCGTGTACTGCACCTCCCATTAGCATAGTTGGCTATGGACGGTGTGAAAGAAGTTCAACATATATACACGTACGTCCGTGTGGAGCAGGAGGCAGAGAACAAGCCCTGCACACCTGTTGTTCTAACTGTGTGTGCGTACTCCGTGGGTACGATGTGCTTAATGCTGTTTTCGCTACGCGATAACTCTGTGCATACCTGGTATGCCGACTGTATGTATACCCGTACTTTGTGTGCACAACGTGCGAGTAGGCCGCTGCGTACCGGCGTTACGGGCACCAAATTTTACAACTTTCCCCGCGGATATCTCATTTGGGAAACCACACAGCAATGATCGCCTCCTACGGCAGAACTACTGCAGACCTGGTCTGTGAAACATTGCAGCGTCTTTGTGATCGCCTGACGCTATGAGAATAAAGCAAAATCCAAACGTGTCCATGAGCTTACAATGCATCTGTGCGTGTGTGGCGAGTGCCCTGTGCATAAGCCCATCATCAGCGACGATTATATGAACCAGTCCTGGGCCTCCCACAGGTCGACTCGGCCTTAAGCGAGTATCCGGCGCGATGTGTAAACATCGCTGCTCGGGAGACAGAGGCGGCTTGACGTGGATTCCGGCCGCACCGACCCCCTCGCGCGTCGCGCCGGCGTTCACAGGTGCTACTCGCTCACACCACTAAACCCCAACAGTCTGTTCAAGGCTATACAGGGGGATTTTTCTCATGATTTTTCTGCGCGTACCCCCGGCCCCACGTCTGTGTGTATCCCCCGGCTGCGTGCAGTGCGTGCGCTCCCCGTGCCGTGCCACTCACGCCTCGCGCTCCTCGCGGTCCCGCTTGACGCGCTTCAGCTCGCGGACCTTCCACGTCTCGTACTCCTCCTCGTCGTTCTCGTTGTCTGTGTCGATGGTGTCCAGCGCCGCCAGCGTGCGCCGGTTCTCCTCAAACTCGCGCCGCGCCTCCTCCTCCACAATCTACGCCCATTACCCCGTGCACGAAGAAAAAAGATGACCGTGGCTGTGATTTCAATTCGCAAAAAGGTCAAGCTGCAGCCCTGCTTGTGCTTGCTCAAGCACCAGCCGGTGGAAGGGCCCTCACTACCAGCAGGTCGATAAAGCGCACCTCTATGAGCGCCAATGCTGGTTGTGGTGGTTGCCACGGTGGTGGTGTTAGTGGCGGTGATGGTGCTGCTGATACGGGATGCTGGTAGTGGCGGTGGCAGTGAAGGTGGCGATGGCGATTTTTGGTGGCGCCAATGCTGGTTGTGGCAGTGGCCACGGTGGTGATGCTGGTGATGGTGCTGCTGGTGGGGGGTGGTGGCATCGGCGGTGGCAGCGACGGTGGTGTCGGTGATGTTTGGTGGCGCCGATGCTAGTTGCGGTGGCGCTGGTGGTGGCCTTGCTCACCTTGAGCGAGTATTTGCGCCGCTCCTCCACCACGCGCTTGTTCTCTGCCTCCTGCTCCTTCTGCTTCTGGGTCTGCAGCTCCTTCTCCTGTACAGTGAGGCGCTCCTTCCTACCGAGCAGGCAAAGCACGAGATCCCCTTATAGCCTCAACCGATAGAACAGCATATGTTAAGGCCGGCACTATACTCTTTCAAGACAGAACCGTGCTTGGTGCGGACAGTACCATAGATGGAGCAGTAGACAATGAAATAGGCATTGGAACAATTTGACATGCAATTCAGCAAAGTGATGCATAACGCAGTGGACAATGCAATGTTCAACGAGACAGAAAATGCAACAGACAACAGAAGAGACAGGAGAAATGTAATAATATAACACAAAATGCAGCAAACAATACAAAAGACAATGGAGTAGACTGTGATGCATCACAGACAGCCAATGCAATAGACAATACAAGAACAACCACCATTCGCCACTAAGTGGCGGTGACGTCACCACGGCGCTTGTGGCAGGCTATGTGCACGTTGAGGCCACGGGCCACGTGAAGCTTCGAAGGCTCGCTGACAGAAGGTCACAGGGCAGACCCAGCAGGTGCCACACAATGGGACAGACAACGCAGTCGACAATGGGATCCACAAGACAGCAGATCATAGAAAACGGGTCAATGTCCTTAATGGATGAACATTGCTTGAGCAAATGCTTGGCGGACAACGCGACAGGGCACGGGGACGGACGACGCGGTAAGACAACGGCCCCCGCACTTGCGGATGAAGACGGGTTTCAGCAGCGGTTCGGCCTCCTCCTCGCTGTCCGTGTACTCCTCGTACTCCGACTCGGAGCCCGACTCGCCGCCCGACTTCGCCTCGTCCTCGACGTCCAGCAGCTCCGTCTCGTCATCCTCGCGCTCCTTGGCTCGCTCCCGCATCAGGGTGCGCCGCCGCTCGATCTCCTGGGCACCGCCGCCGGGCACAAGGAGGGGAGGGGCACGTCAGCGGGGATCGTTCGCTCGCTAGCGGAAGAACATCGTGGCGGCGTGGTCGTCTCTTGTCTGACGACGACGCTGCCGACGACGGTACTGTTCCAGCGAGTCCACTGCGAGGATGAAGCCAGTCGACGGTTGCCCCTTTGTTTCACCGCTGCCTCAAGGGACGGGCCACACTTTCAACTTATTTGAGTTGGTGTGGCCTATACAATAATTCGGCAGCTCTTTCAGTTCTCTTTGGAGTTGGTGGTCCAGACAAGGCTGAGAGCATTGCGCATGCAATGTGGTGGTTATATGACATGCATGCAAGGCATGATGGTAGTCGTGCCTTCCTGGTCTTTCGTGAGCAGCGCACCGTTGTGCATTGTCATTTCCATGTTCCCGGCCTGTGACAATTTTCCTGCCTTTGTAGGTTTTTCTCATTATTTGCATCAAGCGCTGGATTTAAATTTGCTGACCATATCACGCCTTGTGTGCATGCGCAACTGTGGCTGTCGAGACCGACGTAGTGTCTCCCATGGCGGTTACACTTGTAGACTGACATTTACAGAAGGGTGGTGGTTGCTGCTTGAGACTAATCTTGTTCGCAAAGTTGTCCATTGTAATTTATATGAATAGCTTAATCCCCCCCACGCCCCTCTAGTCTTAGCACCTGATTAGCTCACAAGTGACGACATCGCATTTATCCGTCTATTTAAGATCAAAATCGGGAGGATTTTTCTACAACTCTGGCTGTCGCCTGATGATGCTGGTTGTATTTACCGACTAAACGTCGTACTCGAATTGTAAACCTTGTGGGTTTACTCTCCAACACCGGTGTGCTGAACTAGTAATGAATTGCCATGTTTAGTTTACGTGACAAACCGTACTAATTAGCTCTGTCGGGTGGTGGCGGGTTTAACGACACATTTATATTTACGCGATCTAACCCAAAAAAACCTCTATTATGGATAAAGTTGTCTTTTTTTCTCAATATAGGAAATACGTTGTTTCTAAAACCGTGCCCTGCCACCCCTAATTGTTGAACCCACAACGTGGCCTGTCCGGTGCTATTCACTCACCAGCTATCAACGTCACAACAGGAAAAAATAACAAAAAACTGAAATAGGACCACAGACTTGGGACAATGAAAAAGGATACCATATGAAAGACAGACGCAATAGAGATTCGAGGTTTTAGGAGGATGTTGAGAATAGGATGGACAATAAAAACAAAGATGTGATAAAATAATTGGGACATCGGTATAGAACGATGCAAGATTTAGTCAGAGAGAGGAACGTGGCATGTCCTGCGGACGGGGGGGGGGGGGGGCGGGGAGCCTCCTCCTACCTGGGAAAAGAGAAGGCAAAACGGGCAATAGGAAGACAAAGATGGATACGGTGCGATTCCATTAAAGAAAGAAAGATGTAATTCACAGGGCTATGGAGATGCAGGGCAGGAGTAGACGGAGACCGAGGGTGATAAGGGAGAATGTGGTGGAAATGTGAGAACAGTAGACGTGACAAGAGGCACATAGTAGAAGCACACTGGGGAAAGAAAATCTGACCAGCCGACCCCACGCAGTGATGGGGCCTCTAGTTTAGAAGTAGGAACAGTTCACGGAAGCCTGCATTGGTGGCTATGGCTGCAGTGAAGGGTCCACCCACCTCGTCATCAATCTCCTCCTCCTCTTCCTCGCTTGTGTCCTCTCGGTCGGCGAGAGGGATTCTCCTATCGTCATCATCATCGTCGTCATCGTCGTCGTCTTCCTCCTCTTCCAACACCTCCGGCTCGACGATCTGCCGGTGCCGGGCCAGCCTGTGTGCCGGCAAAAGCGAGCAGACTTGTCACAATTGCTCGAATAAAAACGATTTTGAAGCTCGCACCACATGCGTTGAATCGCGCGTTTGAATAAACTATTTATGATTTATGCCACACGCAAGTTAGTTACTGCATGATGCCACCAGCAAAAAATTGGGAGGGAAATTTTCAAATGAAAGAACAACAATAAACGAATAACCAGTCCTACTTATCTGCATAAAAATGTTTATGTGTATATAATATATTGTCGGCCAATCTGGAGTTTTGAGCCCTGGGAACATGTCTCGACTGTCCCTCCCTCCACTAAAGTTGGCTCTGGCACTAACAGCACGGCATCTGGAAACACAGTCCTGCTATGTATCAATGTAACCGTCAAGTGATGAAGATCACTGTCGGCGACAGAACTGCATGGACCGGAGATTGCTTGAAGGGATCTCGGAAGTGGTTTAGCGATATCCGCTTCTGCGGGCAGTTCTCTAACACAGGGGGGCACGGGGGGGGGGGGCACGGGGGGGGGGGGGGCTTGCTCTGGTCGCACACCTCTCCTCCACGTCGTCCTCCAGCTTTCGCGCCTGCAGCCGCTTGAGTCGAGCGTCGTTGGCCGCGGTGGAAGAGGAGGAGGAGAGCAGCGCCGGGGGGTCTCGCTCCGCATCGCGATCCGCCTCCTTGGGGAGGCGCCGCAGCTTGAAGTCGTCCTCCCCCTCCTCTTCGTCGGACGACTCCATGGGAGCATAATCGGGCCGTTTGCCCGAGATGTAGCGCTTCACTTTCACTTTCTCCATGGAGAGCTCGCCTGCGAATGGAGATCGAGGAAACAAGCAGTGGTTGGAGTGGTGATGCAATTATTCCACGAAAAAGTCGATTAATTGCTGCTCCGAGATTACAATTCGATTCAAATGAGATTCTGTTTGAGTTGTGATTGATATTTGTCCCACATTTTTTTCTGCAATCATGATTGTGCCATTAATATTGCGTCATGAAGCAAAGCATCAATATGGAACTCTTCCAGACCAATGCAAGTTTTCATGTTAGGGAACAGCTCACAGAAGCAGATACCACAGAACTATCTCTAAGATCCCGTCAAGTGACCTCTGTTCCACACAGTAACGGGTACAAAGAGTATTGTTCCTCGGATGACAGTCGAACCAAAATATTTTATTGTAATATTTTGAAGATAGCCAAAGAGTATGGATCCCTGCAGTCACGAAAACTTCAAATCTAGATAGCCAAATTAAGCGCAGAATTAATGCAATGTGATGGATTGTGTTTTACGTCATTGGGGACCGGGCTGAAACCATCAACTCAATGCACTCGATACATGCATCGAATTGTGCAAGTGAGAATGTTAAATTTATGCAAATTCACCCACCCGTAAATTAAATGCATTGTATCGATTAAGGCTCGCTAACTGATTTAACTGATTAAAACTATGTTTATTTAATTTGAACACTTGTGTTTGCTACATTGACCTAAATGACGCAGAGCATGATTTGAACAGTCAACATCTTACATAGTCGAACATGTATACTTTGCAAACGTAAGTTCAGGTTTTAAACAATTGACTGATACATAAGTTATATGAACTAAGCACTACTGCAATAAATTAACACGTAAATGAGGGGCCATCCATTTAGTACGTACGCATGGAGGGAGGGGGGGGCTTAACCCAAATTCGTACGCATGCGTATGGGGTGGCCTATTGACAATATTGTTTCCCTTCTACGTGACTTTACTGAAAGAACCAAGAATATAATGTACGTACGCATGGGAAACGGGGGGGGGGGGGGTGAAGCCTCGATAATAATTTGTCTACATTGGCCTTCAAATGAGTTAGATAGTCCGGCGGTGGACTATCTGTTTGCTTAAACACGTGAACATTATTAATCCTTGATTGTTTCTGCATGGATTAAATATCGGCCGATCTATAGGATTCGGGGGGGGGGGGGGGGGGTAAAAAGTCCGCGTGCGTACAGGGATGGGGGGGCAGGGGTCAGATTTTTGACAGATTTTTGCGTGCCCACTAAATGGATGGCCCCTAAGACAATGTAAGTCCCCGCAATGATCCATCGATGCCTGACTTGGTCACCCACCGCCTGTCAACACCACCCCTTGTTCTATACACTGCTGGATGATTTTTGCGTGCCTACTAAATGGATGGCCCCTAAGACAATGTAAGTTCTCGCAATGATCCATCGATGCCTGACTTGGATCACCGCCTGTCAACACCACCCCATGTTCTATACACTGCTGGATGATTTTTGCGTGCCTACTAAATGGATGGCCCCTAAGACAATGTAAGTCTCCGCAATGATCCATCGATGCCTGGCTTATATCACCGCCTGTCAACACCACCCCTTGTTCAATCCACTGCTGGATGACGTTCTCCCGACGCCGTATCGCTCACGAGGTGCCGATTAACCCACGCTTTGCCAAGCTTTACCCACACCGGCCACATCGGGTTGGTAAAGCGTTAACCGTGGCCGGGGGATCGAACTCAGCTCGCCGGGTTCGTCACGCGTTGTGCTGACCCCACTAAAGTGGACGTTTAGGGCGACACTTATGGGACCGTTACGGTTTAGGGGCATTTCGTGGACAGCTGCTGGACTTTGCGACTTTACATTTCCATTGCAGACACGGACGACCGAAGCGCGTTCAACGCCCTGAGCAGGCCTTAACAAATACACGTTAATGATTACTGTTAATATTAACGTTGCAAATACATTTTTATTTTTAAGACTCCGCGAAGTTTGGGCCTAGTCGCTCAGGCTTCGAGGCTCACCCTTCTCGTTGTACACGGGCACGGCTCCCGCCGTCGATTGAATGGGCACGGGCCGCGGCCCATGGCTCGACAGCGAGGGCATGGCCATGCTGGAGGTAAAACAAAACGAAGTGAAACTAGAAACGACGACGACGGCGACGATTTAAGTGTCGAGGGTTTCGGGGTCCGAGGCGACTCTCAAGCTCGTTCCAAGCCTGCCCCGACACCAGGCCTCAACGCGGCGGTCACGTGACTACGGAAGCCGCGACTGGGGGGGAGCGCGATTTAATATTGAATACGATATTATATATACATCTCGATATTTAATGTATAATATTGAATACGATATTATATATACATCTCGATATTTAATGTATAATATTGAATACGATATTATATATACATCACGATATTTAATGTATAATATTGAATACGAATACAATATACATCACGATATATATTGAAAAAATACAATATTATACCTACATCACGATATTTAATACATAATTTTGAATACGATATTATATTTCCATCACCATATTTAATACATGCCATTTAATACGAGATTACATATAAACATCACGATATATAATATTGAATACGAATACGATATTATATACACATTACAATATCACGATAATCGCGATATCGATTTAAATTGAAGTTAGCAATTTGTTGTTGTCAATGTTTGTTTGGTCTATTGTCCATCTCGTGTGCCTTTCATTTTTTTGCACTTCTAATAAAAAAACGAAAAAGTTAACGTGCAAGTTTGTTAGCCCCCCCCCCCCTCCCCGTGATATAAGATGGTTGATTGACAGGTCACGAGTAGTGGGACAAAGATTGGGCACTCCCAGCTCTTCCAAGACATCTGGGCAGTGCGGGATTATCGTCGTTGCAAAAAGTAGCTACTTATGCTACGCTACGGTGGTCCGCACTTTTAAGGGCCCCGCGCTAAATGCTTTCAAGCCACACATTCCGGTTCAGTGATTCTGCACTTGCTCCATTACTATAGTACTATACCGCCTTCAACTGTTATGAACGACTGGGTGTTTAAGGTGAGCGATTTGTCGTATTAGCTGGCTGTGTAGCAAATGAATAAATACAATTACTTTGCTATGCAAGTAAAATTTTGTGTTTACATTTTTACGTGTTTTTATTTTATTTAGGGCCCCTTTATAACATATTCTACAGGCCCCGCACTCCTTAATCTGGCATTGCATCTGGGGCTTCCACTGCAGTCGTGAGTATTTTCATTCCACACTACCCCCAACTTTGAACGGTAACCTCCAGAGCTCCCTCCAGTGGATAAACCTTCCGCTTGCAGAACGGTTACCGGTTTAGTGGTTAGCCTTTATCAACCCGAATCGATGACATAAACTTTACTGCAGCCTTGCAACAACTGTGGTTCTCAATTGTTTAAAAAAAGTGTACAATGCTAATAAATACATAGGGTTTGGTGAAACAAAGTAAGTTCACACTTAACGTGGCCGTGGCTTTATTTGTGCTTTCGATTTTTACCTTCTAAAGAAGATCTGGCCATGCATGTGGCTATTATTCTTAACAAACTTTGCGTTTGTGACCAGGACAGTGATATTTTGCAATGTACCTATTGTCAATTAGAAAACGTGGTGTGCATTTGTGTCATTCCTTCACGTAAAGTCCTGGTCACAAAAGCAACGTTTGTGGGGCATAATAGCCATTGCCTATACTTTTGAGGCATAAGCAATTAGAAAATAACACTTATTACTCATTATAGATTTGAAGCTTTCGTGACTGCAAGGATTCATACTCTTAGGTTTTTTCGATAAAGTCACGTAGGTAAAAATCTAAATAAATAATAAAAATGATATAAATAAAATAATAAATCACGACGTTTCAGAGGCAACACAAGCCTCTGTCATCAGGTGGGACCGTCACAGCTAAATTCAGTAAATTCAGTAAATCTAGCTGTGACGGTCCCACCTGATGACGGAGACTTGTGTTGCCTCCGAAACGTCGTGATTTATTATTTTATTTCTGTTATTATTTATATTATTTGTATTATTTATTTTTGTTTTTACCTACGTGACTTTACCGAAAAAACCCAAGAGTACTTACTACCCAGGAACAAAAATCGTGTTACATCGTGAATGATCAACTGTGATCTGATTCTGTATTGGTGCAGGGGGTGCGAGTGGGGGGTAGATGTGGGCGAGGGTGAATGGGGCTATAACCAATGCGACTCCACGTGTCTCTGCCCAATTTGGGCTCCACGTGTCACTTGCCGAGTGAATGCATATGAAGTGTTGTCAGGGCGAGCAGAGTCAGAGCTTGTACTCATACCCATACACAGACAAAGATCCCCCCCCCGACTGTTGGGGCAGGCTCTGTAAGCGAGCACCTACATGTTCACACCCACACAGTACACGTACACACTTACATAACGAGTAGGGAGCTGTCCATAAATGACGTGACACGATTTTGGACGATTTTTGCCCCCCCCCCCCTTCGTCACACGGCGTCACAAAAAGTCAGACCCCCCCCTCAATTATGACGTCACAAAGCTCTGCTCCCCCCCCCCCCCCCCCAAGAAATAAATCATGCTTCAAATCGCTTTATACTATTGTCATTGTAGTGCGTATTTAATGTGGCGCTGCACTCTGATGTTGTAGGAGAAAACATTTATTAAAAAGTCTATCGTAGTGCAGTGCGCTAATTGCTACACTACCGCTCCCACACACACACATACACACACACAGACACACACACACGCACACATACACACGCACACAGACAGACACACACATACACACGCACACATACACTAACACACACGTACACCAACACACACACACAGACACACACACATACATCAACACACATACACCAACACACGCACACATGCACTAACATACACGTAAACCTACACACACACAGACACACATACACACAAAGTACACACACATACACCAACACATACATACACCAACACACACACATACCCCAACACACACCAACACACACATACACACACACAGACACACACATATACACATATCCCAACACAACAACAACAACAACCGCCATTCGCCACTAAGTGGCGGTGACGTCACCACGATGCTTGTGCCAGGCCAAGTGCACCTTGAGGCCACGTGAAGTGTCGAACGCCCGCTGGCAGGAGGTCACGGGGCAGACCCAGGTGCCACGGGTCGACTGACCGAGATGACCGAGATGACTGGCTGATGCACCACCTGTGCCCCCTACTGTACCAACTTGCTGTGCTTTAGCCACCCGGCGCTCCGCTCGTTGTTGTGAGCGTCGCTCCTCCGCCCTCCGTTGTTGTTGGAGGGCGACTGCCTCCAACTGCCCAGTAGCGTCCTTCACGAGCCTCCTCCACTGAGGCCGATCTTGACACCGCTGGTACCAGTCATCGGCAAGTCCACTCAGCTCCACGTCCTCCTGTACCACGTCACTCCATCTCTTCTCCAGCCCGTGCCGCGCCCGTCTAGCCCCCTCGATCCGGCCGAACAAAAGCTGTTTAGGCATGCGGTGGCTGGGCATGCGGGCTACATGACCCAGCCAACGCAGCCTTGCCTGCCGGAGGAGCTCACTGATGGGACTTTGCCCAGATCTTTCAAGGATTTGTGAGCTCCTCACACAATCCAGCCTGGTTAAACCCAAGATGGATCGTAGGCAGGCCAGCCTAAATGTTTCCAACCGGCGAAGATGCTCCACCAGGGGGGTCCACGTTTCGCAAGCGTAGAGAAGGGAGGGAATGACCGTGGCCGAGAAGACCTGAAGCTTCGTGCGGAGCGACAGACCAGGTAGCTTCCACACAGCGTTACGCAACCGATGAAAATATATTGCCGCTCGACTGATTCGGAGTGAGACCTCTGCTGATAAACTGGAGCCGGTCATAAGCACACTGCCCAGGTATGGGAAACTCTCCACTCTCTCCACAACTGCCCCATCACCAATTGGGAGTTGTGGGGGTGGAGTGTCCGATGGTACAAAATACCCTGGCAGGTGCTTAGTTTTGGTGGGGCTGATGGTAAGGCCCCACCTCTTAGTGGCACGCTCCAGTCTCAGCAGCAGCGTCTCCAACTCCTCTTCTGAATGAGCAGCTATTACCAAATCATCGGCATACATAACGTGGTTGACCAATAGGGAGCCATCCCTTGATCGCACCCGGGCATCGATCAGCCTCCCATTATATCTGTACCAAATGGAAATTCCCCCGGTACAGCTATTGAAGGCTTCACGAACTACGCGGTCAAAATAGATGTTAAATAATGTGGGAGCCAGAGGACATCCCTGTCGCACCCCAAGGTGTACAGGGAAAGGCTCCGACTCCCGGCCACGTAGTTTTACCCGGGCCCGCTCACCATCATGAAGGTCTTTAATGATCGTGAGCAGAGGGTCAGGGACTCCGAAAGCACGAAGAACAACCCAGAGCCCAGTCCTACTGATGGTATCATAGGCCTTGACCAGGTCAATAAAGCAGAGATGTAGGTCTTTTTGGAATTCCCTACACCTCTGCTGTAGCAGACGGACAGAAAATATGGCATCTGTGCAGGACCGCCCTTTCCTGAAACCGCATTGGGGCTCCGCAAGCCTCTCCTCAGCGTGCCTAGCAAGGCGATGTTGAATAATCCTTGCCAGGACCTTACCCGGCACACTGAGGAGTGAGATGCCCCTGTAGTTGTTACAGTCGGTACGGTCCCCCTTCTTAAAGAGGGGGACCACCAGGGCATCCTTCCAGTCCTGCGGAACCCGTCCAGTGGTCCAGACTGTTGTTATGATGTCATATAGGGCAGTCTGTGCACAAACGCCACCCTCCCTCAGCATTTCGCTTGGGAGATGATCTCTGCCCGGTGCCTTCCCTGGTCTCAGACTCCGGATCGCCCTCAGTACTTCCTCAACAGCTGGCACCTCAGCCAGCCACTCACAGGGAGTGACCTCTTCCAATATTTGAGGCACCGCAGCCTCAGCAGGGTTATCACCATTTTGTGCCATGATGTTTTCCTGGCTGAGAGAATTTCCCTCCCCCAGGACCTCACAGAAATGCTCAGCAAATCTGCAAACCTGTTCCTGGGGGTCGGAGATTTTCCTCTAATGATGGTAATAGGTGTGGCGCTGCAGGTTACTTTTTTGATGGAGTTAAATAGTGATTTGTGATCACGGGCCACTGAGGCAGACTCCATCTCCTCAGCAACCCGCGACCACCACCCATCCTTACAGCGCCTTACGGCTCTCCGAACTTCCGAGCGAAGGCTGCGGTAAACCTCCTCATTCTCTGACGTGGGATGCTGTAGGCGATGAGAGTAGGCCTGTCGCTTTTTCTCAATTAACCTAAACACCTCCTCTGTCAGCCAGGGTTTCTGGGGAGGTCTGGACCGCGTACCCAAAGCAGCCATTGCAGCTGCATGAGTCACAGTCTTAAACCTCGCCCATTTACCCTCGACATCAGCTGCAAGCGATGATGAAATTCTCGCTTGCAACTTTCATCAGCTAACTGAGACCAGGCCACTTTTGGTTGGAATGGGATCCTGGGTGTACACCCACCACCGGAGTGGAAGAAAGGCAGGCGCATCTTACAGATGACTAGTCGATGGTCAGAGGGCAGATCAGCTCCACGGTAGGTCCTGGTGTCAAGGACATGGGCTCGCATTCGCTGGTCCGTCACTATGTAGTCCAGCAGATGTTCTTGCTTGGACCCGGCATGTATCCATGATGTTGTGTGGATGCGCCGATGCCGGAAGAGCGTGTTGGTAATTACAAGCCCATGGGCTGCACAAAAATCTAGCAGCCTCCTACCGTTATTATTGAGCTGATCTGGCCCATGCCTTCCAATCACTCCAGACCAGGTGTCAGCATCATGACCAACTCGGGCATTGAAGTCACCCAACAAGATGACTCTGTCCCGAGTGGCCACTTTAGCCAGCACCTGTGACAGGAGGTCATAGAAAGCGTCTGACTCATCGGCTTTGCTTGCATCCCTCCACGGATGTTCGTCTTCGGTGGGGGCATAAGTAACCACGACCACCACTCCTCGCCTCTGGTTGATGGGAAGGCGAGCCCAAATTATCCTGGGGCTTACAGCTTCCCACACCTCACCGCCACGCTCCCACGCCCCCTTCATTCTTTTGTTCAGAAGAAGAGCCACACCCTGTTGTTTGGCAGTCTCCTGCCCCGAGTAGAGGACTGTCCACCCCTCATGGTGGCAGGAGCCAGAACCGGTCCACCGGACCTCCTGAATGCCACAGAGATCCAGGCGGTACCGGTCCAGCTCCCGACAGAGGAGTGGCAGCCTCTCCTCCGCAGTGAGTGTTCGAACATTCCACGTGGCCATCCGCAATGGTTTTTTGTTGTTTCTGGAGGAGCCCCGAGTGTGAAAATTCAATCTCCTGGCTCCGCCAAATTGGGTTTGGCCAGGAGACGTCATAAAAGCCTGACCCCCCGGGGCCTCCGGCACAAGCTTATTAGTTACCGGTTTATGTTTAGTTTGTAGTTTACTGGTGGTTAATTGAAGGTGGAGGGGTTACCAGCCCCTCGCACCCGTCCAGAGCCCCCGTTTAGCCGCTGTGGTGGACACAGACGCCATGAGGGGAGAGGCCAATGGGCATTGGCCCTCCCCCCACAGCACTGCCCACGACAGTGTTGCCCGTCCGGCACCGCGAGGAGGTAGGAGGTTGTTTTGCCAACACACACACACCAACACACACATACACACACAAAGTACACACACATACACCAACACACAGAAAGTACACACACACATACACCAACATACACCAACACACACACACACATACCCCAACACACACACATACACACACAAAGTACACACACCCACACGCACGCACTCTGACACATGCGTGCACGATAGTCGTCGTCGCTTGCGGCTCCGTCATTCCTGTCTGTCCACACTTCGGGGACTCCGAGGGAACGCGGACTGACTCCGCACAGTCGGCAGACGGACAGACGGGAGAGCTGACAGACAGCATGGAGACCATCTCAGAGTTCCTGTCTGACAGCCAAGCGAGGGAGAAGTTGATGAGGTATCGTGTCTGTATGTGAGTCTGTCTGTGTGTGAGTCTGTGTGTGTATGTGTGTCTATGTGTGTATGTCTATGTGTGAGTCTGTGTGTCTGTCTATGTGTGTGTTTGTCTGTGGATGTGTCCATGCGTGTCTGTCTATGTGTGTGTGTGTCCATGGGTGTCTGTCTATGTGTGTGTGTGTCTTTGTGTGTCTGTGTGTCTATGTGTGAGTCTGTGTGTGTCTATGTGTGTGTCTGTGTGTTTCTATGTGTGTGTATGTGTGTGTATGTGTGTGTCTGTGTGTCTGTCTGTCTATGTGTGAGTCTGTGTGTGTTTGTGTGTCTATATGTGTGTCTGTGTGTGTCTGTCTATGTGTGTGTCTGTGTGTGTCTGTCTATGTGTATGTCTGTGTGTGTCTGTCTATGTGTGTGTATCTGTGGATGTATCCATGCGTGTCTGTCTATGTGTGTGTGTGTCTGTGGGTGTGTCCATGTGTCTGTCTATGTGTGTGTGTGTCTGTGTCCATGCGTGTCTGTCTATGTGTGTGTGTGTCTGTGTCCATGCGTGTCTGTCTATGTGTGTGTCTGTGTCTGTGTCCATGTGTGTCTGTCTATGTGTGGATGTGTCCATGCGTGCCTGTGTGTGAGTGTGTGGTCTATATGTTGGGGAGCGGTGGCGTAGCGGTTATCGGGCTGCGCTACGAACCTGGCGACCCGAATTCGATTCCCGCTCACGGCCCAACACCGGTGACTATTTATCTGAACCGGTCCTGGGCCTCCCCTAGGTCGACTCAGCCTCAAATGAGTACCTGGTGCGGTGCGTGTAAACATCGCCAAGAGGGAGACAAAGGCAGCCGGGCGTGGTGCTGGCCACCCACTCCCTCGTGTGCTGTGCCGGCCTTCATAGGTGCTCGCTAACAGCACTTGCCCCAACAGTCTGTTACAGGCTATATGGGAGATGTTTGTCTTTGGTCTATATATGTCGTGTATATAACAATGTGTGTGTCTGAGTGTCTGAGTGTGTTTGTCTGTGTCTCGGTGCCTTTCTTTGTGTGTCCGGCTCTGGATTTGTCTATGCCTGGCTTTTTGTATCTATGTATTTATGTGTGTCTGTACATCATAATGTATGTGTCTGGGTGTCTGTTGGTGCATCTGCCAGTCATCTCAATCAGTCAACCCATGGCACCTGGGTCTATTCCGTGACCTGCCAGAGTCACTTCGACACTTCACGTGGCTTCAGAGTGCACCTAGCCTGGCACAAGCGCCGTGTTTTTGCGTGTCGATGCGTGTGTGTTGTCTTTGTGTGTTTGGTTCTCTGTCTGTGTCTTTGAGTCGACTATCATGGGCCCATTGACACAGAGACGGGATGATTCCAGCAGTTAGCCCGTGGTTGTGGCGGCTTCCCTCTCTGCACGTGTGGCTGCTTGCCTGCGATGCACCACTGTCGAGGCAGCGACGAGGGTTGGTGGACCACCGCGCGAATGTTGAGAAGCTCTCTTCACGTGGGGGGTCGAGGAGGTGCCCATACCCTGGACCCGCCGCGAGAAGGCGGACTAATCTCCTCCAACTGTCCCTTCTGTACGATACTCGATATTGAGTATCGTTCATTCAGTGGCTGAGAACAGCTTAATATACAGAGGACCGCAGAGCTTGTGGACACATTATTGGTGGCACCGACTTCCCACCTCGGCTGCCTTCCACCAGCTTGCCTGTGGTTTCTTCGCGACTGCCAGATGCAATGTGCACGACCGACGACGCTATATAAATTACAACTTAATATACAGAGGACCGCAGAGCTTGTGGACACATTATTGGTGGCGCCGACTTCCCGCCCCGGCTGCCTTCCACCAGCTTGCCTGTGGTTTCTCCGCGACTGCCAGATGCAATGTGCACGGCCGACGACGCTATATAAATTACAACTTAATATACAGAGGACCGCAGAGCTTGTAGACACATTATTGGTGGCACCGACTTCCCACCCTGGCTGCCTTCCACCAGCTTGCCTGTGGTTTCTCCGCGACTGCCAGATGCAATGTGCACGACCGACGACGCTATATAAATTACAACTTAATATACAGAGGACTGCAGATCTTGTGGACACATTATTGGTGGCACCGACTTACAGCCCCGGCTGCCTTCAACCAGCTTGCCTGTGGTTTCTCCGCGACTGCAAGATGCAATGTGCACGACCGACGACGCTATATAAATTACAACTTAATATACAGAGAACTGCAGATCTTGTGGACACATTATTGGTGGCACCGACTTCCCGCCCCGGCTGCCTTCCACCAGCTTGCCTGTGGTTTCTCCGCGACTGCCAGATGCAATGTGCACGACCGACGACGCTATATAAATGACAACATGATTATACATAAACAGTAGACGCACGGTGCTACGATATTTTTTTAAAACGCCGTGCAGAGGGAGGTGGAACGCAAGCCGCGTCCTTCGGATCAAGAATCCCGGGTTGTGCCGTCCACGACCCCCAAGGTGCCCGCTAACCGATGCGATGAACCCAGCAGGACGGCGCAGTACGCGTGCACCCTCGCGAGCCACGTGAACGAGCGCACTTGGCGCCGGCCCGAGGCGTCTGACAAACTCAAGGCCCTGATGTCCCACCTGAAGCTGAGCCGCAAACGTGAGTTCGCGCCCGGGTTAGGGATGGAGACCCAGGGCTCCCACTTCGCTGACACATGCCTTATTTAGTTTCTCCACTTCACCGGCCAGGAGCGACAGGGAGGCGCAGTAGAGGAAACAAAAAGATGCTCGGTGTAGTCGGCACTTTGCTTCGTTCATCATTTAGTTTTTTTTAATGCTTTGCTTTATGTAACCCCCCCCCCCCCTTCACGAAAGATTTCACCCTCCGCTCTCCTTACCCCTTCCCTCTCCCCTCCCTCTCCCCCCTCTCTCTCCGCCTCTCTTTTTTCTGTTTTCTACGTATTTTTTTGTATTTTTTTAAATTACCACAAGTGCTGCACCCAGCCCTTCTCTCTCTCTCCCCCTCCCGTGTTCTGCAGAGTGTGAGTGATTGCGTGAGTGATTGCGTGAGTGCGAGCGAAGTTCTTGTGCGAGTGAGCGATGGAGTTGATGATGTATATTCTTAGGTTTTTTCGGTCAAGTCACGTAGGTAAAAAAAATAAAAATAATAAAAGTAAAATAAGAATAAAATAAAAAAAATCACGACGTTTCGGAGGCATCACAAGCTTCCGTCTTCAGGTGGAACCGTCACAGCACGATAGCTGTATCAATACAGCTGTCTCAATACAGCTATCGTGCTGTGACGGTTCCACCTGAAGACGGAAGCTTGTGTTGCCTCCGAAACGTCGTGATTTTTAAAATTTTATTTTTATGTTACTTTTATTAATTTTCATTTTTTACCTACGTGACTTTACCGAAAAAAACTAAGAATATGAATCCTTGCAGTCACGAAAGCATCAAATCTAGAGTTGATGATGTGTTTCTCCCCCTGCTTTTGGAACGGGGCTTCCACAGGGCTTTCCAGACGGAGCAGAAGTGAGCTGCACCACAGGGGGGCAGAGACCACGTGATTTGCTGGAGGCTTTAGTTGGTTTTGCTCATAGGGGCCGTCCATAAATGACGTCACGTGATTTTTGACAATTTTTGACCCCCCCCCCCCCGCCTAGTCACACGGCGTCACAAAAAGTCAGCCCCCCCCTCCTCAAATATGACGTCACAAAGCTCTGCCCCACCCACCCACCCCCCAAAAATAAAACATGCTTCAAATCGTTTTAAACTATAGTCATTGTAGTGCGTATTTAATGTGGCGCTGCACTCTGATGTTGTAGGAGAAAACATTTATTAAAACGTCTATTTAATTAAGTACAACGTGTTGTCTATATTGATTTAAAGTTGCGCATTTTGATGTGACGTCCATTTCTCAAACCTCCCGTCACTATAAAAAAGGAAATAAAAACGTAACGGGGAGACGTTTCGGGAAATGACCCTTCTTGGTCACGGCAACTGTGCAAAGTTTTCACAAATAATAATAATAATAAAACTCATGTCAGAAGTGGGATTCGAACCCACGCCTCCAGGGGAGACTGCGACCTGAACGCAGCGCCTTAGACCGCTCGGCCATCCTGACTGCACGTGGTTGTGAGTGTTTTGTGCCTTGGTGTGTCTGTACGTGTCTCTGACACGTGCTTCCCTTGATGTATTTGTGTGCGCATGTGTATATGCCTGTGTGTCTGTTCCTGGATATGCCAGCGAGCCTTCAACACTTCACGTGGCCTCAAAGTGCACCTGGAATTGGCACGGGCCCCCTGGTGACCTTACCGTCACTTTGTTGCGAATAGCGGGTATTGATATTGGTGTGTCTGTGTTTTTAGCTCTACCTCTTTTTGTGCGTGCATGCCTCTGTGTCTGCATATGCCACTATGTGTGTATATTGAACTTCTTTCGCACCGTACGTAGCCAACCGTGCAAATCGGAGTTGCGTGTATCTTTTTACCGCTGTATTCGTGTCTGTATATGCCTGTGTCCGCCTCAGCACATGCCCCAACAGTGCGTTAAGGCAACAAGGGGGACCTTTGTCTCTGTGTCAGTGCTGCGCCTTGGCAGGAGCGTGAACAGCCTGCACGCCCTGCGCCTCTCGGCCCGTCTCTCCAACCCCGTGCTGCGCCTCTGTCTAAGCTCCGTGCACGCCACGAGGTGCGGTCGCTGTCCACCAGTGGAGTAGCCATCACCCAGCAGTGCGCAGTCGGTGCAACTGCACCCGGGGGACACACACGCCGGGGAGGATAACTATTGTGCCGGGACATCAGTTTGTTTTTCAAATATATGCAACGTTCCAAGGCCGTAGCCATGGAGTCAACATTGGGGGGGACCAAATCTTCCAGGGGGTCCCAACCCCGAAAAAATATCTACATTTTAAAACTCATTTCCTGCCTAAAATATTTTAAAAAATTCACTAACACATGGGATGGACTTTTTATTTATTTTTACAACAA
This sequence comes from Lethenteron reissneri, assembly GCF_015708825.2. Lineage (NCBI taxonomy): Eukaryota > Metazoa > Chordata > Hyperoartia > Petromyzontiformes > Petromyzontidae > Lethenteron > Lethenteron reissneri. Next base: position 5,939,792 of record NC_083779.1, read on the forward strand.
TGTCTAATAGTGTATTGTATTACATTGCTCTGTTATTACTTTTTTACATTTTCTTGTTTCATTGTATGTAATGGCAGAGATGATTAAGGATTAATAAAGTACAACCATAACCACAATCATATAAACATAAATCTATGCATTGATTTATGAAGTCCAGATATTGTGGCCAAGGTTTAGTAAATTGTTATTATTTACATAGCATAGCATTTTTTATAGCAATATATTGGGAGGGGGGGACATTTTGAGAAAAAGTTGAATATTGGGGGGAATGTGTCCCCCCCAATATTAATTATAATTACGGCCTTGCAACGTACAGTCCTTCAACGAGCCCCTAAAGAGTGCAGGGTCTAACCCCAGTTAACCCCAGGCCGCATATTTAAAGGGTTGTTCACAGCCAAAATGCTTCAGAAACGTCACTGAGATTTCGCTAAACAAGTTGGCACTCACCTTTGCCTCCGCGAACTCGGCGCTGTTGGAACGTTTGCTGTTTAATAATCTCCCGAGCGGACGGACCGAGGCTACGGTTCACAGGTCGTGCAGATGTCCGGGGCAAATTTGTAAGTGCCCTGGCCAAGTGTCTTTTACATTCTCTGAATTTCTCTGGGTTGAAATTTGATGTTTTTCGGGAATGCGACTTTAACTCACCTGTCCGCTGCTGGGAGTGTTGCTCCTTAGAAATATTCCACGGCATCAATAAAAGTTTAGTGTGAGGTTGAAGGCCGTGTTTCCCCCCTGTACAATCCATTAACTCAAGTGGACATTTACATAAAAGCCCAATAGTAATAATTATATCACACCACCGCACCACCCTGACCAATATCACCATCACTGCACCATTACGACTATCACCAAGATCACACCACCGTCAACACCACACCGCCGCAACACCACCATTCTCGCTACCATCGCCACCACACCAACATTGCGACTGCACAATCATTGCTGCACAATCACGTAGAACAAATTGTGGAACTGCCCAAAAGCGTGAACGTCATCAACACAAGCTTGCTGATGCGTCAGGTAAACCCCACCCGTTTCCCCCACAGGGCCCTGTACTTCGTGTGCGATAACCTGCTGTGGGCTTGGAAGGTTCGTCTGGCCCCCCACCTCGACTCCCAGCGCTGGGGGGCACAAGCAGCACGCTGTTACCTGCTTTCGCTCATCGCCTGCTTGCTGCGGGACCTCTACGAAATCATCACCGTCATCATCGACAACAACGATGAGACGGCCGGTCGAAACGTGCAGACACCTGCCGCCCAGCGGCCAGAAACGACCGATGTATGGGGACGCGTCAAGGGCCTCCCCCAGACGAAGACGACGATGACAAGGAAGGGCATTGGTCTTTGGGGAGAGTTGAGACGTCGGCCGGAGCTGTGGGTGGACCTGGCGAAGAACGTGCTGGACCTGCCGAGTCCGCTCGATAGGCTGGGCGTTCTCCGAGTTGACGAGGGCATCATCGGATTGTGCGGTCTCGCGTCCTCCATCCTGGGACTCGTGCAGTTGATGCAGCCCGGGCTGAAGCTGCGGCCGTGACAGGGAACGCGAGCGAGCACACGGTGTGCACAGAGGCACACAGCGCCACCCTGGCAGCCTTCTGTGCTTCAGGCAGATGGAATCCCGCATGGCATGTGCGATTATTCAGAAAGGTAATCATGGTGGTAATCACCAACACGTGACGTGGTCAGAGAGTATATACAGAGGAGGTGCTATCGTATGACTCTTTACAAATGACTCGTGAGTGGTGGCCGGGTGGCACGGAGATCAGAGGGCCGAGCTGGCATCGCCGAGATCTTGGGTTCAAATTTGCAGTCGCTTGCAGAGGTGGGACAAAGTCATTGTTATGCAAGTCCAAGTCGAGTCTGAAGTCATCAAATTCATGACTCGAGTCTGACTCGAGTCCAAGTCACATGACTCGAGTCCACACCTCAGAGGTGGGACAAAGTCATTGTTATGCAAGTCCAAGTCGAGTCTGAAGTCATCAAATTCATGACTCGAGTCTGACTCGAGTCCAAGTCACATGACTCGAGTCCACACCTCTGGTCGCTTGTGATGAAACTGGCTTCAAGTATAATGAGTTGGTGTCTCAGCCCAGACCCTAATGACTACACCAAACAACCCATCAAATACAAATTTCGTGCTGCACTTAATTTGGCTCAGCTCTATCATTCGTTGAACAGTTCTCTCAGGAGCCGTGTGGATGGGAAAGTGTCGCAGCCTACGGCGTGTACCAGAGGTAAATTTTCACGTATTCAGTAGTAGTCCTGTGATACCTTACATTGTGGGATGTTCTCAAATACAAAGAGCTGCACACAGCTCTCAAAGAGTTCCATTTGGATGCTTTTTCTCGTGACATGATGCCGACTGCAAAATCTGGCTGAAATTGTGGGGGAAAAAATCTGAAAGTGTGGGCAGCGGTGGCTCTGTACGTGGACTGTAATCCAGCAGTGTGGAATAGAGCAAGTGGACGTATTCCCATCCGTTTCCATCTGTACGGTGATTGTGTTGCCCCATGACATGCATGAGTTTTCTCCAGTTTCCCTCCACTTGCATAAACTAATTGACTGAAAACATCTTAAAATAAACCCAATGTGGCTGCAAAAAACTCCTGAAAAATAACTTAGCGTGGCTTTTTTTGGATAAATAATGCTTAGTACATCTGAAAATGTGCTTTAATGCGTATACAAATGCCACCAGGCCAATAAACACAGAATGTCCAATGTATATGTATATATATTTTTTTATTAATGCAATATACCATATTGTACAAGTAACAGTAATGAAAATGCCAGACAAAAAAGCTGTCACATCGCTGGTAACAAAATCAACACGTGCTACTCAACTACGTACTTTTTGCACAACCATGAACAGAATCCACGAGTTTAATTTTTTTTAAAAGCTCTCATTTTTTTTTTCACCAAGCAAATAAATTAAGGTAGCGATTGAAAGTCCGTATAAAAGTCAGTGGAAAAAAAGGCGCGCACAATCCGCTTTTTTTTTGCGCCAGGACAAGAAAGTAAGGCAGTAGTTGGGAGCGGGGCAAATCGAGAGACGACAAGAGGTCACACGAACGGGCAGTGGGGTTGATACTTTACATGACTGGCCAAGCAACACTAGGAATCTTGGTGCTGTGTGAGGGGGGGGGGGGGGGGGGAACTTGCAGTTTGTACACATCAGGGTCCGATTGATTTTTTTTAACACCGGCGCGTGGTGTTTTTTTTCCCCCCAGAGCATCCGTCCGTCCCGAAGAGGAGGGGGGGTAATAAGGAGTAATGTTAACAACTAAACGGGCTCTTTGTGTCACGTTTTCATGGTACACAGAGCTGGGGGGGGGGCCCTCTGGGAAAAGCCAGACCCAGTTCAGGGGGGGGGGCCCTCTGGGAAAGCCAGACCCAGTTCAGGGGGGGGGCCCTCTGGGAAAGCCAGACCCAGTTCAGGGGGGGGGGCCCTCTGGGAAAAGCCAGGCCCAGTTCATTTTGCTGTGAAACTGCAGGGTTCTCAAACTGAAGCCCCATACACACAACAGGTTGCACAGCACAGACGTTCACAGTGATAAACGTGCTTTTTATTACCCGACATTTACACTGTAGCCTGGAGAATGATCTGGGGTGCAGACAGCACCTTCGCGTGTTTAACCCACATGCGCGCGCACGCACACACGTATGCATGTCAATACTCTGTGCAGTCATGCCGGACAACAATGTCAATCCCTGTTCTCGCCCAAAGCGCGACAAAGTGTCGGGCACAACGCGCCCGCGCGATCGCGTTGTGCCCACGCAACGTGCAGGCTGAAAGTGTCGCAAAACATTTCGACCATTTGATTCTTGGAACGACCAATATCAGTTGGTCTGGAAAAGGTATCCAGACAAAGACGGGGGACTGATCAACAAGATGCATGTTTACTTAATCAGCTTCCAGTGGTGGGCATCGCAGAATTACTCCCCCTCTTAGGGAGAGGGGGCTGTGCGCCCTAATGAACAGCAGTGCCACTCCATGTGGCTCCCCATTCAGTTGCAGCCCCTATGGGTGGCTGGGGATATACTCTGGTTCAAGCTAAAGAGGTCATCACGACCGAATGTTGCCGATGGCGCTACACTTCTCTGCATTGCTGCCTTCTTGCAAGCCGGATCCAGCAGAAGTTGGAGAGTTGAAACCTGACCTCCAATGTCTACTCTAATAGAATATCACACTTAAATTTCGATTTAAATTTCGATTTAAAGCTTTCGTGACTGCAGGGATTCATCTTCTTGGTTCTTGCGGTAAAGTCACGTAGAAGGGAAATAATACAAAATAAAAATATAACATAATAAAATACAATTCTCACGACGTTTCGGCCACAACGCAAGCAGCCGTCATCAGGTGAAGAACAGGAGGACGGCTGCTATCTCGGAAAGATGAATATCACACTTGTAGAATGCGTTGCACACAAGTTGTGAATGAGTGCCACCCACCGCTTCCGTGTTAGGTGGTGCCCCTGTTTGCAGTGTCCGAGAATCGCTACTGACCTCCACCCAGAGATTTTATCCCTCAATAAGCAGTCGCTCGTAGACACTGTACCATTGTGTTTGTGCCCCAGTTCGTGGGGAGGCTTAGTAGGGACCATACAGTGGGTGAGATTTGAAATGTGTCGTTTAATATTGCAGGAAGCCATCCCGGAGAAACTTTGCCAGATTGCTACTGAATGTCTTTGCAGAGGGCTCACTTTTCTCCTGTTCCCTCTCTGAATAATTGAAGTACTTGCGGCTGTTAACACGTAGGTTATAATACTGGTTATTCAAAGGAGACTCCTCAAAATACATCCCCTGATAGCCACTTAATGCAAACGACAGTATTATGACCAACACATTTAGGCAATTCTATATTTGGCATACACTGCAGACGTAATGCATCGTTATATATATATATATAATTATATACTGTTCCCTGTGCACTTTGTTAGTTTCTAACCACTTGGGTGGAATATTTTTAGTATTGACAGAATTCATGAGCACACGTTCCTGAGCTCAAACAAAACTGGTTTGGAGGGGGGGGGGTTTACTAAAGCATGTGAGCACCATTTAACTCTTTGATGTACACCGGTTGAAGAAGCCAATGTAGTTTTTTGAAACATGACAAATATGCTATTGTCACGAATATCCCAAGACACGGGTGCCAATGCTGATGAAGAACAAACTGCTGTTAGCTTTGAGTGCGTGATACGTCGCACACACCAGTGAGGGCTTAAAAACCAGGGCACCGTTAACGTGGCATGCAAACAAACGTGACAACCCTTTCTCCCGAAATACAAGTGGGGCGCACTGATGCTTTCAAATATGAGAATTGCGCTATCTCGGAAAATAGGAGTGGGGAGGAATAAGATAGAATTTTCAATACTCAGCGGTGTCCCGTGAAACCAGATAAATAAACACAAACTAATTCTGATTACGGCAAAATGTGGCTTTACCAGTGAAGACTGAAAATTAATTCATGAATAACATCAGCAAGGGCACACACTGGATCAGGTTATACCTCTTAAGGCTACAGTCTTTGGCAGAAGCCTCCCGATATTGGTGTAAAAGTGGGGTCTGTGGCAATGTAGTCAAGGCTTGGGGTCTGTTTAATGCTAGCTCTGTTGATCGGCGCACTCACGTGACCCGGTCAGAGAGGTAATACTGAGGCTGAATCATGTGGCTCTTTAATAAAGAGACTATTAAGAGGTGGGCGGGTGGGACTCAGAAATCAAACGGACTGAGCAGGCACCACTGAGATTCTTGGTTTGAATCTAAGCAAGATGCCTGTCATGAATCATTCCCAGGTATAGCGAGATGAGGCTCAGCCCGGACATCAATGCTTGCACAGAAAAAACTATATTCAATTTTATTCTGCACTTATTTGCCAAAATTACAGTTCTTTAAATTAAATATATCTGTTGGGCTGTCATGTGACAAACATTACTCTGTCGGAGGGCAGGTAGGAAAATTGCTGCCCCCTATGGTGTCGACAAGAGGTCGCTTGAAAGGATATCAAAGGTAGCTCTGCAAAATCTACTTCAGTGGCCCATTCTCTAGAACACAAAGGGTTGCATTGCTCTGTGAGAGTTCCAAATCGATTCTTTGTCCCATGACATGATGCCTGGAGCACAACTGGGATAAAATTGGGGGGGAAATGCACAAAAATAGAGACACTTGACAACACAGAGCTCAGTGTTATGTTTGTCTTCAGACCCTTTCTCTTAATATCGGAAGTTTGGAGCTGCCAAACACGTGAGCTTTAACAGTCGTGAGTCTAAGCCCGTGTTATTATAACGCAGCACATGTGATATGAACGGAGTGAGAAATTGACACACTTATATTGTACATACTCGGCACTACAGATCCCATGTGTTTAGCATAATCAGAGAAATTCCAGTAATCCGAGCAAGCGCCCACCACCCCACCTTAAGATTAGCCTTCCCATAGACGAATACACCAGGAATTTATGATATGCCATCTTTTTAAAGTTTTTTTTCCAAAGTTTTTTTTTTTAAAGACATTGCACTCACAAGTAACATAGCGTTTGAATGGGAGACTCCAATGCAGGACAGTTATCCACAGGGCATAATTTCATCTGGGTCTATCCGGCACACCACATCCAGGATACCTCTTCGTGCATGTACGTGGCTACTGGTCACGTGTCAACTACTCCCATTGTCAGCGATGCGGGGAAAACGTTCAGTGAAAAATTAGGCCCTGATTATTACAAATTCCCAATTCAAACAGGACCACCCGCTTTGTGAAGTGGGAATTCTTCACTCGTCTTGTGCACTGTAAACGACTTTCCTGTTTTAACTTTGAAATGCAAGTTTTCGTGTTTAAAACAATTCACTAAACAAATCCAACTGAATAAAAGAAAAGTACTGCAGCGAGGCAATACTTGTTTGATGAATGGGGTTTCAACTGTGAGTAAATATCGCTGCAAATGCTTTTCCAGGAACACAACTATATAAATACTGAATGCAATGTCTTTTGGGTTTTATTGTAAATATTTGTTTAGACTTTTTTTTTCAAACTTTAAAACATCAAATCCCAACAATAAGGCAGAATTACACTTTATTTTTTTATGTGTTTTTTGTTTAAGTATAAAAAAAGTACTTCGAGACAAACAAAACATTTAACACATAGATAACATGCAAACAGGCAGATAAATAAATTAAAAAATACCAACTGTACACTATACCCCAAAAGCTAACTTTGCATGGTTGTTGCATACATGCATGTCACACGCATGTATAAAGTTTTGTTGAAAAACTTTCACCTTTCGACATACGACAATAAATTCCCGCAGGGTTCTGAAGCTAATTTATCACCAACTCTAAAGAGACGTTTCCCTCCGACAACCGGTCTCAAGAGAACAAGCCGCATGTCACTGTGTCCACTGTATATTTAGAAGACCTGTGCATGATACACAATAAACAAGTCGCCTGGCTGGCACGCGGATCCTGCAAACGGTTTTAAAAGGGTATGGCATCGCTTCTGAGACGCGTTATGGCGCATTGTCAACATTGTACGTAAAATAAAGTGCTGCATTCCAAAGCACTCACACTCAACACGGGCTTGGTGAGTCATGCACTGTGTGTGACGGAATCCGATTTTTTTTTGCGTTTTAGTCTTTAATTCCCCTCCGCCTCCCCCACCACTTATAGTTTTGTGAAACATTTCGCAGCAATAGCTTCGAAAAACACAAGATGATGTTATTTTGACCAAAAAATAAAGACCTCCTCTCTCCCGCTAAAACTGCTACACTTTAAACAATTGCACGTTCACATTTTGGAGTTTGCGATAACAAACAACAACAAAATCAGTCTCTAAAGGAAAACAAACAACACAAGACACGTATTTACTCGCTGGCCATTAGCTCCCATAACTTGCGCGCTATTCCCAGTTTGGCATGGAGTTTGCATGTATTAACTATGTTTTCACGTGTTACCTATGTTTGCATACATACACGTTACCTACGCGTTTACAGTTAGGCTCTCACAAGCGGTCGCTACGCACGGTCACACAGGTAGAAGTCACCAGCTCACAAATAATGGCAAAACAGTTCTATATTGCAAAGTACGCTAACTTGCCTGTGTGTCAAATCGGGTTTATGCTTTTAAAACTGTCCATTGCTGTCTGGGTAGTTCCACAAATTAGGTAATCTCACAGTGTAAAATTTCGAAATCATCCGAAAATAATACGAGTGTAATGTGTGTCATGTGGGCTGTTATTTTGAAGGTAATTGTCTATAATTTTACAAAATATGGCTTACTTATAGAACAAGTCAATGGATTTACACACGAAAAAAGTATGCACCATCACCATCCCAGCGCGGAAAAAAAGGAAGTAAATTGGTCCGAGTATGTTCGGCACCATGGTATTTTATGAGCATTTATTCCTAATCTTTTACCTGAACCACAGTCCGAATTGGTGGACGCACGATGCCCATGTAAAAATCTACTTCATGATTTTGGTAATTAATTACCCCCATCATGTCAGAAAGGTACGTCCACAATTGTTTAACAGGCCATCTGTGTCACGTGACAATTACATTGCAACACCTGGTGCCTTCCTGGAAGAGTTTAATCTTTCCCACACTATAGGACCCAGGTGATGGTCCAATAAATATAACTTTAGCTATACGTACAGGTGGGTGAGCACTCCTTTAAAATCTGACCAACAACATTAAATTGTACGTAAAATAACCGAGCCATATAATGGCACGATAGCAAAACCTGCTGGCTTCAACACACACACTGAAATCTAACTCTGCAGTCACACATCAGTCCTCGCTGTGGTGTGCCTTCCCATGTTCACGAAGTACAAAATAAAGTTAACACACACATATACGCATGAAATGCACCTTACAAATGCAAAGCATTACTATGTATATCCTATTCTTGTGCATGGCAATAAGTTCAGGAGATAAAAAATGTCAATGTCGAGGTCTGCTGGCCACGAGAGGGCTTCAGGAGTTTTGGAATACCTCTTCCGATGAAGGAGCGCAGACCACAATTGTTTACTACTTCTACTCGGTTCGTAGTTTGGGTTGCACGGTCACAATCGCGCCTCTGATGAGCACGTTTGGCTACGTACGGTGCGAAAGAAGTTCAAAATGCATACTGTGGATTGTCTTTCATTTGCCATTCATGAAGAAGATGTGAGCATTGGCCTGTTGATGTTGTGATGCGCTTTGATTAATGCAAATATCCCACGTGACATAGGAAGTGCATCTTGAAATTTTAATCAGTGCCGTTTCATTTTAATTAAGTGCGTTTATTTTAAATCAGGGCTCCATACGTCACTTGGGACAAAGGCGTAGCAAATTTAATTTATTAAAACACTTCAACTGGATAATTCTTGGAGATGGAACATCTCCATCATTAGACCTCCTTTGCCAGTACCAAAATATATTAATAGGGGGTTTCCTTTTTTCTGGCAACAAAACTTAAACCTTTTTACAAGGATTCATGTCTGCATTAACCACAATACTTGCACCAATCAGTTTCAAGGACCAATCAGTTTAAAGGACAATGCATATATTATCATAGTAGGTTTTTTTTTTGCATTTTGACTGCAAGTATTGTGGTTAATGCAGACATGAATCCTTGTAAAAAGGTTTCAGTTTTGTTGCCAGAAAAAAGGGGAAAACCCCTATTATTAGTATATGGAACATCTTATTTACAAGGATGTTCAGGGTGTGAATACATCCTTTGTAGATTTAATGTCACATGAAGTTAGCGAGCACCTAATAAGACCGGCCTGGTGTCTAAAGAAAGTCGTGTGGCCAACAACCCGCCCAACTGCCTTTGTTTTTGCCCAGTGCTAATAGTTGTGTAGTGCCATAGATGGGCCACACTTACCGGCAGTGGTGGACAGGGCCCATCTGCAGGTACCTCGGACCCCCAGGGGAGGGGCCACTGTGCCAGCCCAAGAGGGGGGGGGGGGGTTGCTGGGGGCTCTAGGATCCTAGGCAGCTAAGCCCTAGGCGCCGGGCTCTAGGATCCCAGACAACCCAGACAGCTGAGCCCCTTGGCGCCACCAACGGGGGGCTGTGGGGTATCTGGGATCCCACACAACCCCACCCCGCGATGGGCAAGAGGCATAAAAGGGCCGCTCCCTAGCCGATCGGGGCCAGTCACAGCTGAAGACCCAAGACCAGCCAGCTTAGGACCCTGGACCCCCTCGTCCCGCTTGTCCTTGTAAGGGCTGGGACGCTGTGCAGGCCAGTGGTGGGACTCTAGGACTCTCGGCTCGGCGCCCTTGTAAGGGTGAGTTCCGAGGAAGCCAGAGTCTAGACCCGCACCTTGGCTGGGTCGGGTCAGGTAGCCTCCCCTAGGGTAATTGTAGCCGAAGGACCCCAGAGCGTAGCCAGTCAGGCACGCTAGGAGGAGGCTGTGTCCCTAGGCTGTGTTCCTAGGCTGTAACAGAGTATCAGGACTGTTGGAGTGTTGTATTGTAATAAAGAAGTTACCTCTACAAGTGTCTCCGGAACCCATTACATTTGCACATCACACCAGGTACTCAATCAAGGTTGAGTCGACCTAGGGAGGTCCAGAACCCGTTCAGATCACCACTAATGTTCGTCATGTTTCTGGGTGCGATGAAAAGTTGTTAATCGACATTAAGATATACCATGGTGGGTCATGAGCAATGTAAACAACCTAAGTTCGAAGTTCCCCAAAGTTCGAAATGCAATATGCACCACTGTTGGCTCAAGGTGACGAGCGTAACCAGTTGTTGGGCTCGGGGCAGGAAACGTCACAGATAAGAGATGATGGCAGTGTTTGGGAGTAATGATGGGGTGGCGGCCCAAGGAGGGAACAATGCCAAATGGGCGTCTACCACAGAGCTGGAACAATGAGAATTCAGCTCGTCCACAAGTGTTAGCCGGACTATTTCATTGCAGAATCTTGAGAGATGGTGACTGCTTGGAGAGGGCTCCATCCAATAGTGGATGGCTGATACAAATTGGACATCCCTTTTCTGTGACCTTGCTGGATGGACACCTGTTGGCACGGTTCACACAGGAGCTGAAGGCTAAAGGCTCCTGTGTGAACCTATAATGCCTATCGAAAGGTCGAGGTGCAGCCTTGCAATTTCTTATTCATGCCACTGCTGGTGGATGAGGCGACACTAGAGAGCTCTCGAGGGTATTTCTGGCCCTTTTCCATGCTGGCCAGATGTCTTGGAAGAGTTGGGTGTACCCACATTTCACCCTGCCACAGATGACTTGCCATTGTATAACCGTGGTGTACCCATTAATACTGTTGGGTGGACATTGGCGATGGGATTTTATAATCCTTCCCAATGTTTAATTTCCTAATGTTTCAAAACACCACACCATCAGAAAATTGAACTGGCAACCTCTGGATAGCAAGTCTAATGGGCTAAACCATTTACACCACAGGAGCGTCCCAATGCCCATGAGTAGACTTTAAAACGGCCAAGTTGGATGCGGCGTTTTCTCTGGGCACTTTTGGTTTCCTCCCAAATGCAAACGCCTCATTAAAATGGAACTGACCAGTCATCCGAACATATAACCCTCTTGACAAAAGAAGTGACATCACACAAGGCTTTCCAGTCTAAATAAATAACATTACCATTATGATAACCATTCAGTTTGCGCTCTGCTAAACAAATTATTACATAATTGTCCATTGTGATTGAATTAGAACACTTGTGACGAACGAAATTAGGTTTTATCACTGTAAACCTGATTTTCGCAGACAGCTGTCGACAACCTCCGCTCCACACAGAGCAGAGTACAAGACTATACAATGGCTGTGGTTTGGCATTTTCTCGATGTGTGTGTGTGTCACTGCAACCAATGTGCCGCTTGAGCTGTTTGGGGACATCTAGTTCCCTATAGCTTGTTACGATAACACGCAAAAAAATCTGGTGAAACATTAACATATACCTATAGACTTTGCTATACCCTTAGTATTTAAAAAATGTATAATATAGAATGGGTTTTACACACAAAATGTCAAAACAATAGAAAACAAAATGAAAGAAGGGGGGGGGGAAACCCAGCTGATAGCATGCAATGCAGTGAATTATCGATGCCGGTCCCCATTTAACAGTGCACTTGTAATCCCCGTCGAAGAGTAAAGCGGTCAAACGTTTCACGTTTTACATTAACAACCGTAAACACCACTTCTTTTTTTTAAACCAAGAGACTAACAAAAGTCCAAAATACCCCACCGGCACGGACAACAACCACCCGAGATAACGCTCGTGTGGATTTTTTTTACGTTCGAAAGGCCAAACGCACGCGACTCACGGTGTCTGTCAAAAGAGTGACATCAGACGAAAGAAATGCACGCAATGATCCCTCCGGGCCAAAGTCCTATGTCCAGTGGCCAAAGCCATCGAGTGAATTTACAGTCGGTGGAGTCGCACCGAGGCTCACGAGTCACGGGAGCCTGGACGCCAGGCTACGAAGAGGTGGGGAAATCGGATTCTGTGACAACGGCGCACCCTCCAACCCCACCATTTAATTTTACGCACTAGGGCCCCATGGCAACCGCGCTACGACACAACACTGCCTACGACGAATAAAAGCGAACGAATGTTCACTGCTGCTTCGTGATCATTGCCGAGGGCCAAACAGCACAGATGTGAAAGCCGTCAGCTCTGGGGTGCGAGTATACTTGCCATCCTAGGTGAATAAAAAAAAAAATCCCAATGCTAAAACTGCGCGCAAATGGCGAACGTAAGACGGTATCATGCAGTCATGCGCGCCAGCCCCTGATGTACCTGCGCTGGAAACGCGAGATGGCACAGTCCGTTACGTAACGTCAGAAATCAAGTGCTCAAGTGAGGGGGATTCACAGGCATCACCATCAGCTAACGTCTATCAGTATGTACGATGTTTACAACAGTGCCATGCCACACGAGACGTGAACAGATTTCGCCAAACGGTCGTCATGTTTCGTGACGAGGGTTCGAAGCATTATCGGCAGTCAGCAACGGCGATTGTTACATAATAAGCATATCTTAAATACGGAAACAAATACTTACGTTTAATTTAAGTTTTAAGGTTCAAGATAATTTAATAGCTCTTAGACCGTAGTGGGTGGCAACTGTTTTATACTCAACGAGTCATTCCATGCACATGATTTTGAGTTACTTAAAGAAAAAGCAATATATAAATTAATTCCCTCAATGCCTAGAGATTCAGCTAACAGAATACAGACGTAAACAAAACAAAAATCTAATATGCACTGATCTAAGAGATTGCATGATAAAATGCCACCCATTTTGAAGAACAGATAGCAAAATTGCACTTAATACTTCACCAAATGTGGCCTTTTTTATCGTGTGAACTTCATCGCAACATTTTTTTCTTTTTGGGATGGAGCACACACATTTTTTCGTGACTCTTCATGCCTCACGAAAGACAAAAGACCTCAGCGGCAGTGAATATGCACTTACAGTGCACTGCTAACTCGATTATCCACCCAAATGCACATCAGCCTCCCAACCCTAACCAACCCGCCATGACATCACTTGCACAAGCCCTGCCCAAAACACGAATTTTTTCCCAAACTAGCTTCGCTGCGCAAAAGCCCAGAGGGTTTGAAGGTGCATCGGTGCCTGTTCCATGCTGACATGCACGGTAACAGCCAGAAGGAAAACCGGAGCGAAAACCAGAACTTGGGGCATGTGTAGCACGTTTACTTCACGCGACCACAATCCTCGTCCAAAGAAAATCAAGAAAATAAAAGATAAAAATTTTGAACAGGCCATGGCAATGTACCAAACATTTCTCACACATGTGTGCCAAGTGCGACCATCGTGCCCGCTCACAGTTCGGCGCCTGCTTGGCGTGGTAGTGACATGCAGGATGGGCTTGGTGGAAAAACGATCGGCCCCTCCTTTGGAAAGCTTTCGTGAGCACCACAAGCACAAGTCGTAGCAACAACCGCCATGCGATCAACACCCGTTCAGCACACACACACACACATACAAAACAAAGACGCACAGTTTAATGCTCGCATGGTCCTTGCAACACCCCGCACAAGCTGTTTGCAACAACTCAGTTGGCATCCCACCAGGGCCGTCGATGTGTGGGCGAAGCGGTGACACTGCTTCAGCACCACACACCACGCATGACGCACACGACGGACATGGCGCAAGCATCACACACACATGCACCACGACGTCCTACAGGCCGTCCATGCGGAAGGTGTCCTCGGTGGCTGGGTCGGCCAGGACCATGTCCGGGTCGCTCAACATACGCAGGCCCTCCAGGCCCAGCGGCTCCATCTTGAGGTCGTCGTCGAGGGGGAAGTTGGCATCCGCCTCGAAAGCGGCCAGCGTGTTGCTGATCTCCTTGGAGAGGCTCGGGGGCGATTCGCCTGTGTGTGGGGCGTGGTATTGCAGAGCGTGGTTTGCGTCTCGTCTTTCGACTGCACCTGATAATTTGACGGCGGGCTGCATTTCGGAGAGCAGCATTACAATTTCAATAACTATTGATTACAAAAATATAAAGACGCATTATTTAAAGAACATCGCCGACAGATAACTACGTATGATGTGCATGTTGAACTTCTTTCGCACCGTATCAAGCCAACCGTGTTAAATCGGAGGTGTAAATCAGCATCAAAGCGTTACACGGGTGACAGTGCAAAAGGTGACAGGCACACGGACTGTGGTAAGACATCACCTTGGCAAGTTGGGAGGTCGATCTCACCGGTGAGGATGATGTTGGGGATGTTGCCGGCATGATTGGAGAAGGCCCCGTGCTTGCCCAGGTGCTGCATGCCCGACAAGCTGCCCTGGCTGCCTGAGAAGCCCAGCATGGAGGCCTGCGAGTACTGCAGCGGCGCACCGGGGTCGAACATCATGCCGGAGCTGAGCGAAAGACCGCCCAGGGGATTCTCCATCATGTTGAACTGCTCCAGCTGTGTGCACAAACGTGCGGGCGGAAGTGCCAAACCTCGTGAGTGCACTGCGACCATAGTCGGTCGAAGCGTAAGGGTAAAGGTGCGACGCTGCAAATGCCTGCTCGCCCCACTGCTGATACAACTATGAAGCTATTTTAATTTTACCAGGTAAGGTCCATTGAGTAATGTAGCTCTTTTGTAGAAGCAAGCCGGCCACAAATGATAGCTCAACGAAGTGGCTTATCATGTGGAAATGTAAAGTAGCCAAATACTCATAAACGCATGTTTTTAAAACCAGAGGACCCGGAGAAAAATCCACGCGACCATGGGGAGAACATGCAAACTCCCAATATACAGACGTCAGGATCGGGATAGAACCTAGGAACTGATGGCCTCCACTACAGGGAGCTCGAGACCACTGCCTCTAGAGGGGGTATTTTGGCCAGACATCTCTGAAGAGGTGGGAGGAACCACATTTTACCACGCCACACGCGCCCCTGCCAATCGACTAATTGTGATGTACCCATTTATATTGCGTGGTCTCTGCTGAAACCGTCATCATGCTGATGAGCATGGGTTGATGACGGTGGGGAGCACAGAGACGGTAGCAGTAGTACAGTGCAAAAATGGGTTATCTGATGTGCCCATTGCTCCGTAGAGCATAGCCCCACGGCCGTTTGAAAACCTGTTTGTGCAGGGTTGTGAGCCATCCAAGCCCTATCCTGGCTCCTTAGCGTCGGAGATTTGCATATTCTTGGTAGTTTTGTCAAAGTAATTCCAGTATTATTATTCATAACATTGCAATTACATTCACCAACATTTACCTGCAGTCAGCAACAAGCCTGACCTGGATAGATAGTGCGCTGGTTTGCCGTGACGTAAGCTGCTGGTCAAGGTAAGAGTCGCTGAACACACTGCCGAGTATTGTGGTCTGTTGGGTAAGGCACAAACACACACGGGTCTGGTAAACATCAGCAGCATCCACCCTCTAGCACCAACTTCTAGGGCTACTCATGGCAAAGTTCCTCACCCCTTTCTTCCTGGATTATGCAGGTAGCACGCTTCATTCATAATAAACGTTTTTGGGTTAGATTGCGTTATTTATAAATGTGTCGTAACCCTCCACCACCCGACACGGCCAATCAGAAAAAAAGTGTCACGTTAACAAAAGACAAATAGTTCACTACTTTAGCCCACCGGTGTGTTGAAGAGTGAATCCACAACATACAGTTTTTGAGTACGACGTTTCGCTGGTAATTACATCCAGCATTATCAGGCAATTCGCCAGAATTGCCCGATGATGTTGTGGATTTACTCTTCAACACACCTATGGGCTAAAGTAGTGAACTATTTGTCTTTTGTCAACGTGACACTTTTTTGCTGATTGGCCGTGTCGGGTGGTGGAGGGTTACGACACATTTACAAACAACGCGATCTAACCCAAAAACGTTTATTATCAATAATATTGGTCGCGAAAGCCTACGTGTTAAAGCACGCTTCATCTTAAATTTCCCGAAGTAGCCCAAGGTTAGGCACCAATAGACCACAAACAGTCAATCGGATCTTTCTTTTGGTTAAACAAACCACGCAGAGACGATTTGCAGGTGCGCGGCAGGAGGCTGTGGATGTGTGTCCATACCTGTGGAGAAGTGCTGGGGGAGAAGCCCTGGTTGGAGACGGGCGATGTGGGCGACTGATTGGTCGGGGTTCCCGTGCTGTTGCGGTACTGCTGCAGGGCAACCTGTTTTGGGACAAGGATCGTGAGATGCAACCAACGTTCAGTGTCACAAAACTCCCACTGATCCTGCTGGCTCCCATTCAAATCCCAAATAGATGTGAAAAGATAATAGAGGTTTTTGGATTAGATCGAGTGATTATATAAATGTGTTGGAGAGCCAAACCACACCGGTGTGCTGTACTTGTGACGAATTGGCATGTTCTGTTTACATGACAACCCTTACTAATTGGCTGTATTGGGTGGTGGTGGGTTTTTAACCCAAAAAAACTCTATTATGGATATTGGTTACGAAAGCCTACGTGTTAAACAGATTTGAAAACGGCACTCAAAAGTGTTCAAAATTATACACAAACTCACCCCTGTCTACTTCTCCCCTCTGTGTACTCTCCTACCTTGCCTCTCTCTTCTCACTACTCCCACATTTTTATTTCTTATGCATGGTCACCAAGGAAAGCCTCACAGTCTTAAGACCTTTTCAGGAAGGTCCCGCCAAGTTTTCACAGTAGGGGGCGATGTTGTTATGTTTAATGCCATTAGAGTAATTCGTAGGCGATTTTTCAGCATTGGGATGTTTGGTCAATAACCAATTACATTGTAAGTTCATTTAGCTATGGGAAGCAACCGGAAAAGCCAGAGGAAGCCCATGCAGAACAGGCGAATAACAAACTCCACGCGGGAAGGTGCCTGAGTTGGGAATTGACCCAAGGCCCTTATTGCTGTGGGGCACAAGTGTTATTACCACAGTGCACCTCTTCCCTCTCTTCTCACTATTCCATGTACTCTCCCACTTCAGCAACCAAGATTTTCTGTTAAAATCCCCAGTCAACCTTTGCTCAGTGGCAGAGGTCGCAACCGGGTACCCGAAACCGTACCCTACCCGATACCCGGCTACCCGTACCCGGCCGGGTACGGGTACGGGTACCCGTTTGCGACCCTGGTGCGGCCGGGTACGGGCACGGGTAGGCCGTGAGTCACTGGTGAGTAACCGTTTGTCACTCATTTCCCAGCGTCTTGTCTCTTCTCACAATTCCAGTTCCTAGAATCAACCCACCCGCGCCTGCAACATGGCTTCATCCCAGAGGTCGCAATCAGGTACCCGATACCCGTACCCTACCCGTACCCGGCTGGGTACGGGTAGGGTACGGGTACGGCCGGGTACGGGTACCCGTTTGCGACCTTGGTGCGGCCGGGTACGGGTAAGGAATCAAAACCCGTTTGCGACCTCTGCTCAGTGGGAGGTCACTCATTCGCCTCTGCTGCCCACATAGCCTGGGACACCCCTTCCCCCAGCTATCTGTGCTGTTGACTCCATATTTTTTTTTCTCTGCTTACGACTGTCTGCTTCTCTCTATAAAATAAATAATATTGTTTCCATACAGAGGCTTGAGATGCGGCCGCATTATGATGGTGTATAAATCCACATTGTATTGTATGTCACAGGTGCCACCACACGAACCACCTCGTAATTCCTATGCTGTGTGTCCCAAGGGAAATTGTTCATTCGAGCACAATGCTCCTTGCAATGGAAACAATATTGCACCTCTCTCACATTAAAAAAATATATATATTTCTTCCCTGTCACTTCTTAATGAACAGTTGGATTCACTGCTTGGAAGATATAAACAAGATTATCTTCAACCATACCTTAAAGGCACATATTACACAGGAGCATACATGAAACTGTAAGCTCTATTTTTAATTGTTAAAATGATAAATTCTGTAATTACCTGCAGAAGGGTGGTGCAGTGGCTCGCACACTGAGCTACAAACCTGGTGACCAGGATGCGATTCCCAACCAAGGCTAACGTCAGTGGTGATATCTCAAAATCGTTTTGTTATCCCTCCACCCCACCTCTTCACCAACCTGCATTGACTATTGCGCTTAAGTATAGTCAAACAACACTGTCCCTGGGCGAAATTCCAATATTGCACCTCTCAATGCTTATTTCTTTAAAAAATGTGGTTTTGATCGATTATCTTTGTCAATGTCCAAGGGCTCTCACCTGGTTCTAAATAAACATGGATTCACTGAGCAATCGCTCAGCATTGCACTTTACTCCATTCTTTGGGGACTTGAAAAGTCATGCAAAAGAGGTTAACAATCTCACCAACAACTCCAAGCCGTTTCATGTTACAGATGTTCTATTGGTGTATTTGGGTGGTCAGCAAATGAGTCCATAATGACCTTGTTAGGAGTTCAAACTGTACCACTCTGAGATACTGGATTAGAATGTGTTGCAGTTACCCGTAATTAAACCACCCAGTTGCTGATGGCTGCATGAACCAAAAATCATGTACAAATTTTATCACATTAAATTGTTTCGTTAAATAAATTTGGCTAATTACAGGGACCTCAGAAGTGATGCTATGATGTCATTCTGTAGAGGCCAATCTTTAACTCTGGGTCATGTTGCACAGCTTTTGGCAAGAGGTGCTCATCGTAATTTTGCCAGATGACCTGGTGTTGATACTTGTAATTGTAAGGTAATTTAGTCAACAAAACATCCAGACAGAATTTAAACCACATTGACGTAGTTACCTGCGCTTGTGTTGCCTACTCCAGGAACACATTTTATTCTTTGCTGCTACAGTCGATAATTTGGGCCATGGCTATGTTCGGCTTGCACAATTATCCACCAACCGAACATGTGGAAGTAACGGATGGATAAATTAGACCTCCGGTGCGCGGTTTGCCCTCAGAAATAGAATAGACATCTCACTCACGTTGACTGCGTTGGTGTCGATGGTGTGCTGGTGCATCGCGGCCTGTTGGGAAGTCTGCATTAGTGCCTGTGCCTGCTCCGCTTGCTGCTGGTGCTGCTGGTGCTGGTGTTGCTGCTGCTGTTGTTGCTGCTGCTGCTGTTGCTGCTGGTGGTGATGGTGGTGGTGCTGCTGCTGCTGATGCTGCTGAGGGTTGTGCTGCTGCTGTTGCTGCTGTTGCTGCTGTTGTTGCTGTTGTTGCTGTTGCTGCTGTTGTTGCTGCTGTTGCTGCTGTTGCTGCTGCTGTGGTTGTTGTTGCGTTTGGTAGAAGGGGTACTGTACAAGGGATGGATCGAAGCCCAGGCTGGCAGCATCCAGTGTTACGGCCTGCCAGTCGTAAACATCGCACACCAACTGTACAACTACATTATGTCATCGGCTGATGGAAGGGAGGCCGTCACACCACCTGCACCAGCGAGGCCTCCCTCTTCAAGCAGCTCATCAGCAACACGCCGCAACAGACACTGCATGTGCTTGAACAATAGCCATACACTTTAAGACTAAGCATGTGCTTAAATACTAGGCACATAGTTTAATCAGCACATTAACAAAAGCAACATACCTGAACACTAGACACGTAATTAAACGCTACTTTAATCGATTTACCCTCCCTTGCTTCTCCCAGCAATTCAATCAAATGTCATTATTATTTCTGGGTTGCAATTCTATCCATTAAATAAGTATAACCCGTAAAAACAAAGTTTTTCACTCTAAATCCTTTATATGCGTGGAGGCTAGAGTCCTCTCGTCCTTTGGCTTGAGATGGCTGCCACCTATGGGTCAGATGATTGTCTGCAGTATTAAACAATTGGTAATTAAATATTTAATTTGTTTTCCCTAAACAGTGTAAAATTTTGGAAATTTTTTTCCCACGAACATTAATTGTCTCGCACAACGAGTCTGTGTGCAAAATGTCAGCTCGATTGGATCACGGGAAGTGGGTTAAAAACGACTGAAAGGTTTGCACGGTCGTAAGCAAGCAAGCAAGCACGCAAGCAAGCGAACTTAATATAAAGGATTTAAAAAGGACGTCATAATGAACAAGGGATTATAACCTTGAAATTAAATAGGTCGGTGTCACCGTGCCCTTACAAATTGCACGCGCATTGATGCAATGAATATCACGTGGCGGTCTGTTTAGCGCTTGCAAGTTTCAGATTTACTGCAATACACCCGTCCTTGGATGGGCAAAATGCTAGTTATTATTATTCTCTTTCCCTGCGGATTTTTACACGCTGTATTCCTGCTAGCACTGCTGTTCTTTGCCGGGAAAAAATACCGCTCACTAAGCTTCTTCGTCAGCTGGCGGCAGATGGTACGAGGATCAGACGTGAGCTTGGTTTTTATTATATTCTAATTTTTGGCTATCCTCCCTCCTAGCCACTCGGCCATCCGCCTGTCTGTCGCCCACCCATCCCGCATATCCAACCACTCACGTGCACCTTCCCGCCCACTCGCCAACTCACCTATACCCACCACCCATGGATTATCATCGAGCTTACCACAATCCCCCAGTTCATTTAAAAATGCAATGTAAGCTCACACTCAGATGAAGCTAAAGGCTGGATGAATGTAGCAATTTCTGTGCTTGTAAGCGGTTGTTTGTATTTCTTTTCATTTTGAGATTTGAAGATGTCATTGAAAAAGTAACTATGATTAGGAAATCTATGCATTAGCTTTGGCAATCCACATTGTTTATGATATACAAAGCGTTTTACAATTCCTTACGAATCTACTCCAAATGTGAACCACAATTTTCATCCTGTTTTAATAACTATCTGCCTTTGGCATACATGTACAACCCTTTTGTCAATCCATTGTTGGATGAAGGCCGTCCAACGCTGTGCAGGTCATGGGGCTTATTTGACCGTCCTCACAGCGGCTTTTGGCTCACCATCGAACAAATACGGTCGCTGCATCGATTCCTTTCTGATGCGCTTCTGCGGGACGCCTGGAACGCTCTTCCTTCCAATATTAGGAAGCCATTGGAGCTGTGCACTTTCAAATGTACATTGAAAACTCATTTCTTTAGAACAACTTTTTGTGTTTAGTTTGTTATCCTTCCCCCGCACCTTCAATTAACACTGTTGGATACGTACGTTGCGAAATAAATTCAACATACACACATACTCCCCGCTGGTCAGTGCAGGTAATGAAGGTGGGGAGCATAGACATTTGGAGCACTGTCCTCTGCTGACTATGTATTCCCACAGCAGCCTGAACATTTGTTTTATGCATGGTAGTCATCTTCAGCTCAATCCTGCTTATCTTCTGAGATCCTATAGGATCGGACACTGTAGCCCGTCACCTATGCTCCAAACCGCACTGACCAGTGTAAAGTATACTCGACTGGTTGAAAAAAGTTGTTAAGGTGAGGCTGATGTAAAGGTGCGTGTAAATGGGACTGAGCCTTTTTTCTCTCTCTTTTCAACCAGTCTACACAACAAAGGCTCATTCCTAACAGCGTGCTTCAGCCTCACAATAATAATATCCAGGGCCTACCTTGGCTCCTCCCACCCTCAACCAGGATATATACAAGGACTGTTTTCTTGGAATTTCTCTTGATACAGCTATCGTGCTGTGACGGTTCCACCTGAAGACGGAGGCTTGTGTTGCCTCCGAAACGTCGTAATTTTTATTTTATTTTTATTTTACTTTAATTAATTTAATTTTTTTATCTACGTGACTTTACCGAAAAACCTAAGAATATATACTCGAATAATCTCCATGACCCGCAGTGTCGTGAGGGGCCATCATCCAACAGCGAAATGACGTTCATACAACTGCACCAGTCTGAAGGCAGTGGCACTAGAAGGGATTACGCAACTGATGAACAACAAAATGAGTGATGGAAAATGAAGCCAAAGGGTTGGCTAAGAGGAGAGAAGAGTAATGACGTGAGGCAGGAGGGAAGCAGACTATAGCTGCACACCAACAAGTATAGTGCCATCTACATGAACAGACCTTTATCCAGCAGTGGATAACGACTGGGTGATGTGCTGGGAAGAATAATGCTGACTGATAATGATGATACTGCTGCCGCTGCCTAAGATAATGATGACGCGTATGATGATGATGATTACGATGATGATGCTCATGGCAGATGCTGAAAACTACAGGTGATATGGCACATTGATTAATATCAATTGCTAAATTCACAATAAGTGAATCGAACCACCCATTTAATATATAATCAATACATGTTTTAAAGTCTTGTTGTAATGTGTTAATCCGACCTCGCAGTAACTCGAGGCAATATCACTCACCACAACATTAAACAATAAACTGATCCTTAAATAAAATCGCAACCCTGAATGGTGCCAATTCGTTGAATCATTGAATTGCCGGAGAGGGGGGGGGGGTGACGATGTTGATGATTATTATGATGATAAGAATTATGTGTATGATGATAAGAGTGCTCACCCGTGAGATGGGCGAGAGTGTCGGGGAGAGGGTCGGCGATGACTGCTGCTGTTGCTGATGCTGCTGCTGCTGATGCTGCTGTTGCTGCTGCTGTTGCTGCTGCTGTTGCTGCTGCTGGTGCTGATGCTGCTGATGTTGCTGCTGCTGATGCTGCTGCTGCTGCTGCTGTTGCTGCGTGTGGGCATCTGAGCTCGAGGTGAGGGCCATGGTCAGAGGCCCCACGGGAGGAGGCCTGTTTCTCCGGGGGCAAGTCTGGCGTGCCCCCATGGCTGACACGATACATGGGAGACAAAGACAGCGTAGAGAGAGGTGAGGACATATTGCTCAAAGACCCCTTGTGCTGGTTCTCTGCAATATTGGTGTTTTTGTTTTGTTGTTGCTGTTCTCACGCAAAGATCGCCCAAGTAAAATAGCCGAACGACTGGCTAAACAGGATTATCCATGTAACCAATCAAAATAAACTTAGAACTTAAAATGAGGGGCGAGGTTGTAGGAGGGGAACAAAAGTGTTACCATAAGGCAAGGAATAGGGAACCTTTTCATCCTGTGGGCCAAATAGCTAAAGGTGCAACCCTGCAAATGGTGGGTCATGCCACCGCTGCCAGGATATGGAACTGTCGACTTTTGGTTCAGAAATCCTGTGTGATAACAAAAACACTGCAGTAGCTTCCTTTTATTTGTGGGCAATAAATCATGACTGTATAAATCTGAACACAAAAATCCTTAATAGTCCCTATTTTAAGGCTTCTATACAAACATTCAGGAAGTGAATCATTAAACATTTGATTATAAACACTGCATTACGGCAAAAGATTCATGCGCACAAACGCACACGCAATAGGGTGCAGTGAGGTTACAGCTGCTCATCTATAAACCGAACAATTTCTAATACATTTAAAAAATTCTAGCCGTCACCACTTTCCAAATATTACCGAAAACACCAGACAGAACGGCGACAAGAAAATAATAAAGCGAACTTGTGAGCAGCGTTATCGCATTTGAGCTAAAAGTTTTAGACCCTTGTTCAAGGGAGCACTTTTTGCCCAAAAAGCCAGACGAGCAATGTGGAAGGGGGATAATAAACCAACATTTAAAACCCTTTACGCAAACACAAAAGCGCAGGTGCTTGTGTGTGTCAAAAGTTCGCCGCACCTGGCGATTAATTTGATAAAATCGTGGTTGCTGAAAACAGGTCTAAAGGCCGAAAACGCCAAGGGGCCAGCGACAAAAAGCACTATTTGAGGTGTAATAGATAAGATTTGATACATTTTTGGAATTGAGTAAGATTCTAATAGCTTGGGAGGAGAGAATGGGAAGGAATTCTAAAGTCGAGAAAAATGCTTAGCGGCCAAGAATAAATAGCACGACTGAAGCTGTAATAGATAAATGTATTTTTTTATTGAACCAAGTTATATAAACTTGGGAAAAGTGACTTTGTAAAAATAAGACGTCCTCGTTGGAGCAGGGCTAGGAAAGAAGCACAAAGAGAATTGTTACGACCGACTGCATGGTGCTTAAACAGATGTGGACGAGATGAAAGAGCAGCCACGGTATGAGCGTTGGACGCGTGATAAGGAGGTCATTGACCGCCGGCAAGGATGATAAATAAGAGAGTGCTGCATCATATCAATCAATGTGACTTCTTTACTTTAAATTTTATTAAGGTCGGAAATGTGGTCCACCCCAGATATGACAAAAGTATTGGCCGAATTTGTGCTATGGTTACGTAAAGCAAAATCTTTACCACCAATGATATTAGTTGGGCATCATGTCAGGTAACGCATCTTCTTGTATAATAACGCTAGACTTAAAGCTTTCGTGACTGCAGGAATTCATATTCTTTCGGTCTTTCGGTAAATACTCTTAGGTTTTTTCGGTAAAGTCACGTAGGTCAAAAATATAATTAATAGAAACTAAATAAAATTATAAATCACGACGTTTCGGAGGCAACACAAGTCTCCGTCATCAGGTGGGACCGTCACAGCTAGATTTACTGTATCAAGTGAGGCTTTCGGTAAAGTCACGTAGATAGGTACAAATGAATAAAAATGAATAAATATAAAATAAACAAAAAACGACGACGTTTCGATCACAACACAAGCGATCGTTATCAGGAGGAAAGAGGGGGGGAAGCTGCAGAATGCAGACTGTTTTATAGGGTGTAGGCCTCGGGTCATGAATGAAGTGGATGGGGCTAGTGATGTTACTGTGAGAAATTAGCATGTTAATGTAAGATCAGAGAGTGGCCTCCGCAATGAGTGCGCGGGTGGCTATGTTAATGTCAGAGATTAGCATGTTAATGTAAGATCGCAGAGCCACCGGCGTTGGTGCGAGAAATTCAACTTGGTAATGTGAAATCGGAGAGCCGAAGCCATGGGGAAAAAAGAAAAAATTTACATCGGAAGGTGGCGGGATGGGAACATCACAGCCAGTTATGACTTAACCTGGTTGATAACGTGTTTCCAATGATTGCGGAGTTTGTACCCATCCTCTCGGTTGAAATTGTCTGTCTGTATATATGGATGGCTTCATGAACGAATCCTTGTTGATAGCCAGTGGGTTTACAAAGTACCTTCGTTTTAGAGAAATTTATTTCGTGAGCCAACCGCATTAAAACAATTATCAGCCACGGTCGACGTGTTGGTCCAACTGTGTTTCAAATCTGCCTTATGCTCACGAACACGGTCCGAGACATGTCGCTTAGTTTCCCCAATGTAACTACTGCCGCAGACACAGCTTAGTTTGTAGACGCCAGGGTATTGCATACCATACATAGCAGGCGTCGCCAAAAAGATTTCCAAAATCTTGAGCAAACACAAGATCCAGGCTCGATTTAACACAGTACATAAAATTCGGGATCTGATCCCATCTGTGAAGGATATGATCTTTGATATACAATGAAATACCAGCTCCAAAAATCCAAAAGAATATCTATTTTTACTACAAATTGACAAAAATATTGTATAACATGGTGTATAGAAAAGTGCTGCCCAGTACAATGTGAATAAAAAAAAAAGGTAAAACTTTATTAAAATATATTAAACTTTATTTAGGTGCGACTGTGTGTAGCTTCATCACTTGTTGTGACTTAAGTCATCCTCCTACCCACTCTCCATAGTCCACAGAAGGCTGGGAACGAATTAAGAGTGGCAATACAACACGATGATACATGTAATGGAGTATACATGTGATGCTCGCCGATTGTGACGATACTAACCACTTACTGTAGACTGGGCTTGTGTGGCAGCAGTTACATGCAGCAGTGGCAAGCACGATAACACCAGGCACAGCAAAATGGACAGCGAAAGCAGCAGACTTTACAATCCCAGCAGCAGCAGTCAGGTTCATGAAGCCTTATCTAGCATGATATTCGCCCGATATGCTTCAGGCTTGAAGGGATCTTCCAAGTAGTTCCGTGATATCTGCCCCCAGGAGCTGTCCTTCAGCATAGAGGGTGATGCATTGTTCTGGAGTGTTCAGAATAAATTATTCATCTCTGTGACAAGAGGCAGCAATTGAATTGGAGAAAAAGAATTGCTATTTTCTTTTGCAAAAAAATATATAAATTCCACACCAACCTGCAATAGCGGAACAGACTCTGTCAGGGTGGCCGTTCTCAAACTCGGGGGTCATGACCCCAAATTGGGTCATCACTCCAATTTGATGGGGTCACATTGGCGAGGATCCCCATGAAACACGACACTCGCGTTCATTAACTCTGCGGTCATGGGGTCCCGCTTGTGTCAAATTTCAGGTCATGACAGACAGTGGTGGTGCTAGCCCACTGGGGGCCCAAAGCAGAATATTATATTTGGTGCACCCCCCGCCCTTTTCAATTGATATACTCCAAGTGTGAGACGGCAGAGGCGATATAGACAAGAAACAGATGTAGTGGGATGACAGAAATATGCACGAAATATACGGTACTAAGAAGAGAGCTACGGAGAAGAAAGAGATCATGTAAATTTCTGAGATGGTTATGTTAATTGGCATTTAATGTTTACAAGGATATTTACATGATCTGAAATTTTTTTAGCTTGATTTTCTTCACGACTTCAGGGCTCCCTGATCTGTTTGGGGCCTTAAGCTTTTTTCTTGGTTTGCTTATACCTCACGTCACCACAGACGACTGGCAATGGTCGCTGTACCTTGCGCTGGCGGCGCGATGCCCAGGTGGGTCATGTTTCCTCCGCCGCCACCACCGTTTCCACTCGCGGCACCGTTGCCACCACCTCCGCCGCCGGTGAGCGCCGGGAAGGCAGATGAAGACTCGTCAGGGTCGAGCGGCGTGGGCAGTGGCGACGGGAAGTGAAGGTTGGTGAGGTCGGGGAGCGAGCCGCCCGTGTTGAGGGCACCAGGGACGTGTGGCACGCTCGACGCGTCTTGGTCGCCCGACGGGAAGATGCTGGTGGGGGTTGTTAAGCAGAGATAGTTACGGTTTGATTCAAGTAAAAGTGCAGCCCTCCAATTACTTGCTCACACCACTGTTGTCCATAAAGAAGTCCCCACTAGAAAAGGAGATATAGAGATGCTCTCAAGAAGGTATTTGGCCTACTCCTCCACACTGGCCAGATGTTTTGGAAGAGATGGGGGTAATGCAAAGCAGCATTGTAACTTTAAAGTCTTTAAATAACAGTTTCAAACTCGTGTTGGACAATGTGACACTTTTCAGCCCGGTTGCACATCTACTCCACATATAATGATTCCTCACGTCATCATTTAATATGTATTCTTATATTCATGACAGATACACACAATCATGCATGTGAAAATAATCTGGATAAATAAATGATTCACAATCGATGGAAATAATATGCAAGCTATATGCTTATCTTACATTTTGCCTAATTCAGTTAACTAAAATGTACGAAGGCAGAAATAATAAGAAACAATGCAAACGAAACAGTGACCCCCAAGTCTAACTCATTGTTGCCGGGTGCAGTGTTAAATTTTAAATGCCGAATATAAACACATTCCTGCGGAGGGAGCTGGTAGGAACATTGGGTTGCTCGGTCAATGGCCAGGGTCAACGGCGGCGTGGTGTATTCCGCAAATATGGCCGACTGTGAGGGCGTGCACAAGCCGGCGTGAGTAGGTTAAACGTTGAGTTTTATAAGGGCACCACGGGGTGACAAGCCCCTCCCCACCCAGCCCCACCCTCCCCTCTCCACCCAGCCCCACCCCTCCCATTTTCGGATGCACGACGGACGGACACAATAATTCCCTGTGGGCTGGTGGAACCAGGAGGTTCCTACCAGTAAGAAACATCCTTTGTGATGTGTACCAATACATTCAAGGTACAAAGTACATAAAGTCGGGTGCTGTAACTATATGCAGAGGCTCATGCCTCAGTATAAATAAGGTGCGTGGAAGAGGTAAATTAACACAAGCCTAGTGTCTGCTTGATAACAGCTATGCGTTTGCTGGGTTGTCGCTTTCTTTTATCTGGTGGTGTTCACCACTGCAATGTGGCGGACGAGAGGGATCTGAAAAACTCTCGACTAAGACAGCGGTGGTCAGGCTGTCTTAACAAAACTTGAGCTGATAAAAAAAACGAATGAGGCAGTGAGTGCCTACGTCTGGAGATGGATCCCTGATTATATTACGAGATGGAAATTAACATGTTCTGTGTATGTGTGTGTGCGCTCTC
The DNA here is from genome assembly GCF_015708825.2 of Lethenteron reissneri. NCBI lineage: Eukaryota > Metazoa > Chordata > Hyperoartia > Petromyzontiformes > Petromyzontidae > Lethenteron > Lethenteron reissneri. The sequence goes on from NC_083779.1 coordinate 5,968,250, forward strand.
TACCAGGGGACTGCTAGATTTGAAGTGTTTGAAGCAAAGTAAACCCTTAATATTTGCGGGTGATACTTTCATGGAGAACGGCGTATATGTTAAATCCGCGAATATGAATACTTACAGTTTGAGGAAAACAGGGTTAGGGAACACACAACATTTATTACGTTTACAAATATTATTTAACTTGCCTTTCATAATGACGAATGTAAACATTTAAACGTGCAAATATCAATGAATAAATGACTTGTACGGTACGCAATTCCAAAAACATTGTCAAGGAAAGTAATCGCGTGTAAACAGTGCTGCGCACAAAGCCAGACTGAGAGAGATGGCGAAAGAGCCGTGAGCTATTTTTGCGCTCTCACCATCCACACCGCTCCCACGCCTCACCACATGACAACAATTTTTGAAGGGCAGTAGCATGCTGTGGCTGCGAATATTTTAAATGCAAACCCGCGAATTTCCAATTGCACTTTAGTAAATTTGTAGTGAATATGCAAAAAGCGCAATTATAAAAATCTCGGAATCAAGGGTGTACTGTAGTACGCATGTTTTCATGGTTGTCCTGTGTAGCTCTCTCATGCCGAAACAGCATACGATAGAACCCAAAAAAACAGATCAGAGAGTGTTGAAATAATTTGTCAACTCCAATGGGAGAATGCTAAAAATAAAAGCTGGCACAATTAAGCGCCGAACCCTTGGAATGTTAAACTGGTAGGAACGTTGGGTTGCTTGGTCAATGGCCAGGGTCAACGGCGGCGTGGTGTATTCCGCAAATATGGCCGACTGTGAGGGCGGGCACAAGCCGGCGTGAGTAGGTTAAACGTTGAGTTTTATAAGGGCACCACGGGGTGACCAGCCCCTCCCCACCCAGCCCCACCCCTCCCACCCAGCTCCACCCTCCCTCCCTACCCAGCCCCTCCCCACCCTCCCCTCCCCACCCAGTCCCACCCCTCCTATTTTTGGATGCACGACAGACGGACGGACACAATAATCCCCTGTGGGCTGGTGGAACCAGGTGGTTCCTACCAGTAAAAGTACCTTCTACTCATCCACAACAAAACCTACAAATTCCCGCCGCGCCTCACCCTTAATTACCAAACATCACTGGTTATGGCTCATGAATTTCCCCAGGTGTAGAGCCCTAATTAGGCCTAGGAAGGCAAAAAAAGAACAAACAAGACGGAAGCTGTTGGACACCGGGCCTCATCACGCACGCGGTTAAATCCGGCATTGCGCACGTCATGCGTGTTCATCCATCGTGACCTACTTGATGTCGGGGACTTCGCACGACTTTGGTCGAGATGACGATGATGTCGTCGATGGCGATGCATTCTGTGTAGAAAGCAGAAAAAACCCAAAAACAATGTGAAGGAAAAAATGGAAATGTGCAGCCCAGCAAAATCTTAATCGTAATAATGCCATGCCAGGAGATTGAATGGAACTGGCAACCTCGGAATTGCAAGTACATTCTGCAAACACAAACACCACGGCAGCATTCTTATGCCGAGAAAGGTCTCATGAAATAGAATTCTGTGGTTAGTACTGTAAGTAGATAACTATACCTGCATGGATAAAATAAATATTCGCGATTACATATGAATAAAGCGCGAGTTGTCTCCATCAGTTAGCCAAGCTAAGAGTCCTCGCTGGCCACATCTGGGCCGTGATCCAGCAGTCGAGTTACCAAGTGTGTAAATTAGCAAGTACAGTAATACTTCGATTTACGTCTCCCCATTTTACGTTGTTTGGCAAATACGTCGTCACTTTATTAATACCGCTACCTGATTTGTCTTGCCTCAACCCACACTTACATTGCCGAAAGCATTATTCGTCCTTTCTTGGAACCATCGCCTCTCAGCCGTCGCCTCCATCTACCCTGTAAATCGCTTTGATTTACCTCCTTTCGATATTTGTCGTCGCATCCCCGACGTAAACCGGGGGGGGTATTACTGTATTCATGCCTTGCACCCAAGGCTTGATTTCTCACCCAATGCTTTCTGGGTAGCCGGTAGACTGGAGCAGATGGCACGTGACTCGTAGCCACAGCTTAAGCAAGAGAAATGCGCAGTGTCCCGAGTGTGGAAACATTTACTTGATCGCCGACATGCACGTTCCTGGTTGAATTAAGCCGTACTTGCGAACCAATCCAAAGTCTGAAGATGGCCCAGGAAGGTTTTCACTGCGTTGCGAATATCCCCCAAATGCAGCCCACCCTGGCACACTCCCTTGGGTCTTCTCAAAATTCCGCGGGACTTTTGCGGCTCCACGCTGTGTCTGTGCGACCCACCTTGGTCTCCCAGGCCTGCTTGTCGACGGCCGCCTTGTCCACAATCAAAAGCCCCTCCTCTGTGGAGCACAGTAGAGTTGACCCATGTCAGGCAGCTGCTCGTGATTATATCGCCTCGTCCGTACCGCGTTAAACCACCACACTGCAGGTCAAAACACTTCTTTAAATAGATTTCTTTCTCACACTCCTCGACCTTCGAATGATATTCCATTGTCTCTAATCTCACGTCATTAAAACTTATGCTCGATTTCAAGAAACATTATCTATTACAACTTCATGAGTGACGTTTGTTGCTGACCACTTGCCATTTTGGGCCTTTGGAGCTTTGCAACAAAAAAAAAAAACACTACAGTTAAATACTGGTTCCCCAAATTTTGTGAGATGATCGTCTCCGCTTGGTCACTACCAATTTTTTTTTCTTGTTGATATGATAGCCCAGTTAACCAAAGTATTATTGCATGCACAACAACAAGATCAGCAAAAGTTTGAATTGAATTTAAATTAGGTTGCAGTGAGTTTCAGACCAACGTATAACTTTTTATCCTTAGTGTTGGATTTCATGGCAATCGGAGCAACAAAGACAAGAACATTGTCATGATAACATGATGGGAAAAAACGTTACACCGTTTAACCGCAGCTTTAGATACACATACCAAATATCTGGGAGGCTCAACCAAGATACAAGGTGAGCTGGAAACCCCTCTGGCTTTAGACAGCCACGTGCACTCAACCACCCGCCCTGCCCATGCGGTGGGTGGCCGCGCTGTTTGTGATCATTGGCTTGGCCTTTTGCTCATAGATGCTGCCTGTCTCATCTGACAACCCTGCTCACTATGCACATAGCCACGCTCTTTTGCTCAGCATCATGAGTCGAGCATGAGTCCAGAATAATTTAAACTAGGACAGAATCCCGTATTTCGCAAATTCTTTGGGATACGGGGGGACAGGCTTTCTGAAAATGGGGCTGTCACTGGCAAGCCATGCCGTTTGGTAATTTTAGCTTCATATGGGCACATTATTCAACCTACACATCGTCTACCTTTAAAACTGTACAGGTACTCGATGCGAAACAGAAGCAGCCCAATTAGGATGAAGGTGCCCCTTGACAGAATGCACTGCAGGGTGGGTCGACATTGAAAGCGAAGATGTAACTTACAGCCCAATAAAAGTCGATTTTTATAGACCAGTATTGATCTAAATAATTGACCGGAAAATGTATCATTGTTAAAGGTGGGTTTTACAAAGCGTTTCAAGACAAAACAATGCATTTGATGGTTAGAATTTAAAATAACATAACAAAACAATCCATGGTAGTAGTGGGGGTTTATTTGACCATACTTCACCACACTGGTCAGTGTGGGCTTGGAAGAGGGGGCGGGTTGAGGATTGGTTCAGATATCACTTGCCACTGACATCAGCCATGAACCGCAATTGAACTTGGTCGACGGGTTCATAGCAGTGTGAATACGACTACGCTACTGCTCTACCAGGCTTTCAATTAGTTTTCATGTAATTTTGTTTAATGATTTCAGGTCATAATTTTGTTTTGAGCTGAATTAACATCAAGTATCACACAGACATCTACGGAGGGCACAAAACCATACCTCACAGCTTCAGCGTGTATCCAAATTTTTCTGAAGCACATTAATCCCACTGGGTTATTGCCTCCCCAAGTTTGCCCGAAGCCACGTTTTATAAGACGGATTATTTTTACATTCACCAGTCTAGCACTACATACAATTTACTAAAACGTGTTACTCTTTGGTTCTTTCGGTAAAGTCACGTAGAAAGGAAATAAATTAAATAATAGAATACAACGTTTCGATTGCAACACAAGCAATCGTCATCAGGTAAAAAACAAACCTAGTAAACTTAGAAAAACAATGCAATACAACAGAGAGTCGGCTAACACAACAGTTAACACCCAACCTGGTTGATTACGTTCTTACAAAGATTACTAAATTTGAGAGAGACAAAACACAGACACGGAGACACACAGACAGACACACAAGCTGCACCATACAGTGACATCCCTGATGTCACTACACATGGATTGCAATCTACTCAGGTCATGAGGTAAGTAGTGGAAAGCGTCAATAACTGTACCACCACTCACAAAAAGATCCCCTGTATAACCTTTTCAGGCTGTTGGGATAAGGTCTGTTGGACCGGAATTGCACACAGGGGGTGATGCGGCCAGCACCATACCCCGCTGCCTTTGTCTCCTCACTGTGGATATTCACACACATTTTCTAAACATATAAACAACTGACCTTTAAAAGGATATCGCATATGTATTATTTAGTTGTGTTTTTACTGTCTAGTAGAATTAGTAGTAGAGCCGTGTCAATCAACTGCTGGATGAGGGTATCCCCATAACACACGGATCGTGGCTGAAATTTAAACATACTTCACCAAGTTGGTCAGTACGGGTTGTTCAATGTGAGCATACACGTCGGGAAGCCATTTAAGTACAGTACAACAGTAGATTTTTGTTGTTGTACAACCTTCTGCTGCCCATCACGAAAAACCTGTGGCCGATAACACATTTTTTACATGGTGGTCACCTATCCAAGCCCTATCGACCTCATACCTGGTAATTTTCAAAAATACGGCGATATTAAATGACGACTTTTGGTCATGGGAGGATTTGACTGAGGTCACCGAATGCGTGGAGCTGCCCTACCGGATGCTGGTCCAACCTCCTCCCTGTCCGTAACACATTAGGAGAGGACAAGAACCCAATGCGTGCGCTACAAGTTCAAGTTCATTTATTAGGTATAGCCCTGTGAGCCATTCGGCTCTTGAGTCGGGTGCAACCGCAACAAACAAAAAACAAAAACATGAACAAGAAAACATCTTAAAGTGACTAAGTGCAAACAGAAAATCCAAGAAAAGACAGCAAAATATTGCAGAAAAAACACCGTACACCAACGCTGTGTCAAACAACAACAACAACACAAGCGGTGACGAGCATTACCGTTCCGTCGTGCCGGCTGTGCGGTCGCTGCCTGCTGCCCAAGCACCGAGAATCCGTCTGGCGGCGTCGTGGTGACGGCGCTTGTGTGCAGTGCCGAGTCCGAGTTCGTCCTGTGAGGAGGGGCAAGCGGCAACACCACCACCACCACCACCGTGATTTCAGTAGCCGGGTGGGGAAAAGCCCGACCGCGGTCATTAGCAAATGACTCTGCTCTGAAAAGCCAGTTGTAGAATTACACAGAAACATTACCATCAGATGCAAAATAGGAAACCAGACGAAGCTAAATCACAGATAATGCACAACTTATGTAAATTGGTCTGTGAAAAGACGTTTATTAGTTTTGTCGGTAAAGTCACGTAGGTAAAAAATGAAATTAAAATTAATAAAAATAAAATAATAAAAATCACGACGTTTCGGAGGCAACACAAGTCTCCGTCATCACTTGATACAGAAAATATGGATGTGACGGTCCCACCTGATGACGGAGACTTGTGTTGCCTCCGAAACGTCGTGATTTATTATTATTTTATTTTTATTAATTTTAATTTCATCTTTTACCGACGTGACTTTACCGAAAGAACCAAAGAGTATGAATCCTTGCAGTCACGAAAGCTTCAAATCTAGAATTAAGACGTTTATTGCTTGCACCAGTGAGTCCGGCAGTATCTCACCTGCGCCAGCTGGTGTCGGGAGGAGGTGACAGGTAGATGGAGCCATATGGCGAGCTGTCCACGTGATTTCGTAACGTTAAGGAAAACATCCGTGTGAAATTTGGTCAGTGCCGTCCTTCATCAATTCAAGTGCTGGACGAAACACCTAGACAGTGTGTAGCAACATCCACCCCTCCTACGCAAACCCCTAGGGTCACTCACTCCCAGTGAGATGCTGAGACTCATTGCATCTCGCAGAGGATTGCTTCACCGAACAAATTAGTTCCACGGTTCGTTCACAAGAAAAACCAAACGTTCAGATGGTTAAAAAAAAAATATCTTATGGTGGCTCGTTCTTAAGTGTAGATGTTCGTAAATCGGATGTCCATATCTCAGGGACCGTCCAAACAGCCAGATAAAAACAATATTTGTTTCTCTATAACTTATACTTAGCATACAGTAAATACACAGTTAAGATACATAAAACACTGCATATATAAAAGCATGCACAGCTCCATGCTTTTCAGATCACACTTAGAAACAGAAATGAGAATGCATAAATTGGAGAACATACCCCAAGTTAAAGTCATCATACTGCTGTTAAGAAAATGAAAAGAGCTTGGTTAAGGACACTTCCCTGGAAATCATTGCCAGTGGTAGAAACTAAAAATGGTAACCAAAGGAGGAAATGCACCAGTGAGAACCACAATTAAAATAGAGCAAATAAATCAGCTCATGTACAGGAGCCAGATAGTTCGTTGCAGCGTATGGAGGGGCCTTCATCCAGCAGATCACGGCTGATGATAACGACGATGAGGACACACAGCAGCATATTCGAACAACTTCTGTGCAAATACTTTTCCATCCTGATGCTGGACCCTGCAATGGTAACACCTTGGTTAGATCGGCAACACATTTAGCAGCTTCAGAAAAATGATCCAATTCACGTGATCACGGCAAAAACCCACGCAACTCATCTTGGCACCGATCCAACCCGCGAGGCAGACCTTGCTGACAGGTGGTCGGTCCCCCAAGCATGGTCGGTTTAGGGCTGGCAAACACCGCACCCGCTTCTCAGAGGCAAGCAGAGGCCAGATGGTCGCATTTACCGACGTGTATTTAACAGAGTCCGCAAGCAACACAAACCGTCGTTTTCTTGTCCATTAACAAAAAGCTTACTAAGAACACTGTGGCTAATTACACGGCAACATGCCCTCCACCCCATCACCATTGCCTTACCTCTGCCCACAAAAACGATCAAGGAAAAGCTGGTATCAAGTTACAATGGTGCAGTAGGGGTTGACACGGTCGTGTAGCATTACTTAATTTAAAGACGAGGGGCATACATATATTTGGGGGGGGGGGGGGGTCACAACACAGCTGATGTTAAGCTAACTTTTAACAAATGCTAAACAGAATGCGTAATGATAACATCTGCTTTATTGATAATGCATTCTGCTCAAGGAAAGGCTGCAGTGCCCATTGCTTCATTGTACCAATTTTGGAGCAACAATTTATAACTTGACTAAAAGAGTTTAGCAAAATGGGCCGAGCCTTGAGCAGCGGGGGATCAACCCCCTTCAGCACCTGCAAGGACACTACAGGGCTCGGTTGGACTGCTTCTTCACCTTACCTTAGGTTTGCAATTGGACGAAAATAGCAGCTGGCAGACCAATCTACCATATGTCTTGTTCAGAACAAGGTTGGTTAACGGTGACATTCAATGCACCTGTGCTCCTAGCACCTTCATTAAATTAACACTAATGTTATTTTTGTTTACACTGCTCCGCTTTGTTCCAATTTGCGTGTCAGATGGAGACAACGGACGGCATCTTGACATGTTTGTGTGGTAGAAAAATCGCTGCCTGAGTCAGCGCTAGGCTACGCCGCCTTGGGGCGTGCAGGGTACATAACGGAACAGAGCTAAGAGCAGCGCAAACATTGACTCCCTTTATTAAAGTTAACCAGAAAAAAAAACACCGTGTCCAATTTACGGGTCTATTTATACAGCGGCCTTTGTCAGATAACACAATAAATGTCCTCTGCCACCGCACAAAACCAGGCGAATATCTCATTAGGCATGGTATTTTTGGGTGCTTTTGGTACACAATTATTTATAGGTATCAAAGTTTAGGCTGGACATTCTTTGATTAATATCATGATTGAAGAATGCTTTATTTACCACTGTACAAAAATGTTCAAAGCGTTAAGTCTCAAAATGTTACACAAATAAATCTATGGCTCCCCTTTACAATTCTGTTCACCGTGAATCTTTGAAATGCCTTTCCTTCTTATTTGTAGTGATATGAATAAGTATGAAAATATTCCACATTAAATTGAACTCATTAAACCGCTAAGCCACAAAACCTCTCAAGGAAAAGTGAGCGAAAAAATGTTCTTAAAATTCATGCACATGAAAAATTCATTGTGGAAACCCAAATGTTCCATCATTACTTTTAATGATTCTCTAAAAAGATAGAAAATTCCTCCATCTGCAAGCACAAAAATTTCAATAATTTCAGTCCATCCGAAGCCACAAGCCCCCCACCACTCACAGCCATGTAAGTCAGTGATGAGCCCACTACAATAACGAGGCGGTCTCCCCAACAATATCAGGAAAAAGCAATCACCCTTTGTCAACCCAATACTGGATGAAGGCCTCCCACACAATGTGGGTTATATGGGGAATCTCTGACCAATGGTCAGTACAGATTCAAGGATACATAAAAGGACAGTACAACAGTGGATGTTTCTGTGTAGTCTACCACAGCCATAATGTATGGTGGCTGCCCATTCATGCATTATCCAGGCTCAACCTGCTTAGCTTCAAGCATTCTTAGGGATTTAGTCAGAGGCAAATAAATGAAAATGCCACCCAAGATAAAAAAAAACATGTGTTTTATGTTACAGGTAGTCCTCTACTTACGATGGAGATGCGTTACGACCCCATCGTAAGTCAAAAATATAGTCGCCTAGCCTACCCAGAAGTCTTAAAGAATGGTGATAATTTAGAAAAACAGAGCAATTTACAGTACCGTACTGTATAAACTATATACTGTATGTATTTATTAATTACAATACTGTATTGCACAGTAAAATGTAAAGTTAAAAAACCAAGGTAAATTCTTAGCCTACCTATATGAACTGCAATTTAATAGAAAGTTTTTTCAAGAAACAATCCGATCTGCTATAAAAACTTTTGACATGCATTGAACGTACCGTATCGTGGCAACCCTAAAATGAAATCCCAATGTACAGTATCGTACCTCGTACGCTGCTGCGTTTGCCTGCCGCGCGAAATTTAAAATATCTTACAATTTTGTCCTATCGCTATCGCCATCGTAAGATCGAAATATCGTCAGTCGGACCATCGTAACTCGGGGACTATCTGTATATATTCATGCCTAGTCTGTGGGTCCCAGGTTGCTGACATTCATTTAAGGTTTCTTTTAATGAGGGGGGGAAACTTTAAATACATGCGTTAGTATTGTAAGATGGCTTTGGAAGGCCTTTACCTCGCGGAAGATTGATAATTACTGATGATAAAGCACTTTTCGTTTTTTGGGGGGGGGGTCTCTTTCTTTAAGAATGCAAAAGGGTTCGCAGGAATTCTTGGCCGAGACAGTCTCCAGCTCGTCTTGATACGTCACTAGCTTAGAAGTCTGTGCTGTGCCTCAGGCTGTGTGTTGGGATACATGTAAACAACGCAAGCTGACAGCCAAGCCAGCCGGAACGCCTCTCTTATCTGTCACCGACTGACTATTCCTCCTGCCAACTCGAGTTGTTGCTAATCTCCAGGAAACAGCCCGACGACTATGATGTATATCGCCCCGGGGAATGGGCATAGCGACCCTTCAGTGTCAATTTGGCGTCGAGTTTTTTTTCTCGAAATATATTTTTGTTCTCAAATTACGTGCCTGTTACACTTGTGATAACAATTCTGGGATAAATGGAGTAGAAAAAAAGACCCATAATTTAGTCAAAAAGCATGCGTGCAAGCCAATTACTCCAAGAGGAATGGGTGATATTTGCAACTTTTCACTTCATTACATTCAAGTATTAATCACTTACACTTGTCAACACATTAATTAGATTTCATCTGCACTAAAGTAATACGTTATAATGGCTGTTAACAATTGAACTGGAGTGGATAAAAAAAAATTCTTCATGCATACAAACCAATAACAAAATCACCCTGATTGCACTCAATAATATTGTATCTCAGAAGTTAAGCAGGTTAGAGCAGCCACCTGATACTCGTGGTGGGGTTTTTCCCAAGTCGTCTGGTTTCCTGGCACATGCTAAACATTCATTACTACCAAAACATCCCAAGGCAAAGGTACCCTCCTGAACAAGAGTCTTGAGACTGTGAGGCTTTCCTGGTTAAAAAAAAATTGTCATTATTCAATAATACATAACCCACAACATACACTTTGGAAGGGTCAAACTTCTAAATTAAATTTGCTATGTACACAGTGGACCAATGGTTCAAAAATGGGGAATTGTCAGAAAAAATACCTCCCAAGATTATTAGTACATTCGCAAATACAATGCCTTAAATATAACATAGCCAATGTTTCAGGCAATGACAATTCTTCACAGGGAAGCCAGAAGAATAAAGTTTACAAAAAATAAGCACACAGCCATCTCTTAGACACACTTAAGTGGTTGTGCTTTCGCTACGTTGTCCCGACCTGAAGAAGGACGCTTGTGTTGCGCCCGAAACGTCGTGATTTAATTTAGTTGTTTTCATTTATTTCATTTTATTTTTTACCTACGTGACTTTACCGAAAAACCCAAGAGTAAAAAATAAGCATATAAATTGTTAACTGTGTGTGCCGATTAAAATGTGGGCTGCATTTATCGGATTAGAGAAAGTGTCTCTAAATGGAATTCCAAACATGCATTATCCATAATTCTTTGTGCCCCCTTCAGTTTTTGTTCCAATTTCCTCATTAATGTTCAATAACTGAGCCATATGTCATAGTCGTTAGTAAGCATTCATAATAGTTTTTTTTTGTCAATTTGTTACTACTTCAGTACACCGGTGTTGAAGAGTAAACCAACAACATTTACACTCACCGGTGTGCTGAACTAGGAACGAATTGGCATGTTTTATTCATGTGACAAACCTTCCTAATTGGTTGAGTCGAGTGGTGGCAGGTTAAACAATACATTTATATTTACGTGATATAACCCAAAAAAACCTCTATTATGGATATTGGTCGCGAAAGTAAGCATTCATAAAACAAAAATACAATAACTACTCCAAGGACAAACACATGTTGTAAAGCGTTCCATAATGCATGCATTTGCATGATTTTTTCTTCCTTTTTTTGGTTAGGTCTTTCTCTAAAAGGGTACCAGGAAGTGAAACACTGTATCTCTGCTGATACCAACTGGGAGCTCCAGACAATGGGTCAACATGGACCCAGTGTCATTGCTGCGCTTCTGCAGCTAACTGGGTCTGGCTGCATTATCTGGGCAAATCACTTCCATGCTGTGACCTCAATGTACAGATAAGCATCCTATACATCGCCACTCAGGCTCAAATGTCAGGCGGTGTCTGCAGTGAGTGAGTCCGGTGTTACATTCAACTGGGTCAGATCAAGGCTTCATTCCCTCCAGGGTCAATAAAATGAGTATCAATTTGTGGGAAGACATCATGTGTTGTTTCATGTGTGGGTTTTTATTTTTCTGTGTTCTGTTTTAAATGTGTTGTTCTGCTGTACTTAATTAATTCCAGGTCTTCAATTGGCCCGCCCCTGGCTATAAAGGTCTACTGTTAATATTGGTAGACGGGAAAGACATCTTTAGCCACATATATCAGTAACGAGATATGTGGACAGCCTGTTATGTATTTATAATATAATTATGTTTATGCCGAGTGTCTGCTGCTGCGTCCTGTGCAGCGCTTTGAGATCCTTGATGAAAAGCGCTCTATAAATGTAATGATTATAACAAAATATTGATCTAACGTAGGAACTACCCAGCTTCTCGGTATTGCAAAGCCACTGAAGTTCACTTAATCACGTTAGAACTACACACGTGAGGCACAGGCGAGAAATTAAAACAGTTGCTTGTGACTGCAGTGCAGTGTAATCCATCACTCATATCACTGATCACCACCCAATATTTTTGCAGGAGGTACAACTGTATCGCAGGTCCACCCAGAACCCCTCAGGGGCAACAAACAGCTCATGGGCATGCGGTCTCAATGGTGCCAAGAGACACAACAGCCTCGATGTTGGCGAGTGAGCGCCTGGCTCCAGCGCAGACTGGCGGCAGCTCGGTCCTCCAGGGCAGCGATCCATTATCTGGAGAGCTTTGGAAAACGGCTGCCCCGCAGAGGCCGACAAGAAAAAACAACGTTGGGAGTAATTCTGTTGCGAGGTAATGAAGGTCATTATGGAGCAAAGCTGTGGTTCGACCAGCGTTGTTGACAAAGAGGCTCGTCTGTGGATTGTGATCAATTTTACACAATAAATCATAGTAACACTTCACATTACTATATTGTGTTAGGCAGGGTCCTTGATAGATATATATTTTTTATTATTCCATTAACACGGTACAGTAGAAGGCTATTAAATAATGCACTCTGGTTGCAGCACCAAGCTACAATCGATGATACAATCGGATGAAGAAAACTACAAATTCTGGTCAATAAAAGAAATCTTATTTTACGGCGCTTTTTTGTCCTCAGAACTATCTATTGCCCAAATAAACATGGGGCACTGTTCATCGCTTGTCTAGCAGTCCAAGCCAGTGTTGGACATTCCATATTCTCATGGCAGGGGCAAGTCCCTCATTGTAATAATGGATCTTTATAGCCAGGTTACAAAGACATAAATCCCCCGAATAGCCATAATTGCCTTTTTGGGGCAAGTGCTGTTAGTGGTCACCTATGAAGGCCAGCATGGTATACAAGGGGGTGGGTGGCCCGCACCACGACCGACTGCCTTTGTCTCCCCAGTAGCTTTGTTTACACACGGGAACCAAAGTGCTTATTTGAGTCCGAGTCGACCTAGGGGAGCCCAGGACTGGTTCAGATAATCGTCACTGGTCTTGACCGTAGACGGGAATCAAACTCGGGTCACCGAGTTCGTAGCGCAGTCCGCTAACCACTACCCTACAGCTCCCTCACCCAACTGCTCATAGCCAAGTGAGGGCATAATGGGACAAGGAGTCTCTCTTTCATGGGAGACCTGGGTTTAAATAATTACAGTGAAACAGAACATTATAAACGTAAATAAAATCCACACAGAAGAACACACAAATTGAAAACATTTCTGAAACAACCACACAGTTGCACACATTATACTGATCCCAGTAGAATGAAGAGCTGACTTAACTTCCTACCAGGATTTGAACTCATAACTTCTCGATTTAAAAGTCAGGTGCTCGAATAATGCACCCAACCAAACACTATATATACAAACACCTTCTTTGGTGTGTTGACAGTCGTGCAAAAGTACAAGTAAACACATAAACAAATCAAGCAACCAAAAAACGAATTGCAATAACGCAACACATTTGTTGGAACAATATCCTCAAGTAGAACAAATATATGGCCCTTTTTCATAACAGAGAGATAAAACATTTCATATTACTGTGTATATATATGAAGTACACTTATTTTGTGGCTCTCTTCTTCTTCTCCAATGATCTCCACGCACCACATCGGTAATGCGGGTTGTTTGACGAGACTTATAGTCAAGCTCATGTCGGTGAAGAGGGAAGGGTCCAGGGACCGGTGCAGATATTACTCACCACTGATTTTGGCCAGGGATTGAATCGAGGTTGCCTGGTTTATAGCGCAGCATGCCAACCACTGCACCACCACTCTAACCCATACAGCACATATCCAATGAAAATGTAAAGCTGATGCAATAGTCCCATGCCGTGTCCCGTTTCATACCAGTAACTTTCATATTAAATTACACAAAAAATATGACATTCTTAAAATGTAATTCACAGTTCATTACACACTCTTGTTAATTCAAGTAAACATGGTATTACGGTTGGGGCTATGGGACTCAGCAGGAGTCAGCCCAGCTGCCATCAGAAGCATTGTAAAGCGGTCGTAAAAACAGAGCTGATATTCACAACCCATGCAATAATTTAGCTAAAATCACACAAAGCATCATTTCTCATCCGAGTTGCCCAGGTACCTGATGAATTGACAAGAACGATATGGACAAAGGAACAAACCCAGCTATACCAATTAACGAATAAAAAAACAGATACATCTGTTTGGTTGACGAAATCATAAAAAAACACAGATACATCTGTTGACGAAATCATAAAAGAACAGATACATCTGTTTTTTAATGATTTCGTCAACCAAACAGATGTATCTGTTTTTTTATGATTTCGTCAACCAAGGCTGTTTACCAATACAACCATTCAACGTTTTCCTTCATGACCAACGTTAAGACAATTTTGGGAATGGTGGTGAATGTCTATAATACAGAACTGTATCACGTAGAACTGGTGAAACACTCAACCCTACTGAACAGTGAAATAGCCAGGTGTTGACAGCCACAGCAAGTGGGTTTGTGAGCAGTTTTCTGTGGCCCTTTGAATATTACCTCATGTGCATGGGTTCCGTGAGCACTGCTGTTTCCTTCCACAAGCAAAACACTCATTAAAAAACAATGGTCAATCATCCAATGAAAGACCCTCCTGAAAGAGACGCAGTAAAGCTTACCTTCCATGGACAAATAACATTTTTTTACTGCTAATGCTAAAATGTTTAGCATATGATTGTCTTCTTATATAATTTCAAGTTCCTACTTAGACCACCAGTATGGAATTTGCCAGTCGTTGCAAAGGAAATACAGCTGTAATGACTGTTCAGTAGTGCCAGTCGAATACTGCAAGTGGTTAATTTACTACCAACGTCTAAAATCTAGAACATTATTTGATTGCAAGCATCCTTTCAGATGTGCTGGGCACATGGAAACAAAACTTACGACCTAGTAACACTAACAAGATCCTTACAATGCACGTATAAATGCTGAGAAAACACAACACTCTTTACTGGAACGGCAACACATTTGGAATATTGGAAATTTAAAATACCAAAATGTTTCAAATGACCCTTCAGGAGAGGACAATACTTACTTATTTTAATAATACCGTCAACATGCCAATGGAGAGAATTAACAAACTTCACAAGAACTATACATTAATTTGTGTGACATGTCAATCGGGTTTGCCTCATTAATAATGAATGATAGTTTCATATATCAACACATCATTTATTTAAAAAGGACAAATTCTCTCAGCTATTTATCGTTACTGGATTACAACACGAACGGCAAGAGCACGATGTAATTCAATGTCAAGGATCGGTGCCTGTGAAACATGTACCTGTAATTTATTTTTCTGCCAGGGTTCATGCTCATGAAAGGCCCCTGTAGGTACCCATGGTCATGCCACCAGGTGACCGATAGCTCAGTTCCAATTTCAATCAAATGTCCTCTATATAATGGGGTGACGGACCACTGAGATTCGTCAAAGCTTTTGCAAGGGAGACCTGGGAAGGGGGGAAACCAAAGGTAAGCGAAGACTGTTATTATTCTGCATCAATCGGATGACCAAGAATTTAAGTTTGGACAAAAAAAAGCCACAATGTGAGAATTAGTTATCTAAATATAATCGTGATAATCATGGTTTACAGCCCATTTTCCATCCACTTATGGATGAAAGCCTCCCGATGCAATGTCAGTCATAGAGGCACTTTTGTATGACCATTCTTCGCCAAGCTGGGCAGGGAAGCAGGTTGGTGAAGCGGGTGGCCGAGGAATGGTTGAGATATCGCTCACCACTGATGTTCGCTGTAGCCGCAAATAGAACTCATGTCAGCGTGCATAGTGCAGTGCAAAAACCATTACACCACTGCTCTAAATACACACGTGGACAAATGATTGAGGCCAAAAATTCACCCACACTGGACCGCCACGTATTACGTAATAATTTCAGAAAATCCTGAAACCTGAAGGATAAATTACACTCAGCCTTCAATCTATTAGCCAGTCAGTCAGCCAAACTGATTTTTGCAAAAAATCAAGAGCACATGTTTACTGGTAGTGTACACAAAGTCACTATATATTTTTCTATATGTGGAGACAGAACAGAGATGTCTATGTTCTAACCAGTACTACAACAATTTTGAGATTATCGGTTGTGCACCATTTGTAAAACAATACAATGTTAGAACTGCATTTCATATGGGATATCATAGTTCTCAGTCTGTCATTTTTTCGTTTATATTTACCTGCGTCGTATTTACCCGTATCAATGGGAGATGCATCTTATTTTCCGGCATGCTTCTTAATCTGGAGAATACGGTATGCAGATTTTTTTTTACACTGCAAAATACATGTGCGTGATATAATTTGGCTTAACGATTTGCTTTTCATAATCGCTGCATTGGGGTTAATTAAGGACAGGGATGACAATTACTGCTGCAATAACTACCAATTTGAAATTAGAAGAAAAAAATACAGTAATTGCTTACCGTTCATTTAACCTGTTAAAACTGCAATTACCATTACCGATGACAGGAACTGAGAAGGGGGAACAGGTGTATTACTCTGATGCTGTTCATCAAAATGATAAAAATTTACTCCATAATTACAATACAGCTTGATGTGTTATTACAATAATCACATGACAGGGCTGTAAGAAGCCAACAAAATATTTCCTCAAGATAATCTTGAAGAAGCAAATAAGTAGCTGGAATTTGCAATAAAAAGCTGTCTCTTCCTCCAAGGTGATGAAGTGCCTAATGAGAATTTTGGTCACGATGATAATATATAGTATTACATATAATATTCAGGCTCAATGGCGGAGCCAGGATTTTCAGGTAGGGGGGGCAACCCGTCCAGCAATGAAAAATGTTAGGAGTTGTTAGTAGGTAAGGACTTGTCCCTTGCTTTTTATTCGACGCGTGTGCGGCGATGGCGCAGCCATCGATCGAGGGTCGAATTCGAACCGCGTTGTGTGATCGGCATCGCGCTCGCTGAAGGTGAATGCCTTCAGGGAAGTCGTGTACTGTATACGCAACTGCACACAATTCTGAGTCACTTATAACTGCTTTGCCGTTACTAATTGCCAATTATGGACTCAGACTATTGTCCTATCATCTCATAGAGTCCCTGGCACGTAATAATATGCTACACAGTGGCAGTGGGGGTCGCAAAATGCCGATTTATTACTAATAAACCGCAATGATCCTATAAAAATTAGGGATTTCGATCGGATCATTGGGGGGGGGGTACGTGCCACCCCCACTGGCTCCGCCAGTATTCAGGCTATGTGAATTTACTCGAGCAGGACGTCAGTAACTCACTGCATCTGAACATACATGCATTATATGACGTACGTATACATGGACAGCCCTTTTGTCAATCCACTGATGAATAAAGAGCCTCCCCATGCCAATGGTTCGGGAGGGCAATCTGAGCATACTTCACCACGCTGGTCTGTGCAGGTTTCTTACGGTGAGGAGCATCGACGTGGGAGCATAGCAGTGCATACAGCAATGGATTTTACTGCACCGCCCCCTGATAACCACTACATAGCACCCTACAACGCCTGTTATGTATGGTGGTGCCCATAGAAGCATTATCCAGGCTCGTCGATAATTATCGTCCTACAATATATTAGTGTGCACCAGGATAAGCCCGTTTGCAATGAATTGATGAGATTTTTACAAATTGATTCTCCTCGCTAAGACGTTAGGCAAATAAACGACTGCATCCAAACCTGGCCAGCGCAGGGACAACTGAATTCTTGCAAAAAGCATTCTAAATGCAACTATACAAATAAGCTGATAACACAACAGCAAATGTTTGCAAGCAACAATACATTTGAGGCATCTTTTCCACACGCTGCCTTTTAGCAGACCCAACCTGTGTGGGCGAACAATGGCTCCACTTACACATAATCCGTAGGACATCACACACAAGAATATTTTTTGTGCACTATGACTAATGGATGGTTATTATTTTCTATCCCATTACTAGAAGTATCCAGGTGTGTGTATTTGCTTGCATGCACGTGTCTATTTGTTAAATTAATTACAACTGCAATGAAAACATAATTTTCCTTGGCGACAAACTCAAAGGATTTCCGTACATTGCAAAAATGCATTATCTCATGATTTATTCCACAACATATTATTTTTTTGCCGAGATGTAACAAAACATGCAGCAAGTCTTTGGTGCACAGTATCCTGCAATCATAGTGTAAGATCTAGCTTGTGGAGATGATTTAAATTTCTCACGTTTATAATTGAGACTCTCAATCATTGATCAGACACACATGCATGTTCTTTTGACAGTCAATGACACGTATAAAAACGTATCATCATACAGCCAGAGACTACTGGGGCAAATCTGTCAACAAGAACTTTGTTCAGATCGGCACGCACACGAGGGTGTGCTGTCGACAACAGCAAGTATGGCCGCCATTGTTTTCACAGTGCACATATTTACATTGCGCCCAATGTACTCACTCAAGGCTAAATCGAAAATGTGGTTACCTAGGACAGGTTCATATACTATTTGCCGCTGATGTTAAGTCCTGGAATTGAACCTTGTTTGCATGGTTTGTAACACGGTACACTAACCACCGGACCAATGCTCGAACCAAAACACTCACACGTACACAATACAGCAAAGATCTCACAAATATCCTTTAACATAATGTTGTGGAAAGTGCTGTTAGCGAGCACTTATGGAGGTCAGAATGGCACACGAGGAAGTATGTTGCCCACACCACACCTGGCCAGCTTTGACTCACCAATGCTGGTACTTACTCACAGAGCACCAGGTAACCATTTAAGGCTGATAATCAGGATTGGTTTTTATATCAATTGCCATTGATGTTAGATATGGTCAGCGATTGTAGCGCAGTGCACTTACCACGACACCACCACTCCCCACACACACCCACACAAGCAGACAGGTGACATCTTCTTAACCGGGGACAGATCTCTGGCTCACTCATCCCAAATGGCAGCTGTGCAAATAGCGTGTGGTAATAAATCAATTAACCAACCACCAGATCTGCTTGCACGAATGCAGGGCACGTTTTAAAAGTCATAATGAAGTCCACGCACGGATTTTTAAAGCTCCATCCCCGACAGTGATGCGTGCCGCCGGGTTAAATACAGGCAAACGGGAGGAATGACCAAAGTAATTGTGAACCTAGCCACGGTTTCACCGAGACTTAATGGACACTCATGCTACCCACATACTCTTGCTCAGGGCAGCCTTTGTGAACAGGAGCAGTGGTGTATGGCTTACAAAGAAATTTGTGGCTGTACAGCTGCAGGCTCAAGCAGATGCGTGAAATGGTGGAATGTTATTTTTCTGTGCTCGACAACACAACACGTTTCACGACGACGCAAAACAAGCCTGGTTTTTTTTTCCTGTAGCCAAAGCACATCCGTCATAGAGTTGAGAGTAAATTGAAGGGAAAAAAATAAGCAGTATATTTTTTCTTGTTTGTGCTTGTGTATTAAATAAAAACTAAAATACATGTGCGTGATGATGGTAGATTGGTCACGTGATGAGAATTGATGACCTTAAGCAATTTTATTGATGATTAATGGCTTTGTTATTTTTCCATTTGACTGTTTATGCTATCGGGAACTCGGTCATAAGCCATGGACATTCAATGCTTCGGGATCTAACCCAAAAACCTCTATTATGGATGGCTCAACTTCTTACATTTAGCAGATTTGTATGTTGTTATTTATTAATTTCACCGTAAGTCTCTAATTCCATTCAAACATTTAAGAAATATATGTTTAAATTTCGATGTAAAGCTTTCGTGACTGCAGGGATTCATCTTCTTGGTGCTTTCGGTAAAGTCACGTAGAAGGGAAATAATAAAATAATAAAAATAAAACCTATAAAATAATTCTCACGACGTTTCGGCCACAAAGCAACCAGCCGTCCTCAGTTGAAGAACCGGTCTGTCGGAAAGACAGCGTCTGAATGAACACCACCAAGCTTGGCAGCGTATATTTATACGTATATTTATACGCTGCCAATGTATAACTGTTTTTAGATTCTTAATTTGGGCTTAAGGGAAAATCCATGAGTTATTAATTTATGTCAAAATCTCAGGTGCGCAGTTAATCCACAAATCGGATAAACCACACGCGGATAATCGAGTCTACTATACATGGATTCTGTAACGCTTTCCTACATACATTCGTCTCCACAAGCGTTTAAGTAGTGATAATGACAGCACTCACGTCAAGCACGCAGGAAACAGTACGTCCATGATACTAGTGGGCGAGGAAACACTGATGCATTTGGGCAGTTTTTTTTTATCGGCTAAGTCCATAACAGCAAGACAACTTCACGCTCACGTTTTGTTCATACAGGATCAATTTATGAGAACTATCATGCCCTCACGCATTACAGAGATGGCCGCAAGTAAGGAGCTGATACATTAACACTTTCAACCTTCATTTAACAAGGCTGTGGAACTGAAAAACAGGAAACAAATTTAATCGTGTTACAATTCGGGAAAGTAATTTTCTTTACAACAGATACAAATCCTCTCTGTGATTCTCTGCTCTGAAGAAAGGCCAGTGCCAGAAATGAGAAAACGATACATTTAAAAAAATGTCGGGTCTCATTAGCATAATTAACACTGTTTGGTTATTTCGCAAAGAACGTAAACCGGACCCATAAATCCGGCAGCAATCTCTGAAAAAATCATTAATGACAAAGAAACCCCCAACCAGGATGATTTGCTCCAAATTTAAAAAGCGAATCTAATGCCATGTCACCGCTTTTGTGACAAAATATAAAAATTTACATGCTAGGGTTAAGTTACATATGGTACCACTTAAAAACTAAATAAATACCACCTGAAATGTACCCAAAGCCTCCACAAACACCTCTGGCTATATTTATTTTGTTTTATGTTTTTAATGCCACGACTGTAATTTTTGCGTATTTTCGCAAGTACAGCCACACGTGTTGCAATGCTGATCAGGTTACGTTATGTCCACTCCAGTAAAAACAGGCGTGCAGTGCAACCACGAGACCCACCACCGGCAATTTAACGAACGGTCCTTATTTTCCGTCTTGTTTGTGCCGTCTCATATGTTGTGTTGCTCAATCTACTCTCAAGCAGGTACATTATCATAAAAAATTGCATTTATTTCTAGGAATTCTAACTAATCCATCATAAAATTTCTATTTAAAGCTTTCGTGACTGCAGGGATTCAGGTCTACAATGGTGTGGGATCACACTAATTATTTACGAACGTCGTGAGAATGTAATTGTTTTACATTTATTATTTTATTATTTCCCTTCTACGTGACTTTACCGAAAGAACCAAAAATATGAATCCCTGCAGTCACGAAAGCTTTAAATCGAGATTTTTGCTTAGTTCCAGATATTGGAAGCTTTTTCAAGAACTGAAAGTTTGAGTTCCTGAAAGATTTTAATTTGTGAAGAAGATTCAGATTCCGAAGAAGCTCCCGGCACATGGGAGTGAAACATCGAACAGAATCAGAATCTTTATTTAGAATGGAGGAATCCGATGAGCTATGAAGCTCATTTTTACAGATGTCCAGTATGGATAGGTCGGCAACACTTGTAACAACCCGGAAACACATCGGAGAGCCTAAATGCTATTTTATTTGGTGTAAGAATCTATTTAAATCGTTGAATCAACGAATCTCCAAATGCCTCGTGAACAATGTGTGAAGTTCACGCCCCACATCCTAGATGTCAACAGCTACAAGCATCACTTTACACTGAGCCGGGGGCAATACGTTTATAATGAAGGATGTCTCAGTAATGAGCAGTTGGCGGAGAAACCACTGACAATAGTAGAAGATTACGGGAGGCAGATCCTCAAAGCTACTGAAAGCAATTTGCATTAGAGTTCACAGCACAAAGAAACAGCATTGTTACTCATCTTCCTGTGGATTATTTACGTGGAAGAGATTTTAAAAAAATCAAACTCATTTCATATTCAACTAGATCTACAAACCATGTGTGCATACTTTATGTATTTAATTTAAGGCTAACCAGATGAAAATGTCCACTGTAAAGCAATACAAATTTTAAGAGCTAATCATAGGGATGGATTGAAGGCAATTTTCAGAACTAATTTAGTATTTTATTGAAGGACTTATCTGTATAAACATTTCCTTTCAACCAATGTTACATGCAAATCATTAAAAATACATTTTATGCGGCTATCCCATGAAATAACATTATATCTTTTCCACCGGAATATTTCATCTATGCCTAAAGCCAGGCTCTGCATAACCTTTGTTAGGTAGAAAGGGCACATTCTTACACTGTGCATATGATTAATAATCCACTAATTATCTCCCCTGAGAAGCCAACTTTGTCTATTTGAACAAATCTAAAACATGGCCTAATCGGAAGTGGAACAATTACAGTAATGAGTTTCATGCTGTTATAAAATTATGATTCACTCAATATTTAACTACACTGGTTCACACTAATTATTTATGAACAGAGTAAAATCAAAGGGCAACATAGGTTGTCAATTTTCAAGCATGAAGTTATTTTTCATATGCTTCCTGTCAAAACACCAAATTATTCTATTTACTGCAAGTACCATTGTTTAAAAACCTAAAAATAAAAAAGTACCAGCAGTATCATTAAGTACATTCGAATGTACTATATTTAACTATTATTAATCACGCTGTAGCTGATACTACTCATCAATGACAACATAAACACAGGCGCACAACTGACGTCAAAAACAATCGATGTCAGAGAACCAATCTCAATATGACCCCAATCACACAAATCCACACCACACGTTTGCCTCTGGAGTTGGAAACAAACGCATCGGACGCTGCCTCAAGCACACCCCGTACCACCCAGCCCAAGCCCAGGACTTGTTGGCAATGTTTTCTTGGTTCTTTCGGTAAAGTCACGTAGAATGGAAATAATAAAATAATAAAAATAAAACATAATAAAATAATTCTCACGACGTTTCGGACACAACGCAAGCAGCCGTCCTCAGGTGAAGAACAGATCTGTCGATAAGACAGAGTCTGAATTTGAGAGTCTGAATTTCAGACTCTGTCTGACTTTACCGAAAGAACCAAGAAGATGAATCCCTGCAGTCACGAAAGCTTTAAATCGAAATTTGTTGGCAATGGTCAAGCGTCACTAAGAGTGGCTGAGCAGCTGGCCCTGTGCCCTTGCCACCTGCCAAGTGCAAGCACGTGTCCTTTGTTATGCAACATGCAACCCTTGGAGCTGGCAACTGTACGTGGCAGAAACTGAAGAAAAAATACAATAACTGTGGAGGAAAGGCCTAAAACTGCACGGCCTCATCACGGCAACACAACCCAATCCAGTGACAGCTGCTACGACTGAGATAACCGCACATCCACCCACTCACCCACGCAAAAACCCACTCATCCAAACATCCACCCAAATACCCACTCAACCAGTCGACCCACGATGTATGTATGTATGTATGCTTAACTTCTTTCGCACCATACTTTGCCAACCGTGCTAATCGGAGGTGCGGGGGAAGGACAACACAATCATTCACACCAATCCACCCACCCAAACACCCACATACCCAAGCACACAAACATCTAAAAACACTCACCAAGTGTCAGAATACCTATGAAAAAGACCAACGACGGTGTCTCTTTATATAGTAGATCATCGATTATTCAGTGGCTTCGGGGGGGGGAGGGGGCACCAGATTTTTAAATACGCCGGATAATCGCATCAGTATTTAAAATATATAATTTTTGCACATTCTTGTATAACGTTGATTTTCGGTGTTGCATAGATGTTTTTTTAGTGTTTTAAATTTGTTTACTATTTGAAATTAGCGTAAACATACAAATATACAAAACTAAATATCCTACTGTAAAAAGTTAGTGTATTTACTGTAACATACTTACCACTCAAAACTCGAAGACTCTGCATGGGGTGATGTATCTATGCTCTTGTTTCAACAACATGTGTTTGACGATCAGGAGACTGATGCAGCCTTTAGACCGGTGCTCTGGCAAACGCAGAATTACACGCACTATTTGCCGAATTGCAATGAATATTTTTCAGTTTTTATTACTGTAGTTATTAGTCAAGAAAATTGTACTCTTAGGTTTTTTAGGTAAAGTCACGTAGGTAAAAAATAAAATTAAAAGTTAATAAAATGTAATCATGGAAATAAAATAAAATAATAAATCACGACGTTTCGGAGGCAACACAAGTCTCCGTCATCAGGTGGGACCGTCACAGCTAAAATGTGACGGTCCCACCTGATACTTTAATTAACTTTTAATTTTATTTTTTACCTACGTGACTTTACCGGAAAAAACCTAAGAGTATGAATCCTTGCAGTCACGAAAGCTTCAAATCTAGAAGAAAATTGTATATACGTTCAGTATTTTCATTGTTTAAGTTGTTGTATGTAGTGTTTAATGTACTGTATGTATTTGACACTGAAATCAAGCATAGCTATCTTTTTTGTCACGCACATAGTGCCATTCACCGGGCTGGTGTACAACCTTTGGAGCGGTTTTGCCGGATCGGCCCAGGACCGCCATATAATGTTATAAGCCGGATAATTGCGTGCCGGATAATCGACGATCAACTGTAATTCCATTTGCCATCTAAGGATTTCTCTCAGCATTAAAAACAAGCAGTCTTGCTTTTCAACAAAATGTATCCAAATTGCCGCCGAGAAAGGAAAACAAAACAGTGTCGTAGGGACAGACGCGTGTATTGTGTTTAATGGCTGCAGTGGGAAAAGTGTCAAGTCCAACACTGTAAAATAAATTGCAATCACCAATTCTTCCAAGCGGCCATAATACCGCCTCACCAAGGACAAAACTCTGAGAGCAGCATAGTGACTCACGTGCATTATATGGCATGGGTTGAAAGCAAAGGGCTGATGCTGTGTGCTCGTTGAGTGCACATCAATCAATGCTCAGGTGGAGTCTCCAGAATCCCTCCCCCCCCCCCCCAATACGACCATCTTTGCGCTGCAGAGAACATCTTCTTTGGAGCTGGTACCAGTGTCGGATCCAATCCTGCCCCCTCTTAAATAAAATGGCTATCAAGCAGGAGTGAGCCCAAGTGAGCCTGCTTTGCCATCTGCTCGGTTGTAGAGTAAAGATAAAGTAACGTATTTCAGAATCTCTGCAGCACGAACAGCTGCGTCACCTCCCACAAAGTACAAGACGCCCTTCGTCAAAACTAACATCGATTCTAGAAAAAACTAGAGATGTGGGAGTACATTTAGTTTTGAAACGTGCTGCACATCGACCGCAGTGTGCATGCATGGTTTAAAGCGTGCAACAGGACAGATTCTTACAAACGGATAGAATTGTCGCAATGCTGGCTCAGTATAAAGGATATCTGTCGGCCGTGCTTGTCGATGGGTAGCTGACGGCGGTGCGGGGATATGAGGCGGCTCCGGCTGGACACGCGTTCAACCAGGCCGTGGTGCCGTGTTCCCCGCGTCGTGTCCAGGTTTGTGTAGAAGGACGTCTGTGGAGCAAAACCCCTCGGCTGTCAAAAATATCCTGCCTGTTCAAAACCCACTGGATGCATCCATACAAGTGTTGTTACAACGAAGGCCAAGAAAATCTGGCGGCGCTCAAGGATCAAGGGAAGCCGCGAATATGCAAATAAAAACCAAGTCAGCGATGAGTTCAGAAAACATCATGTATTTAAGAAGTGTATATCAGCAGAATTCATTAAATGTCTCCACAAATATACAAAAGTATGTTTTAGTCCATCAGATTCTTGCCCTTTCAGGCAATATTATCAATAACAACTTGTTTAAGCAAATCCTGAACCGGTTATGCTGGTGGATTACCGAATGTTCGAGTAAAGAGCATACCGTATAAACAATGGGACCTTGTTCAACACAAAAAGCTATGCCGCACACAAACTCATTATGCGTTGTAGTGGAGAAATATAGTTAAAACATGTATTTATAAGCATAATTCTGTTCTGCATCTCCACCTGTAAATAAAATAGTTTTTAGGCCATCAGCCTAATTATTGACTTTTCAGACTAAAAGTTGTGTTTCTCAACTCCAGTCCTCCCGACGTGACAGACCACCACCTTGTCGTGATGAAAAAACTCAATCATCAATAATACTGTCATAAAAGGAAAGATAGACGACGTTTCAAGCAACGGGCCTTCTTCATAACCACTGCAAAAAACGTCAACTATTATATACACTCTTCCTTGACGAATGTGTTGAGTTTTTTCGTTATTTGTGCACCACCGCTAATGCAGCATGACCAGATGTGTTTATATTTTATGCCAATTGAAGCCACTGCGCACTGTCTATATAAAAAGGTGCATTGTGGGGGTGTGGGTTGTGACGACTGGAGGTGAAAAACACTTTTAGAATTGCTGGTCACAAACCCTCATGCAAAAATGATGACCGGCAACTCATCAGTCCTCTGAGTTAGCCTCGAGATGAAAATGCGGTTGTGTTAGGTTGATGATGATCACATTTGATGGCGTCAAACAAGATTTGAGGATCTGCCTTAGCAAAGCTATTCGTAACAGAATACTTGTTTGAAATGTAATTGGAATCACATTATTTCGTGAAAATGGCAAAACATACTTAAATATATAATTCCATTGCCACAGCTGTTAATTATTCTGTTCATTGGTCGTCAACCCTTTGAGGAATGTTCAGAAAACGAACTGAACCCAAGTAAAATTCTTCCACACATACCTTTTCCCATCAGCAATGCAATTACGCACAAGGGCATGATTAACCTTAATGCTAGAGCTGCTGCAAGCAATCATTACTCTGCTGAAAGAATCTCACCCTTCTCGTTACACACAAACACACGATTTGTAAATACGCCTGGGCATGCGCCCAGGTGGTCATTGAAATCTTCCCTTTCCATGAACGGTAAATGCTCAATTTATTTTTAAAACAAAATTTCATATAATTACCTCAGTGTCGACCAAACTGCCAGTGTATTCTCTTGAGTGCACGTAAATATAGTAAACACTCGCAATCTATGAGTTAACTCAGTATCTACTGAGTGGACAAATTACGTCACAATTTGGCCGTCACTCGATTAACTTAGCGAACAAACACTGCGAACAAAGTCCGGAAGCAGCCGTCAACCATGGGGAATTATATACTCGCTACGCCAACAAACTGTGTGATACCACTGCGCCTTTGGGAAGGGCTAGCCGCCTGCAGAGTATTATTGATTTGAGTAAACCTAACTGGATAAAAGGTGTGTTTAGCGACAGCAAATTTGTGTTTGAACCAATTGTTGAACTTTAAGTAATTAGCCACAATATTATTGATAGAGGGGGGTTCACCGTTAGTATAGTTTGCATGAGGTGAGTATATAGAGACTGCCAGAGAAAACAGGTCAGTACACTGCAAATGTTTTCCTTATGTTTGTGCCAATACAGTTTGTGCTTGTATGTCTTAAAATAATAGCATCAAAAATTTTCATGAGGTGGATTCATTTCTTTAAGTTCAGTTTGCGGCACCTCCCCTTAACATCTTAAGAGGAGACGAAACCCAAAAACAAATATCCCTTAAGTTTTAGATGACACTATATTGAAAAAATGGCATCCACGAGTGGTATATGTACAGCCTTTAGCAAATAAACTACTGAATGAGGGCCTCCCTACACCATGCGGGTTGTATGAGTTATGTGACCATACTCCACTTCCCTGGTTAGTGCAGGTTGAATGTGGGGGGCGCATGGACTTGGGAGTATAGTGCAGTACAATGGATTTTGTTGCACTGCCCTCTTCTGCATCAATCGCAGCCCTGCAGCTTCTAATAACCTGTTTGTAAATGGTGAGCACTATCCAGATTTAGCCATACTTCGCTTCTGTGATCGGACGAGATAGGGCACATTCCAGATGATGTCGTCAGGCTGACTGCAACAATTTGAAATGCTATTATTATTTCCATTATGAAAATTATGTTATTGTTGATAGCCTGATTTCCACAATAGTTCCATCAACTGGGGCACATGTTGACACAAAGACAGTGCTATTTCTACATGGAATTAGCATGATGGTTTCCTGTTAAGGAAATGTGAAACTCAAGAAACTAATAGCTCTCACCTTATTTAGGCTGTATGCTCAAGGCTATTTTGTGTTAAGTTTTAGGAATAAAAAAGATAGGCTTTGAAGTTACACTCAAACACACGATTATGGCTCCGTAGTGACATCACTGCAATGTCACTATAGCAATATGATTGAGCAGCTGGCTGTGATTTTCAAGTTTATTTGCAAAACACAGCCTAGATGCATGTATACAAGAAAACATCTGTGTTATTGGTTTGCAAACTTGTAATGATATACTTTATAGAAATTGTACTCACCGCACACAATCACACACAGATCAAGTGGTGCACCACCAACAAAACAAATATGCAACAGAGTTGAATATTTACTTCACAATCGCCGAATAATATGCCTGGCCATGAAATGTCATGTGCACTGACATAAAGGACATCTAATACGGTCAAATACACCAGTGGCTCTCAAACTTCAGGCCACAGGCCCCATCACGTGCCAGTTTATATTTATACACATCAATATATTGCATTAAATCTTGACATAAACATTTCGTGACTGCAGGAATTCATATTCTTTGAGTCTTTCGGTAAAGTCACGTAGATAGGTATTTTTTTTAGTTTTTCTTTGAACCTATCTACGTGACTTTTCCAAAAGACCCAAAGAACAATATATTGCATGCGATGAAAACTTCATAATTTGTCTGAACATCAAAAAAACACAAACCGTTGAATTGGCGGTAGGCCGCAGGGCTCATAAAACAAAGCAACTAAATAAAAAAATGTACCGAGGACATGAATGCGTTTGAAAGAGTGGTTTCGCTTAATCTGCAAAATGCCACGGTGTGAAGAATGGACCCTCAGCGAGTAAAATGCTAAACAAATACAATACACATGCTCGCTACACAAAGGACTCTATCTACCACGAAGCTCCCACTTCGATCACTACCCAATATACACCCCCATAGAAAAATGGCACATCCAAATATTAAATCTACACGTATTTCTAATGACACAGGTTTGACCGAAACTCATTTGGAACATTCCATTTCATATGAGAGTTGTGCGGTGCGCATTACACTCTAATGCAGGTAGCTGTCCCTGGGGCCTAGTTGCCACTGTTATTCATTGCGTTATTTTCGCAGAAGCAATGGAAGGAGACCAGTTGCTCAGGGGGGGCCACCGTGCAGTGAGGTGGGTAACTGCACATGCAGGATGCTTACCTGAAAATCCAGCGGGGCATTCACGATCTGGTTGACATTGGGCAGTGATCCTCCATAGTACTGAGTGCGGCTTTGTGCCAGCTGCAGCTGTTGGGCCTTGAAGTGTAGCTGTTAAAAACGACACAGCACACACAAACATATAGACGCGTGAGGTTCCATGGAGGATTTTTGTTTGTTAAACCTTGTAAACATCTTATTCTCCAAATGTATTCCGATTGTGCTATCGGCGTCACGTTATTTAGACGAGGAATCTGTTCAGGTGTATTGCAGATCCGCGCAACCCTTCATTTGTAGAAAACGTCAGACAGGATATCAAGGAGCTAGCTCTTGTGATTCCTTTAAGTGACCTATGCTCAATATAGTAACAGGAACCAATTGTCCATCGCATAGAAGATAAACCAATATTTTTTATCTGAAAAAGGTGGAGTTTGGATACATTAAGTGCACAAAAAAATCTAAGTGATGTTTTTTTGTGCAGTCACTGATGACCGGTTAAGACCATCACCTCACCGGAGAACCAAGTTTAATGAACAGCGGCTGTCTGGATTTGAACCTACCATCTCCCCAGTGCAAGCTCAGCGATCTGACCTTTGGCTCAAAGATGCCATCAAAACCCACAATTTGTATTTCATATACTGAATTCATGGTGCTGGCTGCATGAAATGAATCAGATATTGCTAAAATTATAGAGTAGAAATAAATAAAATAAAGGATGGATGCGATTATGATGTTTTGACTATAAATACCTAACTTTACATAAAATATGTATGTATTGTATGTTACAGGGAACATGAAAAAATATACGTTTACAGTACTGTGGCATCCACGTCACATTACCCGATTCACATTTATGAAAAACGATACATGGTGCAAGAAACAATAACATTGGC
This sequence comes from Lethenteron reissneri, assembly GCF_015708825.2. Taxonomy (NCBI): domain Eukaryota; kingdom Metazoa; phylum Chordata; class Hyperoartia; order Petromyzontiformes; family Petromyzontidae; genus Lethenteron; species Lethenteron reissneri. Next base: position 5,998,365 of record NC_083779.1, read on the forward strand.
AGTTCAAATGATAATTTAAATCCTGCTGAAATAATGCTAAAACACATCCTGTTAGATTTAATTGAACAATGCAAAACACACCTCAAAACAATAATTGGCCCAAAATGCCAATGCAGAACCCTGAAAAAGAGGCTTGAGTTTCAGTGAAGAATTCCTGGGTAAATAATAAGAGTTACTGCTGCAGTGAACTTAAAAAAAATTGGTCAATTAAATGGATTTGTTTTGCGGTCAAGAAAGGAAAGATCAGCTGGAGTTCAAACTAGAATAGTTTAATTTTAAAAAATGCTATTCATTGAAAAACCCCTCCTGAATGTAGGCCACACCACATTGTGTCAATCATGGGGGGGGGGGGGGTGCCGATAATTCACGTTGGGTCAGTGCGGATTTGTCAAGGTGGCATGTGGCCCAGGATCGCTTCAGATCACTCGCCACTGGTGTTAGCTATTGGTCTGAAATCGAACTTAGATTGTCTGGGTTGAAGGTGCAACGACTACGCCACATGTTTTCCCCAAAATACCACAACATCATTACGATCACATTTATGTCCTTTTGATGATGCCAGGACGAAGTCTCAATAAACTTTTTCTCCTTGACGTGCCTGTGTATCTGCGTGTGCACGGTTTGTTTCTCTGTGTCTTTCATTAACCACGATCCGCAGGCTCAAGGCTCCTGAGAATTGGTTCCGTTGATTACATTGCCACGGCGTGTTTTGACAGCCAGCAAGCAAATGCATGCGGCTGTTGATGAACATGACATGACAGATCCTATGAGAGATCTGAGATGATTATCAGATTAACAGCATTATGAGATGATTGAGACAATCGATTACCCGTGTTGAGATTATGAGATGACAGATTTGCAAATGACAAAAGAGATGAGAATATTATTGATAACTGTCCGATGATTGAAAATGTATAAGGTGAATGATATCAAAGGTGGTTACGATGGTTGAGGTGATAACCCAGATGATTGATGACTGTGACATGATTGCGTTGAGATGACTTACATGATAACAAGATGGTTGAGAAGAGAATGCGATAATTGTGTTAATCAATATTATGAGATGATTATTAACACTATCGATACAGAACGAGATCACGACGCGATTGCTATGTTTATCACACGACTGAAATTATAACATGAGATACATTTAAATTGCCAATATAACCGAAATGATTACAAGACTGTTGAGGTTGGCAATGAGATCATTCGAATGATTACAACATACGCGATGTTAGCCCATTCCAGGAATATTATCACATCCCATTCATTGAGAACCATCACACACACACACCGCGACATGTACACATACATAGCGAACGAAGCGCCCTAATATTGCTATAGTATTTTATTAATTTCGCTAAACAATAATAATGTTAAATTACCCATAGGGTTGACACGTTGCGAGATTTTAAATCGCTCAAGTTGTGACAAGCACCACTTTACCCGAGATAAATTTCACTCCCCCCCAAAAAATGTTGTTCGACTCGGCGAACAAAACACATGAACACAATGTCAATTATATTTAACCAACAATACACGTTTATTGTTGTTTTTCCTACCTAAGCCTGACCCGTCCATCGGTAGCCGCACTCGGCTAAATCTCTGCGGGGTTTGCTCGCGCCAAGCCCGGCGGTGTACCCCGCGTCGAACCGTAGGCCTCACGGGACCGTGAGGAAAACAAAAACAACAACAACAACCACCGCCATGGCGATGACAGCAGCAACACGAACGATAACGAGCTACTACTGCTGATGTTGTTGTTATTGGGGGGAGATCTACCCCCGGTTGTTGTTGTTGCTGCTGCATGCGGGCATGCGACCGCGTACACAAACACCACCTTCTCCCCTCCTCACACACAACTCACTCGCTTCACACACAAAACACGGTCGCCCGCGGCTTCTGCTTACGGCTCGCGTGATGCTCAGGTCCTTCATGACCTCCTCGAAGGCGGCCGTCTCCTCGGCCTGCTTCTGGTTGTGCAGCGCTATCTTCTCGCTGAACTTGCGCGGGTTGGACGCCATGATGGCCGCTTCCCCTCCCTCCTCCTCCTCCCCCCCCCCACCACCTTGCCCCCACCCCGCCTCCTTCCCCCCCCGCCCCCTCCCCTCACCCCCTCCCCTCACCCCCCCCCGCCCCTCCCCTCAGGCACCTCACCCGCCTCCTCACCCCCCCCGCCCCCTCCCCTCACCCCCTCCCCTCACCCCCCCGCCCCTCCCCTCAGGCACCTCACCCCGCCCCCTCACCCCCCCCCGCCCCCTCCCCTCACCCCCTCCCCTCACCCCCCCCCGCCCCTCCCCTCAGGCACCTCACCCCGCCCCTCACCCCCCCCCGCCCCCTCCCCTCACCCCCTCCCCTCACCCCCCCCGCCCCTCCCCTCAGGCACCTCACCCCGCCCCCTCACCCCCCCCCGCCCCCTCCCCTCAAGCACCTCACCCCGCCCCCCTCACCCCGCCCCCCCGCCCCCTCCCCGGCCAAAGCTTTGCGACGTTGGCAGGAAACGTGAAGCGCCCGTGGCTCTCTCGCTCGCTCTCTCGCTCGCTCTCAATGCTGAGTGAATGGGCGCGCGCGTGGCGCGGGTCGCGTTCGTTGAGCCTCCGCCTACTGAACCCCCCCACCCCTCCTTCTCCCCCTTCTTCCCCCCCTCCGCTCCTCCCCCCTCCCCTCCTCCGCCTCCCATCCACCCCCTCCCCTCCGCCTCCCATCCACACCCCTTCCCATCCTTCACCCCCTCCCCTCCTCCTCCCCACTCCCCTCCTCCTCCCTCCCCTCCTCCCCCCTCCCCTCCTCCCCCTCCCCTCCGCCTCCCATCCACCCCCTCCTTCACCCCCTCCCCTTTCCCCCCCTCCTCCCCTCCTTCCCCCCCTCCCCTCCTCCCTCCCCTCCTCCCCCCTCCCCTCCTCCTCCCCCCTCTCCTCCCCCCTCCCCTCCTCCTCCCCCCCTCCCCTCCTCCTCCCATCCACCCCCTCCCCTCCTTCACCCCCTCCCCTTTTCCCTCCCTCCCCTCCTCCCCCCTCCCCTCCTCGCCCCACCCCCCTCTCCCCTGCCCCCTCCCCTCCTTCACCCCTCCCCTCCTTCCTCCCCTCCTCCTCCCCTCCACCGCCCTCCCCTCCTTCACTCCCTCCCCTCCTCCCTCATCCCCCCTCCCCTCCTCCCCCCCTCCCCTCCTTCCCCTCCTCTCCTCCTTCCCCCTTTCCCCTCCATCCACAAGCCACTACACTCACCCCGCCCCCCCTCACCCCCCTCACTCCACCCCCCTGTCCCCTCCACCCACAATCACTTAACACCTCATACATAACATTCACCCCCCCCCACTGAACATTATATACATCGATGACCAATCGATTACAAGTATCCAATCATCAATGCATTACTAGTGTTCACAGGACGATGTCACCCGTCAGCGATACGAGGAATTGTCACGATATTGGAGTGGTGACCTGCTTAAAGAGTGACGTCTTATGTAATGTTGCGTCCACATACATGTCAACCCCTTATCAGTGGCTCCTGTTTCATTACAGACCAATTCAGACATTATTGGTCACCCCGTGCTCCTTTATATAAATCGCAACGCTCATCCAACAAAGTTCCATCACAAGGGAGAAACACAAACAAACAGACAATCATTTTTGTTGATGCCCGTATTGAAACGAGCTGTACGCCATATAGACCTAAAAACTCAATTTCGCTGTACAAGAATACGGGCTAAACCGTATGGGTTGACACGCTATGCGTCCAACTAGGGGCCCATATGTTAAAGAGAGGGCCCTTGCCGATAACATCTAACAGTTCACTGGCAATGGTTCACGCGAGCCTGACTGCTGATGAGAAACCGAATTTCAAAACCGGTCCAGAATGTCAAAACCAGTCCAGATTGTTGTTCGCATTAAACCAATGCAGCTGGTATTAAAGAAAAAACGTCACCACATTCGTCAGTGATACTGTTGCCTTAAAATGAAATAAATATAATAGGCAACGTTTCGGCCAACGACCCTGCTTCATGGCGCATGCTATGCACGTGCAGAAGGCCGTATTGGTTTACGTGGTGTCACAATATTTTTTATTGCGCGGAGAGGCAGATACTATATACGGAGACGTTTTATCTCCTTATTTATTTTGATTGAAGAGTACGGCTATACAGCCTATTGTTTAAAAAAAAAACATCGTGGCGAATATAGCGGCCCCCTAATGGCTGCATAACAACAATAATAAAAAATAGTTATCAATTCTTGATGCGTATATCGTGAGGCTCCTCGATGCACCAATGAACCACTAGCAAAGAAAATTGAACATTTATATAATTGCGTGTGATGGCAGCAGCAGCAATGTGCTTCAGAAGCTTTATACCAATGTCGAGGTTTGCTGCTGCTGTTGCTGCTGCTGTTGGCCACGACAAGAGGGCTTCAGCAGAGAGAGATATTGAGTTCGTGTCGCGTTGAAAGAGCGCAGGCCGTAGTGGTTTACCGTGCCGTCTAGGTTGCATGGACACATGCAGTCGCACTACTGCCTGTAACTTGTGTCTTTCATTTCCCATTTATGGAACGTCATCGTCGTGCCGATGACGTTCCAACGCGGGGTGGTGGTTACACCACCAGCGTCTTCTGGGGGGGGGAGGAATGTCAAAGGCAGGAGGTGTGCGACGTTTGGGTCTTGCTTGTAATTAATTACTGAGAAGAGGTGCACGCGTGGAGTAGAGAACGTAACGCAATGTAAGAGCCGTGACGTTCACGAGAAGAGTGACTGGGACTTGGGTAGGATACGTCACGGCTAGGAGCAGGACCGTGTCAGCCAAAGGACCACATTAGGCACTGTGCCTAGGGTCTATATAAAAATAACAATGTTTTTTTCTTCTTGGTTCTTTCGGTAAAGTCACGTAGAAGGAAAGTAATAAAATAATACAAATATTAAAATAAAATTCTCACGACGTTTCGGCCACAACACAAGCAGCCGTCAATGCTAAATTCTTCTGTCGAGGCGACAGAGGCTGTCGCCTCGACAGACCTGGTTTCACCTGAGGACGGCTGCTTGCGTTGTGGCCGAAACGTCGTGAGAATTATTTTATTATGTTTTATTTGTATTCTTTTATTACTTCCCTTCTACGTGACTTTACAGAAAGAACCAAGAAGATGAATCCCTGCAGTCACGAAAGCTTTAAATCGAAATTTAACAATGTTTTTGTTGTTGTTTGTATGATAAAAAAAATGTAACCAAGATATCTTCTTGAATAGATTTATATAGCAAGGATAGGCAGCAGTGTATATACACAAGTAAACCCGTAAAAACAAAGTTTTTCACTCGAAATCCTTTATATGCGTGGCGGCTAGAGTCCTCTCGTCCTCTGGCTTGAGATGGCTGCAATCTATGGGTCAGATGATTGTCTGCCAGTATTAAGCAATTGGTAATTAAATATTTAATTTGTTTTCCCTAAACAGTGTAAAATTTTTGAAAAAAAATTTCACGAAAATTAATTGTCACACACAACGAGTCTGTGTGGAAAATGTCAGCTCGATTGGATCACGGGAAGTGGGTTAAAAAACGAGCGAAAGATGTGCACGGTCCTAAGCAAGCAAGCGAACTTAATATAAAGGATTTAAAAATATATTCGCCTGTGGTGGACGCGGGGATCGATCCCGCGACCTTTGGCATGGGAAGCGAGGGCGCTACCAACTGCGCTACTCCGCCACGGCCTGTGGAGGGGTTACGCTCTGGGCTCCTATACTGTGACGTTCAGCCAAAGCCATGAATGAGTTCTATTTGAATAAATGTAAAATAAAAAAATTTTGCCTAAAAAGTGTAAAATGTTTAAAAAAAATTTTCACGAACATTAATTGTCTGTCACAACGAGTCTGTGTGGAAAATGTCAGCTCGATTGGATCACGGGAAGTGGGTTAAAAAACGACCGAAAGATTTGCACGGTCGTAAGCAAGCAAGCAAGCACGCAAGCAAGCAAGCGAACTTAATATAAAGGATTTAATAAAGAGGCAGATTCATGTAAATCTTTTTATTTTTCGTAAGGTCTGAGAGATATTAACACCGGAGATTAACTTTTCGAGATTTATTTTTATTGGAAAATGAGCAGTAACATCTTCAAGCGGTGTTTATCACACAATGTCATTCTCGATAGAGACCAGTGCAAGGGAAGACAAGCGTTGTTATACTATGGTTTAATTGGAGACAGTTTGTATTTAGCTTCAGCTTCTAATTTAGCCTAAAATAGCACCCAAGTAGCCCTAGTTACTTCCACTTCTGAAATAATACTATATAAGGCAAACTGGGGGAATAACTTGTTTTTTTATGCAGTAATTTTGACCAAATTAAAAATATTTTTCATTCTTAATGTGTTGGCTGCTCGTTGCAATTTATTTGCACTGGTGACAATTCGTTGACTCGTTGTAAGTGAGGCTTATTACGACTAAAATAACAGTCAAACAAATCTTGAAGCTTAAGCAAAAGTAAAGCAACATGGCGCTCGCCACGCGGTCGTGCCGCCAGAACATTGAATTTGTTATCGATGCGTCAAAAATTAGTTGAATACATTTTCGCTTGTAATATTTTTAGGCTTACCTTGTTTTTTCCTCTCTCAATAATTTAAAATTAAATCTGCTTAGGGGCCGTCCATAAATGGCGTCACGCACCTAGGGGGGGGGGGGGGGTCAGACATTTGTGACGATGTGTGACGAGGGGGGGGGGGTGAGAAATGTGACGTCACATCAAAATGCGCAACTTTAAATAAATATAGACAACGCGTTCTACTTAATTAAATAGGCTTTTTAAATCAGAGAGCAGTGCCACATTAAATACGCACTACAATGACAATAGTTTAAAGCGACTTGAAGCATGTTTTTTTTTTTTTGGGGGGGGGGGCAGAGCTTTGTGACGTCATATTTGAGAGGGGGGGTCTGACTTTTTGTGACGCCGTGTGACGAAGGGGGGGTGGGGGTCAAAAATCGTCAAAAATCGCGTGACGTCATTTATGGACGGCCCCTAGGGCCCTGGCTATAGGAGTGAAAGAGGGCGACCCTTGGTCGAGACTAAAACGACGGCGCGGCAGCTCAAAGGAGCTAATCGCACCCGAGAAGACGTTCACCGCGTTGATTACTGTAATCGATATTTTGTATAGATAGTGCATTGTCTTTGAGCTGTACCCCTTTTGGCGTCCTATAGTCTAGCACCAATTGAGACGAGGCTCAAAAGAAAGCCGTCTTTGGTGTGGACTAATCAGTTTCAAGGACAATGCATATATTATCAGAGTATGGTTTTTGTTTGCATTTTGACCACAAGTATTGTAGTTAATGCACGCATGATTCCTTGTAAAAAAGGATAAAGTTTTGTTGCCAGAAAAAAGGGGAAAACCCCTATTACGATATTTTGTGTTTGTTTAAATGTAAACGATTGTGAGTGTTGCGTCAATCACAATACCCATGGAGAGAGAGAGAGCGATGTCTTGGTGGAGGGAGGCCTTCATCCAGCAGTGAATAGCAGAGGTGGGACAAAGTCATTGTTATGCAAGTCCAAGTCGAGTCTGAAGTCATCAAATTCATGACTCGAGTCTGACTCGAGTCCAAGTCACATGACTCGAGTCCACACCTCTGGTGAATAGACCATGGCCGAGGACATCTCCACATTGAACCCCCCTCGGCCCCCAGTATTATTCTGTGGTGAATCTGAAGTCGTCCGCTAAAGAATTGAATGGGTTAGCGGGAACCGCTGTGTTATGCGATGAACGCGCACGGGTGCGTGTGATGTCAACAGCATTAACAACAACAACAAGATTGAATCTGATCAATGGCTCTACGGTGTTTGTTCTCTAATAGCACAGCTATCGATCTGCAGCGTGCATCATCACTCGGGGTACAGCTGCGTGTGGGGTAGAACTCGGGTTGGCGAAACGATAAGAGTAAATGATGATAATCGTAATTTTTAAATCAAATGTTAAGTGGGCTTGTGCACCACACGTCCTGGTTATGAGAAACAGATACATTCATCAATAACAAGACTGTGTGTGTATGGCCTTGGAATTAAAATATATACAATTCGAATATAAAACAATGGTCCGTTTTTACAGCGCATGGAGTGACCAGAGTATATCAATGTGCCATGATGCGTCGTCGCTACCTCTCTATCTGCTGTGAAGGAGTATTGCCCGAAACGTCACCTGTTACATAAACAGCGCGTGTTTACCTTCTAAAGCCGCACACACGACACGAGTTGAGTTGGTTTTGTTGATTGTGCTGCCAACACAGCAGCAGCAGCATTAGATGCCACGGTTAGAAAGAATTGTTTGGCCGATGGTGCAAATCCAGTGTCAGCCAAATGCCTAGAGGATCGACCTCGACTGAGAAGAACGTCCACCGAGCCATGGTTATACTCTTTGTTTTTTTCGGTAAAGTCACGTAGGTAAAACATTCAAATAAATTAAATCACGACGTTTCGCTTTCGCTAAGTTGTCCCCACCTGAAGAAGGACGCTTGTGTTGCGCCTGAAACGTCGTGATTTAATTTTTTTTATTTTTTACCTACGTGACTTTACAGAAAAAACTAAAGAGTACATGAATCCTTGCAGTCACGAAAACTTCAAATCTAGAACTCAGGCCATGGTTATGGATCGTGGCATCATCGCAAGACGGTGAGAGATGGCGACTGCTTGGGGAGGTCTTCACCCAGCAGTGGATAGGTCATGGCTGATGACGACGATTAACATGTTGCAGTCATTTGTCAATTTAATTTACGGTGGACCGTATAAAAATGCACTGCAGTTTGCGCTCCTTCAGCCGAGGAGTAAGGGGCCGTCCATAAATGACGTCACGCGATTTTGGACGATTTTTTAGTCAGACCCCCCCTCAAATATGACGTCACAAAGCTCTGCCCCCCCCCCCTCCCCAATATAACATGCTTCAAATCGCTTTAAACTATTGTCATTGTAGTGCGTATTTAATGTGGTGCTGCACTCTGATGTTGTAGGAGAAAACATTTATTTAAAAAGCCTATTTAATTAAGTAGAACGTGTTGTCTATATTTATTTAAAGTTGCGCATTTTAACGTGACGTCAAATTTCTCACCCCCCCCCCCCTCGTCACACATCGTCACAAATGTCTGACCCCCCCCCCCCCCGAGTGGCGTGACGTCATTTATGGACGGCCCCTTAGCTATCATGAGCCAGAATAAAATAGTCCGCTAGAGGACGCTACCGCTCCATTTGTAGAAGACTACATAATTTAACCATACATTAGGGTTCATTATGATATTCTCCACAACAACGTGGGTTCGTATTTTCTGTTGTGTTTCCCAAAATATGATTTCACGTTGAACTCGGAACCATGTCTTAAAGAGAGGGTCCTTGCCATATTACAACATTCGTTCAAGCGAGCCTGACCTTGGCTGATGAGACCCTTCTTGTTGAAACCGGTCACAAAGTGTTGCTTAGTAATAAATGAATGCTGCTGAAATTACGCACTCCCAGAAGGATGTGGGGGTTGATAGGATTTGTAAAAAAAAAAAAGATATTTAAATTTCGATTTAAAGCTTTCGTGACTGCAGGGAATCATCTTCTTGGTTCTTTCGGTAAAGTCACGTAGAAGGGAAATAATAAAATAATAAAAATAAAACATTAAAATAAAATTCTCACGACGTTTCGGCCACAACACAAGCAGCCGTCAATGCTAAATTCTTCTGTTGATATGTAAACTCCTTTGTCAAGGCGCTCTTCTCCTCCCACCCAGCTTAAAATACGCGGCCAAGCTTAGCAGTGTTCATTGGAGCGCTGTCTTTCAGACAGCTGTCTTCATCTGAGGACGGCTGCTTGTGTTGTGGCCAAAACGTCGTGAGAATTTTATTTTATGATGTTTTATTTGTTTTATTTTATTATTTCTCTTCTACGTGACTTTACCGAAAGAACCAAGAAAAATATATTTATTTAAAAAAATGTTAATTGGCATAGACGGATATGTGAAGGAGACATTGTCTGATAATAATCGACTTTGTCTCTGGCAGGGGGTGACGCGCCTTCAGAAGAATGATTCGTCTGAGCAATTCACCTTCTAATTATGAAACTTTGAGGAAGATGTGCATCCCTGGGGGTAAAGTGCAACATCGCCTCGCGACCAAATCAACGCCTAACCCCGCCCGACCTGCTCAGAGGGAACTCACGCTGCTTGCGAACCCTCATTTTGGAATGTCCTCATAACCATTTTATACTGGTAGGAACCTCCTGGTTACACCAACCCACAGGGGATTATTGTGTCCGTCCGTTCGTCGTGCATCCAAAAATGGGAGGGGTGGGGCTGGGTGGAGAGAGGAGGGTGGGGAGGAGCTGGGTGGGGAGGGGAGGGTGGGGCTGGGTGGGGGGTGGGAGGGGTGGGGCTGGGTGGGGAGAGGCTGGTCACCCCGTGGTGCCCTTATACAACTCAACGTTTAACCTACTCACGCCGGCTTGTGCCCGCCCTCACAGTCGGCCATATTTGCGGAATACACCACGCCGCCGTTGACCCTGGCCATTGACCGAGCAACCCAACTCCCTCCGCAGGCATGTGTTACACGCTTTTATTTAACTCACTCTGTCTGTTGTCGTCGTTCTCATTGTTGTCGTTGTTGTTGTATCCTCAAATCTTGTAACTCAATTTTTACCCACTTCCCAATGTGGCATCGACTGCAAACTTGGTATACTTATGTCATACTGATGACAATACTATATTCTATCATAAAAAATAAAAACAACATGTATTTTAAAACATTATTTTTTATATGTGTTTGTTTCGGCTTGGGTCTAATTGTCCACGGTCAACTGACGTTGGCTGTAATTGGCCACGGCCCCTTACGTTATGGCAAGCTTCGGGGCCACTTCCTGGAGTCGTGGAGTTCTTCCATTACTAGTACGGTACATTTAATTTAAGCGTGTTTAAAAACGTTTTTGTTTAATATTTCTTACATATATATTTTCTGCATTCACTTTTTTCAACGCATGGAACATTCCACCTTTAGCAATCCTCACCGACCAGCGCGATGATGCGATGATGTGGTGAAGTATGGTCAAGGATTGGTGCGGGGAGTCCCTCATCTAGCAGTGGATCGACGATTGGGGCTTCACTGTGCCGTCCGTCATGGCTGCGTGAGCGTGTATTTGTAACAGCCCGTTGTCAATCCATTGCTGAAATGAGGATCACTTAACGCTGTGTCGGTCACGGGGATGTCTCGCCATACTTCACCAAGCTGTCGTGGACGATTCAGATGACACTCTCTGTGGGTGTTAACCGCATTCGTCAAGCACGCTGTGTGGCTTCACGAAGAATACGTACATAGCAGGCGACGTTTCGGGCTATTGTCCTTTTTCACAGCACATAGGGAGGCCTCCCTATCCCTCCAATTATCAAACGGCCTCTCTATCTGATGTGAAGGAGGGTCATTGCCCGAAACGTCGCCTATTACATATTTATTTTTATTTTCAATGCCCCACACAGTGTTATTGACGAAATGCCATCAACAAAATATATCAACTTCGCCTGTGCACCACCACTGCCAACGCAGCAGCAGTAGCATCATCATCATCACCAGCTCATTTGTCTACCTGATGTTCAGTCGTGGGCTGGACGCCAACTCAGGTGACACTGGGTTCGTGCCAGGAAAAGCGCCTCACCACTACCAACGCAGCAGCAGCATCATCACCACATCATTTGTCTACCTGATGTTCAGTCGTGGGCTGGACGCCAACTCAGGTGACACTGGGTTCGTGCCGCAAAAGCGTCTCACCACTGCCAACGCAGCAGCAGCATCATCATCACAAGATCATTTGTCTAGCTGCTGTTCAGTCGTGGGCTGGACGCCAACTCAGGTGACACTGGGTTCGTGCCGCAAAAGCGTCTCACCACTGCCAACGCAGCGGCAGCATCATCATCACATCATTTGTCTACCTGATGTTCAGTCGTGGGCTGGACGCCAACTCAGGTGACACTAGGTTCGTGCCGCAAAAGCGTCTCACCACTACCAACGCAGCAGCATCACCAGATCATTTGTCTACCTGCTGTTCAGTGGTGGGCCTCACCACTGCGCCCGCCAGCAACCGCCCCGCGCTCCTCCATCGCGTGCGCGATCTGAATCAATCAGCGAAAGCGGCGCCCAGCGAACGCGATGGCCCGGAACATTCGAGGTGACAGGTTTTATTACGGCGGGCTGCAGGCTGCGTGGTGAGCGCGCGCGTGTGCGGGTGGGAGATTTAGACCCCAATTAACGCGACCGCTGGGCCAGACCTCTGCGGCCGTAGAAGGTTTGCCCACTAATTGCGCCTAGTTCTTGGTGTGTAATTAGAAGCCGGGTCAACTGAATGCGTTGATTGTAACCGTGGCGTTCATGAACACGGGGCCAGATTCCGTGCTTTTGAATGGGGGGGGGGGGGGGGGGGTGGGAGGGGTCGGTCGGTTGCTAATGCGCGTTGGTGATGGCAGGAGGAGGGAAGTTTTTAATTACTGCGCTTCCTGTAAGGCAGGCGTGCGTGTGGTGACGATTATTTTAACCAGTCCTGAGCCTCCCCTAGGTCGACTCAGCCTCAAATGAATTACCTGCAGCGGTGTGTAACATCGACACTGGGGAGACAAAGGCGGCCGGGGATGGTGTTCGCCAACCACCCGTTCATGCGCTCTAATGGGTGCTCGCTAATAGTTCTTGCTCCAACAGTCTGCGAAAGGCTACGTGGGGGATCTTTATCTCTTTAAGGAGCGTTGTCGCACGACAAACCCTGCAGACACCTAAACCCACAGCGCGTGTGCCTCCCGCCGGCCTTAATAGGCGCTCGCTAACACCACCCATCTCATAGCCTCGCTTCAGGATCACTCGAGGCTACCGGCTTATCTCATCGCGGATGAGAAACGGAGCTGTTCAAGTGCACAACGGTTCGAGTGCCTGGCGGTGATGGCTCAGAGGTCCCACATCTGGGTTGAGTTTCAATCCCAGGTCATTGCCTCCCAGTGGGAACCCAGAGTTGAGAAATGCGGACCCAATTACTTTAATGTGCATAGCTGCTGCTGCTGCAGTGCACTTATTAAAATAAAATAATAACCCCCACTAGACTTCAGCGAGACAAATCTGTGCATTATTAGCGCCAGGAATGCGTGCACAAGTCTTTAAACCGGAGCTCGCTCGGCCGGGTGACTGCGGGGTCAGAGACGCTGAGCCGTTAACACTGAGGACCTGGGTTCGAGTCGTGGTGTTGACAAAAGTCGAGATCATTATACCTGCCGACTATGGCAGTGAGAAGACGTAAAAAACCTACACCCTTCTCGGTATTCACAATGAGCTCTCAAGGAATGGAACAAACAAAAAACAACTGACAAATGGCCATAGCAACGCTGAGCGTTGACTTACACTGAGCGATGGTGAGAGGAACGCGTGGTTTAGGGTACACACTCGTGGCTATTATAGTGGCAGTGAGTGCACGGGCTAGAGCAGGAGTAGGCAACCGAAACAACAAGAGGCTTTTTTTTTAATTTCAAGAGCCGCAATGCACTGTGTGGCGAATGGGAAACGGTGATCCCCTTCATAAATTACGAACACGAAGCAGTTTATATTCTTTGGTTCTTTCAGTAAAGTCACGTAGATAGAAAAAAATAATAATACATCGTCGTGGTATTTTTATTCACGTTTTTTTTTTAAAGAATTTTTTTTATCTACGTGACTTTACCGAAAAAACCAAAGAATATGGATTCCTGGCAGTCACGAAAGTTTTGAGTCAAAATTTTAAGAAGCAGTTCCTCGAAGAGCCTCGTGCGGATCCGAAGCCGTAGCTTGCCACCCCCTGGGGCTAGGGTAGGGGACACATCACCTCCTGGACATCTGTGAAAAAGAGCTTTGTAGCTCATCGGATTTCTCCAGCCTCAATAAACAAAGGTTCTGATCATGGCGACAAAAAACGATGGGTGGCGGACGCTCAATGCGACTCGTGACACGAACGGTAACCAAAGGCGAGGAACGCGCCCGGGAGAGTGAGAGAGAGAGAGGTACGTCCCTCGAGGAGATGGAGCGGTGAAATCCGCTCATGCACGGGATCTGGAAATGGTGGCATCGCATGCTCGCGTGAGATGGCGACGGAGTGACGAGACCTTCGCCTAGCAGCGGATAGAGCATGGATAATTGTCACGATTGCGGTGAGGCCATCCTTTTATTCAGCAGCGGATAGAGCATGGATAATTGTCACGATTGCGGTGAGGCCATCCTTTTATTCAGCAGCGGATAGAGCATGGATAATTGTCACGATTGCGGTGAGGCCATCCTTTTATTCAGCAGCGGATAGAGCATGGATAATTGTCACGATTGCGGTGAGGCCATCCTTTTATTCAGCAGCGGATAGAGCATGGATAATTGTCACGATTGCGGTGAGGCCATCCTTTTATTCAGCAGCGGATAGAGCATGGATAATTGTCACGATTGCGGTGAGGCCATCCTTTTATTCAGCAGCGGATAGAGCATGGATAATTGTCACGATTGCGGTGAGGCCATCCTTTTATTCAGCAGCGGATAGAGCATGGATAATTGTCACGATTGCGGTGAGGCCATCCTTTTATTCAGCAGCGGATAGAGCATGGATAATTGTCATGATTGCGGTGAGGCCATCCTTTTATTCAGCAGCGGATAGAGCATGGATAATTGTCACGATTGCGGTGAGGCCATCCTTTTATTCAGCAGCGGATAGAGCATGGATAATTGTCACGATTGCGGTGAGGCCATCCTTTTATTCAGCAGCGGATAGAGCATGGATAATTGTCACGATTGCGGTGAGGCCATCCTTTTATTCAGCAGCGGATAGAGCATGGATAATTTTCACGATTGCGGTGAGGCCATCCTTTTATTCAGCAGCGGATAGAGCATGGATAATTGTCACGATTGCGGTGAGGCCATCCTTTTATTCAGCAGCGGATAGAGCATGGATAATTCTCACGATTGATGTGAGGCCATCCTTTTATTCAGCAGCGGATAGAGCATGGATAATTGTCACGATTGCGGTGAGGCCATCCTTTTATTCAGCAGCGGATAGAGCATGAATAATTGTCACGATTGCGGTGAGGCCATCCTTTTATTCAGCAGCGGATAGAGCATGGATAATTGTCACGATTGCGGTGAGGCCATCCTTTTATTCAGCAGCGGATAGAGCATGGATAATTGTCACGATTGCGGTGAGGCCATCCTTTTATTCAGCAGCGGATAGAGCATGGATAATTGTCACGATTGCGGTGAGGCCATCCTTTTATTCAGCAGCGGATAGAGCATGGATAATTGTCACGATTGCGGTGAGGCCATCCTTTTATTCAGCAGCGGATAGAGCATGGATAATTGTCACGATTGCGGTGAGGCCATCCTTTTATTCAGCAGCGGATAGAGCAACGTCCCACAGTGATGGTCGTGAACTGCAAGGACAAATCTCGCTCGTGAGATTTTTTTTTCACCGCATCGCGCGCTTTCAGATCCGCCGCCTCCGCGGCCGTCTGGAACGCTCTTCCCTCCGATTTTAGGAAGACAATTTAGCGATGCAACTTTTAAATCATCGAGATTGACAAACGAATATCTTTAGAATTGCGTTTTTGGGTTTTAGTTTGGTGTCCTTCCCCCGCACCTCCGATTAGCGCGGTTGGATACGTACGGTGCGAAAGAAGTTCAACGCACATACATGCGCACACACACGCACGCGAGGGCAGGAGAGGTGAGCGTCACTCACGCGCCTCCTCGGGGAGTTAGACGAGGGGGTGGAGGCTGTGTCGGGGCAATGGATTGGGACCCACGGGGATTTTAACCCCAAATCTTGGGATCTCCACGTGTCTCACTAATGACTGCCGGTCCCCAGTTTCCGCCGCTTCAGCTCAGGAATCCAACTTATCTCCCCAGGCGTCACTCACTTCAAGGTCAAGACCGGCGACCACTGGGGATTAGGAGTAATTGTGTTTGCGGGTTCGCAGCTGGTACTAATTCTAAACTAAACTCAAGTATTTTTTTTGTATTTTACCAGGTAAGGGGCACTAAGCTATGAGCTCTTTTCCAGAAGTGACCCGGTCACAAATGACATTTATAGCAGCCGAATACTCTAAACGCGTGATGTTGATTCTAAATGTGGAAGGAAAAACCGGAGGACCCGGAGAAAAATCCACGCGACTACGGGGAGAACATTGCAAACTCCAAATATACAGGCGTGGGGTCGAGATCGTACCGACGACCTCCTGCAGACCAGGCGAGGTAGTTAACATCTCCTAGCCACCGTGATGATGAGAGAGAAAAACACGCAAACTCCAAATATACAGCAGCAGCAGGCGTCAGGGTCGGGATCGAACCAACGACCTCCTGCATACCAGGCGAGGTAGTTAACATCTCCTAGCCACCGTGATGATGATGAGAGAGAGACACCGCAAACTCCAAATATACAGCAGCAGGCGTCAGGGTCGGGTTCGAACCGACGACCTCCTGCAGACCAGGCGAGGTAGTTAACATATCTTAGCCACCGTGATTATGATGAGAGAGAGAGAGAGAGACGCCGCAAACTCCTAATATACAGAAGCAGGCGTCAGGGTCTGGATCAAACCGACGACCTCCTGCATACCAGGCGAGGCAATAAACATCTCCCTAGCCACCACGGCGCCCACGAAGCACACGACGGGAGATGACAAAAGCTCCTGGCGCTGGGCTGAGAATGCGGCCACCACCCCAAAGCAAAACCACGGTGCGTGCCACGTGGACTCGCCCGACTCACACAACACGGACCAGCACGAGGAGGCCGGCGGTGGGGGGGGGCATCGCCACAGCAGCGGCGATTCACCACTCGGCTACGCGAGAGGGAATCGTCTTGGCTCAGCAACCACCACCTCGATGTGTGAGACCACATCTTCTGCTGCATGGATGTACATGTCTGTTGAATCTACACTATGGGAACCTCATTTGCCAGTAAAAATATGATAATTGGTTTTTTACCCTTCTATCTGGCAACAAAACTGACACCTTTTTACAAG
This sequence comes from Lethenteron reissneri, assembly GCF_015708825.2. Lineage (NCBI taxonomy): Eukaryota > Metazoa > Chordata > Hyperoartia > Petromyzontiformes > Petromyzontidae > Lethenteron > Lethenteron reissneri. The sequence continues at coordinate 6,015,337 of NC_083779.1, forward strand.
GAGTCATGTTTGCATAGACCGCAATACCTGCAGTCATAATACAAACAAAAGACGTAACTCTGATAATGTATGCACTGTCCTTGAAGTTGATTGGTCCACACCCGAGACAGCTTTCCTTAGAGCCTAGTCTCACATGGGTTGGACCAGATGACGCCAAAAGGCGCCTTTTGGCGGTCTATGCAAACATGACTCCTTGTAAAAAGGTGTCAGTTTTGTTGCCAGATAGAAGGGTAAAAAAACAATTATCATGTCTGTTGGACTTATTCCGCACCGTACGTTTGCCAACCGTGCTAATCGGCGGGTGCGATTGTGGCCACGCAGCCCAAAACTGTGGGCAATGCAGCAGCAGCAGCAGTTGTATAGTCGTAAACCACTGATGGTATGCGCTCCTTTAACGGAGGAGGAAGAGCCAAGCTACGCAAAGTCTCTCCCGAAACCCTCTCGTGCCTCGCTAATCGAAGCGAGCGGAAAACATCAAACGGCAGCATCCGCGGCGGGGGCGGGTGGAGGAAGAGAAACACGAAAGACTGCGCATCGCATTGCGGCCGACTGAGCAACGACATCGATTTTTGTGTTTCTTAAAAGGATGATATTGCTCCCAATAATTATGCTCGCAGTAATAACTCACACGGCGCGCGACAAACCGCGCACGCGGCCCGCGTGACTAATGCGGCGGTAATGACTCGGCCGGGCCGCCTGAGCGATGCGAAAATCACCCACGGGCCCCCCCCCCACCCACCTCCACCCACCTCCACCCACTCCACCCACTCCACCACCTCCTCCTCGTCGTCACGGCTCTGCCCAATATCTCAGCCCCCAAGACCCTTCCTCCCATCCTCTGCAAATGACCTGGCAGTTATCCTGTCATTTAGCACGGCACGGGACGCGGTCGGGGTGGGGCCGGGGCGGGGGGTAGAACCAGCTGCTCGGTGCGTACGTATGCGCGTTGAACTTCTTTCGCACCGTACGTAGCCAACCGTGCTAAATCGTAGGTGTGGCGGAGACGCACGACGGAGTCGCAGTCAAAGTAGGGAACGCGCCACGAGAAGGAAGACCACCGCGCGTGATGACGGCCGCATGAGACGGTGGCCTTCGTCCAGCAGTGGATAGACCATGGCCGATGAGATCGCTTGGCCCACGTGGAGTCTCGATCATATTCGGGAGTTGGCAGCGCCAGTGGACAGCGAGCGCCGCGCTACGAAGTCCGACGATCAGAGCTCGGCTCCCCGGCCAGGGCTCACATCAGAGGGGGATGTTACTCTTTGGACTCGGCCCTCCTCCAGCAGCGTATGTACACATGGCGAGTGTTCGTCTCTGGCTGCCTTGTCTGATAGAGTCAGGGCTAGTCTGACTTTACCGAAAAAAACAAAGGGTATGAATCCTTGCAATCACTAAAGCTTAAAATCTAGAATAGTCTGATAGAGTCAAGGCTAGTGCTAGTGTCTGGCGGGATAGTGTGGTAGAGCGAGGGGTGGTACTAGTGACTGACTGGCTAGTGTGGTAGAGCGAGGTGTGGTACTAGTGACTGGCTGGCTAGTGTGGTAGAGCTAGGGCTGGTGCTAGTGTCTGTCTGGATAGTCTGATAAAGCTAGTGCTAGTGTTTGGCTGGATAGTCTGATAGAGTCAGGGTTAGTGCTAGTGGCTGGCTAGTGTGGTAGAGTTAGGGCTGGTGCTAGTGTCTGTCTGGATAGTCTCATAAAGCTAGTGCTAGTGTTTGGCTGTATAGTCTGATAGAGTCAGGGCTAGTGCTAGTGTCTGGCTGGCTAGTGTGATAGAGCCAGGGCTGGTGCTGGTGTGTGGTGGGCTAGTGTGATAGAGTCAGTGCTAGTGTCTGGCTAGTGTGATAGAGCCAGGGCTGGTGCTGGTGTGTGGTGGGCTAGTGTGATAGAGTCAGTGCTAGTGTCTGGCTAGTGTGATAGAGCCAGGGCTGGTGCTGGTGTGTGGTGGGCTAGTGTGATAGAGTCAGTGCTAGTGTCTGGCTAGTGTGGTAGAGCCAGGGCTGGTGCTGGTGTGTGGTGGGCTAGTGTGGTAGAGCTAGGGGTGATACCAGTGTCTGGCTGTATAGTGTGGTAGAGCTCAGGGTGGTACCAGTGTCTGGCTGGCTAGTGTGGTAGAGCCAGGGCTGGTGCTGGTGTGTGGTGGGCTCTGCGGTTAGGGATCGGGTCACTGGCAGGGCTAATGGGCACTTCCACAGAGCAGCGAGGCGCGGTATTCTCGTGAATGGCTGGAGAAATAAATAAACAAGCAAATAGATAAATAAATAAACAATGCCGGCACCGCCGTGGCCTCGTGTGACCCCTCGCTGCAGGGAAGTGACTCGGCACAGCTGGAATCAGCGCTGCTGCTGCTGTTGATGGGGGTGGTGGTGGTAATGTTGATGGTAATGGTGGCGATGGCAGTGGTGGTGATGATGATGGTGATCGTGGCGGTGATATTGATGGTGGTGGTGGTGGTTGTTGTGATGGTGATGCTGATGATGATGGTGGTGGTGATCGTGGCGGTGATATTGATGGTGGTGATGGTGTGGTGGTGATGTTGATTATGGTGGTGGTGATAGTGGCGATGGTGGTGGTGGTGATATTGATGGTGGTGATGGTGGTTGTGATAGTGATGCTGATGATGTTGATGGTGGTGGTGGTGATCGTGGCGGTGATATTGATGGTGGTGATGGTGTGGTGGTTATGGTGGTGGTGATGCTGATGGTGGTGGAGGTAATGCTTGTTGGTGATGGTGGTGGTGATGTTAATGGTGTCGGGAGCGTAAGTGTAGCGGTTAGCGCTACGCTCTGCTATGATTCCCACTCACGGCCACCACAAGTGACGAATATCTAAACCGGTCTCGGGCCTCCCCTAGGTAGACTCAGCCTCAAATGAGTACCTGGCGCAGTGTGTAAACATCGCCACTGGGGAGACAAAGGCGGCCGGGCGTAGTGCCGGCCACCCACCCCCTTCCCTCGTCGTTCCGGCCTTCGTAGGAGCTCGCTAGCAGCACTTGCCCCAACAGTCTGTCAAGGCTACACGCGGGGGATCTTTGTCTTTGATGTTAACGGTGGTGTTGGTGGTGGCGATGGGAGTTTGTTTATTTTGCCGGCTGTCCACGCGGCCAGACACCGCTCAATCCGCATGACCCCGTGGCCAAACAAAGACGCGGAGACGCTGTCGCCGACGGGTGTTGGACAGGAGGCGATGAGAGAATTCGAATGAACTAAAAGAGACACGCAGACAATACCCCCCCCCCCTCTCTCAACCTCCTCCTAGATCTGTCTCTACACGTAAAACAATAAACGTGAAATTTCGATTTAAAGCTTTCGTGACTGCAGGGATTCATCTTTTTGGTTCTTTCGGTAAAGTCACGTAGAAGGGAAATAATAAAATAATAAAAATAAAACATTATAAAATAATTCTCTTATATTATTTTAGTATTTTAATATGTTTTATTATTATTATTTTGTTATTTCCTTTCTACGTGACTTTACCGAAAGAACCAAAAATGACAATAAACGTGCTCTTTACACTTCCAGTGAACCGCACGGCCGGGTTCTATCAAAGCCTGACTCTGGCTGATGAGACCCTAAATGTGGAAAAACCTGGTCCCGAGTGTTGCATGCCCTGAACCAATGCTGGCGGCGAGCGTATGCGCTCCCAGAAAGGTTTTTGTGCCCGATGGGTTGGTCGTGGACGACGTCATTTGATTGTGCTGAGTGCAGGGACAGAGAACATTGCCTGCTGGCTTTTCTCTCTCGGCGGGCTTAACACGCGAAGAACTCTGGATTCGAATCGCTGCCTCTGAATTAGACTTCTTTTTTATTTAAACACGTCCCGTCAACCAGCAGCAGAAGTAATACTAGTGACTGGCTGGCTAGTGTGGTAGAGCTAGGGGTAGTACTAGTGACTGGCTGGCTAGTGTGGTAGAGCTCGGGGTGGTACTAGTGACTGGCTAGTGTGATAGAGCTAGTGGTGGTACTAGTGACTGGCTAGTGTGGTAGAGCTACGGGTGGTACTAGTGACTGACTGGTGTGGTAGAGCTAGGGGTGGTACTAGTGACTGGCTGGTGTGGTAGAGCTAGGGGTGGTACTAGTGACTGGCTAGTGTGGTAGAGCTAGGGGTGGTACTAGTGACTGACTAGTGTGGTAGAGCTAGGGGTGGTACTAATGACTGGCTAGTGTGGTAGAGCTAGGGGTGGTACTAGTGACTGACTAGTGTGATAGAGCTAGGGGTGGTACTAGTGACTGGCTAGTGTGGTAGAGCTAGGGGTGGTACTAGTGACTGGCTGGTGTGGTAGAGCTAGGGGTGGTACTAGTGACTGGCTGGTGTGGTAGAGCTAGGGGTGGTACTAGTGACTGGCTAGTGTGGTAGAGCTAGGGGTTGTACTAGTGACTGGCTAGTGTGGTAGAGCTAGGGGTTGTACTAGTGACTGGCTGGTGTGGTAGAGCTAGGGGTGGTGCTAGTGACTGACTGGCTAGTGTGGTAGAGCTAGGGGTGGTACTAGTGACTGGCTAGTGTGGTAGAGCTAGGGTTGGTACTAGTGACTGGCTAGTGTGGTAGTGCTAGGGGTGGTACTAGTGACTGACTGGCTAGTGTGGTAGAGCTAGGGGTGGTACTAGTGACTGGCTAGTGTGGTAGTGCTAGGGGTGGTACTAGTGACTGGCTAGTGTGGTAGAGCTAGGGGTGGTACTAGTGACTGGCTAGTGTGGTAGAGCTAGGGGTGGTACTAGTGACTGGCTGGCTAGTGTGGTAGAGCTAGGGGTGGTACTAGTGACTGACTGGCTGGTGTGGTAGAGCTAGGGGTGGTACTAGTGACTGACTGGCTAGTGTGGTAGAGCTAGGGGTGGTACTAGTGACTGGCTAGTGTGATAGAGCTAGGGGTGGTACTAGTGACTGACTAGTGTGGTAGAGCTAGGGGTGGTACTAGTGACTGGCTAGTGTGGTAGAGCTAGGGGTGGTACTAGGACTGACTGGCTAGTGTGGTAGAGCTAGGGGTGGTGCTAGTGACTGGCTAGTGTGGTAGAGCTAGGGGTGGTACTAGGACTGACTGGCTAGTGTGGTAGAGCTAGGGGTGGTACTAGTGACTGACTGGCTAGTGTGGTAGAGCTAAGGGTGGTACTAGTGACTGGCTGGCTAGTGTGGTAGAGCTAAGGGTGGTACTAGTGACTGACTGGCTAGTGTGGTAGAGCTAAGGGTGGTACTAGTGACTGGCTGGCTAGTGTGGTAGAGCTAGGGGTGGTACTAGTGACTGGCTAGTGTGGTAGAGCTAGGGATGGTACTAGTGACTGACTGGCTAGTGTGGTAGAGCTAGGGGTGGTACTAGTGACTGACTGGCTAGTGTGGTAGAGCTAGGGGTGGTACTAGTGACTGACTAGTGTGGTAGAGCTAGGGATGGTACTAGTGACTGACTGGCTAGTGTGGTAGAGCTAGGGGTGGTACTAGTGACTGACTGGCTAGTGTCGTAGAGCTAGGGGTGGTACTAGTGACTGACTGGCTAGTGTGGTAGAGCTAGGGGTGGTACTAGTGACTGGCTGGCTAGTGTGGTAGAGCTAGGGGTGGTACTAGTGACTGGCTAGTGTGGTAGAGCTAGGGGTGGTACTAGTGACTGACTAGTGTGGTAGAGCTAGGGATGGTACTAGTGACTGACTGGCTAGTGTGGTAGAGCTAGGGGTTGTACTAGTGACTGACTGGCTAGTGTGGTAGCGCTAGGGGTGGTACTAGTGACTGACTAGTGTGGTAGAGCTAGGGGTGGTACTAGTGACTGGCTGGTGTGGTAGAGCTAGGGGTGGTACTAGTGACTGGCTAGTGTGGTAGAGCTAGGGGTGGTACTAGTGACTGACTAGTGTGGTAGAGCTAGGGGTGGTACTAATGACTGGCTAGTGTGGTAGAGCTAGGGGTGGTACTAGTGACTGACTAGTGTGATAGAGCTAGGGGTGGTACTAGTGACTGGCTAGTGTGGTAGAGCTAGGGGTGGTACTAGTGACTGGCTGGTGTGGTAGAGCTAGGGGTGGTACTAGTGACTGGCTGGTGTGGTAGAGCTAGGGGTGGTACTAGTGACTGGCTAGTGTGGTAGAGCTAGGGGTTGTACTAGTGACTGGCTAGTGTGGTAGAGCTAGGGGTTGTACTAGTGACTGGCTGGTGTGGTAGAGCTAGGGGTGGTGCTAGTGACTGACTGGCTAGTGTGGTAGAGCTAGGGGTGGTACTAGTGACTGGCTAGTGTGGTAGAGCTAGGGTTGGTACTAGTGACTGGCTAGTGTGGTAGTGCTAGGGGTGGTACTAGTGACTGACTGGCTAGTGTGGTAGAGCTAGGGGTGGTACTAGTGACTGGCTAGTGTGGTAGTGCTAGGGGTGGTACTAGTGACTGGCTAGTGTGGTAGAGCTAGGGGTGGTACTAGTGACTGGCTAGTGTGGTAGAGCTAGGGGTGGTACTAGTGACTGGCTGGCTAGTGTGGTAGAGCTAGGGGTGGTACTAGTGACTGACTGGCTGGTGTGGTAGAGCTAGGGGTGGTACTAGTGACTGACTGGCTAGTGTGGTAGAGCTAGGGGTGGTACTAGTGACTGGCTAGTGTGATAGAGCTAGGGGTGGTACTAGTGACTGACTAGTGTGGTAGAGCTAGGGGTGGTACTAGTGACTGGCTAGTGTGGTAGAGCTAGGGGTGGTACTAGGACTGACTGGCTAGTGTGGTAGAGCTAGGGGTGGTGCTAGTGACTGGCTAGTGTGGTAGAGCTAGGGGTGGTACTAGGACTGACTGGCTAGTGTGGTAGAGCTAGGGGTGGTACTAGTGACTGACTGGCTAGTGTGGTAGAGCTAAGGGTGGTACTAGTGACTGGCTGGCTAGTGTGGTAGAGCTAAGGGTGGTACTAGTGACTGACTGGCTAGTGTGGTAGAGCTAAGGGTGGTACTAGTGACTGGCTGGCTAGTGTGGTAGAGCTAGGGGTGGTACTAGTGACTGGCTAGTGTGGTAGAGCTAGGGATGGTACTAGTGACTGACTGGCTAGTGTGGTAGAGCTAGGGGTGGTACTAGTGACTGACTGGCTAGTGTGGTAGAGCTAGGGGTGGTACTAGTGACTGACTAGTGTGGTAGAGCTAGGGATGGTACTAGTGACTGACTGGCTAGTGTGGTAGAGCTAGGGGTGGTACTAGTGACTGACTGGCTAGTGTCGTAGAGCTAGGGGTGGTACTAGTGACTGACTGGCTAGTGTGGTAGAGCTAGGGGTGGTACTAGTGACTGGCTGGCTAGTGTGGTAGAGCTAGGGGTGGTACTAGTGACTGGCTAGTGTGGTAGAGCTAGGGGTGGTACTAGTGACTGACTAGTGTGGTAGAGCTAGGGATGGTACTAGTGACTGACTGGCTAGTGTGGTAGAGCTAGGGGTTGTACTAGTGACTGACTGGCTAGTGTGGTAGCGCTAGGGGTGGTACTAGTGACTGACTAGTGTGGTAGAGCTAGGGATGGTACTAGTGACTGGCTGGCTAGTGTGGTAGAGCTAGGGGTGGTACTAGTGACTGGCTAGTGTGGTAGAGCTAGGGGTGGTGCTAGTGACTGACTGGCTAGTGTAGTAGAGCGAGGGGTGGTACTAGTGACTGACTGGCTAGTGTGGTAGAGCTAGGGGTGGTGCTAGTGACTGACTGGCTAGTGTGGTAGAGCTAGGGGTAGTACTAGTGACTGGCTAGTGTGGTAGAGCTAGGGGTGGTACTAGTGACTGGCTGGCTAGTGTCGTAGAGCTAGGGGTGGTACTAGTGACTGACTGGCTAGTGTGGTAGAGCTAGGGGTGGTACTAGTGACTGGCTGGCTAGTGTGGTAGAGCTAGGGGTGGTACTAGTGACTGGCTAGTGTGGTAGAGCTAGGGTTGGTACTAGTGACTGGCTAGTGTGGTAGAGCTAGGGGTGGTACTAGTGACTGACTAGTGTGGTAGTGCTAGGGGTGGTACTAGTGACTGGCTGGCTAGTGTGATAGAGCTAAGGGTGGTACTAGTGACTGGCTGGCTAGTGTGGTAGAGCTAGGGGTGGTACTAGTGACTGGCTGGCTAGTGTGTTAGAGCTAGGGGTGGTACTAGTGACTGACTGGCTAGTGTGGTAGTGCTAGGGGTGGTACTAGTGACTGGCTAGTGTGGTAGAGCTAGGGGTGGTACTAGTGACTGGCTAGTGTGTTAGAGCTAGGGGTAGTACTAGTGACTGGCTAGTGTGGTAGAGCTAGGGGTGGTACTAGTGACTGACTGGCTAGTGTGGTAGTGCTAGGGGTGGTACTAGTGACTGGCTAGTGTGGTAGAACTAGGGGTGGTACTAGTGACTGCCTGGCTAGTGTGGTAGAGCTAAGGGTGGTACTAGTGACTGACTGGCTAGTGTGGTAGAGCTAGGGGTGGTACTAGTGACTGGCTGGCTAGTGTGGTAGATCTAGGGGTGGTACTAGTGACTGGCTGGCTAGTGTGGTAGAGCGAGGGGTGGTACTAGTGACTGGCTGGCTAGTGTGGTAGAGCTAGGGGTGGTACTAGTGACTGACTGGCTAGTGTGGTAGAGCTTGGGGTGTTACTAGTGACTGACTGGCTAGTGTGGTAGAGCTTGGGGTGGTACTAGTGACTGGCTGGCTAGTGTGGTAGAGCTTGGGGTGGTACTAGTGACTGGCTAGTGTGGTAGAGCTAGGGGTGGTACTAGTGACTGGCTAGTGTGGTAGAGCTAGGGGTGGTACTAGTGACTGGCTGGCTAGTTAGTTGAGGCTAGGCGTAGTGCTAGTTATTAGTTCCTGCTTGGGTTACTGGCGAGTTATGGATAGTATTTATTAGTGGCTGGTTGAATATCTTAAGCCTCGTACTCGTGACTGACTGGACAGTTAGCAGCGGCTGGTTTGGCAGTAGGCAAGGGCTCGAGGTTTGACGCTCGATCCTGTGGCTGGCTCGGTAGTTGAAGAAAGCGGTCTCATTGGCGATGGGAGTGAGGCTCAGGGTGTGTTCTCATGCCGGCGTCTGCTCGGCCACAAGGTTGGTCTGACATTCGGTGGCATGAGGGCCAGTGACTCACTGGCCATTAGGCGAGTGCTGCTGGCCGGTTGGCGAGTTGGTTCGGTTCGTTTCGGCAAAGTCACGGAGGTTTAAAATCAAATAAATCACGACGTTTCGGGCGCAACACAAGGGTCCGTCCCACCTGATGACGGACGCTTGTGTTGCGCCCGAAACGTCGTATATAAATTTTATTTTATACCTACATGACTTTACCGAAAGATCCAAAGTGTATAGATTCCTGCGGTCACGAAAGCTTAAAACCAAGATTGAGTTGGTTCGGGTTAGCGGTCGTGCTACACAGCTACAGCATTCATTTGTCTTGGCTAAGACCCCCCTCCATCCCCCCCCCCCCCCCCCCCATGCTTCTCATCTCCACGTCTTGCTCGCGACCTCCCTCCTGCGTCCCGCACTCCACACGGATCAGCAGCAGCAGCAGCAACAGCAGGAGGACGTCCCCCTGCCTGCCTTTGTGTCGCCTGCCCCTAATTAATTAATTAATCTCCCGGCCACTCCCCCCCTCCCCCCTCTGCCCCCCCCCCTCTCGCCCCCCCTCGTCCCCCCTCTCGCCCCCCCCGCCCCCTCCCCTCTTGCCCTCTCGCCCCCCCTCTCGCCCTCCGCCTCCCCCTCTTGCCCCCCCCTCTCGCCCCCGCCCCTCCCCTCGAGCCCCCCCTCTCGCCCCCGCCCCTCCCCTCTAGCCCCCATTCTCGCCCCTCGCCCCCCCCCTCTCGCCCTCCGCCCCCCCCCTCTCTCCCTCCGCCTCCCCCTCTTGCCACCCCCTCTCGCCCCCCCTCTCGCCCCCGCCCCTCCCCTCTAGCCCCCCCTCTCGCCCCTCGCCCCCCCTCTCGCTCCCCGCCCCCCCTCTTTCCCCCCACACCCCCCCTCTCGCCTCCCCGCCCCCCCCCTCTCGCCCCCTCCCCCGCCCCCCCCCCTCTCGCCCCCCCCGCCCCCCCTCTCGCCCCACCCCCCACCCCCGCCCCCCTCCCCTCTCGTGCAGGGAGTTTCGGGGCTGGGCTCGCTCGAGGGATCCGGCCGCCCGCGAGCCGCGAGCCAACAGCAGCAGCAGCACGCCGCCTGCAAACCATTAGCGGGGAGATGAAAGCGGTCGGGCTAAGGGGCAGCCCCGCCTCCTCCCTCCTCCCCCCCCCCCCACGAACCCCCACGACTAATGGCCAGAGGAAGTCAGATTTTTCGTTGTCTCATCGCGTGGTGGTGTGTGTGTGTAGGGGGTGTGTGTGTGTCGGGTGTGTGTGTATGTGTGTCGTGTGTGTGTGTAGGGGGTGTGGTGTGTGTCGGGTGTGTGTGTAGGGTGTGTGTAGGGGGTGTGTGTGTCGAGTGTGTGTAGGGTGTGTGTGTGTAGGGTGTGTGTGTAGGGTGTGTGTGTGTGTAGGGTGTGTGTAGTGTGTGTGTATGGTGTGTGTGTAGGGGGTGTGTGTGTCGGGTGTGTGTAGGGTGTGTGTGTGTAGGGTGTGTGTGTAGGGTGTGTGTAGGGTGTGTGTAGGGGGTGTGTGTGTCGGGTGTGTGTAGGGTGTGTGTAGGGTGTGTGTGTAGGGTGTGTGTGTGTGTAGGGTGTGTGTAGTGTGTGTGTATGGTGTGTGTGTAGGGGGTGTGTGTGTCGGGTGTGTGTAGGGTGTGTGTGTAGGGTGTGTGTAGGGTGTGTGTGTGTAGGGTGTGTGTGTAGGGTGTGTGTAGGGTGTGTGTGTGTGGTGTAGGGTGTGTGTGTAGGGTGTGTGTAGGGTGTGTGTGTGTAGGGGGTGTGTGTAGGGTGTGTGTGTGTGTCGGGTGCGTGTAGGGTGTGTGTGTGTAGGGTGTGTGTGTAGGGTGTGTGTGTGTAGGGTGTGTGTGTAGGGTGTGTGTGTAGGGGGTGTGTGTATCGGGTGTGTGTAGGGTGTGTGTGTAGGGTGTGTGTGTGTAGGGTGTGTGTGTAGGGTGTGTGTGTAGGGTGTGTGTGTAGGGTGTGTGTGTAGGGGGTGTGTAGGGTGTGTGTGTAGGGTGTGTGTGTGTAGGGTGTGTGTGTAGGGTGTGTGTAGGGGGTGTGTGTATCGGGTGTGTGTAGGGTGTGTGTGTAGGGTGTGTGTGTGTAGGGTGTGTGTGTGTGTAGGGCGTGTGTGTAGGGTGTGTGTGTGTAGGGGGTGTGTGTGTCGTGTGTGTGTGTCGGGTGTGTGTGTAGGGTGTGTGTGTGTAGGGTGTGTGTGTGTAGTGTGTGTGTAGGGTGTGTGTGTGTAGGGTGTGTGTGTGTAGGGTGTATGTGTGTGTGTGTCGTGTGTGTGTGTAGGGTGTGTGTAGGGTGTGTGTGTAGGGTGTGTGTGTGTAGGGTGTGTGTAGGGTGTGTGTGTGTGTGTAGGGTGTGTGTGTGTAGGGTGTGTAGGGTGTGTGTAGGGTGTGTGTGTGTTGGGTGTGTATGTAGAGTGTATGTGTGTAGGGGTGTGTATGTGTGTATGTGTAGGGTGTGTGTGTGTGTAGGGTGTGTGTGTGTAGGGAGTGTGTGTGTAGGGTGTGTATGTGTGTGTAGGGTGTGTGTGTATGTGTGTATGTGTAGGGTGTGTGTGTGTAGGGTGTGTGTGTGTAGGCTGTGTGTGTGTGTAGGGTGTGTGTGTGTAGGGTGTGTATGTGTGTATGTGTAGGGTGTGTGTGTGTGTGAGCTCAGATGGATTGGAGCGGTGGTGTAGTGGTTAGCGCGCTGTGCTACGAACCTGGCGACCCGAGTTCGATTCCCGCTCATCGGCCAACACCGGTGACGATTATCTGAACCGGTCGTGGGTTTCCTCTAGATTGACTCAGCCTCAAACGACTACCTGGTTTACTGTGTAAACATCGCCTGGTTTACTGTGTACACAAAGACGGCCTGGCGTGCTTCTGGCCACCCACGACCTTTATAGGTGCTCGCTAACAGCACTTGCCCCAACAGTCTGTTAAGGCTACCTGGGGAATCGTTGTCATTGCTCAGATATCTGTCAGCCGTTGGTCTATCCACTGCTGGATGAAGGCCACCCTCCCCATGCTGACGTCATCACACGCGGTGGTCGTCCTTCTAGGGCGAGCTCCCGACTTCGGCTGCGACTCCATCGTGAGCCTCCGTCACGCCTCCGAGTTAGGACGGTTGGCTACGTACGGTGCGAAGGAAGTTCAACACACGTACTGTGGGCTGGTGTCTTTAAACTTAATTTGAAGCTTTCGTGACTAGCAGGAATTACTCTTTGGTTCTTTCGGTAAAGTCACGTATAAAGAGAAAATAATAAATTAAATACTAGCATACGACGTTTCGATTGCAACACAAGCAATCATCATCAGGTATAAATGAAATAGAAACACAAATCTAGTATACTTAGAAATGTAATGTAATACAACAGCGAGTCGGATAACATAACAGTCAACACCCTGCCTGGTTGATTACGTTCTTCCTGAGAATGCTAAATTTGAGAGAGAGATAAAACACAGAACCAGAGACATATAGGCAGTCCTATAAGCAGACATATATCACAGAGATACATAGAGAGAGAGAAACACATACATAATTTTGACCATTCACGGAGGAGATGCGGCCCATCGGCCTGTTGATGTTCTTTTTTGATGAATGTAAAGACATCCCACGTGACATTGATAGTGCCGTTTAATGTGAATTCAAGCGCCTTTTTAAAAATCAGGGCCCCTATACGTCACTTGGGACAAAGGCTCTCCAAGTTTAATTCATTAAAACACTTCACCTGGATAATTCTTGGAGATGGAGCATCTCATTTGATGATGGGTGTTCAGGGTGTCAATTCATCCTTCGAACGGATTTAGTGTCACGTAAAGTTCGCGAGCATCATCATCATCACGTTTTCCTGCCCAAGCCCGACTTCTGTGAACATTCAATGCGATGTCTCAAACTTGCTGCATGTGTCCTCCGATCCATGTGTTGCTCTTTCTGCCGCTTGGTGTAAATTCATTCGCAAGCGTCGGGGCTGTCCACGACTTTTGCAGCTTTTTGTTCCGTCCGTGCCAAAGGAATTGAGCCTCCACAGTTCTTCCTGCATGGGTTTACTCGCCAACCAACTAAGAAAAACAACAACAACAACAACAACACATTACTTCCTAGAACAAAACCGCACGTTGGCAACATTCTCCAGAATCCATGCGTATGCATGTTTTTTTGTTATCCTTCACTGTTGTCACCATAGCAGATTATTATTTCTCGACTGGACCACCCCATCTTACAGACCTCGCTATGGCGAGGTCGCGTGAACGCAACGTGAGCACACCCGTCACCCTGATGGAACACTGCCCTGGGGCCACGATTGGGAATTTAACAGCGAGATGTGGGGGGGAGGGAGTCAGGGGGGGATGGAGGAGGAGTGGGGGGAGGGGTGGAGTCGGGGTGGTGGGGGGGCAGACAGGATGCGCTCAATGAGTTGATTTACAGCCCCTTTGTCAATCCACTGCTGGATGAAGGCCTCCCTACACGCCGTGTCGGTCGCGAGATGTGTTCGACCATACTTCACCAGGCTGGTCGGTGCGGGTTGCTGTCGAGGAGAGAGGTCGGTGTCCAGGACAGGAACGATTCAGATATCACCGGGCCACTGGTGTTAGCCGTGGCCCGGGATCGAACTCCCAGTCCGCTGGGTTCGGAGCGCATTGCGTCCAACTACTGCGCCACCGCTCCACCCAAGGAATTCGTTGATGGATGTTCAATTACCTTTCGTTTAATATTGGAATAAGTGCCGGTAATTCGATTAAAATAATTTGAAAAATAAATCAATGTGATCAGTCGAAACGCACCGTATAGGTCCTTCCGAAAAAACCCGATACTGATCGCCAAAAGGTTGGACGGACACGGCGTGACCTTTATATTTGATCGGCGAACAAAAAATGCACTTAAAACTCGGACCCATATCTAAACAACAGGTCCCTTGCCGATGACATCTGACAGGTCACCAGCATTGGTTCAAGCGAGCCTGACTGCTGATGAGAAAGTGAATGTTCGAAACCGGTCCATAGAGCTTTGCTCGAATTAAACCAATGCAGCTGGTAGCAACAACAACAACCTCTACACATTCGTCAATGACACACTGTGGTTGTGGCCTTAACAGGGAAACAATATACAATAGGTGACGTTTCGGGCAATGGCCCTTCTTCGTAGCAAATCAAGTTCTGAGTAAAAAAAAAGCCGACACGTTGCAGCAGTCAGATTCTATGCAATCGCTGGTAGTTGCAAGCGGAAACTTTCCGTGAAATGATTGTGATTTGTCATTTTTGGACTCCCTGTTAGACAACAGCGTCCTGAATCTCACCATCATCATCTACATCATCATCTACATCATCATCTACATCATCATCAGCAGCCATGATATATCCACTGCTGGATGAAAGCCTCGCCAATCTGTCACCATCTCTCGTGTCGCGATAAAACAACCCACGTGTCCGCCTTGCATTCCATCTCAGCGGATTTCCCCGGGTAAATGGTTGCAACCAATACTTGCTTATTATTCCTCGTGCACATGGGCGAGGTGAAATTGGTAACGTTGTGCGTGTGTGTGGATGTGGAGGTTACGAAGCCGTTCGATAGCTTTGTGCGGAGGCTTCCCAAGTAAACACGCCAGAGTTGACCCAACGTCGGCATGCGGTTGGAACTGCTGCATCGACGTTAGCCCAACGTTGGGCTCTTGGGTTGGCATGCGGTCCCGTGGATTAAAACATGCGTCCTGTTCACCGTTGGAACCTCATTTGCCAGTAAAAAATATGATAATTAGTTTTTTACCCTTTTATCTGGCAACAAAACTGACACCTTTTTTTGCGCCTTTTGGCGTCATCTGGTCCAACACCATGTGAGACTAGGCTCTAAGGAAAGCTGTCTCGGGTGTGGACCAATCAACTTCAAGGACAGTGCATACATGATCAGAGTTGTGTTTTTTGTTTGCATTACGACTGCAGGTATTGTGGTCTATGCAAACATGACTCCTTGTAAAAAAGGTGTCAGTTTTGTTGCCAGATAAAAGGTTAAAAAAACTATTATCATGCGTCCTGTTTTTTTACTTCCTCCGGGTCTCATCGGCGAAGTGGCTGCGTGGCCTGTTAGATAGTCGCCAATCGGTGGGGGGGGGTGGGGGGGGAGGCTGCGTGGGTGATGGGTCAGGCGAACTTCCATAACAGACGCCGTGGCCGCTGGGTCTGGCCCCAACACCTCCCAACAAGAGCCCGGCCAGCCTCACCACGATCGTGATCCCCCCCCCCACCGCCGCCCGCGCCGCTACCGCCCACACAGCCTCCTTGGCTCTTGGCTCTCAGCTCGAAATAAATAAATGACCGTCCCCAAGATTTCATTTCGCCTTTTTGTGCCGAGAAAATTTAATAGAACAAGGGGCGGGGGTGGAGATGGTAGGAGGAGGGTGGATGTGGGGAGTGGATGTGGGGAGGGATGTGGGGAGGGGGGGAGGGGGGAGGAGCGGTGGCGCAGCGGTTAGCGCGCTGCGCTACGAACCCGGCGAACCGGGTTCGATTCCCGCCCGCGGAATTTAACACCCAGTGACGATTATCTGAAGCGGTCCTGGGCCTCCCGTAGGTCGACTCAGCCTCAAATTTGCACCTGGTGCGGAGTGTAAATATCGCCACTGGTGCTAGCCTTTGTAGCTGCTCGCTCGCAGCCCTTGCCCCAACAGTCTGTCGCAGGCTACACGGGGGGCCTGTGCCTTCTGTGTGTGTGGGAGCGGCTCCTTGAGGCTGCGTTGCGCTAAGGATCGCAGCCTTTTGTGTGGCTCGCAGCGCCTTTGTAGCTTCGTCGATCGCTTTATCTCGGGGCGTTCTCTCCTCCTCCTCCTCCACCCTCCTCCACCTCGCTCTTGTTTTAACATCTCCTATCTCTCTCTCTCTCGCTCGCTCCTCTCTCTCTCTCGTCTGCGCCTGCATCTCCCACAGCCACTCTCACCACTCACTCGCACACTCCACTTCATCCACTCATCCACCATTACCACCACACACTTCACCACCATCACCACCGCCATCATCACCCCACCACCCCACCCACCCAACACTGCTGAGGATATGGAGGCCCCCAGGCCATCTGCCCCCCACCCCCCGCATCTCCCACGTCCGCCCCCCCTCCTCCACCTCCCATCCCCGACTGCCACCCACGCCCCGTGATCACTGTCCCCACCCCCCCACACCCCCCCACATCCCCCGCCGCCGTCGCCCTCCTCCCCCCGCGCTCTGCAATGGAGCGCAACCACTGCAGCCATTCGAGAAGAGAGAGACAGCGAGACACAGAGAGACAGAGAGAGACACAGAGAGAGAGACAGAGAGACACAGAGAGAGACACAAAGAGAGACAGAGGGAGACACACAGAGAGAGGGACAGAGAGAGAGACAGAGAGAGACACACAGAGAGAGACACACAGAGAGAGACAGAGACAGAGAGACACACAGAGAGACAGACAGAGAGACACACAGAGAGACACAGAGACAGAGAGAGACAGAGAGACACAGAGAGACAGAGAGAAACACAGAGAGAGACAGAGAGACACACAGAGAGACAGACAGAGAGACACACAGAGAGAGACAGAGAGAGACAGAGAGACACATAGAGACAGAGAAAAACACAGAGAGAGACAGAGAGAGACACACACAGAGAGAGACAGAGACAGAGAGACACACAGAGACAGAGAGAGACACAGAAACAGAGAGAGACAGGCAGAGAGAGACAAGGGGGGGGGGGGGGTGTACATAAAGCAAAGCATGAAAAAAACCCAAAAAACTAAATTATGAACGAAGCAAAGTGCCGACGACACCGAGCATCTTCTTGTTTCCTCTGATCGTAAAAAAAGAGAAGAATTCAGAGGAGAGAGGGCGAGGGGAGAGCACAGGAGAGGCACGGAGAGAGAGGCACAGATAACCACGAGGCATATCGAGAGAGGGAAGGCGAGGGTAGAGAGAGGGAGGAGGAGGAGGGAGGGCATAGGGAGAACGCACATTATGAGAGAGAGAGAGCGAGAGAGACAGAGCCAAGGAGAGGTATGGATATTAAAACGTGAGCAAGGGAAGAGACAACCAAGAGGGGAGAGCTGTGAGAGTGAGGAGAGGGAGAGAATATTGGGGTAGAGAGGGTAACATTCCCTGCAAGATGCAGCTGCCCCCCCACCTCCACCCCCCTCCAGCCCCCCCCCCCCTTCCAGCCCGAGGTGAATTCCCGTCTGGCACTTCTCGCGTCATTAACCCATCGAGCGACGAGTTCCGTTCGCACTGAGCCCCTTCTCCTCTTCCTCGCTTTGTTCTCCATTCGTTCTCTTCTCCTCCGACTCCTCTTGGGAAGCTCCGAAGCCAACCCCCACACGAAAGGGGGCAAAGCCCTCGGTGGAATTCGGGCAATCGCTCGCTTAACGCGGTAGTTGCGTTCCTGAAAAGTGCCGCGCTAAGTGAAAACCGCGTTAAGCGAGGGGCTTTGAATCACATTTGCGCTGGAACATCATCAGTCTGCAGTCACCCCGCGGCGCGACAAATAACTGAGATGAGAGGACGCCGCCACGTGCTGCGTCATTCCGCGTCGCGTGTCATCATACCGCTCATACCGCAGTTATACCGTAGCTCGTCGTCGGCCGCTCAGAAACCGCGTTGTTAACGGACGCGTTATAACGGTGCTCGTTCCACGTTATAACAGGCGCGTTATAACGGACGCGTTCCGCGTTATAACGGACGCGTTCCGTGTTATAACGGGCGCGTTCCACGTTATAATGGGCGCGTTATAACGGGCGCGTTATAACGGACGCGTTCCGCGTTATAACGGGCGCGTTCCACGTTATAACGGGCGCGTTCCACATTATAATGGACGCGTTATAACGGGCGCGTTATAACGGACGCGTTCCACGTTATAACGGGCGCGTTCCACGTTATAACGGACGCGTTCCACGTTATAACGTGGACACGTTCCACGTTATAACGGACGCGTTCCACGTTATAACGGGCGCGTTCCGCATTGCGAAAAAAGTGTTCTCGAATGGAAGAACCGCGTTGCGGCGAAAACGCGTTATAGTGGGAACACCGCGCGCGTTCAGCGACGTCTCAGCGCAGTCCCCTCCGCCGTGAGCCCAGACGTGCGAGAGTGTTGGGAGGAGTCAGCAACAGGCGGCGGTGGCTACGCTGCACGCGGCCAGGGGGTTGGTGAATCACCGCACGAGTTGACTAAACGTTGGGGGACTCCCTTCCCGTGGGCGTCGAGCAGAGGTCGCAAACGGCTTTTGATTCCTTACCCGTACCTGGCCACACCAGGGTCGCAAACGGGTACTTGCACCCGTACCCGGCCGTACCTGTACCCTACCCGTACCCGGCCGGGTACGGGTAGGTAACGGGTATCGGGTACCCGATTGCGACCTCTGGGATGAAGCCATGTTGCAGGCGCGGGTGGGTTGATTCTAGGAACTTGAATTGTGAGAAGAGACAAGACGTTGGGAAATGAGTGACAAACGGTTACTCACCAGTGACTCACGGCCTACCCGTACTCGGCCGCACCAGGGTCGCAAACGGGTACGGGTAGCCGGGTATCGGGTACCCGGTTGCGACCTCTGGCATCGAGGAGGAGCCCCGTACCCCGCGGCTCGACGGCAGAATTCCAGCGCAGCGAAGTGTGGACCGACATCGCCTGTCCCTTCTGCGCGATGTTTCTAAATGTGGAGGGGAAAATCGGAGGACTCGGAGAAAAATGCACGCGACCACTCCAAATACACAGCAGCAGGCGTCAGGGTCGGGATCGAACCCACGAACTCCTGTATACCAGGCGAGGTAGTTAACATCTCCTAGCCACCGTGATGATGATGATGATGATAGAGAGAGAGAGAGACACGCAAACTCCAAATATACAGCAGCAGGCGTCAGGGTCGGGATCGAACCCACGCCCTCCTGTGTTCCAGACGAGGCAGATAACATCTCCCCACCATGGCGAGATGTTATTTCTGCAATCTACTCACATGTTTACTGCTATAATGAGCCAAGAATGTCTGTGTGTCCCGCGCGTGACGTCACTCCACGTCGGCCAGCCCCCCTCATTAATACTCCTGAACAGGTGACGTCCTCCACATGGAACTCCCTCATTAATAGTCATGAGCAGGTGACGTCACTCCACATCGAACAGTCCCCCTCATTAATAATCATGAACAGGTGACGTCTTCCAAATGGACACCCCCTCATTAATATTAATTAGCGGCTGACGTCACTCCACATGAGGGGCCGAGGCGCCTCCTCCCCCCTCCTCGGCGTCAACTTACAACCCTCACTACTAAGGCAGAACCCTCACGTCACGCGGTCTCCGTAACGCTGTTGAGACATCAGAGTAAAAAGGACGTCATGATGAACAAGGGATTATAACCTTTAAATGCAATAAGTCTGTGTCACCGCGCCCTTACACATTGCACACGAATTGATGCAATGAACATCACGTCGCCGTCTGCCTTTCGCTTGCAAGTTTCACATCTACCGCAATACACCCGTCCGGCAAAAGGCGAGTGTACAATCTACTAATTTACATAAAATATACATAATACACCCATGCACACAATGCACCCACATACATAATTCACTCATATGCATAATAAAGACATCATCCCCCCCGCCGCCCCCCATACACAGCCCCCACGCGCTGTGCAAGTGGCAGCCACGGCTCTCTCAGCCGGTGGGGCGGGGGGGGGGGGTCACATAGCCGTCGTGTAAGTGTCTGCAGGATCCCAGTTGTGGGGATGGCGGGGGGGGGGTTCAGCCCCCCCATCAGCCCCCCATAGGGGGTGGTGGTGGTGGTGGGGGGAGAGGTCAGAAACGCATGTGCCCCCCCCATCCCCCCACTCTCACCCTGGCACATTCTTAGTGGGATTCTCTGGTTGAGTGAAATTAAAGGCCGGGAGGGGTGAGGGGGTTGCCAGTCCCTCTCCTCTCCACGGATGGACCGGAGCATGGATGACACGAGGGGTAATCCGCCTTGCCCCCTTCCCTCTCTTCCTCCCTCCCCCCCACTGACGGCGCTGCTCACAGCGACCACAGCGCCGTCTGTCACCGCCGCAGCGAGGTAGGGGGTTGTTTTGCCAGACACGCTCGCACAGACGACACAAAGACGAAGATCCACACCCAACCACCCAACCCACCCACCCACCACCGTCTTGCGCTCGCAGGCCGATGAGGGCAAGTGGCGCCGGCGAGCGGATGCCTATGAAGGCCGGCACGTTGCACTATGAGTGGAGAGTGCGGGAGGGAATGAGTGGAGAGTGAGAGAGGGAATGAGTGGAGAGTGCGGGAGGGAGTGGAGAATGAGAGAGAGGGAATGAGTGGAGAGTGAGAGAGCGAATGAGTGGAGAGTGCGGGAGGGAATGAGTGAAGAGTGAGAGAGGGAATGAGTGGAGAATGAGAGAGCGAATGAGTGGAGAGTGCGGGAGGGAATGAGTGAAGAGTGAGAGAGGGAATGAGTGGAGAGTGCGGGAGGGAATGAGTGGAGAGTGAGAATGAGTGGAGAGTGCGGGAGGGAATGAGTGGAGAGTGAGAGAGGGAATGAGTGGAGAGTGCGGGAGGGAGTGGAGAATGAGAGAGAGGGAATGAGTTGAGAATGAGAGAGGGAATGAGTGGAGAATGAGAGAGGGAATTAGTGGAGAGTGAGAGAGGGAATGAGTGGAGAGTGAGAGAGGGAATGAGTGGAGAGTGCGGGAGGGAGTGGAGAATGAGAGAGAGGGAATGAGTTGAGAATGAGAGAGGGAATGAGTGGAGAATGAGAGAGGGAATTAGTGGAGAGTGAGAGAGGGAATGAGTGGAGAGTGAGAGAGAGAATGAGTGGAGAGTGCGGGAGGGAATGAGTGGAGAGTGAGAATGAGTGGAGAGTGCGGGAGGGAATGAGTGGAGAGTGAGAGAGGGAATGAGTGGAGAGTGCGGGAGGGAATGAGTGGAGAGTGAGAGAGAGGGAATGAGTGGAGAGAACGACAGAGACACCGTCTCGCACTCAGTCACTCAGCCAGTCACTCACTCAGTCACTCACACAGTCACTCACAGTCACTCACAATCACTCACTCAGTCACTCAGTCACTCGGTCACTCAGTCACTCACAGTCACTCACACAGTCACTCACTCAGTCACACAGTCACTCATTCAGTCACTCAGTCACTCACAGTCACTCACAGTCACTCAGTCACTCACTCAGTCACTCACAGTGACTCACACAGCCACTCACTCAGTCACTCAGTCACTTAACCAGTCACTCAGTTACTCACACTCAGTCACTCAGTCACTCACACAGTCTCACACATCCAGTCACTTAGTCACTCACACAGTCACTCACCCAATCACTCACACAGTCACTCACCCAATCACTCACACAGTCACTCACAGTCACACAGTCACTCACTCACTCAGTCACTCACAGTCACTCACCTAGTCACTCACACAGTCTCACACACCCAGTCACTCACAGACTCACACAGTCACTCAGTCACTCACAGTCACTAACCCAGTCACTCAGTCACTCACTCAGTCAATCACACAGTCTCACTCACCCAGTCACTCACACAATCACTCACAAAGTCACTCACAAAGTCACTCACAGTCACTCACACACTCACACAGTCTCACTCACCCAATCACTCACTCAGTCACTCACACAGTCACTCACAGTCACTCACCCAGTCACTCACACAGTCACAATCACACAGTCACTCACACAGTCACTCACACAGTCACTCACCCAGTCACTCACTCAGTCACACACAGTCACTCACACTCAGTCACTCACAGTCACTCACTCACAGTCACTCAGTCAGTCACACAGTCACTCAGTCACTCACACAGTCTCACACTCACAGTCACTCACACAGTCACTCACACAGTCACTCACAGTCACTCAGTCAGTCACTCACCCAGTCACTCACACAGTCAATCACAGTCACTCACACAGTCACTCACACAGTCACTCACACAGTCAATCACAGTCACTCACACAGTCACTCACAGTCACTCAGTCAGTCACTCACCCAGTCACTCACACAGTCACTCACACAGTCACTCACACAGTCTCACTCACCCAGTCGCACTCCGCGTCCAACACAAGTTGAAGTGGGTAGCACGCCACACACAGACGAGCAACACCTCACCCTGTCGTTCTCTCCACTCATTCCCTCTCTCTCACTCTCCACTCATTCCCTCCCGCACTCTCCACTCATTCCCTCTCTCACTCTCCACTCATTCCTTCCCGCACTCTCCACTCATTCTCACTCTCCACTCATTCCCTCCCGCACTCTCCACTCATTCTCTCTCTCACTCTCCACTCATTCCCTCTCTCACTCTCCACTAATTCCCTCTCTCATTCTCCACTCATTCCCTCTCTCATTCTCAACTCATTCCCTCTCTCTCATTCTCCACTCCCTCCCGCACTCTCCACTCATTCCCTCTCTCACTCTCCACTCATTCCCTCCCGCACTCTCCACTCATTCTCACTCTCCACTCATTCCCTCCCGCACTCTCCACTCATTCCCTCTCTCACTCTTCACTCATTCCCTCCCGCACTCTCCACTCATTCGCTCTCTCATTCTCCACTCATTCCCTCTCTCACTCTTCACTCATTCCCTCCCGCACTCTCCACTCATTCGCTCTCTCACTCTCCACTCATTCCCTCTCTCTCATTCTCCACTCCCTCCCGCACTCTCCACTCATTCCCTCTCCCGCACTCTCCACTCATTCCCTTTCGCTCACTCTCCACTGCTCTCCCTCCGTCTGCGACTCACTTCGCCACTGCATTCATTGTTTGGTGGACTTAATTCATACCGACTCGTCTTCCTTCATTGCAGCACCTCCGTAGCTCTCATTTCGAATTCCTTCTTACGAATTCGCTCATTCATTCTCACTCTCGTTCATTCTGTAACCCGTTTAGTTCCCATTCTAGAACATCCCTTACTCGCTCGCCCATTCATTCATTCGATGTTATATTATTGGTAATTCATTCATCTCTATGACGTTCATCCTCATCTCTTGCCCTCCACTCTGCCGTTCACTCATTCTCCCATTCATTCATTCACTCGCTCATTCGCCCGTATCATTCTCAACCCTCCCTCTCTGCCACTCCTTCTCCCTCTCGGACCCCCCCCCCCCTGCCTACCCACTCCCCTCTCCAAATTAATTCGCTCGCACTCACCAACCCACCCACCCACCGCCCCCGCGTCCCTTCCCACCCTCCACCCACCTCTCTCCCCTTCATCTCCACGCGGTCAGGAGTCATCAATCATCCGCACGGACACACACGCACGCAGACACAGACACACGCAGACACAGACACACACACACAGACACACACACACACACACGCAGACACACACACACGCGCGCGCACACGCACGCACGCGCACAGACAGACACACACACGCACGCGCACTCTCTCTCGTATAAAACATCAAGCGGAGGCACACGCGCTTAGAGAGCGCACTGATCGTGAGAGCCAGAGCCAGAGAGAGAGAGGGGACAACAGAGCGACACAGACGAACAGGGGAGAGAGAGAGAGATAGTTCGGGGCTGTATATAACGACGTCGGAGAAGTCTGTCGCTACCCCCCCTTCTATCTTGCGCTCTCTCCCTACGCGCGCGCATCCAGGAGGTCAGAGCTCGGGGCTTGGAGGAGGAGGAGGAGGAAGAAGCAGCGACGATGTTGAGTTTCTCGGGCACGTGGAAGATGAAGAGCAGCGAGAAGTTCGAGGACTACCTCAAAGAGCTGGGTGCGTGCAGGGTGTTGGGGGTGTATGTAGGGTGTGTGTGTGTAGGGTGTGTGTCGGGTGTGTGTGTAGGGTGTGTGTGCATGTGTGTGTGTGTAGGGTGTGTATGTGTATGGTGTGTGCGTGCAGGGTGTGTGTGTGTAGGGTGTGTGTGTGTGTGTAGGGTGTGTGTGTAGGGTGTGTGTAGGTTGTGTGTAGGGTGTGTGTGTGTATGGTGTGTGTGTAGGGTGTGTGTGTGTAGGGTGTGTGTGTATGGTGTGTGTGTAGGGTGTGTGTGTGTATGGTGTGTGTGTAGGGTGTGTGTGTAGGGTGTGTGTGTATGGGGTGTGTGTGTAGGGTGTGTGTGTAGGGTGTGTGTGTGTAGGGTGTGTGTGCAGGGTGTGTGTGTGTAGGGATTGTGTGTAGAGTGTGTGCAGGGTGTGTGTATGGTGTGTGTAGAGTGTGTGTAGGGGGTGTGTATGGTGTGTGTGTAGAGTGTGTGCAGGGTGTGTGTAGGGTGTGTGTGTGTAGGGTTTGTGTGCAGGATGTGTGTGTGTGTAGGGTGTGTGTGCAGGGTGTGTGTGTAGGGTGTGTGTGTAGGGTGTGTGTGTGTGTAGGGTTTGTGTTCAGGATGTGTGTGTGTGTAGGGTGTGTGTGCAGGGTGTGTGTGTAGGGTGTGTGTGTATGGTGTGTGTGTAGGGTGTGTGTGTATGGTGTGTGTGTAGGGTGTGTGTGTATGGTGTGTGTATGTAGGGTGTGTGTGTGTAGAGTGTGTGTAGGGTGTGTGTGTAGGGGTGTGTGTATGGTGTGTATGTAGAGTGTGTTCAGGGTGCGTGTGTGTGTAGGGTGTGTGTGTATGGTGTGTGTGTAGGGTGTGTGTGTGTAGGGTGTGTGTAGGGTGTGTGTATGGTGTGTGTGTACGGTGTATGTGTGTAGGGTGTGTGTGTGTAGGGTGTGTGTGTAGGGTGTGTGTGTGTAGGGTGTGTGTGTGCAGGGTGTGTGTGTGTAGGGTGTGTGTGTCGGGTGTGTGTGTGTAGGGTGTGTGTGTGCAGGGTGTGTGTGTGTGTGTCGGGTGTGTGTGTGCAGGGTGTGTGTATGTAGGGTGTGTGTGTCGGGTGTGTGTATAGGGAGCGGCAGAGTAGTGGTTAGCACGCTGCGCTACAAACCCGGTGACCAAAGTTTGATTCCCCGCTCACGGCCAACACCAGTGACGATTATCTGAACCGGTCCTGGGCCTCCTCTTGGTCGACTCAGCCTCAAATGAGTACCTGGGGCGGTGTGTAGTAAATATCGCCACTGGGGAGACAAGGGCGGCCGGGCGTGTGGCTGGCCACCCACCCCCTCGTGCGCCGTGCTGGCCTTCATAGGTGCTTCCCTAACAGCACTTGCCCCAAAAGTCTGTTAAGGCTACACGGGGGAATCTTTGTTTTGTGTGTGGGTAGTGTGTGTGTGTATGGGGCGTGTGTCTGTATGGGTGTAGGGTGTGTGTGTGTAGAGTGTGGGTTTGTGTAGGGTGTGTTTGGGAGCGGTGGTGAACGGACTTGCGCTACGACCCAGGCGACTCGAGTTCGATTCCCGTTCACAGTGGGAACTATTTAAAGGTCGACTCAGCCTTCAAAGTTTATCTTTTGCGGGGAGACAAAGGCGGCCGAGAGTGGTGTTGGCTCCCCACCCCCGCATCGTGTCCCGTGCCGGCCTTCATAGGTGCTCGCAAACACAACTTGCCCCAACTGCCAGTTACGGCTATACGGGGGGTCTTTGTGTAGGTGTCTCTTGTGTGTGTGTGTAGGTGTCTGTGTGTGTGTAGGTGTCTGTGTGTGTGTGTGTGTAGGTGTCTGTGTGTGTGTGTAGGTGTCTGTGTGTGTGTAGGTGTCTGTGTGTGTAGGTGTCTGTGTGTGTGTAGGTGTCTCTGTGTGGGTATAGGTGTCTCTGCATGTGTGTAGGTGTCTCTGTATGTGTGTAGGTGTCTCTGTGTGTGTAGGCGTCTCTGTGTGTGTGTAGGTGTCTCTGTATGTGTGTAGGTGTCTGTGTGTGTGTGTAGGTGTCTCTATGTGTGTAGGTGTCTCTGTGTGTGTAGGTGTATCTGTGTATGTGTAGGTGTCTGTATGTGTGTGTAGGTGTCTCTGTATGTGTGTAGGTGTCTCTGTGTGTGTAGGTGTCTCTGTATCTGTGTGTAGGTGTCTCTGTGTGGGTGCCGGCAGGTGCTAGAATTTGGGTGTCAGCCACTCGTGACTCAGCCGGGTTCTCAAGCCGCGTGAGTTGATGTTCTCAGCCCGGTCACCAATAGGAACGATGTCCGACGTTTCGCTCCACGTGGAAATAAATGAACGTACAATTCGGATTTAGACCTCCTATTTAAAAAAAAATGGAGGGACCGCCACGCCCCCAGTGTTCTCAGTGTGTGGGCGACTGCGCCCCCTACTGGGGCACGCGTGAAAGACCCCTGCGTGAGATTCCCCAATGGATTCTTGACCTCAATTCCACGGAGCCTACAGTCGGAATAAACTGCGTTAGAAAAAACATTTTATTTAAACAAAAAATGTTGACATGAAAACTAATAGCGATGAAAGTTTACGAAATCAACACGCAGGACTGTCCTGCCATTTACGTATGCACGGTGATGAGATGTTAACTACCTCGCCTGGTGTACAGGAGGTCGTGGGTTCGATCCCGACTCTGACGCCTGCTGTATATTTGGAGTTTGCGTGTCTCTCTCGTCATCATCACGGTGGCTAGGAGATGTTAACTACCTCGCCTAGTATGCAGGAGGTCGTGGGTTCGATTCTGACTCTGACGCCTGCTGTATATTTGGAGTTTGCGTGTCTCTCTCTCTCTCTCATTATCACGGTAGCTAGGAGATGTTAACTACCTCGCCTGATATGAAGGAGGTCGTGGGTTCGATCCTGACTCTGACGCCTGCTGTATATTTGGAGTTTGCGTGTCTCTCTCCTCGTAGTCGCGTGGATTTTTCTCCGGGTCCTCCGGGGTTTCCCTCCACATTTAGAATCAACATCACCACACGCTTAGACTATTTGGCTGCTGTAAATTTCCACATGGTGATGATGATGATAAGCAACTTCGTTGAGCTTCATTTGTGGCCAGGTCGCTTCTGAAAAAGAGCTCTAAGGCTCATTGGGGCCTTACCTGGTAAAATCAATTTAACGCTTCGTTGTAACATAACACTCAGGCCTTAAAAGGGAAAATATATAATTGGCCGACGTTTCGGGCAACGACCCTGCTTCATAGCACACGAAGACGGACCATAGCCCTCAACGTCGCCTATTATGTCCGTCCGTATGTTGAACTTCTTTCGCGCCGTACGTAGCCAACCGCGCTAATAATCCGAGGTGCGATACATAACCTGTCGATTTCGTTGTTGCCGCAGCTGTTGTTGTTGTTGTTATTGATTGTGCCACCACAGGCGGCAGGCATCGCCAATTAGTGTACCTGCCATGCGGTCAGCGAACGTGTCAAGCAATCGCTTTCGATCAGTGCAGCAAATAAATAAGAATCACGATAACAACAGCAACAACAACGACGCATCGATGTATGATGGACGGCGGTCCTGCAGTCATCTCGAACGTGAGAGCCCTTTTATTTAGCCACACGGAGGGCCCATTGAGAAGCGTTGCTCATTGCGTCGCAGGGACGCGGGCGAGTCGGCGCGTGTCCGCAAATGTCAGGCGCTTCTTGGGTGGCAAGGGTTGGTGGATCACGCAGAGATTCGCGAAACTCCTCGCCAAAAAAATAAAAACTCGACGGGGTCTCCGTGCGTGGCGACAGGGAATCCGTGACCCACGGGTGGCCTGGCAGAGCACACCAACTCGCTACGTTTGAGAAGCCGATTTCATCACAACTATGGGTCTCCACACGAGTTGATGAGTCTCTGTGGTGAGGCTATGAGTCCCTCTATGTGAGTCGATAGGCCAGTCTATGAGTCTCCACGTAAGTCACTGGTGACCCGGCTGAGACCATCACACTTGAGCACACGGTTTTTAAGGACGCGCGGTTCAACCACGGATTCGAACTCAGGCGTCTCAGGGGTCGTCGGCTCAGCGTCTCCAACGCGGCCAATACGATCCCCCCCCCCAAATCAGCACGAGTCGCAGTGGAGTCTCAGCCGACAAACTACAGGCACCGAGCTCTCGATCTGTCTACGTGTAAAACACCAGCGAGACAACCCAGTTTCGGGCGAGCAGCTTTAATAGGGTCCCGTGCTGTAAAATGCGCCAAGCTCGACTGCCACCCACGCGTGTGGGAGTGATACTGACACGTGTCCCCCTGTAGTCTTCAGTTTGTCTACACCTCTGCGTGCGTAACTACGTCTGAGTGTCTCGATCTCTCCCCCGTGTCTCTGCGTGTCCTGTCCGCTCGTTTATGTGTCTCCACGCCTCGTCTGTCTGTGAATCTCCGTGCACCGGTGTCTCTCTGTGTGTCTCTGTGTGTCTCTGTGTCTCTGTGTCTCTGTGTCTCCATGTCTCTCTCCGATCTTCGCTTGACCCCACGCAATGCTCACACGGCTCCGATCAGACTACGCACGCGTGGCAGGTGTCCCTTTAATTAAAGGCACCCTCTCCCAAGTAGCACCATGTTTAATATTTTGAGTTAATATTATTATTGAACTTCTTTACCCAGTAAGAACCTGACTGGGTCTCGTGGCGAATGCTCAGGAGGGTCCTACCATGCTTTCGATGATTGCTGCTGCTGTGTATAATCCCAATTGAGTCATTTGAGGTCACGAGACGAACCAGTGGATGACGATGATGATGGTCGAGATGATGATGATGCTGCTGCTGACTCCAGCGTGACGACTCAGAGTGAACGTTTTCCTGATGCTGATGTTCGCTGCATTGCCGATAGACTTAATTTTACTTTATTCGTCTCCATCATCGTCATGATTATCCTCATCATTGTCGTCATCATGATCATCACCATCATCGCCGTCACGATCATCACCATCATCGTCGTCACAATCATCACCATCATCGCCGTCACGATCATCACCATCATCGTCACAATCATCACCATCATCGCCGTCACGATCATCACCATCATCGCCGTCACGATCATCACCATCATCGCCGTCACGATCATCACCATCATCGCCGTCACGATCATCACCATCATCGCCGTCACGATCATCACCATCATCGCCGTCACGATCATCACCATCATCGCCGTCACGATCATCACCATCATCGCCGTCACGATCATCATCGCCGCAGGCATCAACGTGATGCTGAGGAAGATGGCCGCGGCGGCGAAACCCACGGTGGAGATTCGCCAGGACGGAGAGAACTTCTACATCAAGACGTGGACCTCCATCCGCAGCACGGAGGTCAACTTCAAGGTGGGCGAGGAGTTCGAGGAGGAGACCATGGACGGACGCAAGATGAAGGTAAGACGACGACGAGGAGGAGAGGTGGTGGTGGAAGAGGAGGAGTGGAGGAGGAAGGGGAGGGGTGGAGGAAGAGGGGTGGTGGAGGAGCAGGGGTAGTCGAGGGTTGGTGGAGGAGGGGTGGAGGAGTGGAGGAGGAAGGGGAGGGGTGGAGGAAGAGGGGTGGTGGAGGAGGAGGGGTAGACGAGGGTTGGTGGAGGAGGGGTGGAGTGGAGGAGGAGGTGGGTTGGTGGAGGAAGGGGAGGGGTGGTGGAGGAGGGGTGGAGGAGTGGAGGAGGAGGTGGGTTGGTGGAGGAAGGGGAGGGGTGGTGGTGGAGGAGGGATGGTGGTGGAGGAAGAGGAGTGGTGGACGAGGGTTGGTGGAAGAGGAGGAGTGGAGGAGGAAGGGGTGGAGGAAGAGGGGTGGTGGAGTAGGAGGGGTAGTCGAGGGTTGGTGGAGGAGGGGTGGAGGAGGAGTGGAGGAGGGGTGATGGAGGAGGAGGATGTTACTGAGAATAGTGAGTTGCAGGATGAGGTGCCATCGCAGGGCACTTTACACGCGATCAGCCACGAGCATCGCATCTCAACACATTCCAAAGGGCACCCCCAGTGGCAGCTGTCCCTGTGTGACACAACGTGATTCAGTGCCAGGCCTGCGAGTGGTGCATTTAGTCTGCTGCCAGTGGGCGCCATGATTGCTGCTGCTGCTCTACGTGATCCCATGTGTCACGGTTCGCATTTTACCAAATCCGGACCGTGACATCTGCCATCACGCCCTGGCCTGCGCCTCGATTCGAATGACGTCGCGGGGATCTTCAACGTCCGCTGCGAGCGACGCCGACGGCGCGTCGCGTATTCACGGCGAATTAACGAACACCGCAGGCGTTAACCAGGGCGCGGGCCTGCGGGCCGCTTCGAACCGCGCGCGCTTCTGCGACGCCACCGACGAACGGCCCCTGCGATCGCCGGGCCTCGCCAATAGGGTCACCAAGAGTAGCAGTGACGACGACGATGACGATGACGACGACGATGATGATGATGGTCCCCACTCCCTGCCCCTACCTGCACGCAGAGCGTGGTGAAGTGGGAGAAAGACGACAAGCTGCAGTGCGTGCAGCTGCCACTCAAGGGCGACGGTCTGCAGACCGAGTGGAGCCGCGAGATGGTGTCGGAGAACGAGCTCATCCTGGTGAGAGGCGGGGGGGGGGGGCGAGGGAGGGGGCTTGGGTGGAGGGGCTGGGGGGCTGGGGATTGAGGGGGGAGACCCGGGAGGAGGAGTGGGGGGGGGGGTATTTATTTTGCTCGTTGGACGTCCGAGATACAAAGCTGTTGACCTTGGCCACGTCGGCAGAGCTTCCCGTAAGAAGTCCGAAACGTTCTTGGGAGGCGTCCAGAGCATCTCCAGCGAGGCAGCCCCCCCCCCTCTCCCCCACCAGGCCCCCCCCCCCCATGAAGCGCTTTCGGCGAAGCCGCCCGCCTGCAGCGCCACTCTGGAGAGCGGTGCCGCTTTGGCCAGGATTCCTCGCTGGCTGGTGGGCTGGCGACAAGTAGCAGCAGTGTCGCTTCCAAGAACTCGGAGTTCAGTGGGATGGGTGGAGCTGCCCCTCTGCACGCTCAAAACGAAACTCAAATCCATGGAGGGGGGCGGGGGGTGGGATCTCTGGGCAGTTTCGAATGAAGCTAGTGCGGGGCCTGTAGCATTATGTTATAAAGGGGCCCTAAATAAAATATAAAACACGTAAATATTCAAACACAAATGTTTTACTTGCATAGTAAAGTAATTATATTTTTCCATTCGCTGTACAGCCAGATAATACTAAAAATCGCTAACCTTAAACACCCAGTCGTACATAAAAAGGCGGTGTAGTACTATAGTAATCGAGCAAGTGCAGAATCACTGAACCGGAATTGATAGCTTGAAAGCGTTTAGCGCGGGGCCCTTGAAAGTGCGGGGCCCGTAGCTACTACTTGTGCGACTACAATAATTCGGCCTTCGCTTCCATGGCACCACATTTCTCTTCCAGGAGGCATTTTTCCTCTTTTAGCTCGGCCACTGCTCTATCCAATCCCACCGGCCATTGTCACTGACGCAGAGCAAACCTTGTGATGCCACGCGCGGTTACTGGGCCATCCACACCCAGTCTCGTGTGCCACAGTGCCGGCCTTCATAGGGCTGCTACTCGCGCTAAGGGGCCGTCCATAAATGACGTCACGCACCTAGGGGGAGGGAGGGGGTCAGACATTTGTGACGATGTGTGACGAGGGGAGGGGGGGTTAGAAATGTGACGTTAAATAAAAATTCGTAACTTTAAATAAATATAGACAACACGTTCTACTTAATTAAATAGACTTTGTAATAAATGTTTTCTCCTACAACATCAGAGTGCAGCGCCACATTAAATACGCACTACAATGACAATAGTTTAAAGCGATTTGAAGCACGCTTTATTTGGGGGGGGGGGGGGGGACAGAGCGTTGTGACTTCATATTTGTGGGGGGGGGGTCTTAATTTTTGTGACGCCGTGTGACGAGAGTGGGGGGGGGGGGGGTCAAAAATCGTCCAAAATCGCGTGACGTCATTTATGGACGGCCCCTAACGGCACGCGCCCCCGATAGCCAACGAACACATTTGTGAATCCGTCCTCTTCTGAACGCTGCTGCTGCTGTTGTTGTTGTCGTTCTGCAGACGATGTCCTGCAAGGACGCGGTGTGCACTCGCGTCTACGTCAAGGAGTGAATTCCGGCAGGGAAGATGAGCGATGATTGAGACCAAGATAACACTTACACACACGTACATACACACACATACATACACACGCTTACATACACACACTTACATACACACGCTTACATACACACACATACATACACACGCTTACATACACACACATACACATACATACACACACGTACACTCACATACATACACATACATACACATACATACACACACATACATACACATACATACACACACATACACACATACATACATACACACACGTACATACACACACACATACATACACACACACGCTTACATACACACACATACATAAACACGCATACGTACATACACACACAAAGACATACATACACACGCATGCAAAGACATACACACATACATGCACACATACAAAGACATTCACGTACATACACACACATACATACACACAAAGGTATACAAAGTTAAAGATACATACACACATACACACATATATGAAGACATACACACACATACAAAGATATACACACATAAATGCATAATTTAATACAGGTTAGCTCATGTTTACGCGAAGATATGTACACATACACAAAGATACACAGAAATACATAAACGTGCACACAGGTAAAAATATACACACATCTTCACACACACACGTAAACACACTCACACGTCACACCGCGCCGTAGGTAATTAATTAGCAAAGTTGGGGTGACGGTAAGCACAGGGAGAAGGAAGAAATGACGACTCTAAAGTGTCCGTAGAACCAACCACCCCCTCCTGCGTCTCTCCCGTGCGTGTGTCGTGACCCGACTCTCAACGTCTGTTTACTAAAAAAGAAGTCACTCTCTAAGGTGGTACTCTTAATAATGTTGTTGTTGTTGTCCTGCTCGTTGTTTGTCTTTGTTGCTGTATCAGCCGCGCGATATATTATTGAACAAAATAAATACCACTCGAAAGGTAACGGATATGGTGATGTTGATATCGATGATGGGGATACTGTTTGTGATGATGATGTTGATGATGTTGATGTTGATTATAATGGTGATGATATTGGTGATGTTGATAGTGCTGATGTTGATGATTTTGATGATGTTGATGATGATGGTGATGTTGATGATGATGGTGATGTTGATGATGATGTTGATGATATTGGTGATGATGTTGATAGTGGTGATGATGATTTTGATTATGGTGGTGATGTTGATGATGTTGATGGTAATTATATTGATGATGTTGATGTTGGTGATGATGGTGATGATGTTGATGATAATGATATTGGTAATGATGTTGATAGTGGTGATGATGATGATGTTGATGGTGATGATGTTGATGATAGGCAGGCAGGCGCGCTTGTAGGTTTGTTGTTGTTGGAGTAGGAATGTTGGAGTAGGAATGGTGGAGTGGGAATGTTGTATTGGGAATGGTTCTTTGCTTCGCACCCAATAAAGCCCCCGCCTCCAGAGATGCGCTCCACATCATTCTGCGTCTTCAGTCACGGTAGTGGTGGTCACGGTGGTGGTGGTCACGGTGTACCATCGGGCACTCCACCCCGACAACTCCCAATCGGTGATGGGGCATTTCTGGAGAGAGTGGAGAGTTTCCCATACCTGGGCAGTGTGCTCATGATCGGCTCCGGTTTGACAGCAGAGGTCTCACTCAGAATCAGTCGAGCGGCATTATCTTTTCATCGGTTGCGTCACGCTGAGTGGAAGCTACCTGGTCTGTCACTCCGCACGAAGCTTTGGGTCTTCTCTGCCACGGTCATTCCCTCCCTTATCTACGCTTGCGAAACGTGGACCCCCCTAACGGAGCATCTTCGCCGATTGAAAACATTTTGGCTGGTCTGCCTACGATTCATACTGGGTTTAACCAGGCTGGATTGTGTGAAGAGCTCACAAATCTTTGAAAGATCTGGGCAAAGTCCCATCGGTGAGCTCCTCCGGCAGGCAAGGCTGCGTTGGCTGGGTCATGTAGCCCGCATGCCCAGTCACCGCATGCCTAAACAGATTCTGTTTGGCCGGATAGAGGGGGCTAAACGGGCGAAGTGATGTGGTACAAGAGGATGTGGAGCTGAGTGGACTTGCCGATGACTAGTACCAGCGGTGTCAAGATCGACCTCTGTGGAGGATGCTACTGGGCAGTTGGAGGCAGTCGTCCTCCAACAACAACGGAGGGCGAAGGAGCGACGCTCACAACAACGAGCGGAGCGCCGGGTGGCTAAAGCACAGCAAGTTGGCACAGTAGGGGGTACACGTGGTGCATCAGCCAGTCATCTCAATCATCTCAGTCAGTCGACCCGTGGAAACCTGGGTCTGCCCCGTGACTTCCTGCCAGCGGGCGTTCGACACTTCACGTTGCCTCAAGGTGCACATAGCTTGGCACAAACGTCGTGGTGACGTCACCGCCACTTAGTGGGGAATGGCGGTTGCTGTTGTTGTTGGTCACGGTGGTGGTCACAGTGGTGGTGGTCACGGTGGTGATGCTGATGGTGGTGTTGATGGTGTTCGTGGCGAGTGTAGCGGTTTGCCAATTGCGCTATGATCCCCGCAACCAGAATTCGATTCCCGCTCATGACCCATCGCAGTCGCAAATATCCCCTAGGTCGACCCAGCCTCAAATGAGTACCTGTTGCGGTGCGTAAACATCGCCACTGGGGAGACAAAGGCGGCCGGGCACGGTGCCGGTCACCCACCCCAGCCACCAGCCTTCATATGTGCTCGCCAACAGCACTTGCGTCTGTTAAGGCAACAAGGGTGGATACTTATCCCTTTTTTTTTTGTCTTTCGGGGATAGTGTTGATAACGGCGTGGAGACGGTGACATCGGTGGTGGTGGTGGTGACGACGGCGGCGATGCTGTTTGTGGCATGGTGTCGCAATGTTTGTGCCAGCTCCACCAATGGAGCATTTCGAACTTCGCGTGGGAGAAACCAACCTCCGAGGCCGCTGTCTGCGTGGCCAACGCGGCCGAAATCCGAATCCCCGAGCGCGCTCCATCTCCTCCCATCCCTTCCACCTGCCGCTCCTATCTCTCTTTTTTTTCTTCCTTTTTTATCGTTTTTTTTACGATCAGTGGAAACAAGAAGATGCTCGGTGTAGTCGGCACTTTGCTTCGTTCATAATTTCGTATTTTTTTTTATAACTTTGCTTTATGTAAACCCCCACCTCTCGCTCACTCTCTCGCTCACTCTTTCGCTCACTCTCTCGCCACTCTCTTTTCTTTTTACGATCAGAGGAAACAAGAAGATGCTCGGTGTAGTCGACACTTTGCTTCGTTCATCATTTCGTTTTTTTTTCAATGCTTTGCTTTGTGTGCCCCCCTCCCCCCCTGTTTAAATGAAAGATTTCACAAAAGATTTCACGCTCTCCTCCTTCTTACCCATTCCTTCTCTCTACCCCCTCTCTCTACCCCCCCTCTCTCTCTACCCCCTCTCTCTACCCCCCCTCTCTCTCTACTCCCCCCTCTCTCTACCCCCTCTCTCTACCCCCTCTCTCGCTACCCACTCTCTCTACCCCCCCTCTCTCTACCCCTTCTCTCTACCCCTCTCTCTACCCCCCCTCTCTCTCTACCCCCTCTCTCTCTACCCCCTCTCTCTACCCCCTCTCTCTACCCCCCCTCTCTCTCTACCCCTTCTCTATACCCCCCCTCTCTCTACCCCTCTCTCTCTACCCCCCCCCTCTCTCTCTACCCCCTCTCTCTCTACCCCCCTCTCTCTCTACCCCCCCCTCTCTACCCCCTCTCTCTACCCCCTCTCTCTACCCCCCCTCTCTCTACCCCTTCTCTCTACCCCCTCTCTCTCTACCCCCCCCCCCCTCTCTCTCTACCCCCTCTCTCCCTACTCTATGTCCATGTTCCCCCTGTTTCTCCCTTCCCTTCCACCTGCCGCTCCACTCTCTCTCTCTCTCCACTGTGTATTTCATATTGAAATCGCCTCCAGTGCTTTTGCTGCTGGCGGCAATAAAAGTTGTTTAAAAGTCTCTCCACTCTCTCGCTCGCTCTCCTCGAACGCCGCGCACGGCGCATCCGCGGCGCCTTCATCCAGCCGGCACCGCATGTTCCCGCACCTGGAGTCCGTCTCTCCCCACCGGCACTCAGAGGCGGAGGGCGTGGAGAGCTCTTTGGGGGCGCGCGGGTGAGAGCGGAGGAGATGACGATAGAGAGGGGGGGGGCAGGGGTGTAAGGGGGGGGGGTAACACTGTAACCCCACCGGGACAGCACCAGCGCCTTCTAGCCCTCCGCGTGTGCCGCGCGTGACTTCCCACTCACTCACTCACTCCTAACCCCCCTTCCGCCGCTCCTCCTTCCTTCTCATCCCTCCACTCCTATTCACTCCTCACCCCCTTCCTCCGTTCATTTCTTCCTCACTCGCGTCCACAGATGCCTCCTCCTGCCCCCCTTACCCTCGCGTGTTCCCCTCTGCAGATTCTACCGCTGCAGTTCCCCTCCCACCCACCCCCCACCCACCCCCCATCTCTATTTCTTTTTTTTTACGATCAGAGGAAACAAGAAGATGCTCGATGTAGTCGGCACTTTGCTTCGTTCATCATTTCGTTTTCTTTTAAATGCTTCGCTTTATGTAACCCCCCCCCCCCCCCCCGTTTACATGAAAAATTTCACAAGAGACTTCACGCTCTGCTCTCCTCCTTCTTACACATTCCCCCTCTCTCTACCCCCCTCCTCTCTCTCTACCCCCCCCCCCTCTCTCCTTACTCTATGTCGACGTCCTCCCTGTTTTCTATGTAATATTCATCCCGAATGATCTCCTTCAATGTCATCATTCTCTCCCTCTCGTCCATCCCTTCCCCATTCCCCCCCACATCCCTCTCTCCCTCCAATCACTGCTTCCCATTTCTCACATCTCTCGGTCTCATCACCATTTCACATCCACCAACTCCTCCCCCCCCCGGAGTCTATCTCATCAAACAAACGCTCCATCGCTTCGCATCCTTTCATCCCACCCCACACACCCTCACACTCTCTCATCAGTCACGCGACGGGAGGATCGAGGGATGGAGGGAGGGGGGCAGGCACCCCCCCCCCGCAGCCATCTCCCCCCTCCTCCCGTGTCCCCCATCGCTCGCATCGAGACCTCGCTAATGGTCACGCATAGCACGCCCTGCCACGCTCATTGTGATTGGTGGGGGGGGGGGGGTGTTTTAATGGGGGGCACGGGGGTGGGGGGAGGTGTAAATGTCTCACTGAGCGAGAACAAATTGAGTGGCGCTCATTAATTGTCGCGGACATTCCACGTTACTATGCCGGGAGACAGTACAGCACGCGCATGACGATAACAACTGCACTTTCATTCATACGTGAGTGATAGCTCGTTTCATTTTGAGTGCATTGTTTCTTTTTGCTCTCTAACGCCCAAGCACACCGCACGCACGCGCTCCGAGGAGACGGAGCGATAACTCCGTCTCGCGCTGCTGCGTGGATCATTCACGGATTGGTTGCCTCGGAGGACTCTGTGGATAGATGGAACACCGCCGGCGGGCCTGGGGGGGCCTTCATCGGGCAGTGGATTGATCAAATCTCACGCTGACGATGATGTCTTTGTATCGGCGTCACGAGGTGTACGGCATTAAAGTAGCGGCTACAGCAGCAGGCAGGAGTGCATCACGGTGTGCCAGAGAACGGCCTCTGTA
The DNA here is from genome assembly GCF_015708825.2 of Lethenteron reissneri. NCBI lineage: Eukaryota > Metazoa > Chordata > Hyperoartia > Petromyzontiformes > Petromyzontidae > Lethenteron > Lethenteron reissneri. The sequence goes on from NC_083779.1 coordinate 6,052,726, forward strand.
AGGTGACGTCAATTCTCAGGTCCCTACAAATTAATTGACTCGATCACACATCATCATCGTCGTCAAACGTCTTCCTTCTCCGTGCGGCTGCTGCAGCTGCTGTTGATGTTGAGCAGCAGCTGTGACGGTGTCTCCATGAATATGTGTCGGTGTGAGTCTGTGGGTCTCGGTGTGAATTTATAGATATCTGTGCGAGTCAATGGGTCTGAATGTTAATCTATGGGTCTCCATGTGAGTCTGGGTCTCAGTGTGAGTCTATGGGTCTCCATGTTAATCTATGGGTCTCCATGTGAGTCTATGGGTCTCGATGTGAGTCTATGGGTCTCTGTATGAGTCTATGGGTCTCTACGTGAGTCTATGGGTCCCAATGTGAGTATATGGGTCTCGATGTGAGTCTATGGGTCTCAATGTGAGTATATGGGTCTCAATGTGAGTCTATGGGTCTCAATGTGAGTCTATGGGTCTCTATGTGAGTCTATGGGTCTCTATGTGAGTATATGGGTCTCGATGTGAGTCTATGGGTCTCAATGTCAGTGTAAGGGTCTCAATGTGAGTCGCCAGGTTGGGAGCGCAGCGTGCTAACCACTACACTACCGCTTCCCACACGCACACACTGACACACACACACTGACAGACACAGATCTGTGAGCCCGTGGGACTCGCATGACAAATGACCCCCGATAGGCATTATGAATCGCGGCAATGAGAATCGGAGCCGTGACACAAAGTGCTGGGGGTAGCAGTGGTGGTGAGTGAGTGTGTGTGCTGGGGGTGGTCAGCGAGTCTGTGCTGGGGGTGGTGAGTGTGTGTGTGCTGGGGGTGGTGAGTGTGTGTGTGTGTGCTGGGGGTGGTGAGTGTGTGTGTGTGCTGGGGGTGGTCAGCGAGTCTGTGCTGGGGGTGGTCAGCGAGTCTGTGCTGGGGGTGGTGAGTGTGTGTGTGTGCTGGGGGTGGTGAGTGTGTGTGTGTGCTGGGGGTGGTGAGTGTGTGTGTGTGTGCTGGGGGTGGTGAGTGTGTGTGTGTGCTGGGGGTGGTCAGCGAGTCTGTGCTGGGGGTGGTCAGCGAGTCTGTGCTGGGGGTGGTGAGTGTGTGTGTGTGCTGGGGGTGGTGAGTGTGTGTGTGTGCTGGGGGGGGTGAGTGTGTGTGTGTGTGCTGGGGGTGGTGAGTGAGTGTGTGTGTGCTGGGGGTGGTCAGCGAGTCTGTGCTGGGGGTGGTGAGTGTGTGTGTGTGTGCTGGGGGTGGTGAGTGTGTGTGTGTGCTGGGGGTGGTGAGTGTGTGTGTGTGCTGGGGGTGGTGAGTGTGTGTGTGTGCTGGGGGTGGTGAGTGTGTGTGTGTGCTGGGGGTGGTCAGTATGTGTGTGTGTGCTGGGGGTGGTGAGCGAGTGTGTGTGTGCTGGGGGTGGTGAGCGAGTGTGTGAGTTTTGGGGGTGGTGAGTGTGTGTGTCCTGGGGGTGAGTGTGTGAGTTTTGGGGGTGGTGAGTGTGTGTGTGCTGGGGGTGAGTGTGTGAGTGTGTGCTTGGGGTGGTGAGTGAATGTGTGTGTGTGTGCTGGGGGTGGTGAGTGAGTGTGTGTGCTGGGGGGGTTGGGGTGAGTGTGTGTGTGCTGGGGGTGAGTGTGTGTGTGTGCTGGGGGTGAGTGTGTGTGTGCTGGGGGTGAGTGTGTGTGTGTGTGCTGGGGGTGGTGAGTGTGTGTGTGCTGGGGGTGGTGAGTGTGTGTATGTGCTTGGGGTGGTGAGTGTGTGTATGTGCTTGGGGTGGTGAGTGTGTGTATGTGCTTGGGGTGGTGAGTGAATGTGTGTGTGTGTGCTGGGGGTGAGTGTGTGTGTGCTGGGGGTGGTGAGTGAGTGTGTGTGCTGGGGGTGTGAGTGTGTGTGTGCTGGGGGTGGTGAGTGTGTGTGCTGGGGGTGAGTGTGTGTGTGCTGGGGGTGAGTGTGTGTGTGTGTGCTGGGGGTGGTGAGTGTGTGTGTGCTGGGGGTGGTGAGTGTGTGTGTGCTGGGGGTGGTGAGTGTGTGTGTGTGCTTGGGGTGGTGAGTGAGTGTGTGTGCTGGGGGTGGTGAGTGTGTGTGTGGCTATTGCTGGCCACCCACCCCGTCGTGTGACGCTCCGGCCTTCCTAGGTGCTACTCGTTAACAGCACTTGCCACAACAATCTGCCAAAGGCTACACGGGGAATCGTTGTCTTTGTTGTGTGCCGCCGGTGATGTGCGCGTTACTGCGTCTGTGGTAAGGCCGTAGCCCATGGAGTCAACATTGGGGGGGACCAAATCTTCCAGGGGGTCTGGGGGTCTCCCCCAGAAAAAAAAAAAATCTAAATTTGAAAACGAATTTCCTGCCTAAAATATTTTCTTTTTAAATCACTAACACATAGGACGGACTTTTTTTAGTTTTTACAAAAATATCTAATAGTGTATTGTATTACATTGCTCTGTTTTTTTCTTTTTTACTTTTCTTGTTTCATTGTATGTAATGGCAGATATTAGGGATTTATAAAGTACAACCATAACCACAATCATGTCAACATAAAGCTATTTTATAGCAATATATTGGGGGGGACATTTTTATATATATTTTATCATTATAATATATCAAATGAGTACCTGGTGCGGTGTAAAACATCAGCACTGGGGAGACAAAGGCGGCCTGGCGTGGTGTTGTCCATTCACCCCCTCGTGTACCGTGTCGGCCTTCGTAGACATAAGAACACGCAGAGACGTAAGAGCACACACATTCACACATTCACACACACAATACACACACAATACACACACAATACACACGCATTCACACACACATTCACACACACACACATTCACACATTCACACACACAATACACACACAATACAGTACACACACATTCACACACACATTCACACACACACACATTCACACATTCACACACACAATACACACACAATACACACACAATACACACACAATTCACACACACACATTCACGCACACAATACACACACATTCACACATACAGAGGTCACCGGTATAGCCTGCTTGGGGCTGTTAGCGAGCACCTATAAAGGCCTGGCACGGTACACTAGAGGGTGGATGGCCATCACCACGTCTGACCGTCTTTGTCTCCCCAGCACACAAGGGCGATGCGCGGGGTCTTTGTTAATAGGGAGCGGTGGCGCAGTGGTTACCGCTACCTAGGCACACGGACTCGTGAAGTTGGGCTACTGACCAGGACTTACGACCTCACACTCGTTTCGCGTTGTGATGGATAGGCGTGCCCTGCACTCTCGTGCTAGTGCCTTACGCCGACAATCCTTACTCTACTCCACGCCGGCTCATAGAAGCTATCCGGAGCATATTGAGTGGTGATGATGATAGTGGTAGTGGTGGTGGTTGCGACACCACCAACCACTCCATACAACCACCTAAATGCCACCACTCCACACCCACCCCCCCTCAATAAACCTGTCAGCTCGCTTATAAACGAGTGGCGGTCGCGTTTGTGTTCGCGACGCTCATTGTTGCCGGGAAGCGCTTTGAAGGAGGCGCTCTCTTTTCACCGCAGGGCGCTCACGCGATCCTTCAAATCATTCATTCTCCCCATTCATTCATTCGCCCCATTCATTCGCCACGAGAAGCATTCCATCATCTCGTGCGCGTATTGGCGAATGACGGCCGAGGAATGCGCGCGCGCGCGTAGGTGTGTGTGTAGCTGTGTGTGTGTAGCTGTGTGTGTGTAGCTGTGTGTGTGAAGCTGTGTGTGTGTGTAGCCGTGTGTGTGTAGGCGTGTGTGTGTGTAGTGGGGAGCGGTGGTGTAGCGGTTAGCGCGCTGCGCTACGAACCCGGCGACCCGAGTTCGATCCCCGCTCGTGGCCAACACCAACAGTGACGATTATCTGAACCGGGCCTGGGCCTCCCCTAGGTCGACTCAGCCTCGAATGAGTACCTGGTGCGGTGTGTAAACATCGCCACTAGGGAGACAAAGGTGGTCGGGCGTGGTGCTGGCCACCCACCCCCTCGTGTACCGTGCCAGCCTTTATAGGTGCTCTCTATTGCACTTGCACCTACAGTCTGTTAAGGCTACACGGGGGATCTTTGTCTTTGTCTCTTTAGCTGTGTGCGCGGTTTGTGTGCACGTCAGCACTGGGGAGACAAAGGCGGTCCACTGTCCCCCCACCCCCTCTACCACGCCAGGCTCATACCCCGTGGCAGCCTTAATAGGTGCTCGCTAACAGCACTTGGCACCAACAGCAACAGTTTACGAGAGGCTGTAGGGACCACGCTAGGCTCAGCCGAGCTAATCGGGGGTCCGTGTTGTATGAACATCACCGATGTTAGCCGTGGACGGGAATGGAACTCAGGTGGGCAGGGTTGTGGGGGAGGGCATCATCACGCTGCGCGCTCGCAGAATCTCCGAGACCCATGGGCATCTGCCCAACAACAACAACAACAGCAGCAGCGTCTCCGTCTCTCTCGCTCTCACCCGACATTCTATCGGTGGTGTTTTAACCCAAAAAAAATACATCTTCCACTCGGAATTGTGCGCGATGAAATGGGAGTTGTTACGGTGAAAGTGGAGTCAGCCGGGTCGTGGCTAAGCCTTGCCTTGCCGGGGTCACGAGAGGAGGATTTCTGCTCCTCCCATGAAACTCCCCCACCACCACCACCACCACTGAGCCCACGCCTGGCTCCCACAGTGCTAGCGGGGGGGGAGGCTTTTAATTTGTTCCAAATTGGACCTGGTCCGCAACTCGGAATTTCCGTCGTAGTCAGGAGTTATTTTATTTATTTAATGTTTTTTTTTATATATGTGGTTTAACCACGAGACAAAGATCACCCGTATAGCCTTAACAGTCTGTCGGAGGCAAGTGCTGTTAGCGAGTAGCAGCAGCAGCACCTATGATGGTCGGCACTGCACACGAGGGCATGGGTGGCCAACACCGCGCCCGGTCGCCTTTGTCTCCCCAGTGGCGATGTTTTACACCGCACCAGATACTCGTGTGAGGCTGAGTCGACCTAGGAGTGGCCCTATTAACGGTTCAGATAGTATAGCCACTGGTGTTGGCCGTGAGCGGGAATCGAACCCGGGTTGACAGGTTCTTAGCGTATCGCGTTAACAGCCACAAACACACTAACACACTCAAACACACACACTAACACACACTAACAAAGATGACAAAGATGACAAAGATTCCCCGTATAGCCTTAACAGACTGTAGGGGCAAGTGCTGTTAGCGAGCACCTATGAAGGCCGGAACGGAACACGAGGGGGTGGGTGGCCAGCACCACGCCCGACCGCCTTTGTCTCCCCAGTGGCGATGTTTACACACCGCACCAGGTACTCATTTAAGGCTGAGTCGACCTAACACACACACTAACATACTAATACACACTAACACACACTAGCACACACACTAACACACACACTAACACACATGAACACACACATGAACACACACACTAACACACACTCTAACACACACACTAACACACACACACTAACACACATTAACACACACTAACATACTAACACACACTAACACACTCAAACACACACACTAACACATACACACTAACACACACACACACTAACACATACACACTAACACACACTAACACACACACTAACACACACTCTAACACACACTCTAACACACACACGAACACACACACGAACACACACACTAACACACACACACTAACACACACACACTAACACACACACTAACACACACACTAACACACACACATACTAACACACAAACACTAACACACACACTAACACACACACACTAACACACACTAACACACACACTAACACACACTAACACACACACTCTAACACACACACTAACACACACTAACACACACACTAACACACACACACTAACACACACACTAACACACACTAACACACACTAACACACACACTAACACACACACTAACACACACACACTAACACACACACACACTAACACACACACACTAACACACACACACTAACACACACACACACACGCGCTGGTCTCTCTCGGTTAGCCGTGGATTGTTCCAACATGTGCCCGGAGCAAGCACGCTTCTCTCGCGAAATGTGAGTCAGCAAACTCGCGTCAAAAGTAATCAACCCATGGCCATCACCACAATCCGCTTTAATCAACATCTGCAAACTGTCTTGGTTCTTCCGTCGGGAGCGGTGGCGCAGCGGTTGGCGCAGCGGTGAGCACTTACTAACCAGCACCCCCACGCCCCCCTTTTTTTCCCATATACAGTCGTACTGCATAAGCAAGGCCGTAGTTATAATATTGAGGGGGACACATCCCCCCCAATATTCAAATATGCTCACAATGCCCCCCCCCCAATATATTGCTATAAAATAGATTTCTGTTTATATGATTATGGTTATGGTTGTACTTTATAAATCCCTAATCTCTGCCATGACATAAAATGAAACAAGAAAAAAAAGGAAAAACAGAGCAATGTAATACAATACACGTTAGACATTATTGTAAAAAAAGTCCATCCCATGTGTTAGTGAATTTTTTAAATATTTTAGACAGGAAATTCGTTTTCAAATTTTGATATTTTTTCTGGGGGGTGGACCCCCAGACCTCCTAGAAGATTTGGTCCCCCCCAATGTTGACTCCATGGCTACGGCCTTGGATATAAGTATGTACTGTATATAGCCTTGGGATATATACAGTACAAACACCTATTCATGGTAACGTCTTTGTGGGGTTGGATTGCGTCGTAGATGTGCCGTGCGCCCACCTTCACCCGGTTTTCACCTGAGGACGGCTGCTTGCGTTGTGGCCGAAACGTCGTGAGAATTGTTTTATTATGTTTTATTTTTATTATTTTATTACTTCCCTTCTACGTGACTTTACCGAAAGAACCAAGAAGAAAAAAAAACAAAAATACGACCACCACGTGGCCCGACCCCAAAACACAGAGCGTGGATCGTGGCATTGGCGACAGAGACACGCGCGACCCACGCGTGTCTCTGTAGCGTTCCCTCCCTCTGCCTCTCAGCGTCATCCCAGAAATGCCACTCTTCATGAGGCTTCGCACGCTCATCAACAGTGTCCGTTGCCTGCTGTGACAAGTGGATCATCAGAAGCGTCGCAATTGACGACAAAAAAAGATACGTGGAACAAGAGCCGAAACGTAAAGCACGTCACGTGCAGGCTCCACGATTCCACCGTCAGCTACTCGTCTGGACGAGCATTTGCCGAGTCTCAAGATCTCTGTTGGGAGGTTCCTGCCACGTCGAAATGCTTATCAATTTAACGATTTTTTTCTTTCATGATAAGTGTTTTTTTTTTGCTTTTGTGTGGGAGGTAACCCGAGAGCCCAGAGAAAATCCACCGCTCGTACCACGGGACAACGCCGATTCAAGGCCAGCGACGCAAGACTCTGGCTCCACTCCCAAACCTACTTGCTGTGCTGCACACCTCGTGACCACCCCCCCCCCCCCCCCAGCAGGTTTTCAAGTCCCACACAAATTTTGACTTAAAACTTTCGTGACTACAGGAATTCATATTATTTGGTTCTTTCGATATTATTATTTTTCTACCTACGTGAAAGAACCAAAGAATATCTCTCACAAATGTTGGTCGCGATCCGCCAACCCTCGCCTCGGAAGCGTTGGGATCACGGGCGCTGGTTGCGTTCCCCTCCGTCGACTTGGCAATCCTCTCGCCTCCGCCACGGGGCCGTCCGGCACGACGTCCCGACGTTCCGGCTCCGCGTGCCGGGCGCTACGAACCTACTTGCTGTGCTGCACACCTCGTGACCCCCCCCCCCCCCAGCAGGTTTTCAAGTCCCACACAAATTTTGACTAAAAAACTTTCGTGACTGCAGGAATTAATATTCATTGGTTCTTTCGATATTATTTTTCTACCTACGTGACTTTACCGAAAGAACCAAAGAATATCTCTCAGAAATGTTGGTCGCGATCCGCCAACCCTCGCCTCGGAAGCGTTGGGACCGCGGGCGTTGGCTGCGTTCCCCTCCGTCGACTTGGCAATCCTCTCGCCTCCGCCACGGGGCCGTCCGGCACGACGTTCCGACGTTCCGGCTCCGCGTGCCGGGCGCTACGTCGGCATCGGGAAGTGAACACAGCGACGGCAAGCAACGAATGCGGTCCCTGAAGGAGCGCGGGACACCGTGCCGAACGGGCCCCGTGGCAGACGCGATTGCGAGAAATCAATTCGACTAAAATTTTCGACCTCCCAGCGCTGTCCCCGAGACTCCGCCGAATCCGTTGACGGCAACTTTGGGACTCCGCGTCAAAATGCAACGGGCACAGCGGCGCTCGGAGCTGTGAGCTGCGAATTCGAGAGGGAAAAAAAACGCTTCACCGATGCATCGCTCCAGCCCTCTTACAGAGCGCAGGTCGGAGTGAACATCCTGCTCAACGGAGCATTGAGGCATCGGTGCTTTCTATAGAGTCTTCTAAGAGGCAGCGGTTGAAATTCCACGTTCCTATGGCGGCAGCAGGCGAGTGTATAAAAATGCATGCATGTTAAACTTCTTTCGCACCGTAGCCAACCGTGATCAAAGTAGGGCAACTGCTGTTGACATCTCCCACAACGTGGTGGTCATCACTTTATCGACCCTGGTGGGATGATGGGCCGAGTTAGCCCCGAACCCGGATTTGAACTCGCGACCGTGCGACGATTGCGTGCCGCTCGCTCGAGCAACCACCGGCACCTCGTCCCCCCGGAGTTCTGCACAACAACAGACGGCGGTGGGGGGGGACGATTAGAGAGCGAGTGGACGTGTTCAACCTTAGCGCAGTCGCTCTAAGCCGTGACCAGGGCTCCGAGTGCGTCAGTCGGTGTCGGATCTCAGCAGCAGCCGAGCCGGGCTGCAGCCGGCTTCGCTTCCCACTCGGGGGGAGAGGCTTCTCCTCTCTTTTGTCCAAAACGATCGTCACCCCCCCACCCTTCTCTCCTGAAAAGAGGGGACACCCGATACGGACGACGGAGAAATTCCAGAGCCGGTTCTCGTTGTACGAATCAAAGAGGGTTTTTAATTCGCTCCTCTCCAGGCCGCAACCACGAGCGGTCGCGTTTTCAACAGACCATCAAATCCGTCGCACGATGCACGATGCAGAGAGCGCACACACGCGCGTACACGTGTACACACGAGGCTATGTACATAATTAAAAGCACACGCTGGGCATGCGAGACTTGACGTGTCACACGTGATCGTTTTTTTTTTATCGTGTGTGTCCGACAACGGCTGGGGCTCAAGAGGTCAGACCGCTCTGAGATCCTGGGTTCGAACGAAACTCACACCGAGAATCGCAGATTTACACGAGGACCCATTGTACAGGGCGCCACGGTGGCGAGATGTTGACTACGTCGCCTGGTATACAGGAGGTCGTGAGTTCGGTCCAGACCCTGGCGCCTGCTGCTGTATATTTGGAGTTTGCACGTTCTCCCTGTGGTCACGCGAATTTTTTTATCCGGATCCTCCGGTTTTCCCCTCCACATTTAGAAACATGTGTTTGGAGAATTTGGCTGCTATAGATTTTCACGTGAAAAGGCACTTCGTTGAGCTATTACTGAGCTATCATTTGTAGCCAGATCGCTTCTGAAATATGGCCATATGGCTCAGTGGGCATTACCTGCTAAAATAAAACCAGATTCAGTAACAGTCACATCATAGATCGAGTTGTGGTCAAACTGGGTTCTCTAGTGAATGAGTTGGTGATCTCAATCCAGTCGCCAATAACTGCACAAAACATTAATGATGTAAAAATTTGGTGCGGCACTTAATTTGGCTAAAGCCAAACTCTGAGGCTTAAAATCTCAGTTTGATCGTCATGTGACGGGCGTTACGCTCGTACGGCAGAGCGGGTGGGAAAGTGCTGCCCTCTGCGTGCACCACAGCTCACTTGACGGTGATCTCAGAGGTAGCGCTTCGATATCCGCTTCCGTGGACCGTTCTCGAACACGAAGGGGGTTGCGCTGCCCACCGAGGGTTTCCAATGGATTCTCAGGCCTCACGTAACGACGACGGTGCTGGCATCGATCGCCAAGACATCGGAGAAAATGTGTAAAAAAATAAGTGCAAAAATTGCATCCGATTCCGAGAATAAGGGTTACGGAGAAAAACCCGCATGCGGATCTGGCAACAATTACGCTTTACATCCCCAACCATTTTTTTTTGTTTGTTAAAAGGTCAAGAGGAAGAGAGAACCATTAAACATTCTTCGTTTCTTGTCAAAAAGGGGACATCTGACACCAGCAGCCCGAAAACCCGTCGACGTTCGCTGCGCGAGAAATAAAACCTCCGGAGCGTTTCGGCAAGAGGGCCACCAAACGCGACCGCGGAGAGCCGAAGGACGAGAAAGTTTTTTTTTACGACGACGGCGCAGCGGCACGCGCCGAATCCAGGGACATCGCCGGACGGAGACGGTCGCCAGCGCTCCCTGGGAGCTGCGTGCAACATGGGCACTTCGAGCATCACTTTTTTTCTATGTTTACAAATTTACGCTCGACGCAACGCGTCCGAGAGGTAGCAGCGTTCGACGCTTTGTTAGCTGCTTGCCTTAAAACAATCAAGCTACATTACAGGGGAAAAAATATATATAATCGCATAGCATTGATTTTTTTTGCTCTGTTTTAATCTCCACAAAAGGGGGTTGTGAGTAGAACATGGCTTTTCGAAAGTGCCGTAGATGTAACCAGGAAGAGGAAGTTGTGATGGAGTGGGATGTGTGTGCAGGGTGGACGATTGAGTAAGAAACTTGTCGGTTGGGGTCAGGCGGAGGATGTGATGGGTGGGACGTGTGGTCGAGGAGGAGGCCAGGTCACCAAGACCGGCGTTGGACCGACATCCAGAGGTCAGCGACCGAGGGGAAGAGAGAACCCACACCTCGACGTTCAAGATTTGACTTTAACGATTGCGAGGTGTGTGTGTGTATGCTGTGGTGACATCAACGACCTCTTAACCTCACCCTCTATGAACAGAGGGGGGGGGGGCCTAATGGTTATCGAAGGGGGGAGGGGGCAGTTTGTCAATTGGACATATTTGTAACCTTGTCAGCCACGTGTCTCCATGAACCTGGGGCAGACGTATCGCTGAGCGGTACCACCCGATGTGGCGTAACTCTGGCCGTCGTTCCGACGTCTCTGTATGGCCAGCAACGGTGGATCCATGTGATGACCGTGTGAAATGAAAATGCAGTGATCAAGTAATTCACTCGTATTATATCCGTTGGGCAATGCTGCTGCTGAGGCTGCGTTGGCAGTGGTACACAAGTAACAACTCACGTTCGTCAATAACACTGTGGCCTTAAAATGGAGATGAAGTAATAGGTGGCGTTTCAGGCAATGGACTTTCTTCAGATCACGTAAAATAACGCGGCATTGTTGCCAGGTTCAACATATTCACCCGCCAACTCCCCTCCCTCCCTCCCCCTCCCAGCACCCGATCAGTGCAGCTCGGATTGCCCACGGTGATGGGCAAACGTCGATGGCGAGTGGTGGTCTTTACGTGGCAGGCGTCGCGTAGCCGGGGATAAAATACTTCCCCCCCTCTCTAGCACCCGATTAGCGTGGGGGCTCAAGATGCCAGCGGCTCGTGGGGCTCCGGTGAGGTTGCACCGCCCGTGCGATCGCCAAGTTACCGCCGCTGTGTTCGCGGAGCTTAACGGGCCAGCGATATGCATAAAAAAATTATCGTCGTTAAATTAGTGTAAGTAAAAAGTAAAAACATAAATAAGTTGGGACGCTGCTGCCACGGGGGTACAAGGGGTGAGCAGCACACCGAGCAGACCTGCAATTCAGGAGGTCACCGGTTCAATTCCATCTCCCAGCAGCGTAAACAGGAATGGCCGCAGTCACGTCAAGCGGCGGAGGTCAATTCGTGGCGGCCGCTCCCACAAGACCCCTCCCCCCCCCCCAACCGAGACGTCCGGGCGAGCGTGGCTGTCGCATGAGCCAAAAAAACGGCAGGGCTGCAACTTGACCATTACAACACATTGAGTGGCTCTATGGCTTTGCCTGTTCATCGTCCGTTGTCTCTTCTCGTTGGAGTCGAAACACAAGCAAGCCTCGTCGCGATACTGGCGGGGGGAGTGGGGTGGGTGGGTCGCGGCGTGACGGGCGGGACGGCGGGTAGGCGTCACAAGCAGCGCGAGTCGATGAGCTCGGCGCGCAGGCTCAGCTTCTTGAGCGTCTCGTAGCCGACGACGATGACCACGGTGGTGGGCACCGAGGAGATGAGGCGCGCCGACAGGCCCTTGGTGAAGCCCCAGGCCCCCTCCTCGGCCAGCAGCTGCCGCACCGTGCCCACGATGGACGACTTGCCCTCCACCTGCACGCCCGCCAGGTACGGGAGACCGTTATCGACGCCGACGTCGTTATCGCCGCCGACGTCATTGTCGCCGTTTCCGATTCACACACATGCCGAGGAGGAAGAGGAGGAGGGGGGGGCATCGTCGCAGCAGAGATTCACCGCTCGACTACTCCGGACGCAATCTTATGGCTCAATGAGGGCTGCTGCTGTACATCAACGACGTCAGCGGCCACACGCAGGAGGAGGAGGCCACGGTCGTCTTACCCTGTGGGTTTCGCTGCCGGACGATCTGGATCTAATTTAAAGTAGAAATTATATAGTAGGCGACGTTTCAGGCAATAGCCCTACTTCATAACACATTCAATGTGGTACATTTTCTTGTGAGCATTTTTTCCCCGTCACAAATCATTATTACAATTGTCCTAATTATCGTCATCATAAACATCGTTATTATCACCATTATCACAAAAATCAACACTCTCATCACAATCATTATTGTGAGCTTCACCATCCTTATCATCACCACCACCGCCATCACTGCCACCACCATCATTATCATAATCATCGTCGTCATCATAATAATCTTTTTTAAAACATTACAATTTAATGATTACTCTCTCACAGTTCTGCCCCCCCCTCACTGCGTGGAGCAGAAGTCACTTCAAAGGAATCCCAGCAGTAGCTCTGGGATATCCGTTTCTGCGGGCCGTTCTTTGACACGAAGGGTCTCGCACCGCTCCGCCAAAGACTTCCCCACTGATTCCTCGATTTCACAGCAGGAAGTGACAAGCGCGTAACGCGCCGCTGCGCACATCCCGTAGATTCAGAGGCGCGGGAAACCACAGATGGGCGCTCAGAGAAGGCGGCAGACAGAACCGGCGCCGCCAACAATTGCCAAAGCTCTGCGGCCCTACGTTGCGATGTTCGGCCAACCTCCATTAACGTGCGAGGAGGAGAGCGCAGAACGTGACACCGACCGGAGAACATACGTTGGGAGGGAGGGGGCAAGGGGGGGGAGAGCGCGGGAAACCTAATCCGGGTGGCTCAGAGGCTGGTCACTCAGAACGGCTCTCTGAGTCATCTCCGCGGAGACGCGGTCACTTTATTTAACCCTCGCCGACGCCGCCGCCGCCGCCCCGCCGCCGTCAATTTTGTCTCCTACCCTCTCTCTCAACGCCGGGCAGATCGCCCACCCGGGTAGAGGGGTCACATGACCCCAGCGCGCTCCCACGTTGGCCTGCTCTGCCCTCTCCCCTCCAGCCCAAACACACACACGCGCGCGCAGGCGCGCGGAAACTAAAAAAAAAAGTGGACGCTTCTTATTAAAGCCGGGGTGGTTGAGGTTAACCTGTGGCCCCCGCGTGCTGCCGTGCAAAACGTGAGCGATCGGTGGCAAGCAATTTGGCCGGGTGCAACTTTGATCGCGGATACGTGGACGCCGTCGCAACCAGTTGTCCACGGTAGATTCGTAGCGACGCGTTTGCCAACACGCGTTTGGTTGTCGCGATCGCGAGCGCACCGTTCGATTTCCCTGTTGCGCAACTCCCGGCTCGGGCGTGGACAAAGCGGTCACAGGCGACGATCGAGCTGCGGGATTTTCACAGAAATCGCGGTCACCATCATCATCGTCGCCATCATCATCGATATCATCGGCATCGTCGGCATCACCGATATCATTGGCATATATCAATCCGCTGCTGGATGAAAGCCATCCCACACGGTGGTCACAACGTGCGGAGGGGGCGGCAGTCTTTACGGGCGTGACTGCCGCTCGCGTTCCCAGCGGCGGTGCCACGGGGTCAGAGGTCGCATCACCTGGCAGTCTCAAGGCGACCAGACAGGAATTTGGAACAAATAAAAGGGTGTGCACACGTACGTGTGTGTACGTGTGTGTGTGTGATTAGCGGGGGGTTAAACGCCTGTCCCCTTTCCCTTCCTTGCTCCCCACCTCTGTCTCTCTAAGTCGTACTCCGCAGTAGAACCTGGGGCCGCGGACTCTCCCTGGCGTCTCTCTGTAAACCAACTAACATTCCTCGCCTATCTGCCGTGTCAATCAGCGGGCCGTGTTTGTGCAGGTGAGGATGGAGGTCTCTCCGGAGCTGCTGCCTTCCACCTCTCGGTTAAGTTGGGTGGATTTAGAAAAAAAATGTTACAGTTGCCGAGCAGCGTCAAGCGGCCAGCAACAAAGAGCTATAAGTGCCAATAGGTGAGAGAGCTTCGACGCGTGTTGTTTTTTTAAATCCTTTATATTAAGTTCGCTTGCGTGCTTGCTTGCTTACGACCGTGCAAATCTTTCGGTCGTTTTTTAACCCACTTCCAGTGACCCAATCGAGCCAACATTTTGCACACAGACTCGTTGTGCGAGACAATTAATGTTCGTGAAATTTTTTTTCCAAAATTTTACACTGTTTAGGGAAAACAAATTAAATATTTAATTACCAATTGCTTAATACTGGCAGACAATCATCTGACCCATAGGTGGCAGCCATCTCAAGCCAGAGGACGAGAGGACTCTAGCCACCACGCATATAAAGGATTTATAGTGAAAAACTTAGTTTTTACGGGTAAATTTTTTTATTGATCAAGGTTATCGTTTTAAGAGCTTGGGGGGGGGGGGAAGAGAAGACGGTGGGGAAATCCACACGATAGTGGGTGAGAGAGGAAGGAGCAGGGAGACAAAATGTGGTGACCTGCAGTGTGCTGGCTGAACAGAGCGTGGTGGTGGATGAGACTCGGGAGCCAGCGTCTGGTCGAGACCCAAGTCCTCAATGTGGGTAGAGAAACCGACGAGTGAAGTTCATGGCACTGGCGAAAGAAGAGTGACAGGGAGGCGACTGACCACAGCCTAGTGAGCAAGTAACTCGAGTAAATGAGCGAGGGCTGGATCATCAATCAACCTAGACTGCTGCTTGAACTCTGAATTCTATCAAGCACAGTGGAGTGTTGTTCCACCCCATACCAGCGCGGTGAAGTATGGTCCAACAAACGCGCGGTTGCAATGCCGCCTTCCAGGAAGCCATTCTCTGAGAGCTGGCAGTGTGCCGGAAGGTGACGAATAAATAGAATCGGAATTTTTCATCGACCAAACCAATTACGAATCACACACACACACACAACGGCTGTGGCATTAACTTTTCCACTAGCCAAGGCCGTGTCAGATGCCGGCTCCTCCTCCTCGTTGTCCCTGCTACTCCTATGCCCCCCCCCCCCCAACCCTCTTCTCTCCCTCGGCACACGCAAGCGACGGCGGCCACATCGCCCGGCGCCCATAAAACCGGGGGCAATTTTCCGCGCGGCTCTCTTTAAGAGCTCGTCCAACGGCTGCACAATAGCCCAGGATGTCGGCTTGTTTAACGAGCCCCCAGGACGTGACATTTCCCCTCCTTTATGGCGACCCCGCTGTTTAGCGCGGATTAACGGCCCAGGATGGCCCACGGCGGCACAGCGGGTCCCTGCTTCTATATTCTTTGGTTCTATCGGTAAAGACGCGTAGATAGAAAAAATAATAATAAAAAATCAAGTGAATAAAAAAAGTAAAAACCACGACGTTTCCCTGCTTCTCGCGAAGGGTCGCCCACACGGATTTCCTCTCTCTCCGTTTTCTGGACTGCTATTTTGTGCCTCTACTCAAAGAGAGATTCGCTTGATCATTACACAGACTTAATTTCCATGCAAAACTCCATCTATGTGAGGTCTATGGATCTCCTTTTGAGTCTATGGGTCCCAATGTGAGTCGATGGGTCTCGATGTGAGTTTATTGGTCTCAATGTCAGTCTATGGGTCTCGATGTGAGTTTATTGGTCTCTATATGAGTCTATGGGTCTCCATGTTAATCTATGGGTCTCCATGTGAGTCTATGGAACTCGATGTGAGTCTATGGGTCTCCATATGAGTCTATGGGTCTCAATGTGAGTCTATGGGTCTCTATGTGAGTCTATGGGTCTCTATGTGAGTCTATGGGTCTCAATGTGAGTCTATGGGTCTCTATGTGAGTCTATGGGTCTCGATGTGAGTCTATGGGTCTCCATGTGAGTCTATGGGTCTCAATGTCAGTCTAAGGGTCTCAATGCGAGTCTATGGGTCTCAATGCGAGTCTATGGGTCTCTTGGCGAGTCATTGGTGGAGGCCATGAACGCACTCGATTTGACAACCTGGATTAACCAGGACTCAAATCCAGGTTCACAACTGGGGCTCCTTCATCACCGACCATTTCATTAGAATTTCTTCTTTTCATCAATTTTATTTCCAGCTCATTTGCACGGTTTCTTCTTTCCCTGCTCCATTAGCCTAACTGTAGTATTAGCATCTCATTAAAGTACCATTAGCATACCATTTGCATGTCATTTGCACGCTTTATAAATGATCGCCTCTCATGCGCAGGGCTCGATGGGAGCACCGCGGGTGCGAGAATCGAAGTGAACCGCCCGATCCGTGCATCGCGAGTTCCAGACTCGCATATAGACCAAAGGCACAGAGATTCAGACTCACGTTGATCCCTATAAATTTGCGTAGAGACCCATAGACTTACACAGAGACCCACAGACTCACACAGAAACCCATATACTTACACAGAGACACATGTCACGAATGTTAATCCTAGTAAAGCAATGTTTTGCAAATGCGAATCGCGGTAATCTGAAGAACGGGTATGAATTTGAAGGGCGGTGTAAAACCGGTTTGTTGTGAATGTGAGTACCGGCGCAATGCTTTATCGGAGGTGTGTCGTGAATCCTGCGCTCCCAGCACATGGAGAAAAACGTCGGACATCGCGCTGAATGACACGTTTTGCGGCGGTGCAACCCGAACAGCGTGCGGTGGAAGAGACAAAACCACGGCAACGCCAACACCACAGGCAGCAGCCTCATCAGATACGGCATCCCCCCTACCCACCCTGCCCCCCCCCCCCCCCCCCCGCAACACAAGCGTGAGCGGTGTTGAGCGATGGAGTGGCTTGCCGGGGAAGCAGATGGTTCGCGTTCGCTTCGGGAAACCTCTCCAAGACACCGCGCGGACGAAATCCACCGTGGCAGCAACTTGGCAGAGCGGGACATCGGGGCGCTCTCTGTTTTGGTTGTGGCTTTCTTTGTTGTTGTAAGAATCGCCGCTAAACGGCCGGCAGGTTCTTAGACAAACAAACGCAGCTCTAGCGGAGAGAGCTGAAACGTCTGGACGACGAGGCCGTGCGTGCGTCCGGATTATGTGAAAACAAATATGGAGTGGGGGGGGGGAAGAGAAAAATTGCAAAAATTGTCCCGTACCGCGCTTAAGTTTCTTTTTGTTGTGACACTGCTAAAATATTTAGCGGAGCGTTTAAACATCTCGCAGCCAGCGAGAGAACGGATTTACAAAGGATCCCCCATCCACCCACCCTCCCCACCCGCCCCCACAGTCACGTGACTTCCCAAGCGAAGGAGCCAGGATCGTGTCGCGTGTTGTTTTTGCCGCGTCTCTTCGTTTCAACGGCAGCGTCGCTTTTGAAATTAAAAGAAAATTACCGGAGACCGGTCCAGCCACGCGGCCCGGGGACGGTTGACGAGCCCAGAGCAGTGGACCAGACGGAGGAGCACGAGGTGGACACATAGAGTGTAGAGAGGGGCAGTGGGACAACAGCAGCGTGTATTCAGATGTACTCGGGTAACATATGAAAGGGCCGTAAATAAATAAGTGGGTTTGGTATCGGCGCCTTTCTTACAGCGCCAAGGCTGTCGCGGAGGAAGGCGCCGTGGTTACGCTTTGTGAGCTTTGCCGATCCACTTCTGTCTGGAGTTCCACTGCCGCTGAACTGGCCGAAAATTAAGAGACGAATCACAAAGAGCGAGTTCCACGCAGATCGGCCGGATAATCCTGAAGTGGGTGGGTGGATGGTATAAGATTCACGTATTCAGAAAAGAGAAAAGCGGCACATTTATGAGGGGAGATTTAAGAGGGATAGGAAAGGTGTGCAGAATAGGGACACGGGATCAGGATGGCGCTAGCAGGGTGGTGCACGCGGTTAGCATGAGGGTGGGGCGCGATCTCGCTGTGCCAACGCCCCCATCGCCCCTCTGGCACCCGTGGCACTCCGGGTCAGCCCCCCCATCGTCCCAACCACCCACACCGCCACCTTAACCGTCCCCATACCGCGTCGTGACCTCCGCCGCCCTGACCTGGATGCGCGTGCGGACGACGTCCATGGGGTTGGTGACGGTGTTGGCGGTGAGGGCGGCAAGGGGTCCAGCCACCGCCTGCAGGGCCAGGCTCGGGCAGCCCTCGGGCGCCACGCTCGCCAGCTGCTCTGTGCGCAACAAACAAACGACAACAACGACGGGGGCGACGTTGGGCCAACTCGCGTGTACGAACAGGAAGAAATCATTATGAACTTGTCGTTCTGCATCACAAGCCGGATTGACTTCTAAAAAAACTATTCTCCCCGATGTGCGATTTCCCAGCGACACCTTGGAATTTTACACTGAACATAAACTAGCAACTCGCAACGTGCCTCGGACGTGGTCGTCCGCTTCGCTTAAAACGGACGAGGAAATCGCTTTTTTTTTTATTACGTTGCAGAAAGGCGGAAGGGAACAATCACGGGAGGGTTTTGAATTTCACCGCGGCCGTGAATGTGACCAGGCTGGCGGATGACGAACATCTCCCGCCGGTGCCGTCTCTGGCTGCGCAGGTGCGGCCTGCACTGCACCGAAGCTGCGTTGATTTTCGCATTCCCGATTGGCTACGTACGGTGTGAAAGCAGTTAAACGTACACACACACACATACAGACCTGTCAATGGATAATTCTTGGCCAAACTTGACAAGACAGAGATTTTACTTAGATATAAAAAAGACAAAAACTAAGCGCATTGATCAATTGTATAAAAGGCGAAGTTTCGGGCAACGGTCCTTGTGCACAGCACGCAGAGAGGGCCACAGAGGTAGAGCGCTGCATGAGGAGTGATTTTAAACTTGCTGACCGTGCCTTTGTGGAACTGCCAATCGTCATTGGCAGCAGCAGTTCCGCTGGCACGATGCGATCCCGCTGGGGTTAAACGGACCTCCTTGCCAAAACACCGCGAAACACACAACACGCCTCTCGCATTATAAAGCGCGCGCGGAGGTAAGCTGCTGCTGCGGGGGCGGTGGAGGGAAAACCGAGAGGAGAATGTGGACGCGGTCGGGTGGGGGGGGATTGAAGGAATCCGGGGAAAATTGGGCCACGTGGTCACTTGGGGCAAGCGCCGCGCTGGCCAGCGGAACATCGGCCACGCGTCGCGGGGACGACTTTAATTCAATAAAGGCAAAGGATTGAGAACCGTGCGTTCGGCCTTCCAATACATGTTCGTGCTCGTGGCGTTACGGGTAAAAATTAGTCAGTTTTCTTTCCTTGAAGAGGGCCCCACAGTTTACATGGAGTACTCTTGCCAAAAGCATCTGGTAACCTGGGAGCTTTTGTTGAAAAACCGGAAGGTTGCAGGCAACCGGTGCAGAGTTTGCGTGCTTAAACAAATTATGCTCATATATTTTTTCTGCCATAGTAAAAAAAGCAGAAAAATACTTGCCATTCATTTACATGGTCAAGAATGCACTATAAACTCTTTTTATTTTACCAAGTAAGGCCCCACTGAGCTATACAGCTCTTTTTCAGAAGCGACCTGGCCACAAATGATAGCTCAACGAAGTGGATTATCATGTGGACATTTATAGCAGCCAAATACTCAAGGTACATGTTTCTAAATGTGGAGTGAAATACCGGAGGGCCCGGAGAAAAATCCACACAACCATGGGGAGAGACACGCAAACTCCAAATATACAGGCGTCAGGGTCGGGATCGAACCCACGATCTCCTGTATACCAGGCGAGGTAGTTAACATCTCCTAGCCACCGTCATGATGATGAGAGAGAGACATGCAAACTCCAAATACACAGCAGCAGGCGTCAGGGTCGGGATCGAACCCACGATCTCCTGTATACCAGGCGAGGTAGTTAACATCTCGCCACCGCGGCGCCCGTTAACAATAATAATGGAGTGGCAGCAGCCAAGGAATGAAAAGTGGCCAAGGAGATGGATGGTGAGATCATTGCAAGCGCGGCAAATCGATACATCGCAGCATCGGGAGACGCATTGGTGGCGTTCATTCAGCAGTGGAAATGACCGTGGCTGACGCCGATGATACTCGGAGACACCGAGTGGAGCAGTGCGTGCGTGTACGGCATCGCCGAGCTCGCCCACTGCCCAGAGAGCGGACGCAGTTGTGAGGGGCGGTGAGCGTTGGTGAGTGCTGGTGAGCGGGGGGTGAGCGAGGCGTCTCGTGTTGAGTCTACGTGGGGCAAACCGGGGCAGGCCAAGCGCTGTGCGTCTGTCATCTCAACATGTGGTTCTCATGCAGCCTCCCCCCACCACCCCCCCCATCTTTAATGAGGCAGCGGGCGGTGGGAGGGAAGGGAGGGAGGAAAGTAGAAACAGCGAGAGCATGAGAAAGAAAGAGAGTGACTGAATAAGAGATTGAGTGAGCGAATTCACGAGAGATTGAGTGAATGAGAAAGACAGAGAGGGTGAGCGAGAGGGTGAGCGAGAGGGTGAACGAGAGGAGTAGAGCGAGAGCGAGCGAGGGAGAGATCAAGATAGAGAGAGCGAATGAACGGGCGGGCGAATGGGAGTGATAAAGTAAGAGCGTGAGAGAGTGGAAGCATGTAAGAGATCGAGATAGAGAGAGAGGGAACAGGGCGAGGGAGAGAGCAGGAGAGAGAGTACGCGAGACGGCCAAACCCTGAGCGCCGAGAGATATCGCGTTGCCGGTTAAAAAATAAATAAATATACTCAGGCACTCAAAGTGCATTCTTACGCCGAGCCTGAGTGAGCCGTAAAAACGTGGAGCGCGCTTCTGCGGTTGGGGCCGCAGCGGCCGGAATAACGAGATGGCTTAAAAATAATTATTTAGGCCTTTGCCATGGACGAGAGTTCACGTACGAGCTGTGGCCGCCTGCGACAATCCACCGCTGGATGAGGGCGCAGTTCAAATGGATGTCGGCGTCAACTCAAAGCGAGGTTTACGACGGGGATCTCGACGTGTTCCTGAAAAAGGGACGCTCGGCCAAAACGTCCCCGCAGCGAAAGTGGGGAAACCCTCCCGCCGTTGTTTGTTTGTTCCTGCTTAATGAACCCCGCGTAATTGGACGGTAGAATAAACGCCCTTAGTGTGGGGGTTAAATACTTAAATGTAATAAACTTGCGTGGGCAATATGGGCAGCCTCAGGGTAGTGCGATGGTCTCAACTCGCTCCGTTGTCTTCACTCTGTCTACTATGAGCAGACTATCGCGACAAGGAACCTGGCTCTGTTCACCACTCAAACACTACCCATGGTTATTACATTTACACTGACGACACAATTTGTTGCGATTTAACGTTTTTGTTTGCGTCTTTCTCCGCACGGTTCCGCCTTTGGAGTTTTCTGTGCGTTTGAATGTGCAATAATAAAATATCGTTTTGGAAAATGCCCTTTCTGAGGGCGACAGAGGGCGAGAGAGGCAGGCTGCGATTAAACCATTACTGGCCTTCGGAGCGCTAATGTCGGCGCCCATTAAAGGGCCTCTCTCCACGTGAGCGGCTATTGATGTCAATTAGTTGCCCCTTTGTTGTGCAAACCACAAACAGTGACGGGGGTGGTGGGCGAGCGGGGGTGTCGGTCAATAATTTATTTTCATCTTTTACCCAATTTGAACCCAAACACGTCGGCCTTTCGCGAGCAATATTGCGATTCGGAATAGATTTTTTATTGGTCAGGTTCGCTTAAGCAAAACATTGTCTCGTACACCCTCCTCCACTTGACACAGCCAGTTAATAAAGTGTTTAACTTGATGAACAAACGTGGCCGGTTTAACACTGCTTCAGCCGAAGCCAACCTCGATGATAAATGACCCAAAAATGTATCATGATCGTGCGAGGCAGCAATCGGAGCTCTCACAGAGCAGCTTAATGCCTCCCGGAGAATGGTCCGCAGAAGGAGATATTGCAGAGCTTCCTCTGACGTCCCTTCCAAGTGACCTCTCGTTTTTACACTCGGTCAGCAAGAAGCAGCACTTTCTCCCTCTGCCCTGCGACAAAGCGACACTCGTCACGCGGCGGTAAAACTGACGTTTCACTTCCCAGGGATGGAGTGTTCGTCAAATTAAAATGTGAAACCAAATTTAAATCGACATCCGTTTTTTTTTGTTGGTGCAGTCATTGGTTACCAGGTCGAGTGGAATCCCGTCGATACATTTGTAACGAGCTGACCTATCGGTCATCACGCAAAACAAATAAGAAATAAAATACCCATTAGGTTTCAGTACCCTACGGGACTCTCTGGATCAATGCTTTCCAGCAGCATTTGCATCAAACTGTGAACTCGCATCGCATCTGCTGATGAGGCTCAGAGAGGTGAAAACAGGCTGAGGAATTTCACTGCTGCTAAATACACCAGCACGGGAATCAGAAATGAGACCGCAGAGCCGTCGTCGCCGAGATCCTCCGTTCGAACCCAGCTTTCAGACCGGGATCTCAAGCGTGGTTGGTTGACTTGATGTGCTCAGCTTGGCACAGGTGTCCCTTGCTCTACGTGGGTTCGGTTTGTGCGACTTCGCACTGTAGATGCGGATAACCTCTTTCGACCCAACATTTGCTCGACTACGCGGTTTTAATTCACTCTACATGCGGCTATGCGGTCGTACGTGGCACAACAGTGTGTAGTGTATGCGCTACTCGGCAGGAAGCTGTCTCAGACAGAAAGACATATAGAGTACATACACACAGAGATACACACACAGATACAACATTGTGTACTGTGTGTACTTGCCAAGCTGTCTCCTCATGCGGTTTTGCTTTGTGTGCGTGTGCCCTTTATTCGGAGAGCATCTGCTACTGCTACTACTACGGCACAGAGCGAGGGAAACCTGTACTTCGTAGCCAATGTCTGCCATAAAAAAAACACCACCCACCACGTTACATTTAGTTCGGCGCTTAGCACGGCTAAATTTTCTGAGAATTAAACACATTGGGTTGACTGCCATGCAATGTTACTTTTGGCCGCATCATGGGTGGGGGAGTGTTGTCTTTTCTGCGGCGTGGAGCAGAGGTCGCTTGATGAAGGGATTTCTGTGATATGCACTTTTGTGGACCGTTCCCTATGTCTGTGCTTTTGCAACAACGATAGCACAGTCGTGAAAATGTTAGAGAGCGATAATAAAAAAAAAGACATGTATTCTTAGATCAAATTGCCACTCTGAATTGATTTACTTGCCGGGAGCAATGAATCAACTCTAAATCCAAACCAGCTCAAGCCTCCTGTAAACCACGTGACTTGTGTGTGGCCACCCCCACTCTAAAACCTTCCCCCCCTCTGCCCACCGCCCACTGTGAAAACAGACTCCACTCTGTGCGGTAGCATCGAGTCCCTGATGCAGCCTTTCCCTCCCTCTCTCCCTCCCCCCCTCTCCTGCAGTCTCTGCTCCCGTTCCTCCACTCCTCCATCCCTTTCGTCTCTTTCCCACCCCTTCTCTTTCCTTTCCACGTACATTACTTCACCGACCGTACTCACCTTCCCGTGGTGTGCCGCCACGGTTACAAAGTTGCTAGTTCTCCTCTGCTGTTGAGTCGGATGAACAAAAATCCTTTTACTTTAAACCGTGCAAAGAGCAAATTGATGCAAGCTTGCCACCTCCTGCAGAGCGATGGTACTGGAAGTGCAGCGCTCGAGACAATGCGAGCAGATCCACGCCCCTGACTACGTGCTATCTCCTGCGACCTAGGGAGCTCCTCTGGGTGGAGCGTGGTGAGTACTTGGATCGGTGACCACTTGTGCTTGCCAGGTGCTGTAGGCACGCGTGACAAATTCCACGCAATCACAGACATCTCGTTAACCTGCGTCCCTCCCGACGTAATCGGGACAGAGGTTGATGACATCATTCAAATTGTAAAGTAAAGTAATTGGGCTTGGGCAGGACGCTTCATTGGCAAGGACGGACGACGCACCATCTTATCCTATATAGATAGATCTATATAGTGTCTTAATCCAAGGCGCTTTACAACAATTATAACATTGCACATGAGATGATAGTGGTTGAAATAAAGAGTGGGGATATTAAAAGCAGCGGTGTAGTTATGGTGAGAGGATAAAAGCTAGGAGTGATTAAGCAGGGGTTGGGGTAGTGGTTGGGGTAGTGATAGGGATAGTGATCGGGGTAGTGATAGGGGAAGTGATCGGAGCAGTGATAGGAGTTGGGGGAGGCCTGGTCGTAGCTGGGGGGCGGGAGCAGGGAGTAGTGGAAGCAGGATGGGCTAGAGGAGAAGAGATGGGGGATGTTTTTAAGGAACGGAAAATTCTGGAATGTCAGCCAAGGAATGGAGACGGAGTGATGAAAACAGCTCGTGCGCCGGTGCTGGATTGATTACTAGGAATCGCAGGATCGTAAGATGTGGCAACGACGGCGGTGGCTTCGGGAAGGCCTTCATTTAGCAGTGGATCGATCATGGCTGATGATGACGATGGTGGGGAAGCAAAAGCCTGGCAGTGGTGGTGGTGGGGGCGCGGTGTCTCACCGGTGTAGGCGTGGTAGAAGGGCCACCACACGGCGCTGTTGGGGATGTAGGTGAGAAGCGAGGCGGTGTAGCCACGGTAGAAGCCCGCCGGCCCGTCCGCCCGCAGGATCTGCGCCGCCACGATGCGCCAGCGGCCCAGCGGTAGGGACGAGCCTTCCGTGGCGCACAAGTGGAACCGGCCCATCGTGCCGCTGTCCTTCCCTGCACCGTTTAATCGACACGTCAACAACCGCTCGAGTCTGCTGTCGCGTGTGATGACAGCGGCAATGTGGTTCAGGAGCTCGATGCCAATGTCGAGGTCTACTGCGGCTGCTGGCTACGACGAGAGGGCTTCAGCAGAGAGAGTTTGCGTCGTGTCGCTGTTCCTCCTCTTCCGTTGAAGGAGCGCAGTTTACTGTACGGTCCACAGTTTGGGTTGCATGGCCACAATTGCTCTACTGTGGCTGGTTCTCCTCCTGTTTTATAGAATGTGATTGTGTGAGCGTGCGTGCAAGTGTGCGTGCGAGTGAGAGTGGCATTTGTACGTTTTCCTCCTGTTCTGCATGGGTTTCCCCTGGGTTCTCCGCTTTCCTCCCCATAGCTGAAACAACACCCGCACAATGTAGCCGGTATTGGCCAACAACATCCCAATGCTGGAAAAACTACCGGTAAATTACTCGGCGGCAACATCGCCATTCCGACTGCGAAAACTTTTTGAACAAAAATGCCTCTCGAGATTCTAATACAAACGTATATACAAACGTCACAGTCATCATCAGACAACAGCATTAACTGCCACAGGCACCGGAGGTGAGCAGGACGGGGGCAGGAGTAGGGGGGGGTACGCACCCTGTATCATGAGGTGCTGCGAGATGATGTCGATGGGGACGGTGATGCTCTGCGCGACTAGCGACGCGCAGCCGCCGGCCACCAGCGACTTGAGCGCGTTGCTGTCGCTGAAGCGCGAGACGTAGAGGCGCGCGAGCTCGTAGGTCGTCACGTAGGCCTGGCCCGAGACGATGGTGAGGGCATTGACCAGGAAGCCGCGGTAGAGGCCCCGGGCGCCCTCGGCGCGCGCGATCTTTGCGAAGGCGTCCGCCGTGCCCTTGTACACGCTCTTGCCCTTCTGCACCTGAACAACACAGACATCCAAAGACTTTTATGGATACCCACCGACTTATAAAATACTCACATAGCGATTGACAAATCTGTACAAGAGACCTACCCACAGACTCACACCGAAACCCACAGACTGACACCGAGACTCACAAAGCGTCTCATAGACTCGTATAGAGACACACAGATGAACACAGACATCCAAAGGCTTGCATGGACGTACAAAAACTGACATAGCCACAGACCTATAAAAGAGACCCACAGGTTCCCATGGGGACTGATAAGACTCTCGATAAACAAATATGTCCAGAATATTCCGATGCAGTTCTATGCAGGCGCTATACAACTCCACAACGTTGCGGAGTCAATGTCAAAATGCACTGCGTAAGGTTTTATGTTTGCGGTTGTGCTCTGGGGTGGTTCCGCTCTGCAGAAGCAACCGGCACGCTGGAAAAAACGTCTGGACGGACGTCGTTCCCGCGAAACAAGCGGCCACATCCGGAAAAAAGTCACAATCGACGTTGCACGACTGCTTTGCGTTAATAACAATAAGTGCGATCGCATCGCGCTACATCGCACACCCGGGGGGCGGGGTAGGAGGAGGGGCGTCACCTGCAGGCGCGTGCGGATAAGCGACGCGGGGTAGACGGCGGCGCGGATCGCGAGGGTCATCACGATTCCCAAGGTGAAGAACTTGCGCTTGTCCAGGTCCTCCCACTCGATGATGCGAACGCTTCGGCCGTCAGCGTTCATGTTGCTGCCCTTGGCAATGTGGGGGGGCAATGTCTGCCACCCTCCGCCCCCCCGCCGCTCCTCGACCTCAAACCCTTGACCTCTCACCGCTGTCCGTCATCGCCGCCCTCCGTCATCATCATCACCAAGTGCTGAGTGAGAAAGGTTACAAGCAGGAAATACTGAGACGCTTGATCTTGATGAGAAGGAAGGGGCCGTAGGGAGCAGTGGCGCGGCTCGGCGGTAGAGCGTTCGCCGCTGTTTGCAGAAGTTCGAGGCTCGTAACGGGAGGCCACCCTAGTTAATACTGCAGGTGTGTTCACCATAAATTACTACGCGCCGTCTGCTTCGCGGCACGGCGTTAAAGATTGAGTGGCGTCGTTCGAAAAGCGTAGGGCATCGTGGGCTAAAGTCACGGTCCAAATTTGACAAGTTCTAAACATCACTCGTAATATCATGGGACCTTTTTTTCTCCCAATATCAAAAAAGGTCTATTTGGGGCTTGAACATCTTAACACCTGTTTTATTGCCAGACAGGGTAAAACCCATTCTTCATCGCGATTCACGTAGCAACATCGCCCCCTCCTGGCAAAAATAAACACTTCTTAAAACTGACTTGGTCAAACATCCCCATGCAGGATGCTCCTTAACACGAGGCTTGAGGACTCAGTCAGCTTTTACTGGTTTGTATTGGTCTGGTCTTCAAATTGCTATGAACAAAAAAACTCATGTTTGTCAATAACACTGCTTTAAAAGAAAAATACAGGAAGCGTATATAATAGGTGACGTTTTGGGATATGGACCTTCTTAAAAGCACAAATCATCGCTTGTGCGCCACAAACCAAAGCAGCATCGCCACCGAAAAATGTTTAATATCACGACTGTATCGAAACGTTGATGAAATATTCCGCACCTTCTCCAATAAATGAGACGTCAGTCCGGAACAAGACTTTCTGTAAGTCATGCATGCGAGGTGTGTAAAAGATTCGAGGGCGTATGCGTGTAATTGTTCAACTCTTGTTACGTTCAACAAAAATTACAGCATATTGACGTGTGGCAATAGCAGAGTTCCAGCCGAGTAAAAACGAAAATGCCCCATTCGCAGAACAATAACAGCCGCACCAAGTCCTCTTTGTTTCGAGAACGGCCTCATCCACATTCCTCTTTTCTCACGGCAGAGAAGGGCATTCTATTGACCGATCACCCTCATGATTCAGTGATAAAACCCCACAAAGAGGCTCCTCCCAAAGCGTCATTATATCCTCAATACAATCATTATTCGGCGATTCTGCTTTGGCAACGGTGCGTGCGAACGCACTGTGGTATTAAAGTAATACTCGATCGTCATATGATCACATTCGTCAATTACAGTATTAAAAAAAAAATTGGAGACGTTTCGGGGAACGGCCCTCATGACACGTGCAGGCGTGAGGGTGGCCTTCAACCAGCAGTGGATTGACAAAAGCAAACCTGTCAACCCCTTATCAGTGCCCTACCTTATTACAGACCAATTCAGACGTTATTGGTCACCCGGTGCCCTTAAAATCTCAACGTTCATCCTACAAAGTCGCACCACAAGGGAGAAACACAAACAAATAAACACCCACCACCACTACACTCACCACCACGACACTCACCACTACAATCCTATCAACCCCTTATCAGTGCCCTACTTTATTACAGACCAATTCAGACGTTATTGGTCACCCCGTGCCCTTACAAATCTCAACGTTCATCCTAAAAAGTCCCATCACAAGGGAGAAACACAAACAAATAAACACCCACCACCACTACACTCACCACCACGACACTCACCACTACAAACCTATCAACCCCTTATCAGTGCCCTACTTTATTACAGACCAATTCAGACCTTATCGGTCACCCCGTGCCCTTTACAAATCTCAACGTTCATCCTACAAAGTCCCATCACAAGGGAGAAACACAAACAAATAAACACCCACCACCACTACACTCACCACCACGACACTCACCACTACAAACCTATCAACCCCTTATCAGTGCCCTACTTTATTACAGACCAATTCCGACCTTATTGGTCACCCCGTGCCCTTACAAATCTCAACGTTCATCCTACAAAGTCGCACCACAAGGGAGAAACACAAAGTCGTTGTTTAAATGCCCTTATTGAAACGGCTGTACGCCTGACGACTCAATTTCCCTGTACAATACGGGATAAATCGTATGGGTTGACGGTATGCAAAAGTAAAGTTGACTGGAGGAACCGTTTTACTGGTAGGAACCTCCTGGTTCCACCAGCCCACAGGGGATTATTGTGTCCGTCCGTCCGTCGGGCATCCAAAAATGGGAGGGGTGGGGCTGGGTGGAGAGGCGAGGGTGGGGAGGGAGGGGCGGGGTGGGGGGTGGGAGGGGTGGGGCTGGGTGGGGGGTGGGAGGGGTGGGGCTGGGTGGGGAGGGGGAGGGTGGGGAGGGGCTGGGTGGGGAGGGTGGGGCTGTGTGGAGAGGGGAGGGTGGGGAGGGGCTGGGTGGGGGGGTGGGGAGGGTGGGGCTGGGTGAGGAGGGTGGGGCTGGGTGAGGAGGGTGGGGCTAGGGGTGGGTGGGAGGGGTGGGGCTAGGTGGTGGGTGGGAGGGGTGGGGCTAGGTGGTGGGTGGGAGGGGTGGGGCTGGGTGGTGGGTGGGAGGGGTGGGGCTGGGTGGGGAGGGGCTGGGTGGGGAGGGGCTGGTCACCCCGTGGTGCCCTTATAAAACTCAACGTTTAACCTACTCACGCCGGCTTGTGCCCGCCCTCACAGTCGGGCATATTTGCGGAATACACCACGCCACCGTTGACCCTGCAGGCCATTGACCGAGCAACCCGACGTTCCTACCAGCTCCCTCCGCAGGAATGTGTTAAACGTGACAATCTTTAAACAACTTGGTAATACCCCAAAAACAGTGCGACTGCTTCGAGTTACATATCCCTACACGACGTTGTAGTGAAGACCCATTCATCTGACACAAGAGAGGGTCCCAGCCTACACATACATCGGGGTAATTCCAGTCCAGTTGTACGAGGCATTGCTTCGTGAAACCGACCCAAAAAGTTTTAAAATTGCATTTCATCAACGCTGAAACCTATGCACTGCGAAAAAATGTCGGCTGATGGATGGGAACGTGTAAAAAACATAAAAGTGCGTTTCAAATTTCATGCGGAGAGACGGACTTTGGCGATGGAGTCGTTGTTTAATTTATATTACTGTACATAATTTAGATCGAGGTCTCTTTAGAGTTGTTGTTTCACGTTCTCCACACGGTACGAGATTGTAGTTAGGCCCCCCACGGTACGAGAGAGAAGTTAGCCCCCCACAATACGAGACAGAAGTTAGACCCCCCACAATACGAGAGAGAAGTTAGCCCCCCACAATACGAGAGAGAAGTTAGACCCCCCACAATACGAGAGAGAAGTTAGACCCCCCCACAATACGAGAGAGAAGTTAGCCCCCCACGGTACGAGAGAGAAGTTAGCCCCCCCCACAGTACGAGAGAGAAGTTAGCCCCCCACGGTACGAGAGAGAATTTAGACTCCCACAATACGAGACAGAAGTTAGACCCCCCACAATACGAGACAGAAGTTAGACCCCCCACAATACGAGACAGAAGTTAGACCCCCCACAATACGAGACAGAAGTTAGACCCCCCACAATACGAGAGAGAAGTTAGACCCCCCACAATACGAGACAGAAGTTAGACCCCCCACAATACGAGACAGAAGTTAGACCCCCCACAATACGAGACAGAAGTTAGACCCCCCACAATACGAGAGAGAAGTTAGACCCCCCACGGTACGAGACAGAAGTTAGACCCCCCCACGGTACGAGAGAGAAGTTAGCCCCCCCACAATACGAGAGAGTAGTTAGCCCCCCCACGGTACGAGAGAGAAGTTAGCCCCCCACGGTACGAGAGAGAAGTTAGACCCCCCACAGTACGAGAGAGAAGTTAGACCCCCCACGGTACGAGATTGTAGTTAGCCCCCCCACAGTACGAGAGAGAAGTTAGCCCCCCACGGTACGAGAGAGAAGTTAGACCCCCCACAGTACGAGAGAGAAGTTAGCCCCCCACAGTACGAGAGTAGAAAGCCCCCCACGGTACGAGACAGAAGTTAGACCCCCCACGGTACGAGACAGAAGTTAGACCCCCCACGGTACGAGAGACCAACACCGCACGGACCAGCGTGGTGAAGTATGGCCAAATAAACCCGCAATTACCGAGCGTAGAGGAGGGGGAAGCCTTCATCCAGCAGTGGATTAACAAACTAGACGACAACTTTCTTTGTTGCTGCTGTTGTAGTTTAAACAACATTACCTTGAAACGAGGGGGGCTGGGGGCTCGTAGCTTCAATTAAAATGTCACCGCGGCGACGACAACAGCCCCCGTGGTTAGAGAAAGACTCCCAATAGCACCACCAACGCCACCACCCACCATCATCTTCACCACCATCACCACCACCACAACAACATCCCCCCCCCTCGCCACCACCACCACCCACCGTCATCTTCACCACCATCACCACCACCACAACAACATCCCCCCCCCCCTCTCGCCCCCCCCCCTCGCCACCACCACCACCACCCACCGTCATCTTCACCACCATCACCACCACAACAACATCCCCCCCCCCCTCTCGCCCCCCCCCCTCGCCACCACCACCACCACCCACCGTCATCTTCACCACCATCACCACCACAACAACATCCCCCCCCCTCTCGCCCCCCCCCTCGCCACCACCACCACCACCCACCGTCATCTTCACCACCATCACCACCACAACAACATCCCCCCCCCTCTCGCCCCCCCCCCTCGCCACCACCACCACCACCCACCGTCATCTTCACCACCATCACCACCACCACAACAACATCCCCCCCCCCTCTCGCCCCCCCCCTCGCCACCACCACCACCACCCACCGTCATCTTCACCACCATCACCACCACCACAACAACATCCCCCCCCCCCTCTCGCCCCCCCTCGCCACCACCACCACCACCCACCGTCATCTTCACCACCATCACCACCACCACAACAACATCCCCCCCCCTCTCGCCCCCCCCCCTCGCCACCACCACCACCACCGTCATCGAAGCCTCTTCCGGTCGCCATCTTGGTCAGGGTAGAGCGCCGCGCACGTGCTTTGCGGAAGCCGACGAACTATTCGGGACACTTTTAATTCCCGTCGTAGGCCTCGTGATAATTGACTGCTGTTAGCGAGCAGCAGGCCGGCACGGTGGCACGCCCGGCCGCCTTTGTCTCCCCCCCCCCCCCCCCCAGTGGTGGTGTTTTACGCACCGCACCCAGGTACTCATTTAAGGCTGAGTCGACCTATGGGAGGTCCAGAACCGGTTCAGATAGTAGTGGTCGTGAGCCGGAATCGAACATGGGCCGCGTGAGTTCGTAGCTCGTCGGATTCCCGCAGTACGCGTGAATATTCTGATCGATCTTTGGAGCGCTAGTGCGCTAACCGCTGCACCACCGCTCCCACGGACGACGGTGATCCCCTACGCAAGATGGCGCCGCAATTTTAGGCGTCGGCGTGACGTCACACATGCGTGGAGGGGAACCAATCAGAATCGCGCTTAGGCGGAGACGCCCTTAGGCGGGCGCTCTCAGCCAATCGCAAGCCCCCGCTAAGGGAGTTTATGGGTATTATTTAAGTCACGTTGGTAGTTCCCAAAAAAATAATAAACCACGACGTTTCGATCGCAACACAATCGACCGTCATCAGGCGTCGTAGTTTTTTTTGTTTATTTTATTAGTTTTTGAACCTATCTATATGACTTTGCCTATTTAAAAATGCTCACCAAAAATGTATTTAATACTTGGAATAAACACGTGCAGCAACCCCACTATTAATATCTACCCTCTCTCTGACCTATCCATGTATGTGCTATGAAGAAGGGCCATCACTCGAAACGTCACATCATATTTCTCCTATAGAGGCCACACGCACATAGCGTTATTATTGACTTCGCAACGTGTTTTGACGTTTTCTAGTGTAACAGGGGGCGAGGGAGTTGTGAAACGCCAGCCAATCAGCGCGCGACATTAGGAGGGTGTGTCCAGGGCAGCGGCTGTGATTGGACAGTGGCAATGCGGAGGGGTGAGCCAGCGTCCAATCGCTGAGAGGGCTGACGAGCCACGTGGCTTAGGCAACGCGGTCTTCACGTGGATGTAGCACGTGGAGACCGCGTGGCGGTGCTGAGCGATAGTTCTGGACCAGGGGGGAGAGGGGTCGGCCACTAAACAAGTATAACCCGTAAAAACAAAGTTTTTCACTCTAAATCCTTTATATGCGTGGCGGCTAGAGTCCTCTCGTTCTCTGGCTTGAGATGGCTGCCACCTATGGGTCAGATGATTGTCTGCCACCATTAAGCAATTGGTAATTAAATATTTTTAAAAAATCCCTAAACAGTGTAAAATTTTTGAATTTTTTTTCACGAAAATTAATTGTCACGCACAACGAGTCTGTGTACAAAATGTCAGCTCGATTGGATCACGGGAAGTGGGTTAAAAAACGACCGAAAGATTTACACGGTCGTAAGCAAGCAAGCAAGCACGCAAGCACACAAGCAAGTGAACTTAATATAAAGGATTTAAAAAAGAGCCATTTTCTTCAAATTCGGTAAATAAAAAAATCTATATTTCAAGAGCTGCAATGCATTGTGGTGAATACCAGACGGCCCTTAATAAATAAAGACACTGTGAGGATTGCTCTTATTTTAATAATGGAAAAAGAGCAGTTCGGTTACATTTTCTCTCACCCATGCAATTCCCTCAATGTTATAGGGCCACCACAACAGTGTCGGAACTTGGCCGGCGCCTCCAACCAACCGCACGTTCAACAACTCAACGCAGTGACTCCACACGGTGACATTCTCGGGATTGGCTGGCGTCTTCAACGGTGCCCCGACCAAAACACAACGTAGCCACAGACTTGGATCACTGAGTCACCCACCCTGCAGTGGCAGCAGCTGGTCCTCTCCCGGAGACCCCTTGGTCGCGGCGAGCATCGATTGTCCGTCCTTTCCTGGGCAAACGCCGACCATCCTGGCGAATGCTAAATCCCCATGTTCTGCAGAGTGAGTAAGGAGTTTGTATGTTCTCCCCCTGTTCTGCATGGATGTCCTCCGGTTTCCTCCTGCAGCAGCCCCCATACCCATTTTAACGATTGTATTGGCCAAGACGGACATCCTGTTGGTGCAAACATTATACATGTACATTGCTCAATTCGGATTACTATCGCAATATTGGTAAAACTTGGCAGGACACTCCTGAAAAAGAGACTCAGTGAAGCTATCCTGGGTTAACAAGTGTATTCATAATAACACAAGTTATTTTGAAGGTCCTAATTGGCTCTCAGTAAGAAAAAATGTCCCCACCCCCACTTTACACCCAACTGCATGACCAGCAAGGGGGTGGTCTGTAGGGGGCACTGGAGACCACGACTCCACCTGAGTGAGTGACGCCACTCCCCCCTTGTCAGCTGGTGTATCTTGCCCAACCCCAAATTGACTGCGTGGTGAAGTATGGTCAGCTGGTGTATCTTGTCCAACCCCAAATTGACTGCGTGGTGAAGTATGGTCACTTGTCTCCTGTTGGCAATGCAGCCTGAAACACGACCCTCGGTCACCTGAAACTCTTGATTTCATCAAACGTAAACGGGTAGGTGTCCCGTCCACCACGGAGAAATTGCGATGACATCTGCTTGCTGAGATCAGAGATACATCGGAAATTGTGCCTTTCAAGACAGTAATTGCTTGACACGTTCATCCAGCGGTGGATAGGTTATGACTGATGACCCTTGTTGCTGAAATCTGAGATGTTCATTTTTGTTAAAACCTCAAATTTCAGCAACAAATGTGGCAGATTTTTTTTTAATTAAAGCAGGGCACTTGTGAAACAAACAAACAAAAACCACCGTCATCGCTCACGCTGCCTTACCACACGCCGTAAAGTCTTCTCCATGCAAGGACCACTCCTGCAGTCTTGTCATCACCTCCACCACCTATAGAGTTGCCACGGCAGGGTTACACAAACAAATGTCTGTGGGTGAGTGGTGGCTACGATGCACGTGGCTTCTAAACCAGAGCTGTGGATCACAGCGAGTATTGATGGATGAACCGCACAAATATTGTGAAACTCCCTTCCATTTTGGTGTCGAGGTGTCGTATCCCCGGCTCGCCAAACGGCAATGCGGCAAGTGAACTTATCTCCATCTTTCTTGGTTCTTTCGGTAAAGTCACGTAGAAGGGAAACAATAAAATAATACGAATCTAAAACAATTTTTTTATTGTTTCCCTTCTACGTGACTTTACCGAAAGAACCAAGAATATGAATCACTGCAGTCACGAAAGCTTTAAATAAAAATTTGTCTCCATCTGTTTCCATCCGATTTTCCTCCCACTTGTAGAATAAACACTCATCATTAATTGTATGGGAGGAAACCCCCATCTTAAAATAAAACCAAATGAACCAGCAAGCAGGATCCTCCTGAAAAAAAAGTAACATTGCTCTGTGTAATTTTCCTGGATAAATAAGTAAATTATTATTGTGCTATGGCGAAAATATCTTACAAAAGCAGCAGAGGGTAGAACTGCACGTTGACGCTTTGATCTTGCGTGCTGTATTATTCGACAATTGACAAAATATGAGACTTGTAATGTGGTGGGAAGACTGACGAATTTCCCACGACTGCAGCTGCGTCACCAAAAAGAGGATGATCCTGGGAAAACCTGAGCAGGTGGCAACCCTACCAAAGACATAGACGCCCCGCCGAGCCTTCAACCGACTGTTGGGGCAAGTGCTGTTAGCGAGAAACTTTGAAGGGCGGCACGACACACGAGGGGGTGGGTGTCCAGTACCATGCCCGGCCGCCTT